>NC_090445.1:1671483787-1672683787 GCF_031143425.1 Pleurodeles waltl
GGGCAGAACTGAGTAAGCTTCGCTCGCAAGTATACAGGGCCCTTGTCTGCCAAAGATCTGTGAATAAGACCGAGAAGCTTGAGCAGGGAACATTTTTCTGAGCAGTAGCCAGTGTTTGAGCTTTTAAGTTGGGGGGCCGAGGGAGAGCCCGGAGGGAGCGTACACACCAGGTGTGCTGCAGTATTTTGGACTATCTGTAGTTTGGAAAGAAGAGTTTTGTTAGCTGCCACTAACAAGCTGTTGCCATAGTAAAGACAGCTCATGATGAGGGCTTTTATCAAAGTTCTCCTAGACTTCAACGGGAGCCATTGAACATTTTTACTTTTTTGAGCAAGAGCATAGTGAAGAAGCAGATAACAAAAGATGGACATAACCTGTTTTTCATTGGAGATGATCATCAACCAAAAAAACGAAGGCTTTTGACTGCCCTCCTAGGATGAGGAGCTGATCTCAATTTGGAAGGCCACCAGTCTTTGGCCAGAAGGGCCCGGCCTTGCCAAACAGCAGAATCTGTCTTGTCTCCATTCAGTTGCAGACAAAAAGAGTCCTCCAAGCTGTTATCTTCCTAAGGCCATCAAGAAATCTGTTTTTAACGTTCTCCGTTTCTTGCCCAAATTCGATAATTTATTGGGTATAGTCTGCACATGTCAAAGCTGCAAGATTTAAAAATCTCAGCAAGGCGGGGTTGTAGGAAAGCTTTCTGGCATGGTTACCCCCACTTTTTGCCTGTTGTTAGTGTGCTTAGACTGTTCTCACTGGGATCCTGCTAACCACGACCCCAGTGATTGTGCTCTTTCCTCTAAATTTGGTTGTCTAGGTACACTTTGCATCCTACAATTGGCATACCGGTGTACCTCTGTAAGACCCTAGTGTATGGTATTTGGGTACCCAATGCATTGGCACACCAGGGGTTCCCCATGGACTGCAGCATGTATTATGCCACCCAGGAGAGCCCATGCAAACTCTGTCTGCAGGCCTGCCATTTACAGCCTGTGTGAAAAGGTGCATGCATCCTTTCACTGCTGGTCAGTACATCGGGTCAGAGTAAGTCACCTATGGTAGCCCCCCCCCCGGGGGGGGGTGGAAGAGTAGTGGCGTGTGCATGTACAGGTACACATACCACTGCAGGAGCAGAGGTGCCCCTACAAACTCCAGTTCCAATTTCCTGGACTTCGTAAGTGCGGGGAAGCCCTTTTAGCTATTTACTGGCCATTAGGTCACTATCTGTGGTCCAACTACATAATGGTAAATCTGAACCTAGGCATGTTTGGTATCAAACATGTCAGAATAATGCCCCAATAATGATGCCAGTGTTGGTGGCATGATTCCTTGCATTCTGGGGGCACCTTAGAGGACCCCCTGTATTGCTCCTAACAGTCTTCCAGGGTTTGTGAGCAGCCCACGGTGCTGCAGCCCCTCAGACAGGATTCTGCCCTCATGGTGCTTGACCAGCTGAAGCTGGGGAAGGCAGAACAAAGGATTTCCTATGGTAGAGGGGGTGCAACCTCCCCTCCCTTGGAAATAGGCATTACAAGGCTTAGGGAGGGGTAGCCTCCCCATGCCACTGGTTTTGATTTGAATGGCACATTTGGACCCTCCTTGCATGATCCTCTTCAGCTCTGCAAATCTCCAACAGTTGCATTTGCTTGTGCTTGTTGGTGGTCCTCCTGACCACCGACCTGTCTGCAATCCATCGACTGTCGAGAGGCCCGCTCCTAGGTGACTTCAGAACTCCTCTGCAGATCCTGGACTCTGTAGCTGGACTTATCCACCGCCATCGACCCGGATCTTCACCCACAGAAGGGTGGGCATTGCCCCCCTGCCCCACCTGGACACTCCTGCATTGACTAGGCTCTGTCCCCTTCTTTTGCAGGTCCTCTTCATCCAGAATCCAATGGTTTGGTTCTACCGGCCTGGTCCTGCTTTTGCAATATTCAATTTACGAGTCACCATGTTAACCTATGGGACAACCAGGTAACTTAACTCTGCTCTCCCTGGTCGCTGGGGGTCCTTCTCTTGACTCTTGGGGCTCCACTCTCTTCCAGCCCTTGGCTAACTACTCCATATCCTCTGGTGAGAGACCCATTGTCGCATTCCACATTTTTAGTATATGGTTTGCCCACCTGCCACCCCATAGGGCCCTTGCTATTTTTGCTATTTCCTAATACTTCTTTTGTGTGTGCTTACCTCCGTAAGGAGGGCGATTACCTATAGTAATCTAGTCTGGTGTTCTGTAATAAAGTACCTTTATTTGTGCAACACTGTGCAGTTCCTTTCATGTGTGATAAGTTACTGTATGACTACTGTGGTACTGCAAGTGCTTCACAGTCCTCCTAGATCAGTCTTGGCTGCTCACCTCAGCTACCACTAAAGAGCCCTGACTACCTAGACACTAACGCTAACTAATAAGGGTTGCCTGGACCCAGTATAAAGTGTAACACCATAGGTGTCCCACCACACACTGGGCCAGCCTCCTACAGGGGTACATAGATGTTAGACAATGGGGTTCAGGGAGGAGCCCTGAGGGACTCCCTTCTCTATGGCCATGGTTTGAGATTTAAAAGGGGGTTTGGCCACCTCAGGGCTACAGGCTTCTGGGGAAACCAGTTTGTCAACTGGTTTTCCTTTCTGCCCCCCTGTGCCAGCCTGTCTGCCAAAAAATGGCACAGCCCTACACACTTGTGACACATTTGCCCTTCAAAGGCGGCTTCCTCTTTGGAGCCTCTCTTTTGGTGCCAACACCCATGTGGCTTCCTGCAGAAGGGAAGTAATGCCTCCCTGGCCAGCAATCCCTCATGGTTTCCCTTCCTGATTCGTTGGCATGTCTTCCCCAGGATGGCAGAAATTTAACTTGTGGAACACTTTGTGTGTGCACAGGACTTTTAAAGGCAGCAAAAAAGCAGCTTGGTAGAAAGCTACACACTCCGAAAAGTTACATTAATTGTGGTTCACATAGAATTTAAATGTCATGAGGTGTTTGATCGCTTGGAATGCCCACTTTGGTTGCACTGTTCAGGAGTTAGCATGGCTGAAGGGGGGTCAGTGTGTAATCCTGCATTGCAATTGGGTGACCAAGCATTTCCACATTAACTATGGGAGTTTTGCATTTTTTTTTCTGTCCAAACATGTAAACTCCCTGTCCTGCAGGTATGTGTTGCACCCTTTCTTAGGACTCAGTAGGCCTGCCAGAGGGGGTGACTTACACAGGTGTACAGGGGAAGTGGACGCTATGCCATTGCCTTTAGTGGCAGTCAGGCTTGCAGGCACAGCTTCTCTACCAGTCAGCAGTGGCGGACTGGGATACTTTTTTCTTTGTTTTTTTCCCCCCCCTGCTTTGGGAACCACCAGGGTGGCACAGCCACACTCAGTACTGCAATCCCTGGGGTGCCCCTCTTATATAAATAGTACCATATGCTGGGGACTTACAGGTAAGCTAGTCATTTCCAATTGGGAACAGCCAATTCAACATACACTTTTTAGGATTGGGACACTGGCTTCCGTGCACTCTAAGCTGAAAAACCCGCATATCAGTCCATAAACGTAGTAATGACCACACAAAAAGAAGCATTTCCTTATACGGACCCCTTGTGGAGGGAGCAAAAGGGGATGCGTCCCTTGGACCAAGCAGGGGCCACTGTGCCCCTCTTATGATGGTTGAAGGGTTTTGCTTTTGATATATTGGAGTTTTTTTAGGCCTCTACAAACTGGACCAAGTAGAACCTCCCAGCACTGGACTCCGAGCGCTAATGGTGAGCAGTCAAAAGCTTCTCAGGGATTAAGTATAGTGACCCAGACCTCAGCAAACACATTAATTGTGTAAGTTAGTCAAACCTAGTGCTTGCCTTTCAAGAAGAAAAGTTCTTTAATGCGTACCACAACTAAATACTACACATAGGAAGATGTGCACTAAGCAATTGATTGTCCTAGTGCTGGAGTAAGTCAGCTTTTGCGTTGTAGTCCAGCCAGTTCCCTCCCCGGGTCTGGTTCTACAGTGATGTAGCCCTGGGTGCAGCTTACCCCATACTCTCGTGTTAACACATTTTTTTTAATTTTTATTTTTTTTTATTTTTTTATACTCTTTTTACCGAACAAAGTTTAGTCCATGGACAGGCTGGTGCGTTTCTGGCAGCCTCAGGGATCCTCAGATTCTGCGGGCCTGCAGGGAGAAGAGAATCCAAATTATGAGATCATGACTAGAGCGATTTTCTTTGACCCATTAAATGTCTGATTCATGCTTTGTGTAGATGTGATACCCCTGAAGTTCTAGATCTTTTGTAATTGTAAAGTGAGCCCAGTTTGAATCTGCTTCGAGCCGCTCTCCTTGCATCATCGCCTGTAAATTTTGTTTTGGTGAAACCACCCATGACCGCTGATATGCAGACAGCAGCATCTTTCTGCTAGGTTGTTCTAGGTCTTGCCCGTCGCCTAGCCTAGCCTTCCTTCCCACTTAACCGAATAGGCCAGAGGTATGCATCGTGTCAGTTCAACAGTGCCAGACAACTGCAGAACTCCTACCAGACGCGCCAGCTCATGCCACATGCACAGGCGACTCTTCTGTGTTAGTGGAGCAGTACACTTCCTGAGTCACAGATGTCCTGTAGCAGTCTCTGCTCCTTGCTCCTCGCAGAACGGTGCAGACTACTGCCTGCTCTGCACGCATCATGGTGCTTCCAACTCGTGGTCTTACCTCTTCTCATCTCTTGAAGCCATAATAGGGGTGTTAGGTGGCTTCTCTGAGAGCTGAAATGTCATTCACTGGAATCACAGCTTTCAGGCTACCCTTGGACATTAATCCTTCTGAAGTTGATATAGTAAATCAGTGGCTGAACTAACGAACTCCTATAATTCAATTATTCGCAGGTCACTCAATTTGTGGTGTGTATGTGTGTTTATATATATATGTGTGTGTGTATGTATGTGTATATATATATATATATATATATATATATATATATATATATATATATATTATAGGTTTTTCAGTGTTGTTGTCTGGAAGGACAGCATTCCCTTCAAATAGAAGTTAATAAGAATGCTATGAGCAGTCTAGAGAGCTCTTTGGTATTTTGTCTGGCCCTGAAAATATTTGGAGTATCTTACATTTGTGCTGATAGCTGCCCTGGAAGGTGGTGGAGTTTGGGGATGTTTCCTGAGTTTTGGTTGATATTTTTCTTAAGCTGCTGAACCATGTGCCACTCTTCTTTGTCCCTGAAGGCAACGAGTGCTCGCAGGATGAGAGCGGAGCAGCTGCCATCTTCACTGTGCAGATGGACGACCACCTTGGAGGATCACCGCGCCAGAACCGGGAAGTGCAGGGGTACGAGTCCTCTGCGTTTCTGGTTACTTCAAGTCTGGCATCAAGTACAAGGTGTGTAAGGGTATGGTCTTGGACATGGCGGTAGAGGCAAGGCCGCTGATCTCTTTGGGGGATTGCATGGCTGGATAAGTGCGCGTGTAGGGTGATCTAGGGGACCATCCATCTTTAGTGGTTTTACGCCAGCTCTTGATGAAGAATGAATAGAGGAGTCTTCAATGTTGAGCTGTTCGTCTGGGGAAATCTGCATTGTTACAACCATCTAAAAAGGCATTTTTATACAAGATTCGGTTTTATGTTAAGTAGAAAAATAGCCCTGGAGTATAGACATGAATTAATGTAAGTGCCTGTGGTATTGAAGGTGAGATCACAGACCCGTGATCCCCGAATGATCTCACTGAAACGTCCAACCCTTAACCGCACCCTGTTTGCTGCCTAGGGAATACAGTTTGGATGACAAAAGACCTTCACTTTATCCCCTGTTTACATTGCTTTTCTGAGACCATGTATAGAAGTGTAGTGTTTGGGGGAGGGGGTTCAAAGGCAAGCCAGGGGTAGCATTTGCCCCCCCCCCCTCCCCACCTGAAGGAGCTGTATGTCCACAACAAAGGCTGACTGCAGACACTAATGGTGAAGAAAGAGCTCTTACAATCCTTTGTATTAAGCCTACGCCTCTGACAGTCTAACACAAGAATCCTAACACAGGCCCAGATACCATGCAGTGCGTTACACAGCGACATCTGCTCCATATTTGATAAACTTTGCATGAATGTGTTGATAATTCTCAATTAAGACAATTTATGAACGACTGAAGTTTGTGCTGCAGAACTCCCAAAACAGTATTACCATGTTGGAGTGCGATTCCGCTAAACCCCGTAGCGAAACAAAATTGACCAAACTTCAACAATGCACGGTGGCCTTCTCCTCTGAACATATAACAATACAATATTGTAAAACAAAAACTGTGCATAACTCATTTTGGAGAGCAACTCTGCAGCTCCGGGTCTAATATCTGTTTATTCCGTTAATAAATTTTATTCTGTTTCTATTACCTTTTTAGGCTGGTGGTGTGGCATCAGGGTTCAAGCATGTGGTTACCAACGAGGTGAACGTCCAGAGGCTGCTCCAAATCAAGGGTCGTCGGTTGGCGCGAGCCATTGAAGTCCCCGTCAGCTGGGAGAGTTTCAACACCGGAGACTGCTTCATCCTGGACCTGGGTGAAGTAGGTTTGCCAGCTGGAAATGGATCTTTTCTTGTGTATTTTGAAACTTAAAATCCCCACCTTCTTGCAATGTCTTTATCCTCACCCCTAGAAGAGGACTCTATGATTGCATCAGTATTTCTTGTGTTTCTCTCTGTATTTCAGGAAATTTTCCAGTGGTGTGGCTCCCAGTCCAACAGATTTGAACGTCTGAAGGCTACAAATATTTCTAAGGGCATCCGTGACAATGAAAGGAGTGGCCGTGCGAAGGTCTATGTGGTTGAAGATGGCATGGAAAGAGAGAAAATGCTAGAGGTAGACTTGACTTGCGTGTGTTTTTTTTTTTTTTTTTTCTCTTGAGCTACTTGTCTGATATTGACCATGTTATTTATCGGTTATGTACGGCTATCATGGAGAGCCTCTCATTTATTTCAGTTTCTGAAAGTCATAACTCCTTGCTATTACATCACAACAGTTGATAACAAAACAGGGTACCCACTGTTGTGATGTCATAAAGCCTTCCAGGCCAGTTGACGGGGGCTCTCCTGAGGCCTGTCAGCCCAGCTCTGGTTTTCTGCTTTGACTGAAGGCAAAAAACACAGCTGAAGGAGGGGAAACAAAGGCAGAGATGGAAGTGGGTTTTTGTTAAGGATAGCAGGTAATCTATTAATTTTCACCTTTGCGTGAGGGTGAGGGCATGTTGTGTATAAGTCTTTGGTGAGACCTGAAGTAATTGAAGTGGGATTCCCCCATTTTCACAACAAATGAAAAGATTGTTAGATAAAAAAAAAAAAAGAATTTTGACATGAAACTAACTTTGTATGTATCTCCTTTTTACGCTATTTATTTTGCCGAACAACACTGCGGTGAGGGGGAATGAAGCGGGTGTTCTCTCCCTTGTGTCTTTTATAGTGATTTTAAACAAAATAACGGGGTTTAGAAAATGAGGCAGAGTAGAGAATGGTCTGTGGTGGGTGTTAAAGAAAACTACCTCACGAATTGGATGAGTCTGAAAGGACTATGCGTTCATTAAAGTACGGGATGGCTGGAAGAGTGGATCCGAAAAGAAAAAAATACAAAAAGTAAAGGCTTTGTCATTAAAATACAATTTGGATCGTGTCAAATGACAATGGCTCTATACAAGTCGTTGACAGTTTCTTTAATACTGTTGGATATGCAAATAGTTCAAAATTGGTGTCCTGTCTTAAACGCCGGACCACTCACTTGCCGTCATTGCATCCAATATCGGGTGTGTTTTCTGATCTAAAGACGAGAAGTTTCATTAATTCGCACCAATATTAGCAACTATTGTGGCATTAATTAATTTGCCAAAGGGAGATTTTGTTGTGCAAAAATATAAACTGTATTTACAGGAACAAAATATCTAATATTGCACATTATCACACCCCGATAAAATGGATTATTAAGTTTACACAAACATTTAATTCTGCACTCATGTACATGATCAAACACACAAAGTGTAGGTGCCTGCACCAATAACACATGAGAAACCATCAATTATTGGGGTGATTTTCGGCTTAACCTGGAAATATTTTTCATTTTTTGGCCTGTTCATAACTGAGCCTTCATCAAGCCAACCGTACTTAATTGCAACAATGGTCTTGCAAGATCAAAATCCCCGGTTAGTGAAATGTATACAGTTGCTGTACAGGAAAGACCTTTCTTGTTCACAAATGATGAAATAAGAGTCAATAAGTCTGTTTTCTGTGGAAGATCCATCTGTATTTATTGCAACCATTCCATATTGAGGTTCAGCAAATGAAGCCGCCCTATCTATGCTGATAAAATGGCCCCAAGTAAATTTTTTCCATACACGTGTATGTAGCCTGTAGTTCAGTTTCAAATCCCTAAAAGAGGACATAGCTTCTCATGATTCCAAGGACCATCAAATTAGTCTGTCTGACTGGGTAATGGTTACCCTGGCTGTTTACGGTTCTATTGATGGACAAGGATGTCAGTGACTGCTTGTACAAACATAAGTTATTTTTAGTGATTGTTACCCAACAAGAGTCCATTCAGCTATGCAATCTGGAACATTTAGGAAAATCTTGTTTTTATTACGTAAATTTACCTTTTGTATGTTTGTGTGGGGAAATGATTTTATTGTTTTTCACAGGTTCTTGGAGTCAAGCCAGCGCTGCCTGAAGGTGCTCCCGATGACCTCAAGGCTGATATCTCTAACAGGAAGCTGGCGAAACTCTACAAGGTAAAAGAAGTCTTTTGGAATCTGTTTATTTATTTTGTTAAATGTTGTTTATTTTTTTTAACCAAGTTGTGTCTCCAGAACTAGCCTGTGATAATGTCACAGGGCTTACATTTGTGCCAACCTGGGTGGACAAAGTCCTCTGGCGTTTGTTGCTTTCACCCTGAAGATGTGTTTTTTTTATACTAGTTTTTGAATTGACCAGAAGGCATGTTCTTCTGGAGAAACCACTATTCTCCTGTGTTTCAGACTGTAGCTATTTGTACCTATTGCATGTTGGCAGCCTCCCAGTCCCCTCTTGTCTAGTATTGCACGGCTCATGCTGCAGAAATTTCCTTTTAATCTGCTCAACTGTTCCTGCATCTCAGTTTGGGCTAAAATAAAGGTATGATAAGAAAATATATCTTTAGCCGTAGTATACGTTTTTGAACCCCACAGTACATTTTCACCTTGACATAAGAGGAATGGTATTCCAATTTTCTTAAGATTTGGGGGAATGGAGAAGCAGGCACGTGATTGACTTTTGTTGGAGCACAACTGATCTCATTTAGTCATGTTGAGCAGACCAGACACAAACTCATTAAGTGGGAACCTGACCAGAGGAAGCATTTAAAAACAATGATTCACCTTGCTTAGTAACTCAGCAGGAAAGCTAACTGTGCTGAACAACCCCCACTTCTAGAAGGTCAGATGCCCAATGATATTGCTGAGCTTTTAATATGCACAGATGTTAACGTCTTGTAAGTTATGTTAAGAACAGATCTTTTTTTTAAACATATCTAAATACTTCGGTCCTAACTGGAAGCGGTGTTACAGGAGAGGGTATGAAAAGTCTGGGGTGTATTCTTTTCGCCTAGTATGTACATTTTAGGGGTATTTGTTGTCCACATATTTCCTTAGCTGGGTCATAAACTTATGGTAAGCTTCTTAAAGGATTTGATGCACTGAATAGAGTTTAAATGGGGAGTAACAGTCATAAAAAATGTACATTTCAGATATATTATGATTGAATATTTACTATGGACAAAAAGTGCTGGTGACCCCAAGATTGAGAAACTGGTCTCTGGGATAAAATTGGATATTTCACGCATCAAAAACTTTTCATTCATCACTTTCCAAGTTATATTATGTAACTCCGGCTTCTTGACTGGATAGTAGGGGCCTGGTTGGGGATCCAGAAGAAATTGGCAATTCAGATCTCACTTGACCTTTTCAAGTGTCTTAGATGCTCATTTATTATTCTGCAAACACAGAAATGAGATGGGAGAAATGCAATAAATTTAAATACCAGCAATTGCTCTGTGTAACATTCCAACCCATCGTTCCTTTGGTCCCACCCATATGCAAATCATTCTTGACCCTACTGCAGCCTTAGGAAAAGTCCACTTCGACCTGCCAGACCCTGAACCTGCAACCCAAGACCGGGGTGGCATTTTTCTGAACATAACTTTGGTATTCCTTCAATGATGGTAAAACTATCTTGTGTAAAACAAGGTTTTAGGCTGGATGCACCCCAGATCTACAAAACTCCAAACGAGAATACCACAAAAGAGAAGGGCTTGCGTCTAGATCCCACCAAACACAGCCACATTGCACTCAAGGAGTCCCTCTTCAAGCATCACCAGCTGATCCGCACCGCTAAAAGGACCCACTTCAAAAACCGCTTAGACAACAACGCCCACAACAGTAAAGAACTCTTCGGCATCGTCAAAGAACTCTCATACCCCAGGACCTGCTCCAGCGATTTCTTTTTTTTTTTTTTTTTCCTTCTCCCATGCAAGAGTTCTGCAACTCCCTCGCCACACATTTCCGCTGCAAGATAGAAGAAATCCACAACAGCTTCAACCCCAATCAGACCACAGACACCCTCCTACCCGACACCCCGACCAACACCAACCTTCTTCACACTTGGACCCCTGTCAACATAGACATCGCACACACCATGGCCTCCATCCACTCCGGATCGCCAGCAGACCCATGCCCCACCACATTTTCAACAAGGCGAGCAAAATCATCGCCCCCCAGATCTGCGACACCATCAACAGCTCCTTCGAGTCGGCCACCTTCCCAGAAATCTGGAAACGCGCAGAAGTCAACGCACTATTGAAGAAGCCCAAGGCAGACCCTGAAGAACTACCGGCCGATCTCACTCCTCCCCTTCCTGGCCAAGGTCATTGAAAAAGTCGTCCACGCCCAACTCTCCCGTTTCCTAGAAGACAACAAGGCGCTCAACACCTCTCAACCCGGTTTCAGAAAAAAATCGCAGCACCGAGACCGCACTCATCGCTGCCACTGACGACATAAGGACCATGCTTGACAAAGGCGAAACCGCACCACTCATCCTGCTGGACCTCTCTGCAGCCTTTGACACAGTATGTCATCACACCCTACGTACACGGCTCTACAACACCGGAATCCGCGACAAGGCACTCAACTGTATCACTTCACTTCTCACCGGCAGAGCCCAGAGAGTCCCCCTTCTTCCATTCCTGTCAGAGGCCTCCAGGATAATCTGTGGCGTTTCCCCCACCCCAGGCATCCTCCCTCAGCCCAACACTCTTTAATGTCTACTTGGCCCCACTCGCCAACATCGCACGGACACTCCAAATCAACATACTATCTAACGCAGACGACACCCAGCTGAGCCTCTCCCCTACAAAAGGCCCTACAACCGCGAAAAACAACCTCCACAACGGACTTTAAGCCATCTCCAGCTGGATGGAATCAAGCCGCCTCAAGCGTAACACCGATAAAACGGAGGTCCTCCTCTTCGGCCCCAACCACTCAGCATGGAACGACTCCTGGTGGCCCAACTCTGTAGATACCGCACCCTCGCCCACCACCCAAACATGCAACCTGGCTTCATCATGGACTCCACTCTCAGCATGACTCAGCAGGTCAACACAATCTCCTCCTCCTGTTAAACCATTCTCCGCATGCTCCAAAAGATCTCCAAGTGGATCCCTGTCGAAACCAGAAGCAGTCACCCACGCCCTGGTCAGCAGCAGATTGGAGTACGGCAACGCCCTATATGCAGGAATAACAGGCAAGCTGCAATCAAAGCTACAACGAATCCAGAACGCATCCGCCCGCCTCATCCTCGACATCCCACGCCACAACCACACCTCCCCCCCCCCCCCCCCCCCCCACCTCAGACCTGCACTGGCTACCCATACCGAAGAGGATCACCTTCAAGCTCATGGCCCACACACACAAAGCTCTCTACAACACCGGTCCAGCCTACCTCAACGACATTCACCTTTCATGCTCCCACGCCATCTTTGCTCCACCAGCCTCGCTCTCGCCTCCATCCGCCGCACCACCGCCGGCGGAAGATCCTTTTTACACCTCGCCGCCAAGACCTGGAACTCGTTACCGCTCCAGTTACGCCAGACCCAGGACCTCCTGACGTTCAGGAAATGCCTCAAAACATGGCTCCTCGACCAGTAGCATCCCTCCCTCTCCCCAGTGTCTTGAGACCCTAACGGGTGAGTAGTGCGCTTTATAAGTATACTGATTGATTGATTCCTGTATATCAAAAGAACTTTGCTGGTTCGAAATGCAGTGCAAGATTTTCACTACTAGGTACAGAGGTTTAAGTCCATACTAATGATTGTTTCATGTAAAACCATGAAATGAGTTGTGGCCTTGGCCCTCCTCCAAATAGGTATTGTTTCTGCTCTTCCCCTGAATGAAGCCACCAACCCAAACTGGCATATACATAAAACCTTGTATTTTGCCTCAATGCCAAGGAGTACAAATACTGGGTCTGAAGAGTAGTCCTTTCTCTCTCATGTGAGGGCACCTACACTCCTTTTTTTTTTTTTTTTTTTTTTTTTATTTAAAAAGAAGCCATTTTCAGACTCTTTTTGTGACTCATCTTCAGGAAGCGTGTTAGTGATTCGATCTAGTGATCGAAGTTAGTAAACCTTGACACCCCAAAACCTCCGAAGGCTTCTGAATCCAGTGTCCAGCATGAGTACCCAAAGCTGCTGGTTCCATACTTGTACTTTCATGTTTGGAGACACCACAGTTTTAATTTATGGCACATTCAATTTCACGAAACGGTGACAAAATAACCGAAGCTCTGTGATCAGGACACTGAGATCTGTGGTACAGTTCCGGCAGCTTGCCAGCCTTCAGTTCTCGAAGAACCCAGAATATGATTTTGTTGGAGACCTGCCTTCCTCCATGATTCACCATCATTTCTAGAATGATGGAGGGTCATTGTTGGTGCGCAGTCCGTTATAGTCTGCACGGGTCCTAAATGGAAGCCTTAGACCACTGATAAAAATTTAAATCCACACCGCTGATTCTGAAAGATTACAACCTGAGCTTCAGGATTGGACTTCCAAATAAGGCGAAATGGCAACATGTCAGTGTGCTATACAACCGTGAAAACTTTCTATGTGCAAATATTTACAATTGCCCATTTTGAATGACTTGTATGGATGCTATAACGTGTAGCTCCAAGCTATTATAACTCCCTCGGTCATTCTTTATCCATTAATTTTATCTATTTGAACGTGTTCTCTTCCTCACTCAAGGTCTCCAATGGCACTGGGGCTATTGTAGTGTCTCTGGTCGCAGACGAGAACCCATTCACACAGGCTGCCCTGATCTCTGACGACTGCTTCATCCTGGACCACGGGTCGGATGGAAAGATCTTTGTCTGGAAAGGTAAGAGACTGAGATTTGTGGGCTCTCGGAAGGAAGGCCATGTTTTACAGTTGCTACCTGAGTAATTCACATAGTGCTTCTTGCAAATACCAGTGTCCAGAGAATTACCTGGTTGTATTCAAGTTAATGGAGGCACAATGGAGCTAGCCTGACAGAAGTCACATGTTTTAACAGGTTTGGTGCGCCATCAGAACCTCAGTACTCCAACCATCAGGCAATGTTTTATGTGCACTTTAATTCAGTAGAATTGACTAAGTTGGAAACATTAATTGTACACACCAAGATGTCCCCTTGAAGCCGATAGTAGTCTACTATCCCGACACTTCTATTCTGTTAGTGCTGATCTGGGACCAGAGAAAAACACAAGCTATTATGTATTGCAGAGCGATTAGTAGGCTACTTAATGCACCTACCTCATATTAGTGGTGTGAAAGGATGAACACTGGCCCGGCAGGCCTCTATATGCTAATGATCTACCTGCTAGTGAATGGATTGTCAGAAGTATGGGAAATGCCTGGTTTTAAATATTCATCAATTGGCCCTTCCAGAATTCATTCCAGGAGCAGGGAATGTGTTCACTCATGAAGTTACTGTGGACATAGTGTGCTCTTGTGAATTCTAACACCAAGAACTGTGCTGAAACCCCCAATCTCTCTGTAACCCCGCCTCTTAGCACTATAATTTACTTTTTCTGGTATTTATTGCAGGCAAGAATGCCAACTTGGAAGAGAGGAAGGCTGCCTTGAAGACTGCAACAGAGTTCATTTCTAAGATGGGCTACCCAAAACATACCCAGGTAATCCGAACATGTCCTGTGACTTGCAAAATCTCACATTTGTCTATTAGCGAATCTCAAAAGCTAAAGAGCAGGCTGGTTTTAAGATGTGCTGGCTGAGGGATCATCCAGTTGTGTGGGTGGGAATTGATTGAGGCTTCATCAGTTTTTGTGGGTGGGTATTGGTTGAGGGTTCATCATGAGGCTATGTTTGTGGGTATTGGTTGAGGGTTCATAAGGTTGTGTGGGTTTTGTTTGAGGATTGACCTGGTTGTGTGGGTGGGTGGGTGTTGGTTGAGGGTTCATCAGGTTGGTTTCTGGGGGAGTATGGGTTGAGGATTCTTCAGGTTGGGTATTGGTTGAGGGTGTGTATTGGTTGAGGGTTCATCTGGTTGTGTGGGTGGGCATTGGTTGAGGGTTCATCAGGGTGTATGTGGGTAATGGTTCAGGGTTCATCAGGGTGGGTGGGTATGGGTTGAGGGTGGAGTATGGGGTTGAGGACTGGTATGGGTTGGGGGCTCATCAAAGGTTGGTTGGGTGGGTATTGATTGAGGAACAATCTGGTTGTGTTGGTTTTAGTTGAGGGCTCATCAGGTTATGTGGGTGGGTATTGGTTGAGGGCGCAACAGCAGGTTGGATTACACTGCCTTAGTTGAATGCTTATTGGGGTTGACCCAAATTTTGATGCCTGACCGTAGTTCAGAAAGATGAATCTCTTCTGTAGTGATCTTTAGAACTGTCGGATTAGGCTCATCTGAAGCAAACCGCTAGAGAGCCCTGACACAACTGTAGCAGTCCCCACTCTATTTCCAGGATCTATGGAACAGCCATTTCCACCACAGGCTGTCATGGCAGGCCTCTGCAACCTTTTGAAACCTGCTGCACTTTAGGCCTAAACTGCTACAAACTCCTGGAGAGGAGGAAACCTGGACCCCTTCAAAGTGTTCCCACCCTACCACAGCCTTTAGTAATGCTTGAATTTCCTTCTCCAGGAACCTAGGATCAGAGCTTGACCACCTTTACCCTTCCACCACCATTTGCATCCTTTAGAACCAGATTCCCAACTAAACATTGCAAAAGTAAAGCTCCGCTGCATTACCCAGAGCATACCGCAGTCCTGTACCACACACACCATGTCACTACCCACAGAGTACTGCTCCTGAAGAGTCAACTCTGCCTTTAACTCCTGGAGAAAACCATGCTAGACTTCACTTAGAAATCCATCCTGATGCCAACTGCAACATTCAATAAGTAATACCTTTAAATTTAACTTATTCCTGTTCCACTTGTTAGGTCCAAGTTCTTCCAGAGATGGGAGAGACTCCGCTCTTCAAGCAGTTTTTCAAGAATTGGCGTGACAAGGATCAGACGGAAGGTATGGGCCTGGCCTACGTCTCTCACCACATCGCCAAGATTGAGAATGTACCCTTCGACGTCAGCACCCTCCACGAGTCGTCCGCCATGGCAGCACAGCATGGGATGGTGGATGATGGCTCAGGCAAGAAGCAGGTGAGTCCTGGGCACTTTTGCTCTGTTGTGGAGCAGTTGGTTCAAGTGGGGGTGGGGAATCGCGGGGGAATCTGTTTGACTGACTACTGTGTGGCCTAATGTATCTCTGACGGTTTCTTCGCTCAACTGTGTGGTAACCTATTCGATTCCTAGTCCAATCAGCTTTTTATCTTTTCCAGGTTTAAGAAGAGCATTCAGTTGTGTAACAAACACCAGTGTTAACACAACAGTCCATTTTGTTATGGTAATGGGAGGGCTATGATGCAAATCTTGTGTGAGGATTGCAAGTGTCGTATCGGTTCAGATTGTCCGCTCAATTTGCTATAAATTTTACTGCAGGGTGGTGGAGAGAAGTTTGTGTGTGTGTATATGTGTATATATATATATATATGCGTGTGTGTGTGTGTGTGTGCAAACCTATTTAATCACATTCAAGCAAATTAAGCACACATTGGATAGAGTGAATTAATCTGTGAAGATTTGCAAACTACACATCTTGATTAAAAATATACATTTTATTCCCTTGTGAATTTTTGCGGATAAGAATAGATATTCAAGAAACAAGGGTTCAGCCCAGCTTGAACAAACTGTGATCCTGTGCAATTATTTTACCTCTTTTAACCTTGATCGTCACATTTGAAAAACCCTTGAAATAATTTGCCGCTGCAGCTGTATTAAAGCCTTTCTTGTACTTCGTTTAGTAGACTGTTGACCACACCTTATAGGCCATGGATATGGGTCACAGGACAACTGAATTGTCATTTTACCAATGGCATTATCGTCTAGGGAAAATGAAACCGCTCCTGAATGTTTCCAGGTTCATAATTCGAAAGTGACTGCTAAATAGTGCCACTCGCGCAGTGATACAATCGCAGTAGTGCTAAACGGCCCTAATGAGAGACGTTACGTCATCTCTGTTCACGCTTCGCCTTTTTGTTTTTTTTTTTAAAGGGAGTTGGTGGCGAGGTTCGCATGCTTGAATGTGATGATGCCTGCACTGTCACATTCACACTTTAAATTCGTGGATCAGTAATGCAGTCGGCATCCAGCTCTTCACAGCAGCTCAGGGCTTCTGACCTGCTCCCTACCAAGGATGCTGCGTGTCTGGCCTGCCTCTCAGCTGCAGCAGCAGCCAGGCCATAGCTGGGTCTGTAAGACTGGTGGGGGGTGCGCGTCAGAGTTTCCAACTCTCACGCTGGCACATACATATAATAATGTCAAAATGCAAACGTTCTAGGAGTCTAGGACATACATTCCAGCTTTCTGAAACTTGGCCACACCCATTGAACCCTGGGTTTGGTTTCTTAGCAGCTTAATGTTTGCACAAATAAAGAAAAGTGGCTAGTGGCAGTTTAAAGTGGTGGGACCAGGTTAGCTATGGCATCGGTCCCACGTGCTCTCCTCCACCAGTGACACTGCTCTTTAGTATTACCAGGGCCACTGGAATTATGCGGCAGGGTGGCCAAACTATGCAGCAGGGATTAGTAAACTATGCGGCGGGAAAGTCATAAATATGCGACACATTTTGTGATATTACTTCATTATTCAAGATTTTAAACTTCATAAAAATGTCTGGGAATTGGTTGCACCTCGTTGGTACCATTTTTAATACCCATATGTAGCAATAAGCAACAAAACGGTGACCCGTCAGTTTTATAAAGGGCCTTTTGCAGTGACAGTGTCGCTGCACTTTTATTAACTTTTGGACCATTTCAGCTAGAAACTATTTTTTGTTAACATCCGCATAATGTGCGGCAGATTGAGTATATGGCAAATGCGGCAAATCTGTAATTATGCAAAAAAAATCTCTGCGGCCACACAATCGAATAATTCCAGTGACCCGGAGTATTACTTATAGAATATCTGCTTCTGGGGATAGATACTACGAGGGGAGGTGTAACGTTGAAAGTGCTCCATTGCAACGCTCGACTCTTCAGCTGGGGATCAGTGCCATCTCGTGAGGGGGGGGGGTGTGTGTGTGTGTATGTATGTATATGTGTGTATATATGTGTGTGTGTGTATGTATATATATATATATATATATATATATATATATATATATGTATGTGTGTATATATATATATATATATATATATATATATATTATATATTCTGTGTGTCAGCACTAGTTGCTTCTGTGGCCACACTTAGCAAAAGATGTTTACAAAGCCGCAGCGTTTTATTTATTCACTTTCTTGATTCCTACATGTCTTGGCAAACGTCTGGTCGATTTCATAAGGTATCTAGTCCCGACGAAACAATTTAATGTCTACAGTCATGCTTTTATGGAGCTCGAAGGTGGGCAGGGGTGGGGTGAAGAGGGGGAATACTGTGTAATGGAGGCCACAGTCACCTAGTTTACCTATGCAAGAGGGTGCCAGTTTTGGGGACTGGAGCGCAGTTTTTATCAGTTGGAAAGAGGAGTTTTAATCATTGCCCCACACTGGAGTTGATAAACCAGCCTGAAGATACCCAACCGCACCTATGCAGGGCTAGGCACACACCTGCTCAGTGCCAGGATACCGCGCAGGAGATGGTGTGGTTTACAAATGCACATCATGATCTCTCACAAACTTGGGCGACTCCAGTCCCTGTCTTCCATCTGCCACCCACTATGCTATCTTTTGTTAGATTCTGATTGGGGCAGACTAAGAAAAAAAGCATTTGGGGAAATAGCCTGGTGTGTGTGTGGAGTGGGGGTTCGGGGGTTCTGTTATTTCATGACTAATTTTGAGCCAACTGTATTTCACCATGGTCTTTAAAAGAAAAAAATACTGGTGATAGCCATTTAATTTAAAAACAGGCTTAACATATTTCCTTGTCTGCAATATGTGATCAGAACAGAAAGACAGTGCGCTGAAGTCTGTGCTGAGGACTCTTGCATGGACACATTAAAATAGATGTAATGATAAATTGACCAATCAGGAAACAGATGTGAGGTATGATTGCCCCTGCCGGAATTTAAGCTACAGTTGCCTTTGCCAGGAGTTCTTGGTCCATGCCAAATACAGTTCCAATTTTTGAGAAGTTTGAGCAATAACGTAGTCCCGCAGCCTGGGTTTAGCCAATTCCATTTGTTTTCTAGAGGCATGCAAAATGGCAAGAATAGTTTCTTGAACGAACAATATCGGTCTTGGACAACAGGTCGGGGTATGATAAATCCGGGTTACCTATTGCCTTTTCAGAAAACTCAATCATTTCAAGCCATGATATTGTATGTCCTTGTCACATGCTAAGCAATCTAAAATGATGTCTGTTGGACCATACAGAAACCCAGAGCCGTAAGGGTACCATTCTCATCGTATCTTCCACATATGGCATACCTAGATCTTCATGCAAAAAGAAAATGAGGGGTCGGTTGGGAGAGGCCTAAAATTGCCTATAAAATCCGTTTTCTTTGGCTTGCAGATTAGAGACATTCCTATACCCAGCAAACCACAGCCCTGTACTTTAGAACAGGTAGACATTTGCGCTCAAACTTCTAAGACAGAACTGGCTTATTTTCCACTCTTGAGAAATTCAAAGACACTCCCATTGCTTGTTTGTAACGTTGGCATCTATGTGTAGCACATGCCAACCATGTTCAAGGACCAAAAACTATGCCCAGATAAGGGAAAGTGTTGATCTCTTGACCTTTTATGCAGATTACTCTATTTTTGGCCTTGTGCACCATAACATTTGTTTGTGTTCATTTCTAGATCTAGGTGGTCCATATTCATTTTTTTTTTTTTTTTTTTAACAAACTCTCAGGCCATTTGAGATGCGAAAGAGCAGAATTGTGTCTTCGGCATAAAGCAGAGCCAGAATCTTAAGTTTACATTTGGTAGATCCTTTCCCACTGTTTGCAGACAGACATTGAATCTATAAATGTAAGGAAAAGATAACATGGGTGCAAGAACACGTCCTTGTCGCACACCCTGCTGTAATTCTAAAGAATCTGTGTTCCTGTATGGCCCAAACCCTGCAGAGGTACTAACCGCCAGGGCAGAGCCCTCCGGAAAAGTGCCAGGTCTTGGTCTCGCCCCAGCTGTTGCCGAATGATCCAAAATTTACCTCGATTCACTCTGTGGAAGGCGCTGTCCAAGTCCCTAAAAGAGAGGTATAAAACCACTTTGGCGGTTGTATATTTGTTGATTAAATAAATTTAGATGGAGACATTATTCAGACGTGCCATTGCCTGTTCTAAAGGCTTATTGGACGGGCAGGATGACATTGCCCTTCTTGGCTGAAGTCTCAGTCTTGTTCAACCCAATTTGCTCTTCGATTTTGACTGTGGAATCTAAAAGGGAAATTGGTCGAAGTGTGGGTTGTGCCTGGATCCCATTTAAAAAGACAATTACCGCATTATTCCAAGAGCTGCAGAGCCTGTTAACAGGACAATTAGAACAATTTAAGAAATTTAAGAATAGGGTCCCACAAAAAAATCGTCTGTCTTGCACAGGTCCATAGGGACGCCATAGTCTGAAGGTTTTCTGTGTAGGGCTGGCATTAATCACCCATAACACCCTAATTTTCAAGGGTAAACCAGGTTCACTGGGGTAGGAGGAGGGACCCGAACATGCATAAATTGTTTAAACTGCACAACCCATTGATCGGCACTAATATTGGTTCCTAAACCCTCAGTCCCCTCCTGTAACATGCATGGCTGAATACAGATTCTACAGAAGCCTTTGTCTCTGTAGCGACTCTACCAGATGGTCCCATAGCATATTTGTAGCTTAAGCTACTTGCAGATTTATAGTCCGTCCTTTGCATGGCTGTTAGTGGAATATCCCTTGGAGTGCATACAAAGCCTCTTGTGGGCCACCTTACAGTCCTCCGTGAACCACCCACGATTTGGTTTAAAAAGCACCTATACAGGACTCAAAAGGCCAATATTGATTTTGGCATTGACTGGCCCAGGCGCCTCTATCGACTTGTTAGACTGATGTAATGATAGAAGATAATTAAACAAAGATGAGTTGGATTGTGCCACTGTAACCAATAATTTGGCAATGTTCATATTACCCTGTCTTAGCTCTCTGATCTCATTTGGATGTCTTGGGCTGTCAACCAGGGCAGGGTTACTGGTAATAGGGAGGGAGATGGCCAGTACAGTGGTATTGATTGCTATAGGAGCAGGGCAAGACATTAGCAGAATGCATACATTCACTCACAAAGGGGACAAGACGAAAAATCACTGATCAAACCTCTACCCCACCTAGTGAAGGTGGTTATAGATGTCACCCATGAGTTCAATGGCATTGACTAAGCCAAATATAATCAGAAAACAGAAAGGTGGCTCACCCCTGCGATCAGCATTGTGACTCAAGGGTTCCACCTAGGATGCATTGAAGGGTGAAAGAAATGTTAATGCTATGGCCTAGTTTAGCATTAAAGAGCCTCGCCTCCCTTGCCAAGATACAGGCTGAGAAATGTTCCTACCCCACCCACACATGGACTGTAGGAGGAGCCACATCAGAGTTTAGACAAGTCAGGTGCCAACATTAGATGTGGCGTTTGTTTTTCTCGCTGATCCTTGCCATTCTTCCAGTGCTTATAAACTCGGACTAAGTCAACTTTCCCATTTGAGAGGTAGGCCTTTGTCCTCATCAGCATATCTAGGTGACTCTCCTCTAGTCTGTTTCTCAATTTGGACTTGATTGAGTTCATGAGGCTGAATCCCTGTTCGTAGTCTGCACTTAAAGCCTGGAAAGTTGCACAGAAATCAACAAGCTGAGATACAACACTATACGGTGCATCATTCCGCAGAGTGAAATTCACCATGTCTTGTAAGGTCCTAAACAATCCGTTTTTTATATGCGCTGCCACCACATATTTATAATACCTGTTCTGCTGAACAACATCAACAGGAGTGTCACAATCACCCAGGACCAAGACCTTCTTATACTTTTCAACAAGTCTTTGTACGTTCTCAGTCCCAAAATCAAACTGTGATTGTGTTGTTACTGTATGGAAATCAAAGCTTGATTCCTTCAATTCATCTTCTGAGAACCTTCTTTCCATGTGCTCACAAAGAAGTTTAATGAAAGATAACATCGGCTCACTATCCTACTGTAGGTCCTCTCTGCTCAAGCCATCAGATCTCTTACTGTGTTGCTCCAAAAGACCGTGTCGCCCAAATACTGTTCCTTTATTTGGGTAATTTTTGTTCTTGCATACTGTACAGCTTCAACGGTGGTCAAAGAGCCTTTCTGAAACAACTTGCACAAAGATGCAAGTTCACCCAGAACGTCATTTAGTGCTGCAAAGGAAACCTGGTAGTTTGAGTCCTTTTTTTTTTTTTGTAGCAATGTTTAGCAATTGGGTCATTCTCCTCAACTCTGTCATGATCAAAGTATTTGAGAGCAACCTCATAATTACGCAAGAGTGCACCAACAACAAAATGCCTTGAAAGCCACCGCACCTCATTGAGTGGCCGAAAGGAGACTGCTTCACATTCAGTGACCAAAGCAATTTCATCCAGCTTGGACTTCCTTAACGGAGAGCAGGAGAATAGTGTAGACAGTCCTCAGTAATGTTTCCATTTCCCTGATCATCAGCACTTTTTTCCAGGCATCATCAGATCCCAAATCTTGTCTCTGCGCAACACAGTGCTGCTCAACTAGATGGGGAATGGATTGTTTGAGGCAGGTAGCATCACCATTGTTCTTTCCCAGCAACACTGATGCACCATCTGATGTGAACATGACCATTTTCATAAGGTCCAGTTTATTGGCAGTGTAGAAGTCTATTACAGCTATGGTGATAGCCTCCGCATTGCATGCACTCAGTTACAATTCCCCCAAACACTGTTTTGTGCTCTGTTGATGTTACAGATCGGAACTTGAAGTAGAGGATGAGCATTTTGGTAACTGAAATATCTGTGCTCTCATCCATTATCAATGTGTGATGCCGAGCACTGCGAAGTTCTGCCATGAAGTCTGAGTGTATCATGCTGTTGCTGGCCTCCAAAAACTCAAAGGCAAAGTTCTTGATCCTCCAGCTGTCTGGTATCTTCACATACAATGCGACGTGGTCATGGATGTCTTGAACAGATAACACTGATGTGTTCATTTTGACTGCTAGCAACACATTGTTGATGAGAATCTTTATCTCGGGCAGGGATCTTTGCCGTTCAACCACTTCTAGTCTGTTTGCTCTGTCACTGGCGGTTTCCGTTATCATGGTGCGCACTCCAAAAACCCAGCCTGGCAGCAGCACTTTTATTTCTCAGTGTCACCAAAGCAGATTCATGAACTCTGCTACATAGATGGCATTTCAAGTAGTCCAGCTTCCAGCCATCACTCTCTCTTCCCAGTAGAAAAGTCCCCTGCGAGCTTTCCTTCTGCACATACTTTCCAAATCAGGCCTACTTCTGGATTGTATAGAAATAGCTCTCCCAGTTGTACGCAAACCTTGCTCTGGGACTACTGTGTCTCAGTCTCCGCAATTTCTTTCAGCCATATTTCTTTGAACACAAGACAGCATGTCTTCCTTTGTGGTGAAGCACTGCTCTCTGCAGAAGTCACAGCTTTGTGCTTGAACATTTTGGTGGCAATCAGTCTGAGCCTACTGTGCAGCAAAGCCTGCGGGGGAGGGGAGAAGAGCGACACTATTTAAAGTGAGGAACATTATTTAAAGTTATTTTTTATGCTATTGACTGCAATCTACCAGTCAAGACTGAGCTATCTCTTGGAAAATATAGCAAGTGATTACCTGGACCTTTCTGTTTGATCTCACACCTGCCTGGTGATGTAACACTGTCTAAGATGGCTCCAGTAGAAGAAAAAAAATGGTTCCAGCACATGCTTGTGTTCCAGTGTTTCAGATGTACTACAAGGAAAAACTACTAAATAATTACCTGGTCTTTCTGCTTGTAGTCACGTCTGCCTTTTCTAACCAATGTTAGCAATGTCTAAGAAGCCTGCAAAAGAACAAAAAAAGGTTGAAGGATGTCATTTTATAATGTACTAGGTGCATCACAAGTGAAATCTACCAAATAATTACCTTGTTTGTCTGCTTCTACTCATATGCGCCTTTTTGTAATGAGTAGTGCTGTCAGATGCCTGCAACAGAAGCAAAGGTGGTTAAAGTAGGTTGTCATATTCCACTGTACTAGGTGCACACAATGAAAATCTGCTACATTATGACCTTGTCTTTCTCCTTCTACTCACATGGGCCTGTTCAAATTTCTGCAGCAGGGTCTAAGATGCCTGTACAAGAGGAAAAAATGATTAAAGCACCTGAACGTTTCAATGTCTCAGTTGCACCATAAGGAAAAACTAGCAAATAATAACCTGCTCTTTCTGCTGCTACTCCGGTCTGCCCGTCCTCATCTATGACCAGTACTGTCTGAGATGCCTGCAGCAAAAGAAAAGCTGGTTAACAGTTGGTTACAGCATGTTGTCATATTATAATGTGCCAGGTGACCCAGATGGGGTACCGACCAAATAATTACCTGGTCCTTTTACACATGTCGGCCCATTCAAATCTATAACTTGCTCGGTCCGACAAACCTGTAATAAAAGCAAAAGTGTGAATCATGAACGTGACTTATGTAGAGACCCTTAATCCCACAAGGAACGTCTACAGAATTACCTGGTCTTCCTTGGTACTCACGCCTGGCTGGTCTAATCCAAATGTTGACCCGCTGTAATTGGAAAGAAGATATTTAGCATAGGTGATAGGAGTTACAAAAATATTATGCATGACAGTTCCAGAGCATTTGAGTAGTTACCTGGGCTTCCAGTTTAGATGAACTCTGGTTCCATATTATCTGTTTGGAAACCTACATCACGCTTAAGACTTTCGATGATGCAGCCTTTACAGGCCTCAAGTAATAAGTTCTCCCACTCGCTACGACTAATCAGATTTATAAGGGTGAGCCATTTTTAGACCTACTGGCCCATTCTGGCAAGCTGACCAACAAAAGTGTTCCGTTCATTCAGACAGTGAATGAGCAATGAAGGTGCCTTTAAGTCTTGTTGTCTTGTCACATTTGATGTGGGTTCAACGACAGAAGTCCAGTGCCAGCTTATGTCTTCTTACAATTTGGTGCTTATTGTATCCTGGATATTAATGGTTACTTTTCTGCTCTGACTGCAAAATTAGAGGATTTAATAAAGTGTGCTGTGGAGTTAAGTTTGCGACAAATTTAGTGTAAAAAGAATCACGCTAATTCGGCGCAAACAGTCCTGCCTTTTTACTTCTTTTTTTAATTTACAGGCCCTGGGCACATGTAGTGCACTTCACTAAGGACTTATAGGTAAATCAAATATGTCAATTGGGAATGAACCAAAGATACCATGATTAAGGGAGAGAACAAATGAACTTTAGCACTGGCTAGCAGTGGTACTGTGAGCAGAGTCCTAAAACAAGCAAAAACAGTGTCAAAAAAGTGGAGGGAGGCTGGCAAAAAGTTGTGGGATGACCACTCTAAGGCTGTCAGGTCTAAGGTGTCCCCTGCCCCCTCACTCCCCCCTCACCCCCCCCCCCCAACCCCCCAAAGCTGAAAGTGGGGAGAGCTACCCAGCCCCCCAGGGAGCTCTCGTCACTAAGGCGTAAGAATCTGGTGGAACCATGAGCATTCACTTGTGTAGTCAACGTCACCAATCTTATGGCTTTGCCGTGTGTTAAAGTTATAGAAAAAATATTCTAAACTGACCGTCATGCATGAACCTGGGGCATCTTTGAATGGTTTGTTTCATTTTAAGAAAAATTCTAACAAGGCCTCTGCACCACGTAAGCACATGCACATCCACCTAGATTGAAAAAAAATTACAAATCCAATTCATTTCAGCGGTAATACCTATTGGTGTTTCCTTCTTCCCCCCCCCCCCCCCCCCCCCCCCCCCCCCCCCACACCCACCCCACAATGTTTACTCATTTAGGTTCTGCCAATTATGTACAGCAAATGCAAATAACAATTTGATGCTGAGTTCATGTATGGAAATATACTATTTTATGACTCCATTTATTCTCAAACCACAAAATAAATATAGATAAATACCAATAAGTTGGCCAAAAACAAATATGTGAGTGTACCTATTGGATTGTTATATGCCTTCACAGATAGAAAGCCATGCTTATTTTGTGCTTGTTGTTTCCGGTGCTGAGCACCGGCACTTATTTTTGAGAGCCGGGCCTTATTCTTCTGCCTCAAGCATTTGCTGTGAGCAAAAGACACATCGGACAGACCGAGGAAGGGAAAAAACTAAAAAGCATCACAAAGGGAGAAAGTGGAAAGCTGCTAGAGTGAGCTGAAGGTACAGGGAGGGGCTTTATAGGGATTGAAGAGGCCTGAGATGGCTTCGGGATTACGCCGCGTCAGTGTTCTGTGTTCACACATTTAATTGCAGCAGCTGCGTGTTTAAGAGGAGGGCTTTGGGCACAGGCACTGGCACCTTTTCATTAACAATTTAAGCAATGGTAGAAAGCAATTTCTGCACAAGATGAGAACCCCTTCTGATGTACAGCTCCTAGTTCACAGCGGGCTTCTGTTCCTTTTTTAACTGTAGTTTTTCGTCCTGCTCGGCCACGAAGAGTGACCCTGTTTTCACTGCGTTTCTATTTTTTAAACGCAGTGCTGACGTCCTCTCTCCCTCATGATGCAGGCAGTGACGTGATGTTGCAAAAACGTGCGCTCTTGACAAGGGGCCTGTGTGGTGGGGGAAAGAAGGATGTGTGCGCGCCCGCACCTTACAGGAACATTGGTTTCAACCCTTATTAATTGAGGAGACATTTGTAAAAATTCACAATGAACAAGTTAAACTTAACAAAACACCCGTAGGATTTGAATAGCAGTAAGATTTCATCGCACACGCATGATTACATAATGTCTAGAGTTGCGGACAAAGGTTGCTAAGCCACCCCTAGCTCTACCCTTTTCCGATCTAACGGCGGGAACAAAAAAAGCATTGAAAGCCATCCCAAATAATTGTCCAATAACGTTTTTTTGTAGCACGATAAAATCCAACTCGTGCATGAAGGCAAGCCAGGCCTGGTCCATCCATTTTATCCTCAAAGCCCTCGATGTACAGACTATTCAGCTTTAAACGAAGTCCAAAACTATCCATAAAAAAAACTAGCTAGAGCAGGTTGAATAGTTGCTTCTGTGGCTGGTTGGAGCTCACAGTGGGATACAACTGGAGTGCCATGAGCATCTGTTAATGCTCTCCTTGGAGGCTGGCTTTTAGCTTGAATGCTGGGTGGACCAACAGGCCAAAAAACTTCAACCCATGTTCCTGGTGTCCTTGGACATCAATTCATGTAATTTGGGTTTGTTAGCAGTTCATATCAGTTGTTGCAATAAATACAGGTGCTTCCTTGGGGCAGTAAAAGCAGTTTGTGACACTCAATTAGTGGTGGTCTGCCTGGGTATTTGATGTCTATAAAAAGACATAATAGCAATGGTCTCTGCCCTGGCAGCCCTAAATAAATACAAGAAAAGTATTGTTCCAGCTAAGTTGTGGTATCTGAAATTTATAATAAATGCAGTTGCCACTACATGACTATGCAGATACCTAATACAGTCAACTCTTGGCAAAAGTAAGATTGTCATAGTCCAGAACAATAAAATTAGTGTGCCTTGTAAGCCAGTGACAAACTTCTTTTTAAATATTTTTTACACTGAAATGTAGTTTGACCGCTGTGACAGCTAATTTGGTGACATAAGTCAGAACCGTAAAGAATGTTTAGCCTTCCCGGGTTTGTTGAGGGCAGGAAGGGAGGGGGGTTGAGTGGAGAGCTCACATGGGAAAAATTAGCAGAGTTGTTAGGGCCTGCAGTGCGAGAGGGAACATGATGAAGATGGTTTTCCACACAGTGGTGGACCGGAGAGGCAGGATGGTGAGTGGTTCTGTGGCGGCGCTATCAGTGGCATTTGGTGGCAAAGCAAGGAAATCTGAAACGTGGCTAGGGACATACTTGGCCTAGTCATCTGAATCCTTGTTGTTAATGAAAAACCATCTGGTGGATTGAGTCTCTGGTGTTTGATTAGATCTGGAAAGCTTAAAGATATCTGTTTCCAAGGACACTGTTCTCTCAACTAAGTGGATGAGGCATTCATTAGGAATAATTTTGAGCTTCTCAAGTAAAGGGTACCAATTTAGTATTTTGATTGCCTGGGTTATTTGAAACAGATATTGACTTGTCCAGAATGTGTATGCTGTTGCTACAGGGAGAGACCTCAGGATGGACAGATGCGTGCTTTGATTTCTTTTCACACTTGGTGGCCAGGCTGCTAATATGCCTTTTCAGGCTGGAACGTGCCGGTGGAGTGGTGGCTCCGCTGACTGCGTTAGTCTCACCCGAGCTACCCGCTGATCTTGGGAAATCGATGCAACATATGACTGAGGGAGGAGAAAGAGTCCCATCACCTGTATTCAGGAAAAAGGGCCTTTCTGCTCAGTCAATTTCTTTACTGATGACACCTACTGCACAGGCCAAACAAATCTATCCAGACTAGAGCCGTGCAATTTCATAGGCCCTGTTGGACCTGGCCCTTTTTACAGGGTCATCCCCAAACGTTTTGCCCTGCTCTTCCTATTTTTTTTTTGTTTTTTTTTTTCTGACCCTTTTTGTTGATGTTGGGTCTCTGGGCACTTTAGCATTGATCAGCAGTTAAGTGCATGTGCTCTCCCTTCTAAACTTGATATGATTGGCTTACACCTGATGGGCACATTTAATTTAGCTGTAAGTCCCTTGTACAGTGTTATCCCTATAACCAGGTCCTGTAATTAAATGCTACTAGTGGGCCGCAGAGCAGCTTGCACCACCCATAGAAGAAGCCCTTCAAACCGGTCTTAGGGCTGCTACCGCAGATCCTGCATGCTCAGTTTACTGGCACAGGGACCTGGCATCTAACTTTACTTGCCAAGCCTGGAACTCCCCTTTGACTACATGTCACCCCCAAGGTAGGCCCCCCAGCCCTATGGGCAGGGTGCTGTGTGGGTAAAAATGTGCCTGGTTGTGTGGTCTGTCCTGGTAGTGGCAAACCGCCTAATTGGTTCCTCACTAATGTGAGTGGTGCCTTTTTTCAAAGGATTGCATTAAAAATGCCCTAGCATGTGTAAGTGGTATTGCCTGATCTCTGAGGGGTAGCGTTTGGTATGGTTATAATAGTGAGAAATGCTGCTTACTGGTGTAGGTGGATATATATATATATATATATATATATATATATATATATATATATATATATATATATATAATTTTTTTTTTTTTTTTTTTACTACCATTATAAGAATGCCACTTTTAGAAAGTTGTAATTTCTCTGTGCTTATGACTCTGGTGTTTTGCAGCTTGTATCTAATCCATGCCTGGTGCAGAGTTACAGCTGGGCTTTGTGCATACTTTTCAGACAGCCAGTACACAGGGAGGGTGGAGGTGTCAGAGGTGCATCTCCATATTGAATGGTGTTCCTGGGCTGAGAGGGGAAGGCAGGCACACCTGCATTTGCAAAGGATGTCCCAGAACCACACCCAAAGGGCTCATTAACCAGCCCATCCCCCACTAACCCCCACTGGTGTCTGGCACCTGTGCTGGAGGAGAAAGGGGACACTAACTAGTTAGTACTGGTTGGAACCCCCTTCTCCCCCATTTGTGGAGGCTGCGCCAAATGAGTATAAGTACGTATGGTCTTCTCTCACATTTTCAGACTAATGGACTAAACTAGGCACTGGATGCTGCTAGAAAGACTCACCAGGATCCGCTTTGGAACTTCTTTGCTGTTGTGCTGACTTGTGACCTTCTAGGTGACTGAGAAGGACTGCCACTGCTTACTCAGTCCCCTTGTGCCGGCCTGATTGCTGGGTCCCGCAGCCCTGTGACGCTCTACCAACTGTCCAGGGGCTGGGTGGTCTGCCTCCCTCCTACCCCCCCCCCCCCATATCCCACTGTTTTTCCCTTTGCATTTCTCTAAAAGTGTATGACTGGCACTCTTACAATCCTTTTTTTTTTCTTTCTTCTCAGTGTGAGGAGAGCGCTGTATTTTACTTTTGAGCAAGTAAAGAGCACTGCCTTTTATTATCCCGGAGTGTGTGAAGAGCGCTTCACTTGTCCTAGGCACACGGAAGTGCCCCTGTGTCCCCTGGTGTGGGCCCCCCTCTCTGAGGTGGGAGAGATCGTGGGGAGCAGAGGAGCTAGTGCGGACCATCGGGCACCCTGTGGCGTCCTTGGGACGCGAGCAGGGACTTCTTTCTGGGGACCCTTACCTTCACAACCCAGGTCAAGCCTACAGAGCTGTGGGCTGACGGCCATCCTAGCAGAGGCTGTCCGAGGGCATAGACTGAGGAGGAAGGAGGAAGCCCGGGAGAGCTCCCAGTTCATGGCCTCAGAAATGGCCCTCAGAAGAGGCTAAGCAGTTGCACAGCACCCACATGGGTGGCTGCCGGGCCGTCTTTCCATCCTAATTGTGGAGAAACCAGGGCCGTCCCGCCCCCAGGAACAGAGTGGACACTGAGGCCAGTCTTCTGCATGAACAGTGAGTGTGCTCCCCCCAAGACTGGGCCCTCTTTCTCTAAATGCATAAGTCGCAGGCCAGGGTGGCGATCCTTGACTGAGGTCCCTAGCCCCGCCAATGCTTTTTTCGCATCACTGCAGGTGCTATACATGGAGCGCAGAAGCTCCATGGTTGGGATATATGAGTCCTGAATTACTGCATTACTGCCAGACTAGGTGCATGGGAGCTCCTGGACTGGGACAAGTGGGTCCGGTTTGCCCTTATCGTTCTTCTTTCCCTGATTTATGTGATGTCGTACTTGCCAGTTTTGGGGAGGACATGTTTACATGCTCAGGGTCTGCAGTACGGGGACATTGCAGGGTGGATTTATGACTTGCCAGTGGGAATGTTTCATTTTGTGTGCATTCATAATGATATCTTGGCATTCATGACCATGTGTTTGAAGATGTGTACCAGAAGGGAATATTTATTTGCAATGTGCATTCAGGATGGAGTCTGAGCCCCTCTGATAATGTTTATTGCGCTATGGGCACTCTTTGCAATAATTTTGACCTGACTACTGCTTGTGTTGCGGAATACCAGTAACCTATAGGTTTTATATGAATAGTGCTTGCTTTTGCAGAGTACTAGTAACTGTGTGATGTTCTGACAACTGCTTGTGTATCAGGGTATTACTGATGTGTCTGGTCTAATGATGGTTTATGCAATACAGTGTATTTTTATGTAACTTGGTGTTTCCTTTGTGGTGTACTTATTGCATCATGTGTGTCGTGCAATTGCTTTACACATGACCTTTGGGATAAGACTGACTGCTCATGCCAAGCTACCGAGGGGGTCAGCAGGGGTTATCTTGGGTGTGTAACTCCCTCACCCTGACTAGACTGGGTGGGATCTGCCTGGCTTAGGTGCTTTCCCTAGCCAACCAGAAATTCTATTCCTAACAGTCACCGTTTGAACAGGGGACTTTCTGCTTCCCCATGATACCACCTGAAATCAAACAAACTTCTAAGCAGAGTGAGAATAAGGTGCAGTGAGTGAGTGGGCTCTAGAGCAGCAAGTTCACCACCATAAAGTGCTTTAACACCTCATCAGTGTAGTAAGCGCTATATAGCACAATTATAATACAGTACAGCTTTATCATGCTTGGTGACCATATCGGGGCGACACATGACCCAAGGCACCTGCAATTTGCTAATTTTCCACTTGGTGGCAATGCAGTACAAGAAATAGTACCCCAGGTTTGAGTTTTTTTTTTTTTATATAAACCCATTTTAAAATACGAACAAGTATTAAAGGGCACATTTTGACCCTTATTTTTGTAAGTTAAGAGCAGATCCCGAGTTTAGTGGAGAGACGTGTGACTCTGGGCTAAACATTTCTAATGTAAGCTATTGTCAGGCAGGGCAAAGCTTTGTTTAGTTCTGCAGAGGTTACTAAAACAATTTGGAAACCTGTGAAAACGGACCGTAACCCGGGTCAGGCGACACGCGGGTCTTGAGTTTGTATTCAGGAATTCGAGAGATGAATTTGTACTAAACAATATTTTCACTTGGTGAGTATTTTAAGGCTACATCCTTGAGCCCGTATTTTGTTTCTACGTGGAACCACAAATGTAACTGGAATGCTGATTATTTTCCGCCCAACTCCTTGCCATGTTACTGGTGTCTAACTAAAAAGCTTGTTGGCATCCGATGACAGGTTTCTGGCATGTACAGATATATAGGAACACGCCAACCGAGTGCATGAAATTTGAGCAAACCTAATGGTTTTTAATTTCAAATTAATTTGTAGGATGGTGCTATAATATCTACGATCATGGTAGATGTCACAGTTTAATAATGTAAAACATTGAAAGTTAAAATAAGTCTGGAACTTGGCAGCAGTGCTGCTTAAAAATATGCTGTTTTGGAAGCAAGAATACATTCTAGATTCATAGGACTTGCATATTCTGCCATCTAGTGGCAGAGGTATGAAAGTGGCGCCTATTTTCATCAGTCCAAACAAGTATTCACACTCCATATATAGAATTTAAACTTTCGGATGTTATTTAACCAAGTTTAAATTACTATTCCAGTTAATCTATGAATCACCCACCTCCACTTTTCATATTCGCGCATGCACAGGCAAGACCTAAAAAGGACCGGTCACTGCAAGGGTTGTTTACTATAAAGGGCTTGAAGCTTACCATTCAATATCATCGTCGCTTTTCTTTGCCGCCTCTTTGTTGGCCAGTGCACGTTGGGCATTGCTTACTCTTCTTTCTGCTGCGCATGGACTAAGCACAGGTTGATTCATCTTAGTGTCCATCCGCAGTTTGCAGTGTGATTGAAGAACTATTTTTTTGCCTCTTCCCCTCATGCCTCCCTCTGTCCCACCCCACTGTCAGTCGTCATAAGGCTCTCTGATTTTCAACTCTGGAATATATTTGGTTGAAACTTAAGACAGTCAGTTGTCCTCTTCTCATAGCAAGGTGATTGCTGGTCACTATTGAGTACTAGCACATCTACTTCTCTGGTATGGAAAAGTCTTTTACCATTTATAGCTCCACAACACTTCTGCCTCCTCTCTCCAGCTCATCTACACCCAACCAGTATATGTTGCTCCTTCACCTATTGGCCCCTCCCAGTCTAAAACACATTTATTTGTAAACAAACCAGTTCTCGCAGAAACGTTGTACATGCTAACCAGCTACTGTATTAGATCAGAGATTTACGTAGATCGGAATAATTGTTAACATATTGGTTCATAATTGCATCTATGCTACTCCACGCAATGCAATTCCACTCCTCTCCACACCGCACAGTCCCATGCCACACCATTTCATCCAGTCCAAACCATTCCACTACACTTCACGCAATTCCACGCCGCACGACTTGGTGCCTGAAGATTAGATGCCACACACTGCCACTCGACTCTATGCAGTGCTACCCCATGCTATGATGTGCCATTCACATGGAGTCCCTGCAACACCACACCATGCCACGATGCTCCCGGCAACCACAACAAAGCCAATCAGTCGCGCATATGTGAGATCTATTGGGTGTGCCAATGCTTGTTTGACAAGCATTTATGTAACGGTCAAACCACAAGAAGGTGCTTATTGACACCTAGCGTTTTACCAGAAAGTGCAATGTAGGTCTTAGAAAAGTAGCTGTACTGTTTTACCAATGCCCTTTTAATATTAACTTACAATTTAATATACAACATTAACTTGCTATGTCCAGGAAAAACTATGAATAGTGCCAAGCTACGTTGGTTCACCATTGCAATGCAGTTTTTACGACAACTGCTTCTGATGTAAGTCATGCTACATACTCTATGGATCTACACACCAACAACAGTGAAAGGCTCGCTGAAGTCCTTGAGCTGGCAGAACAGTTCTAAGCGAGCAATGCACAGTGGGCCGAGATCCTGCTGTAATAGGCATTAAAGCAATGATCATGATTCTAGTTGGGGCTGGGCTGGAAACCAACAAGCATTTGCAATGCAATGGGTCTTGTGTTTGCTCGAGTTAGAGCTATTGGCGTTGTAAATTCCTAAATGGACTTTCCTTGCCACATAAATTGAAAATATAAAATAAAACAGTTGACATAAGCAAGTCAGTTCAAAGTGCCACGGCCGCCATGAGCATAAGCGGAAAGGAGACACACCAAAGAGAAAAAGAAGTTTGCTCGCAGTCAAACTTATCGGCAAACATGCAATTATCCATGAAACAGGGTCGGTCCCTAAGGCGGGGACAAAAGTAGAGCATTTACCAATGTCATCAAGTGATTATTTTGAAAGGCAAGCCCACAAACGAATGAAAGTGATGAGCGTGAGGTGGGGGTGGTTAAAAGCCCAAATAGATACCAACACTTCGGAAAAGCAGGGATTGTGCACTGCTGTGCTCGACCTAAAAAGGAGTCCGGGAAAGTGCTCGAACCAGCCCCACAACTTTCCACTTCTCCCTCTTCCTCAGTTTCTGTCCATTCTCTCTTCTCCCTCCCTTTTTGTTTCTCTCCAACTCCCTCTTTTTTTGCTTGAAGTCTCCATGTGCCTAATGCAATTAAACTTGGGGAGCTAGGGAAAGTGATATCGCCCTGGGACGCTGCTGCCGCCTCTGAGACCCTCTTTCCAAGGCCTTCAGCCACCAGGGAGATGCCTGGTGGAATAAAAGGCCAATCCAGCCCTGGTCTGAGCTACCCCCGATAAGTGAGCTTGGGCTGCTGAGGCTTAAAATGGGGTTGTAAAAAAAAAAAAAAATGGTGATTTAAGGGGGGCTGGTAATAGCTGAGGGGAAGGGATTTGAGTGTATCTATTTCATCCAAGACCGCTCATGAAAAAGCTGCAGTAGTACAATGTGTTAATTCAGCGATAAATTCTGCGCTGGAATATGCCGCAGTGAATCGGCAGACATTGGAGCAGCATGTTGAACCGACTAGGTGGCTAATCACACTTTTTGGGAATGAGAACTAAATGCAATGTACAGGGATGTGATTCACTTTCCACTTCTGAACTGGGACACATTGTGGTTGAAACCGAAAAATAACCGAATAATCTCCCTTTCCGCCACTGTTTCAGTGCACAGCCATAAACTGGAGAATGTAGAAGCTGGGGTTTAATTTGCAGTTTTTTTTTTTAGGTAACTTTGCATATTTGGCATGTTATGTACGTTCTTCATGGTGTTCGTGTATCTTTGTTTTTCCCTCGACAGATCTGGCGTGTTGAAGGCTCTGAAAAGGCACCAGTGGACCCATCTCTCTACGGCCAGTTCTATGGTGGAGATAGTTACATTATTTTGTATGACTACAGCCACGGCGGGAAGAGAGGCCAGATTATCTACACGTGGTGAGTGTCGTTCTATTCATGGGAGCCTGAGGGTCATGGCTGGCAGGGGCGTAAGGCAGGCTCCTGCAGCCCCTGAGGTGTAACAGGCCCCAATCTTTCAGGGGGGCGGGGGTCCTCAATTCGCCAGGGGGCCCCATTTAGCCCAACGACTATGAATATCTGGAGATGTGGGGAAACTCAGTGGCCTCTCATCACATTTTGCAGAGGGCTCCATCACTTTGAGTTACACCACTGGTGGCTGCCATTAGGCCCGGTGTCATACAATAACTTTCAAATATGTACTTAAATGTTATAAACCAAACTGCAATTCCATCTGTGGTCATTCTGCCCAACAAATGCCAGTTGCCCCGTTGAAAAATACCAGTAGTTTACTGCTCGATCGTAAATTAAACAGCATCATCTACTCAATGTTTTGAGCCCCAGCATTTATGACGCTGCCTCAGTGCCCCACAGCTTTTCCTCCTTACAGAAGGCATTCCTTGCGGAAATCACCCTGAGCCCTGCAAATCCCATAATGACCACAGGGTAGGGCCTCAAGCTAAGACTGTCGTCCAGCGGATCTATTTTCTGCCCAGGTCACAGCTTGCCACTTGAAGGAGAGCGCTTAGAGGCTGAAGGTACCTTGAGGACCTCCTACTTGGGGCGCTACAAGTAATACTTTGATATATGCATTGAAAGCTAAGAATCTCCTTATGCAAAATCTACTTCTGTAGTACCTAAACTTACTAGTGCCAAGACTCTGGGAGCCCTCCATGTAAGGATGATTTAGGAGGGAGGGCTGCTATTTGCTGCTCTGTGGAACTAGTATTACAACACTATAGACCTCGTATGTTGCATATTTTCCTTCTGATTTGTAGTCCTTTTAGCAGCAGTGCTTTTTTTCTTAATGGTTGTGTTGACATTTTGACAAGCTGGTACCTCATAAACATAGGTGTGCACATAAATGGTCCTAGGTTTGAAAGCTTTCAGGGGACACTCAACATTGCGTTCTTCACTTGTGTTATTTCTTGACTCCAAAGTACAAACTGTAAGAGCCAAGAGATGTACTGGATTGTGGTCTGTGGTACATGTGCCATTCATGATGTAACTGAAAGAGGTCTCTCTTCCTTCAGGCAAGGGGCAAGCTCTACTAGGGACGAGATCACGGCGTCTGCGTTCCTGAGCGCTCAGCTGGACGAGGAGCTCGGCGGTGGTCCAGTGCAGGTAACCAGCGTAGGGCCTGACGTGGCATTTATGGATTATAGGTACAAAAGTGGCGGGTACGTCTACTTGGCAGTGGCTCTCGTGCCCCGCCTTACTTGACCGGGTTATGCCAATTCCTCCTGCAATGCTTTGTCATCACTTGTGTCAGAACATTACACAGTATTGCAGACTTGTGGACCAGAGGAAGTATTTGGAATTAAAAATTACCTAGGTATTACGTTTGAGGTATGTAATGGGGGTCACAAGCACACTTCCATGAACAGCATGACCAGGTCACACACAGGCCACCGCACAGGCAGCCTTGCACAACTCCACCCCTTCCCCCAAATCACAGGCCGCCTTGCACGCTCCCCCCCCCCCCCAACTCCCAACACAGCCAGTCTTGTAAGCTTCTTTCAAACACACACACGTGCACAGCAGAGGCAGCCATGCAAACTTCTCCCCCCCCCCCTCTGCCCAATGAGCACAGGCAGCCTTCCAAACACCCTTTCCCTTCCATTCTCCCCACCTCCAATCACATGCAGCCTTACAAGCTTCCTTCAAACACACATACACGTGCCGCACAGGCAGCCTTTCAAGCTTCTCTCCCCACACCACTCCTCCCACGGCACCGGACGCTTTACAAGCTTCCTTCATGCAAAGAAAAGGGATAAAAGTGCGCACAACTGCATCTGTCACTGAGCCGGCTTTAGGGTGTTGCTATGGGTGATGCTGCACCTGGTGCTGCCCTTTAAGGGGGTCGTGAGTGGACGTGCTGTGTGTAGAAATAACGTACAGATTTACAAGCACCTGCTGCAATATTTCCTGTGTGCCCTGTGGATTTCAGGCAACAATAGAAGTGTCACGATAACTCTAGTGATTAATGTTCCTACTGGAGAGAGATCAGTTTTGTCTACTGACAGTTTGACTTACCATAAAGTAGGAGAGAACGTGTACTTTACAGATCACAGAACTGTAGTTTTTGTGGATAGCTCAGTGAGTTACTGCTTTTGTTACAGGTATCCTTTTGTTATTTGCAGTTCACAAGTTAAAATCTTACTATAGTGTTGTGACGGATGAACTGTCACCAGAGGTTCATGCGAACAGCATGGTATAAGTTCGGACATTGTGTTTTTTCCCCTAGTCAGCCTTTCACTATCTGTTCCTAATGTTGCTGGAAGGGGTTTGTTTGGGAAGAAATACATTCTTATTAATTAAGCCAACACCCCCACCCAGCACCTTAATACAAATGAAATGTATGTGAGAGGGGCTATGGAGAGATGAGGGGCACTGGTGGAGGGTGGTAGTAAAGGAGGTCAGTAGAGAAGGTCATGGAGGGAGGGGTGGAGAAAGAGGGCACCAAAAACAAATTGTCGCACCTGGCTCCTGCAGTTCTAAAGCCGGCCCTGGTCTGTCAATCCCATCTATCTCTATCTCAATCCACCACTCCCATGAAAGATGGAAAGCAGTAAATAGTAACAAAATATACAAAATGAAGGCATAGTTCATCTGTACAGAATACATTTCACTAATGAGATTATTGTGCCCACTTGCATGGTTTCAAATGGGACAATCTGTTAAGTTTGATGCCTCATCAGGAAAATTTGTACTTTCATTTGGAGGACATCTCTGACATATTCTGGAGGATTGATCCAGCTTCTCTATTCTGGAGGCCACAAAGTCTTGTGTAGAATGTGTTTGTTTGTGTGTATCTAAGCAGGTGAATGGAACAATAAGTTGACTTGGGGATGGGCGTATAGCTGAGTAAATGATTGGCAGGACAAGTGAGCATTGATGGATAAGGAGGCCAACTTTTCCTTCTTTGGGTTAATCTGCTGATTTACTTTCTGTAAATACAGATATCCAAGAGCAACAAGGACTTGTTAATATTTTCTAACATTTGTGTTTTCCTTGGTAATGAAATTGAGCAGGCTGCAATGGATCATGGGGAAGAGGGACTTGGGTGGTGGGGGTATAAGGTTTCTGTGGATCAGAGGACAGAGGTCGATGCACAGTGGAATGGAAGCACAAACCTATCCACTTATGTCAGACCCCATGGTGCAGTTGGGGCATCCAGTGGGAGCATAGCCAGGATGGCTGTCTGTGCTTCACACCATGCCCAGGATCACATCACCATTGGTTGCAACAAGATCTGAATCTGAAATTGCTGCTGCCTTTTATGCCTGAACCTGGGCTTGTGTGCTCAAAAGTTTCAGCTGGCCACCGTTTCCAGGCGTAATGACAAGTAGGCGGTGATGGTTGTTGGTAGCCTTTGCTTGCTAGGAGGCCATCGGGGTAGGTGCTGGAATAGGTCTGCAAGCACGGTCTCGCCAATGCTGTTTGTATGTGAGGAGGGCAGGGGTTTCTGTGATCAGCATAACTGGGCCAGGAATGCAAAGATGAGAAGGAATTAATGCTACCAGCCATTAATGCCAGCTAGAGGATGTGCGGGCACTGCAGATTGTCTACCGGGGGCTTCTTCTGGCTGCATCAGGAGAACTCTAAGCACCACCGCTGATGTGGATGAGGATGGCAATAGCTGGAATAGTGGGGGAGGTTGGGCAGTTTTTCCAGCATGAATTATTTCAAGTCCAAGTCACTGTAAAATTGGGTTATATAGTGGTTCTTGGAGTACTTTTTTATGTGACACTTAAAATATGCCACCAACAATAGGGGTGTCTTTACTTGATGACTTCGACCTTAAACATATGTGATACACCTTGCGTCGGACCACTTTTTCTGAGGTCGGAGGGCATACAGAAGGATTTCAGGGGTGGTGTAACAATCTGGCAGGGAAGCTGAGGGCTTCTGCACACTGAAATGAAGACAGGGTGCTCTGGGCTTGGTTATATGGGTGTGGAAAGAAGTCCCACCTGTACCAGTAGAGGCAGTGCAGGTCTTGAAGCAGCTAGCTCCTGAGATAGCAGTGCACCCACTCTCCTGCAGCCCCAACAAAGCTTCCAGCACTGGCAAGCATTTCTGGCTTGCACGTGGAGCCCAGATCCAGCAGCTACCAACTGGAAAAAACAGTACCTGGACCCACCAATGTAGAAGAAAGACTGATGGGAGAGGGTCTTCACTTTTCATTGTTGAAGAAATGGAAATGCATCAACTTCTAGAACACATGACCACTCCAGTATGCGTAACCTTATGTGCACTGCGGCAAGATGCACAGCAATGAAGGCACCTGTTTGCAGAAAAGATTCATGAACACCTGGTCCTAAGCCCTATTTTCTTGTCTCTAAAACACGAATCGTACCCTCACTACTGCATGAGCGTGCTTGGAAGCAATGGTCGGTTCTCTTCTGGATCTTTTCAGAGTGTCTGGGGACAAAGTTAGCATCAAATTAAAGTTTGCAATTCTGTGAAGCCCGTTCCTGTAAGTCCAGGAATCAGTATTAAAGTTTATAATAGATTTATTATCAATTAGTAATCATTCCAATATTTGCACTTATCAAAATCATTTTATAGAAATACAGTATCCAAATCGGCAAACAAATGCCAAAGCAGGTTTCGTCTTTCAGTAGAAGACATGAAAAGAAGAGTCCTAACGCTGCAAAAACTAAGAAATGAGAACTGACATTTTATCAAATAATTCAAGTTCCTTCTATGTAGCACGGATTGAAATATTATTAGTTTCTATCCTAGAATAGAGCTATATTCAAGGGCTTTCGGCAAAGTATATGTCTGTATTGTAAAGACTCATCTAAGTCTTCACGAAGCAAAGAACCCAGGGTTGGCATAAAGCTGTGCAGTGTAAAGACAAGGGGTGTAAGAGGTCTGCACCCCTCTGAGACTAGAGGACATCTGCCACAAGTCTAAGAGCATGAGCACTAAAAGTGGAAATGTCAGGAGCATCTGTATCTCCTGAACACGTCACCAGGAACCCAATTATTCCTCCTTCTCATGGAGTGCACTTGCAACATGAAGATTCTTCCATCCCACGGAACACTAACAAACAAGTCTGCCTTGAGGTTCTTCTTCCCAGATAGTGAATGAATGGAAATCGTCCTCTCCATGCCAAGGTCTTCTTACTCTGCCTTTCTATCTCTAGCTCACAATGCTCCTTTTGCTAGCAAAGCAAACCAAGAATATGCACATGCAAGGGGAAAATACGTGAAGCACGGAAAATATATTTCACTTGTTAAAATGTTGGCCTACTCAGGCTAACTTAGCAAATCACCATTAATACGCATTGTTAAACACTTGATTATAACTGTAGGCATAATATCAGAATACATTTATAACACCTAGTCCATATATGATTGCATTTATTGAGAAGCACGTTGCATATGTAATGTCATGCAAGCGTAAATGTGAATGTACTACAAATTTCATGTTAAAGCTAAACATTAGATCTTGCGCCTACATGAAACCTCTAATTTCCACAGTGAATGCGCTTTTAATATAGTTGGATAGCTTCAATTTAGTTTAATAAGGTTAAGGCACACAGTATTTCTATTGTCGAATACTTTAAGTCACTTTTGTAACGTACGGGACTGCAGCCAGAATTACACTGCTCCGCTACCATGGCAGAAGTACTAAAATACACAAAGGTTAGCACTGTTGATGTGCGTATCCTACTCTTTTGAGCTGAGGCAGTGAAGCGGTAGGTGCTGCAATAGCAAGGGGGCTGGTCAGCAGTGTAAAGCGACATTGTATGGCTGAGGCTGCCAAGTCCTCACTATCGAGCTGCTTTCATATAATCGAAAAAGAGCCACCAGAGAAGTGGTTAATTTCTGCCAGTGCGCATCGCCAGCAGGCATTTCAGCACACTCCTGCCCTGTTACTGTCAACAGCTTGACAGTTGATTGTCAAACTGGCTGAGAAACCTGAAAGCCAATACAATGATCATTCACCAGTTCAGTGGATTAGCAGCCCTATTTCTATGAAATTCAGTGGAAATTAAAATAAGACTACTGATCTCTCCCAGGTCCTGGGTGGTATGCATTCTGCCTTAAACACCCTTTCTGGAAAAACATGTTTTGACCTCTTAACTTGAAAAAGAGAAAAAAATAACCCTGCACCAGTAGAACGGTGGAACATCTGTTAAATGGACGCGTAGGATCCTTTAGGAGGGCCTTGGGAGTTACTGGAGTTGGGCCACAACAAAACATTTAATGAGCACTGTGGAAAAAACATATTGGGATTTTGTAGGAGCTTGTCAGGAGTGGCTGCATTTAAGGGTGCAGAGTAGGATTCCTTTACAGGATCAGATATCATTTTTGGGACCTGTAAGGCCCCTAAGTGGGATTAATGAGAGGAGAATACATAACACTGTCATTTTATGTGGCTATTGGGGAGCATATAGTGTTCTCTAGAGCCGCTTGAGACGTTTTCCTTGCCAAGGAGCTAAAACTTTAAGCTATGTTGTGGGCTTCACTTCGCAGCTATGCATCAATTGAGCCACGTTCATAATGGATTAACTCAAGGTCCTTACAAACCAAACAGAAAACTTTCTTGGGAGCTTTCCTAAATCTTGTAAAACTTGTGGAAATCCCTCGCATTTTGAATCTTGCATAGCTTTCGTTATTCTCCAGTGTCTAAAGAGATTGCCTGATCCACGTTTCCTCTGAACTTTCTTTCTCTGATCTTGTGAACTCAACCAGACCCAAGGGGAGCCACCGGAGAAGTGCTTGCTTCTCCGCAAGTCTCAACATGTTTGCAGTGTTTAATCATGCGAGTCAGGCCCTTCCTTGGCCACTTGTCCTATGAAAGAGGTAACTGTTCTCAAAGTTTAATGTTGTGCTCTCCAGACCCACTGAACTAAAGAATGTCAAGTACGCCTTGAAGGAAGGCATACTTAGCTAATATGTTCTTAATCTGACTAGATGCTGTTGACTTATTGGATGGGGACAGCGCATCATATTGACACCGCTTCTTTGTATGCAGAAAGCGGGTCATTGGTTCAGGTGAAGCAAAGAGTAGAGATGATTCATGGTGAAGGGTTGATTCAAGGTCAAGTGTTACAATTGTGATATTACCGTTACTAATAGTGGCTGTCCATGTTTTGGAGTTAGTTTGCCATTTTGAAATAGGGCTTGCAGCATCCTGGAGTTTGTTGCGTTTGAACTATTTTTTTTTTGTTTTCCCCTACCTGAAACTGGTGCCCCTTACAGAACCAGTATCAATATAATAGCTGGGCATTAAGCTATAAGTGATTTATCTGACTCCTATAAACTACTCCTCAGTAAAATTATTTTGTTAACAAGAGAATTGTTTTGGAATCTTTAGGAGTGTGGGAAATCGAAACTATTAACAAACAGCTAAACCTTATCTTGGTTGGGATTTTTAGCCATCAGCAGAAATTGAGTATTTGCATTCTTAATGAGAAACAGGGCGGCAGTGTACCTACACTCCCAGTTTCCTTGTCCTGATAGTGTAATCTCTACAATATCTCTACTTTCATTGTACAACTGAAGTAGGATGAAAGGGCTATATTGAGAATTGGGTCTCTTGCTAAACCACAAAGGTCTGGTTCATTGAGTCACCCAGGAATACCTCCTTTCTGTACATTTGGGTAGAGCCTACACCTGGGGTTGCACTGCTGCTTTATTTACCGGAGGCCGATATTGTTGCACTGCTGCTTTTGTTACTGGAGGCTGATATTGCAGCACTGCTGCAAAACTGGCCCCCAGTATCAAAACTGGTACCCCCCACTGCTTCAAAATGGGCCCCCAGCCTCCTGTGGATGCCCGCTAAGGCCAGTCCGTCCCAGAGTCTTTCCTCCCCCCCCCCCCCCCCCCACCCTTTTACTATTTTTGTTGTTGTCACTTTGACTGAAGTGCACTGGGTACCTGCTAACCATGTCCTCGGTGCCAGTGTCCCTGCCCCAAAACAAGTCACATACTCACTTGATCCCCAAGTGGTCAGTCCCTTTAGCACCTCCAAGTCCCTAGTAAATGGTACCCCTGGTACCTAGGGCATGGGTACTGTAAAGGACCCCTAATCGCTTCAGCACAACACGTGCCACTCTGTGCGACCCAGCACCAACCTCCTGCCAGACTGCCATTATGGTAACGAACATCTTTTATTAAGCCCACACTGATTCCAGTTATGGATTTGATATGTGCACCCAGAAGGCACCTTAGAGGTACGTGCCCCCTGAAAACCTACTGGCTGAAGGTGAGCTCACTGACTAGTTCTAACCAGTCTGCCATCAACAGATGAGAATGGGTGTTACAAACCCCTCCCCCACAAGATGACCTTTATTCCAAGGCAGGGAACTTCAGAGGCAGAGTTGGCCCTCCTCAGAGGAGAATGCGAACTCCACCCCATCCCCCACCCCCAAAGCCTGGCCAGGCAGGAAAATTAGCTATGCAGGAGATCTTGCTTTTCCAGGCTGGACACACCCCTAGGGTGGCCAGCCTGAAATGAGCACACTCAGGAATTCCGCCATCTTGTGTGTCGTGGAATAGGAATTCTGGGACAGGGTGATGCCCACTCCCCAAAGGAAAGGGGGTATAGTGACTCCAAGGGTGAGTAGCCCATTGGCTACCATGCCTTACTCCCCATTAAGACCTCCTAAATTGAGTATTTAGGGGACCCCCTGCTAAGACCTTAACTTTGCTGGACACAAAGGAGTGGTGAGAAGCCTGCTGCACCTGACCCTTGAAGACCCACTGAACCTGTCCTCCTTCTGCAGGCTCCAAGAAATGGGGAGAGCTGCCACTGCTTCATAAATTGTCAAGAGATCCCTTGGAGCAGATGTGCTGCTTCCCTGCAACTGCAGCCACCCAAAGAAACAATTTGAGGACCGGGGGTCACCAAAAACCTGATGCCGGACAGTACGACTGCACTCAAGCCGCCTAGCCTGAGCTGAAGTGGACAAATGGTGCCAGCGTGGTTCCCAGACCCTCCAGAGATGAAGCCCGCTGAGCTTGCCCTCTGTGGACTTCATGACTGTCTGCAGCTTGTTTCTGCAGACCCCCTGCAACCGAGAGTGACTAGGAGCCAAAGACCCGATGCCCCAGGAGAGACACCTCTGCACCCGCCCAACCCAGACCAAGGAGAAGAGAACTAAGGGTATCCCCATGTCTCCCAGCCTTGTAAGACCGGAGCCCACTTGTTGTCTAGGTCGGACTCTAGCCACAGTCCATGCCTGCAGACTGTTTCTGTGGGCCCCCTGCAACCGTGAGCAATTCCTGCAACAGACCGGATGCTAACAGACACCACTGCACCTGAGCCCCAAAGCCCAAGGAGAAGTGGACCAGTGGTATCCCCACATGCCTGAGGATCTCAAGGACTGAGCACAGGAACAGCTTCCTACACATTGTAACTGCTGCTGGCAGGTGAGGGTGAGACCGGTTGATTAGGAAAGGAGAAAGAGGAATTCAGACGTTGAGCAGTACTTGTAATCCTGAGATTAACAGGCCAGACAGCTTCCAGAATTTATCACAAAAAATCGTGATTTAAAATCTGTGAAGTTTTAGTGTACATTGTTTCTCTGGAGCATGACCTTTTTGTGAATTTCCTTTGCTTCACTTTTTGATCTAGTTCTGTTTCAGGTCGACAGCATGGAATTTCAGTGGAGGAGAAAGCTTGTAAATTAAATGGTTTTAGCATAAATTAAAATATTCAGCTTTGTCTTCCTCAGCTACAAGTCACAAAAATCGCTATTTTTTAGAAACTAATAGTGTGTGGCTTAGGACCGCGAGTTGTTAGTTGGAGATGGCTTATTGGCAAGAGATCTGCTGCAGCCAGTGGCCAGTCATGTACTCCATGGAGTAAATGGCAGATGTTCAAGTGATCTGCAGACATGGAGTATTCAGGCGTTTCACCCGCAGTTTGGATTCCTGTGAGCCGCCCCGTCCTCCCAAATCTCATTGTGGCTACTAAGTGCTGTCTCTGCAGGGAATTCAAAGCTCTAAGTGATGTGTGTTTTCCTCATCTAATGAGTGAGGAAGTGAAAGATTGGGTGAGAAGGATGAGTGAGTGTATATGCACATCCAAAACTAAAGCTGTGCACATTCATGTGCAGATGGACACAGAGGAGGGGTGCGTGGGGGTTGGGGGGGGGGGGGTGCGTATGGAATCTGTGCACTTGTGTAGATTTTGATTATACGTGCATCTAGAGCGGTTTACATGGTCTTTGTGCGTTCTTACGCTAATATTCATAGCGTCTGTGCACATATGTAGATGTTACGAGCTCTGCGCATGCATCTGAAGATGATAGATTATAAGGTGCGTATGCTTGAGCATGAAGTGGGTGCGCATGTATTCGGAGATCTTATAAGGTCTGCACATACTTTTGCCTTCATTTTCAAAATGGTCGTGTAAATACATTCGACACTATAAATATTGAAAGATAATGCGCACCTGATGCTCACAGGTCCTATGTTTTAAGCCTGTGCTTTTCTAAATATTGATCTACACATATAACCCTTTAAAAAAAATATAAATATTCATATATTCAATGGGGCAACAGTTCCCATCAAAAACAGTGCTTGAAACTGGGGAACCTGATGAAATGCCAGTCTCAGCTTTAACTCCCGAATTGGGGTTTGGCCTGCTTTCTACCAACTCACATGGTAAAGAATACTCGCTTTCATACCCAGGACTCTCCCCGCCACTGCAGTATGCCCCCTCAGACGGTAGACTACTGCAATATTCTACTCCGACTTCCAACACTACCAATGTAAAAGACCCCAAAAAGCCAAGTCTACATTTTGTCCATCATCTTCATAAAGTACAGTGCACCAATCGCAAGGTGAGAAGCGTCCTTTGGTAATCGCTGGATGACAGGTTCCAAAACCACCTGCCTGATATTGATATAGTGGACGCAAAATGGATTCATTTTAATATGAACAAACTTGATGCAAGCAAAGCTGAAAATCAAGTTGTCCATATCTACAGTACTAGATGTTTGGTTTCTGATGCAGGAAAAAATCCTCAGAGTAAAGTTTGTTCTTGATCTGTTTGGGGAACTTACTTCTCGCATACTGTGGGTTTGCCATTGGTTCTCAGTGGAACACAGGCCTAGATGATGGATGGAAGGGTGGACAGCATCTGCATGATATTTTAAATTGCTTATGTACCAATAAGGTGAGGTGGGGCCTTGCTGCTCCACCATGTGAGGACAGCCAAGGGAGTCTAATTGCAGCAGGGAACTGTTAAGGCATTTAAAAAAAAAAAAAATTGTTTTATGTTGTCAGATAGGCACCTCAAGCAAAGTGCTGGTGGTGTGGTGGTAATGACCATTGCACAGTTCCTCCATACGTTTTTAAATATGTATCTCTTAGTAAAGGTGTTGCACATCAATTTGTGAATTTACAAGTGAAAGAACATTGGCTAATTCAGGCAAGAAGTTGGGCTGGGAGGAATGCCTATTACATAAACATTTCATCAACTGTAAACTTGGCCACTGTGGAAGAACTAAGCTTTGATATAGGCAAGTGTAGCTGTAGCCAAGATCACAGGGCAGAGAGGGCGAAGGACGGACCTGATTGTAAAACAGAGACTGCATAAAGGATTTGGAATAAGCTAGCAGGAGGTGGTGGAGGGATAGAAAAGATCATGAAATGAATCATAAAATTATTTCAAATAAGCACAGCACAGAAAAGTAAAGTGAATGTCATGAGGTTCTACAAGGGATCAGAAATGAGCAAGCACAAGGAGCGTAAACAAGCACCGGGGGGAGGGAGAAAGATGCCAAGAGTTTTTAATAGATCTTTACCATAACGATGCACAGGGTGGCCATGCAACAAATTGCCGCACGATGAAGCAGACCCAGCAAGCTAATGGACCAAAGAAAAAAACGAGCCTGATGTATCAGACAAGCGAGCAGGTCCTCTTCAGTGGCTAAAAGTGGAGCAATCAGGAAATTGGGCCGGGCCATAGAGTAGGGTCCTGGGAAGTTAAAAATTTAACCAAGACTGACACTGTGGGAGGATTTGTAAACAGGATGCCTGCAATTGATAAGATCCCAGCCTTGAACAGGAAGTTACATCATTCCGGATAATGATGCTTGGAGGAAGTGAAAGATGATCACCATCCCTACGAAATTTGGTATGTACTAGGGCTGCATCATTTAAAGACTGGTCTACAGAGCAGATGGAAGGCAGAAAAGATGGACTTTTTTTCCACTCAGTTTCATAAAGATGTGTGAGGAGCGTAGCGTGGCCAGTCGCACAGGACCCTCAGTATAAGGTACACGGCATCAAGAACTCTAATTTAGTAAATGAAACACAAACTATTTTATTCCCCATTGGTCGAATATTGTGGGTTGTTCTAATGCATGTTACCATAAAGTCTCTCTGTAAAGTACTTTTGAGAAGCACAAGAATCTTGTTTTTAAGGATTCAGATAGAACGATTGGTTGTTTAAAAGTCCTTTTAAGCAATATTTTCCCAACTGGAAAAGAACACATTGCATGTTTGTGCAGATGGCTTCTTGCCTCTTGTCGTCACACTTTACAACTTCTTTTGAATCCGACTATACTTTGTCTTTAACTCTGCCGTTGCCTGTTTCACAAATGTAAATTTGTGTTGTGTTCCCTGTTCTTTTTAATTTGTCTGTCTCCATCATTATGGTGCATCGGCTCTTCAATAGTTACTGTAGAACTGTCTGATGTTTGTGCCTGAAGATGTGCATCATTTGTGGGTCACCAGGGGTCCCCGCTGGGACCTCCGATTTGCCCCTTACGAGGACCCTGGTACTGCCTGTTTGCGACCCCTGGCTTCATAGGTGGTAAAGGTCATGCAAGAAAACTAAACTGGACTGCCTAAGCGTTGTGTATTTTCTGTAGCCTGAAGGGTACAGGGGCGTGTCGGTTTCAAAATAATGTAACCATGTAAAGGCCATAAAACAAAATGTTGCCATTTTACACCTTTTGTGACTTGGTGGCTCCTTTGTGAAGATCCCCTCTGGTTACTTTGGAGGCTGGGCGTGAAGACGAAAAAACAAAATCAAAAAGTTACAAACTTGCATCACTGTTGCTAGTAGTGGACCTGGCAAAAACAAAACCTGAAAGTGAAATGCAGCAGAGGCAGGGCTGGACTGGCCTTTTATTCCACTGGGTTGGAGACATTGAAGACTGTTTTTGAAAGTCAAGGGCTACTGCTGGTGCCTTTTTTCCCCTTACCTCCTAGCGTAAATTACAGTAGGCTCAGAGGGGGCTTCAAGAGGGAGCAGAGATGGGGAATTGATAGATGGAAAGAGGTCGGACAAAAGAGCAGTGTCTTTTGTTTCCCCATTCCAGCCCATGGCCAGGAGAGGAGCAGGGGACACAGGAGGGAAGATTGTCCCGCAGTAAACAGGTGAAAGGCAGGGAGAATGTGCGTGGGAGCTGCTGCGTGAGGCAAAGATGAAACTGAGCTGAGAAATAGACAGTTATGAGAAGGATGTATGATGGTTGAGAGGTGCAACAAATCTAGATGTGTAAGAAAAATGTGGAAATGGGTGAGACCCATGAGAGATGAAGATGGATGAGAGATGTCTTAGATGAGTAAGAGGGTGAGACCAAGCAAGAGACCAATGATATAGAAGTAGGCTAGAAAGAGAACAGAGTTCAGGAGGAGATGCAGGTAGGAAATTAATAAGGCACTGCTGAGGTGGGGACAATTGAGTGAGGCAATAGAGTTTGGTAAAAGACAGCTGAGCGAGAGGCAAGAGTAGGCTGGTGAGAGGGGTGATGAAGAAAAGCAGATTATGAGGAAACTGATGGGAAAGAAGAATAGTTTACAGATGGAGGTGATGCAAAATGGAGGTGAAGGAAAGGTCGTCAGACGGAGGCGGGACACAGGTGAGGGTGGGAAGAAAGAGATAGGTGAGACACGCATCCAAGAGAGCAGGGGAGACATGTCTGAGTTGATTGACGGGTGAGAAACAGATGGCTGAAGGGGGAGCTGGGTCAAGAAAGGGATAGATGGTGTAGCCTGTACCTGGTGGGTAAGAGAACTGAGAAAGTGGGGGAGGGGGACAAGTGAAAAAGACAAAAGATCTAGAAAAGGGAGAGCAGAAAGATGACCAGATGGAGACACTAGGGAAGAGAAAAATTACAATACAGAGAAAGAGTGCAGACACAAGAGATATGAAGCAAGTGACAGTCATATTTTGGATAAACCAGTTTGAAAAGATTGCCAGCCCTGTCCATTCTCTGAAAAGAAATGAATAAAGAAATCACACCCCCCCACCTTGCCCAACTGACACCCACTTGCCTTTCACTTCCCCATTTACCAGTCTTGTTAACCACTCACTCTATGGGGGTCATTATGATGATGGCGGGATACCCCGCTGACAACTGCGCTGATGGTCGACAGAAGACCGCCAGCGCAGCAAAGGCTCTGTCGGCCCTATAATTTTCCCGTTAGGCCCATGGGCCTAAACCGTGTTTCCGCCCGCCGACCCAGCGGGAAACCAGGCCTTTACATTGGCGCCGGCTCCATTTGGAGCCGGTGTCAATGTGGCAATGCAGCGGGTACAGGAGCACCAGTTGCACCTTTCACTGCTCATAGTGCATGGGCAGTGCAGGGGCCCAAAATGACCCACTCCGGCAGCCTTTCCCTGGTGTTGTAAATACAGTAGAATATTCAGAATACAGTAGAGGGGTCAACTGGCCTGAGGTGTCCTTAAAGTGGATGAAGAATGCACCAGTCACCCAGATCCTTGAAACTCCAAGGGATCATGAGGAGATCAATTACTACCTTGAATGCGCCCATGTGGGCAGGAAGTCCCGGTACTTACTATCGATCGCAAGGTGTTTGTAATGGGAATTTCAAACTATTGATGAGACACCTAATAACATCGACTTTCTTAGTGCCCTTGTAAAGTGCTATCTTTATCTAATCCAGCACCTTAAAAAAAACAAAAAACCTTGTTTAGTTATAGAAGCATCTATAACCTAACATTATTCAGAAATTTGAGATCTCGCACCCACCTGTATAGCTACATTGATCAGTTTTTCATTAGCTCAGTTTATTGACTTTTCACAAGAATTCATGCAGCTCCTAGGACTAGAACAGCAACTTCAACTTGTATTACTCTATAAAGTGGAAAAAATTTATTGTCTGATGCTCAGGCAAACCCCCCGACTCTCCTGCCACCATAACCTTTTTGTTGAAATAATGCTCAACTTACCTGTTGAATTTAATTTAAAGCTAGTTATTTCCTGCATCATTTAAAGTACATTTAGGACTTCTTTAATTGCATGTCACAGCAGAATGTAATGATACTTAAAAATACCTATTATCGAGTCCCTAATATTATAGCACCCTTTACAACACTCATTCCAAGAGATTCTAATATGGTGTTCTTCATAGGAGCCCAGCCCTTCATTGGAACAAGTGCACAGATGACAGTGTACTTTGAATGCAAGCTGAAGGAATTACAGTAAGATCACTGGAAAGCATTCTTCTACAGAGTATTTCCATTGAAGCACCATAGATGTGTGTTCATACTGCCACAAGACACTGCTGTTATGATGGACTGAAGAGAAGATAATTGTATGGTGCTGGCACGTGAAGCATTGTGCACCACTGATTGGACGTCTAGTGTTGTCTCATGACTGGCTGTCTATTGCCCAATTTCCACAAAGGAATATGTTTGCAGAAAGAAAGTTAAGTTCTTCAACCCAATTGCTAGACTTTACTTGTAGAGCAGGCAGTGAGCATTTCTGCCAAAAAGTGCTGCATTACTAAGAATTTTAGACTGCTTAAAATGTGAACCGAAGATCAGTATTATTGATACAGGTAGGTAACGAATGTCATTTTGCTCCTACTATTGATTCTAGCAAGCTGGGAGCCTTAATTTCCTTACGCGTAAGGCAAAGAAAAATGGATAACAATGAAAGTATATTCTATTTTAAGAGTTCTCAATGCATAATACCTACAGAAGTCAATAGTTCTTACACTTTTTTTGTGAAGTCTGTTTATTAAAATTTGCTGTTCAGCAGCCATAGTTGCAATAATCACGTTTGTCTTACTGAATGCAGTGTTTAAAAAGTGCTCCGGTCTGAGACTCAAATGTTTACTTTGTTTTATCAATGTTAACTGATGTACCTTCAGCTCTGTTGCAAGGCTCTGTAATTGATGGGGAAATATCTAACAAAATTAGAATCCAAGCATGCCTGCCATCCTTGCTTTTTGCCTCTACAGGTACGGGTGGTCCAGGGCAAAGAGCCGGCTCATCTGCTCAGCTTATTTGGTGGGAAGCCATTGGTGGTCTACGAGGGAGGAACTTCACGGGATGGAGGTCAGTCTGAACCTGCAGAAACTCGCCTGTTCCAGGTCCGCGCCAGCTCCTCTGGCTTCACTAGAGCGGTTGAGGTATGTTTTTGCTTGGTCTTTGCTTCCTTCATCTTACTTAAAACTGAACTGACCTTCATGTCGTTAGAGCCTTTAATCCTCTCTTTACAAGTGCCATTCTCTTTCTAAATTAAGGGTTTTTGCTAAATATTTTCTAGCACTGCAGTGGCTGTCTCAGTTTAAATTGGCACTTTTCTCTACATAAAGATGGCTTCTTAAACCTTAATTATTAATATCCTCTTCGAAAACCGAAGTTGGTTGTCTGTCATTAAGAGCTGTAATTTACTGATTCGCTTAAGAAAGCGGCAGCTTTTTTGCAGGGTGAAGTTCATGGACTGTACATATACCTGGTGACTAATCTCCTATGGAATCAAATCCACAACTTTGGGATGCAGTCCATTGTTATGATAACTTTCTCACCTTGCTGCTGTAATATTTGCTGCACTCAAACTTCATAGCATTTTAAGTTAAACGTATTGCATGTGGTGAGTATCTGTAAAGTCATCACTAGAGCTTCCTTACCATTCAGCTATGATGTAGAACTAATGTTCCATGGAATATGTCTGTCTTCTTTTGACCAGGTGGATGCCACTGCCACTAATTTGAACTCCAACGATGCCTTTGTTCTGAAGACCCCATCTAACACCTACATCTGGATGGGTCAAGGAGCCAGTGATCCTGAGAAACGTGGTGCCCAAGAGCTAGTGAACATTCTTGGTTTGCAAGCGTCCTCAATAGCCGAAGGTCGTGAGACAGGTAGGACTTTGCCATATAAAGGGATACACCAGTGGCTTTCTCTGTGGATCGTCCAGGTCTCTGCAATCAGAGACTTAAGTGGCAATTTCTACATGCCTTTGAAATAAAGGGCGCATACATTTATCCGCAGAGATCTAGTTCTAGAACTGATAGAACAACTATAATTGGAAAAAGGCAAATTTATCATTACATATGGTTTTGGTGTTCCCAAATGGACTCGGTCATCATTTTTATTGGCATGAACAACTTGTAATAGAAAACGTTAGCTTCCACTAGCCTAGATAATGCATTTTACTAGGGGCAGCTCCTCCATAAGGGGGAGGGACGTCGCCCCCCCCCCCCCCCTGCCAGCCGCAACCGCTCCCAAATCCTTTTACAAGGAAGTGATAAACTGTTTATTATCTCTTCCTTGTAAAAGGCATAGGGCACTGGGGGTGACTAGCAGAGGGGAGTGCACTGTGCACTCCCTTCAGAGTGCGTGTGTATTTGGCCGGCCATCTCAGGCCGGCCATACACACATGCGCACAGGGCGGTCTCGAGCCCACCAACACAGTTGCTGAGCTGGAGAGAGCAGGCACAGGCTCCCAGTCTGCATGGGAGCGCCCTGGCCCTCAGACGGTTTGCATTTCATGGTAATATTCACAGTTCTCACCATCTCTACCAGGACATAGCTTCAAAGAAGTCTTGTTTAAGAAGCGCAGATGCATATGTTGTTCATGCTAATTATTGGCCTGGTTATCTTCATTAGTAAACATCTAACTGGGATTTTGTCTAAGATCACCATGAAGTTATCACTGGCCCGAACTTCCCATAAGATGTATTCTCATTCTTGTACTATTGCCCTATAGGGTTATAAACTATGAAACTGCAATGATTCTTCCACCCCCCCAAAAAAAACATCTAGTTGATGCATGAGACCAAACTGAGCCTTTGATATGGTTCGAGATATGCGTTGAATTGTATTTTAAATATGCAGACTTGGTTTTGCAAAAATGTATTTGCTTTTAGTTATTCAACCTTTGTACTCATGTCTGATCTACCAAGGGAAAACTATCTGTTAGAAACATTCCAGACTTTGAACAGAGCACAGATGTCCAAAGTTTAAGCCACAGAAGCACTGACAAGCATTTGAAAGCGTACAGTTACCTTCCGGTATTGGTTATGCGAGACAGAAAAAGAAATTGACTGTTTCAAACAAAGAAAGGAATATTTACCAGATGCTCAACGGTGCCAATCACGGGCTTAGGCTATGAGCCTGTAATTGCACTGTTCTAGTAATCCGTGTGTTGCAAGATGCATGATTTATTCCGTATTTAAGGTCCTAATTAGGTCTGTCAGTGTTTAACATGCAGCAGTAATGCTGCTGAACCTCCAGCATTGTCACTGAAGCCAAGAGTCATGCTTTCAAATATAAAAAGCAAATCTACGAAAGATATCTGTTTAAAAGATTGTCAAACTTGGGATGAAAAATAAAATATTATTTCATTCTTTCAGTAAACGTTAGCGTTTAAAATAAGTCCATCTTGGGCATTGGACTTGTTCCTTGTTGCCAAGATGCCTCTCCATTAAGTTGCCTAAAAGATTTTTTTTATCAGCTCTGAACTGCTTATAAAAATCTATAAATCTGATATTGTTTAACCACGGAAAAGTTTGTTGAATTTGTGTGGTCTACACAGGCTAAATATAAAACTTTAGACTATTCAACTTGTGTGGATGGTTTTTTTAATTTTTTTTTAATTTTTTTTAATTTTTTTTTTTTATATAAATGTTTGTATTGCTTTGCAGATGATTTCTGGGAAGCTCTCGGTGGAAAAGCCGCTTATCGCACATCTTCCCGACTGAAGAACAGACTCCATGCCCATCCTCTGCGGCTCTTCGCCTGTTCCAATAAGACTGGACGCTTCATTGTACGTTGGTTCAGAGAATAAAAATGATTGTGCTAAGTTTTTGATATCATTCCTTGCCAGACGTATATATCTGGCTGCACCATCCTAAAACCTTGATTAATCCATTCCACTCGGTTGTTGATGAACCCAAGCTGATCATTATGTGGATAAGATCAAATGTTTTAAGTGTCTGGGCTGCATTTATAATTCAGAATTCCTGGGTCTAAATCACACATCTCTCGCCCTTTAATCAGGACATTATCTACATAAATGAACAGTCAAAGCTCCATGAAACAGCACTTTACAGTTTTGAAATAATTGTCAAATTTATAATAAGAATCTCTTTCAAAACCCTTTACTCGTTTTATTGGTCACGAATTGTAATTTATTTTCTTGAATGTAGGAACCTAAATGTGTTACCTGAGAACCTCACCACTCCTTTGTTTGAAAAAGCCGAGGAATTAACGAGATAAGGCATATGTAAAGAGGGAAATCCTGAAAAGTCACCTTTATTTTCTTTGAGGCATTTCTTTTTCCCCTCACTAAGCAAGTAAATATGTTCGGTCTCAATACTTCCTGCAGTGATTCACGTGCGTTATGTTGGTTTGTGACGTGGTTCGGGTGTGTAAGTTGTCATTACGCACCTGAGTGGATTATCAGCAGGCAGTGACCCCTTACCTGCAGCTCCCACTGCCGGATACAGGTTTTTCATGCTCAGTGTGCAGTTTCCATGCAGTGACTCATCATACATGGGTTCAGGCTTTCTTCACCACCTCCTCGGATGTAGCAAGAAGGAACCATTTGTACCGCTAAACGGTGCAAGAACATAATGGTAACATAGGAAAAAGCTTTGGATCCGTTTGTAGCTATGCACAGGTATATCGACTCTATTAAAATAAAAATAAAAAAATAAGTAAAAGGACTCGACTCGTGAAGTAAGACCCTCAGTTAGAACCTAAATGGAGGAAGACTGACTATTGAAGGTCTAAATGCTTTGAAGGGGATTCGTAAAATATGATGACGACCAAACTTCCCCCCCCCCCCCCCAACTGTAAATGATCATTGAGTGAAGTTGAGGAGTGGCCAGAAGAGGGCAACTGCTTTCCTGGGGCTGAGTGGAGGATTCAGAGCGAAGCATCTTAAGAATAAAAAGAAGAGCGTTGGGTGACATGGCGGGTGGGGGCGCGAGTGGGCCCTTTGCCCTTTTGGTGTTTGTACTTTTTCCCCTGTCTGCACTTTCGACTTTAAGAAGCATAAATATCTTCCCCCCCCCCCCCCCCCACCCCAAATCACCTGACGGATTTGTTTTAGACTGGAAAATCATATAGCTCCTCTGTCGGAAACACCTTTGTGTCAGAGCAGCCGCTGCAGTGTTGCCCCCTTTGTAGAGTTGGGAGACCCCGCTGTGTGTACAGGTGTTCTTCTGATGTCCTTTCCTGACCAGGAATGCGAGCGTCCTTGGTTTTTCAAAAACAAACTCTTGCTTTGGGGTATGCTGTACAGCAATGTGCATTGTTGCTGAGGTGTTCCTGTCCTTTTGATAAAAGTACATTTTGCAGAAAAGGACTAGAACATCAGCCACATCTTTAAATGTGACCTGCAAGGTGAGGCTTGGAAAACCACAATGGGCCGCCTTCACTCATTTTATTTGCTAACCAGCCCCCAAACCTTAAATGGGGCACAGGAGATGGGTGGCCAAGAGCTAGTGAATGAGGTACACCTAAGTAGACTGAGTTAAAAGCTTGCATCTATTCATCTCTTTAATCACCCGCTCCCTCTTTTGTTTCAGATTGAAGAAGTTCCCGGAGAAATCACACAAGATGATCTTGCCACTGATGACGTCATGCTTCTTGACACTTGGGATCAGGTATGTACTTGCCTACACATCCTGTAGACTGTTCTACAAGAATGAAAAATATGTCCACCTAATAAATATTCATACAAATTTGTGCAGCAGAAGTGTCTGGTGGATGAAGAGGGTGGGGGATGGTTTATCTAACTGAGCACAATGTTGTGTGTTTGTAGCATGGCATCTTTACTTTTTGATGTTGTGATACTAGGGTCTAATTTAGATTTTGGTGGACGGATTACTCTGTCACAACGGTGAAAGATATCCCGTCCGCTGAAATATAAATCCCTTATTTCTATGGGATTTATATTTCGGCGGGCGGGATATCAGTCACCGTTGACGGAGTAACCCGTCAGCCTAAAACTAAATCGGGCCCCAAGTCTCAGACAAATTTTCTTTTTTGAGAGCTTACATTCTGTTTTGTTTTTCATTTGTTTCTATTGCAACCCTCTGTGTTGAAGCAACATAATGAAAGATCTTACAATTAATGTGCAATATTTTTGTGAAAACAGCAAAGCCATTTGGCCTTCAAAAAGACAGCATGGTGTGCTCAAAAAAACATAACCTGGCACCCAAACTTTCCAAATTTCAATGGGTAAAGCTTAGTGTTGCACCAATGCACATCCTCTGCAACTCCTTGCCTGTTCCAGTAAGACTGGACGCATCATTGTATGATGGTGCAGAGAGTAGAAGTAATTACTTTACCTTGGAGCAAAACCAAGCTTTGTGCTAACAGAACTTTTGATATTATTGCTTGTCAAGCATGAATGTATCTGGCTGTACCATCCTAAAACCTTGTCTAATCCATTCCCCTTGGTCGTTCATTAACCGAAGATTATAATTATGTGACCAAGAACAAGTGTTCGAAGTGCCTGGGCTGCACTTGAATTCAGCATTACTGTGTCTAAATCACCCCCACATTAGGAGATAGTCTACATAAATGAACAGTCAAACTTCCATGGTATAGCACAACATACTTTTGAAATATTTGTTAAACGAATAAGCATGTGTTTCAAAACCTCTTACACTTTTTATCAGTCTCAAATTGCGATTTATGTTGAATGTAGAACCCAAATTTGTTACATCAGACCCACACCACTCCTAAACTTAAAAGATAAAAGAATTAACCAGATAAGGTATATCGAAAAGTAAAAAGGAAAATAGTTTAGTCACTGGTGCGCCTGGGACAAAATCTTAGATAGCCACTTATTTTTTGAGGCATTCTAATTTTTTTTTTTTCCTCACTAAGCAAGTAAATATGTTAAGTCTTGATACTTCTGCTGTGATTCACACACTGTGTTGGCTTGTGAATTGTTCTTACTCACTGGTCGTCGGACCAGCATCTGAGTGGATTATCAGCAGGCAATGGCCCTCTAATCTGATTATCCCAGTGCTGGATATAATAGTTTTCATCCTCTGTTTGATGTGTCCTTGCTGTGACTCATCATACATGGGTTCAGATAGCAAAAAATGCTACTGTTATCCTTAGATTAAGAAAATAAGCCCCTCTATTTGACGATCAAAAGTGGCAATCTTTAATGCTATAATCAGTACGTGGGGGATTGTAACTTCTTATCTAAAACAATTGTCAGGAAAGACTATACCTTGGAAATCTACTGGGTATTAGATGTGTAATACCCCCCCTTACCTCACTACTTCATGCAACAGCCTGATCCAGGTTGGTCACTGCCACCAAGGCATGCATTTAGTCTTAGCTGAGCCATGTAATGTAGCTCTCTAGTGGTGAGAATACTGCCATGCCAGATTCTTCCAAAGTGGTGGACGTGTATAGCAGAAACTTTAGTGACTGCATTATTTAAGTCACTGTCAACCATTTAAGCTGGTGCTCAAGTGTTTGTGGCAGCATAAAGGCATCGCTGCATACATTCTTATTTTAAAAGTAAACCTTCTATAGGTGTTCTTGCTCTGAAGTTTCTAACATGCTCCTAACACAAGTATAAAATATATTCCAAAGTCAATTAAATATGCCACAGGCTTTATGTACTAAACAGTCTCTTGACACTCAGGACTGCTTATGGATTTACTGTTTTATAATAACTGGGACTTATTTCACTCACTGTTGGGTGTACATTCAGTATTGCCAGTCTCCAGACTCATCCATGTACTCTTGTTTCATCAGGTGTTTGTCTGGGTTGGAAAAGATGCTCAGGAGGTGGAGAAGAAGGAAGCCATTGCATCCGGTAAGTTGATTTTTCCATCGCCCCTCTTGTCCTTTCTCTCCATTTCTCCCAATCTTTCTCTGCATTGCATTCCAGTCATCCTTGGCCTCTCCTTTCCAATTCCTCATCTTTTGGGATTCCTCTTCCTTTTTCCTTCCTCAATCCTTTTACTTCTCACTCTAATTGTCTTCACTTTCTATTTACATTCTCCCATGACTTGCACTCTAGCTTATTCTCGCCTGCTTCCCATTCATCTCTACATAGCTTTCTTTTGTTCCCACTCATATTTTGTAGTTCCTATACCTGCTCCCACCTTTTACTGCTATATTTCCAACAAAATCTTTATTCCCCCTTCTTTCCTGTTTTTGTCCCTTCTGTTCTTTCACCCCTCCTTCCTCTACTTTTCCAGTTTAGTTTTTCCATCCTCTACTGTCCTTTCTTCCATCCAATCATCCCTCCCGCCTCCTATTGCCTTTCTTTATTGCTCTTTCCACTTTGTTTGATTGACCCTTCCTGTCCATCTTTCTCTTGCCCATGTGACCTCTGTCTCTGACCTTGTTGCTCTGGCTTGCTGGCGGAGTCCTTACCGCTTGATCTGGCTTACCTGTCTGGGGTGCTACCTTGCTCTGGCATGCATAGCTGGCTGGGTTCCACCATGCCCCCCCTCTGCAGCTTGCCTGCCTCCTCTCTGCCAATGGGCCGCCCAAAGAGTCACTGTGCAGATGTATGCTCTACATTAAGCTGTAATATTGTAAAAAGGTTTGTCCAGAAGAGAAGCTTTTTCTACACAATTTGTGAACCTGTTGCTAAGCATTCGGATCTTTTAGAATATAATACTTTGCCTTGCCTTATTGAAAGAATAGGGAAGACCCAACTATTGAAACCATTGTGTTGTAAAACACCTAGTTTAAATACATGTAGGCTTTTAAATGTTTTATTAGCGAAGACTTTCTATCAAATCTTGTTTACCGTTCCATTACATTGAATTGGCGAAACATACTAAGGTTTCCTTGTGAAATTGCAGTTGGCCATGATAGAATGGTTGTCCTTGACTGCATCCTTTAATGTCTGACAAACTTACTTAAAACTAATAACATTTTGGTCAGATCAAGATGCAAGACCCAGTTATGGAGTAAGTCTCATTATGTGCCTTGCCTTGTGATTCCTGTTGGCGGAGCTTTTTGGCTTTGATGAAGACCCGTTCAGAAGCACATCATTGTTTACCATGACTGCAGCAAGGCAAGCCATCTTCTCCCCACAAAATATTTTGACAGTGGTGACTGTTTGGCGAATGTCAGTGGCTTAGATGCTCCCCCTTGCTCATGTGCACCTGGAGTGCTCATTGGGGGCCTCCCAGTGAGGATGTAGCATCATTCACAGCTGTCTAGAGAAGTCAGAAAACAGTCCTTGTGTGGCCATTACTGGAGGAAAAGAACCCAGCTAACCACTGCATGGAAATGGTCACTGGTGGCTCCGCCTTTGGGGCAGAGGAGTGTTGCACCACTGCTGAGACCCAGAAGATGCAAAGATGAAAAATAAAATGATAAAACAATGTTATTTATTTTATTTTATTTTCAACTGGACCATTCTTAGGGTGAGGCCATCCTGATGGACAGCCGCAGGGAAGAGGAGTGGTACGCACTTAGATTTCTGCAACCCGAGCTGGTGTTGTGCAGCCGGCTGGAAGAATAGGCACAAGCTCCCTGACCCAGCGGCAAACCAGCCCACTCAGACCAATCCCGGTGCTTCTCTCATGCTGGGTAATAATATTAATATTAATAGCACAGGAGCAGCGTCTGGTTTGACAAAAGGGAGTCTGGGAGCCTGTGCAATGTGCACCAGCCCAGGAGCAGAAGAGCACAGAGGTGACACCCGGCAGTGGCAGCTAAGTACTCTTATGTATTACTTTTCTTTATTCGCCCCCACACTGCCCCACCACTTTTTATTGACTGCACCCGTCCTTGGAAATTCTGCTGTCTCCTTTTTCTGCTTCGAGCCCTTACTGATTTTCAGCAAAGCATTACTGTTCCCCATCATAGCTATATGGAGCAAACCAGCTTCTGCTCTGGCAGAAGCAGGGGTTCAGTGCTTGGGGACCCAAAGTTTTTGATGGCTTCCTACTCCCTGGAAGGTTTGCAGTTCAGGGTTAATCTTCCTCCAAGAACCAGGACTACTTCCCTACCAGATAGTTGAATATATGAGGCTATGTGGGAAATGTTCCTTTCTTTGGAGAGGCTTGCCATTTGCTTCACAATTGCAACATGACCTGTGTCCAACTAGTCCCATAATGTATGGGAAATGATGCAAATAGTTATTCTGAACCTGCTCAACCATCTTTGCATCATTTTGTAGTGGCTGTATTAGGGCAAGATGTGCCAAGAATACCCTTGGCTTGAACATACTGGATTATGTGGCATGATGCATGGGCTCTTAGGGGGCCTCAGGTGAATATACCTATAGTGCTTGCTTTTTCTATGAAGACGTAGTCATCCCTCAGGCACTTGAAACAAGGTTGGACCACAGTCCTCACCTTGTGGTTGGCATCTCATATGTACCAGTTTCACCAGCATTGCCACAAGTTCAGAGGATATGCCAAAGGCCTGTCTTTTTTTTTTTTTTTTTGAGTACTAGCCCCACCCAGCATGTGTAGTAGTCCAAATTGATGTTGCAGCTGCGAAAAGCCTGAGGACGTCGGCAGCAGTTTTCCTTGTTTTACCATGTGCCATCACCTCCCCCATGCAAAACTACTTAAATCTGCCCTGGAGTAAACACGTGTTCTGTGTGGTGGTGGTGGGGGGGAGGGGTGCTGGGTCCTTTCTCTTGTCATGCTGATGGTCCTTCACAATAAACTACAGCATCCGTCCAGGCTACGCCCTTGCATGACTTGTCTCCTCCCATCCCCTCCATACCCTCTGTTATGTCTGATGACCATGCTTGTGTTCTGAAGCAGGAGGTCCTAGCTCTGATGAGAAAAAGCCATAGTTGGTTCCAGAGAATGAGATTGGGGAGGGATGCTACTCATTACTGACAATGAGATGCGGTGAACGCATTCCTCTACAAGGAGAATCTTAAGATGCTTTCCCTTGCACACGTCCTCTTAGCTCTGGAACTGAAAATGATTGGTGTAAGGAAATGCCTCCTTGGCATGGTTGCCCCCTGACTTTTTGCCTTTGCTGATGCTATGTTTACAATTGAAAGTGTGCTGTGGCCTGCTAACCAGGCCCCAGCACCAGTGTTCTTTCCCTAACCTGTACTTTTGTATCCACAATTGGCAGACCCTGGCATCCAGATAAGTCCCTTGTAACTGGTACTCCTAGTACCAAGGGCCCTGATGCCAAGGAAGGTCTCTAAGGGCTGCAGCATGTCTTATGCCACCCTGGAGACCTCTCACTCAGCACAGACACACTGCTTGCCAGCTTGTGTGTGCTATTGAGAACAAAACGAGTAAGTCGACATGGCACTCCCCTCAGGGTGCCATGCCAGCCTCTCACTGCCTATGCAGTATAGGTAAGACACCCCTCTAGCAGGCCTTACAGCCCTAAGGCAGGGTGCACTATACCATAGGTGAGGGTACCAGTGCATGAGCATGGTACCCCTACAGTGTCTAAACAAAACCTTAGACATTGTAAGTGCAGGGTAGCCATAAGAGTATATGGTCTGGGAGTCTGTCAAACACGAACTCCACAGCACCATAATGGCTACACTGAAAACTGGGATGTTTGGTATCAAACTTCTCAGCACAATAAATGCACACTGATGCCAGTGTACATTTTATTGTAAAACACACCACAGAGGGCACCTTAGAGGTGCCCCCTGAAACCTATCCGACTATCTGTGTAGGCTGACTGGTTCCAGCAGCCTGCCACACTAGAGACATGTTGCTGGCCCCATGGGGAGAGTGCCTTTGTCACTCTGAGGCCAGTAACAAAGCCTGCACTGGGTGGAGATGCTAACACCTCCCCCAGGCAGGAGCTGTGACACCTGGCGGTGAGCCTCAAAGGCTCACCCCTTTGTCACAGCCCAGCAGGGCACTCCAGCTTAGTGGAGTTGCCCGCCCCCTCCGGCCACGGCCCCCACTTTTGGCGGCAAGGCTGGAGGAAACAAAGAAAGCAACAAGGAGGAGTCACTGACCAGTCAGGACAGCCCCTAAGGTGTCCTGAGCTGAGGTGACTCTGACTTTTAGAAATCCTCCATCTTGCAGATGGAGGATTCCCCCAATAGGGTTAGGATTGTGACCCCCTCCCCTTGGGAGGAGGCACAAAGAGGGTGTACCCACCCTCAGGGCTAGTAGCCATTGGCTACTAACCCCCCAGACCTAAACACGCCCTTAAATTTAGTATTTAAGGGCTACCCTGAACCCTAGAAAATTAGATTCCTGAAACTACAAGAAGAAGGACTGCCTAGCTGAAAACCCCTGCAGAGGAAGACCAGAAGACGACCACTGCCTTGGCTCCAGAAACTCACCGGCCTGTCTCCTGCCTTCCAAAGAACTCTGCTCCAGCGACGCCTTCCAAGGGACCAGCGACCTCTGAATCCTCTGAGGACTGCCCGGCTTCGAAAAAGACAAGAAACTCCCGAGGACAGCGGACCTGCTCCAAAAAGACTGCAACTTTGTTTCAAGGAGCAGCTTTAAAGACCCTGCAATCTCCCCGCAAGAAGCGTGAGACTTGCAACACTGCACCCGGCGACCCCGACTCGGCTGGTGGAGAACCAACACCTCAGGGAGGACCCCCGGACTACTCTACGACTGTGAGTACCAAAACCTGTCCCCCCTGAGCCCCCACAGCGCCGCCTGCAGAGGGAATCCCGAGGCTTCCCCTGACCGCGACTCCCTGAGACCTAAGTCCTGACGCCTGGAAAAGACCCTGCACCCGCAGCCCCCAGGACCTGAAGGACCGAACTTTCACTGGAGAAGTGACCCCCAGGAGTCCCTCTCCCTTGCCCAAGTGGAGGTTTCCCCGAGGAACCCCCCCCTTGCCTGCCTGCAGCGCTGAAGAGATCCCGAGATCTCTCATAGACTAACATTGCGAACCCGACGCTTGTTTCTACACTGCACCCGGCCGCCCCCGCGCCGCTGAGGGTGAAATTTCTGTGTGGGCTTGTGTCCCCCCCGGTGCCCTACAAAACCCCCCTGGTCTGCCCTCCGAAGACGCGGGTACTTACCTGCAAGCAGACCGGAACCGGGGCACCCCCTTCTCTCCATTCTAGCCTATGTGTTTTGGGCACCACTTTGAACTCTGCACCTGACCGGCCCTGAGCTGCTGGTGTGGTGACTTTGGGGTTGCTCTGAACCCCCAACGGTGGGCTACCTTGGACCAAGAACTGAACCCTGTAAGTGTCGTACTTACCTGGTAAAACTAACCAAAACTTACCTCCCCCAGGAACTGTGAAAATTGCACTGTGTCCACTTTTAAAGTAGCTATTTGTCAATAACTTGAAAAGTATACATGCAATTGAAATGATTCAAAGTTCCTAATGTACTTACCTGCAATACCTTTCAAACAAGATATTACATGTTAAATTTGAACCTGTGGTTCTTAAAATAAACTAAGAAAAGATATTTTTCTATAACAAAACCTATTGGCTGGATTTGTCTCTGAGTGTGTGTACCTCATTTATTGTCTATGTGTATGTACAACAAATGCTTAACACTACTCCTTGGATAAGCCTACTGCTCGACCACACTACCACAAAATAGAGCATTAGTATTATCTATTTTTACCACTATTTTACCTCTAAGGGGAACCCTTGGACTCTGTGCATGCTATTCCTTACTTTGAAATAGCCCATACAGAGCCAACTTCCTACATTGGTGGATCAGCGGTGGGGTACAAGACTTTGCATTTGCTGGACTACTCAGCCAATACCTGATCACACGACAAATTCCAAAATTGTCATTAGAAATTGATTTTTGCAATTTGAAAAGTTTTCTAAATTCTTAAGTCCTGCTAGGGCCTTGTGTTAGATCCTGTTTAGCATTGCTTTTAGAGTTTAAAAGTTTGTAAAAGTTTGAATTAGATTCTAGAACCAGTTTTAGATTCTTAAAAAGTATTCCAACTTTTAGAAGCAAAATGTCTAGCACAGATGTGGCTGTGGTGGAACTCGACACCACACCTTACCTCCATCTACAGATGAGAGAGCTAAGGTCACTCTGTAAACTAAAGAAAATAACAATGGGCACCAAACCTACCAAAATACAGCTCCAGGAGCTTTTGGCAGAGTTTGAAAAGGCCAACCCCTCTGAGCATGGCAACTCAGAGGATGAAGATAGTGACTTGGAGGGAAATTCCCCCCCTCCAGTCCTACTTAGGGAGAGCAGGGCTACTCAAGCCCTGACTCCACAAATAATAGTCAGAGATGCTGGCTCCCTCACAGGAGGGTCCAACAACTCTGAAATCACTGAGGATAACTCCAGTGAAGAGGACATCCAGTTAGCCAGGATGGCCAAAAGATTGGCTTTGGAAAGACAGATCCTAGCCATAGAGAGGGAAAGACAAGAGATGGGCCTAGGACCCATCAATGGTGGCAGCAACATAAATAGGGTCAGAGATTCTCCTGACATGTTGAAAATCCCTAAAGGGATTGTAACTAAATATGAAGATGGTGATGACATCACCAAATGGTTCACAGCTTTTGAGAGGGCTTGTGAAACCAGGAAAGTGAACAAATCTCACTGGGGTGCTCTCCTTTGGGAAATGTTCACAGGAAAGTGTAGGGATAGACTCCTCACACTCTCTAAACAAGATGCAGAATCTTATGACCTCATGAAGGGTAACCTGATTGAGGGCTTTGGATTCTCCACTGAGGAGTATAGGATTAGATTCAGGGGGGCTCAAAAATCCTCGAGCCAGACCTGGGTTGACTTTGTAGACTACTCAGTGAAAACACTAGATGGTTGGATTCAAGGCAGTGGTGTAAGTAATTATGATGGGCTGTACAATTTATTTGTGAAAGAACACCTGTTAAGTAATTGTTTCAATGATAAACTGCATCAGCATCTGGTAGACCTAGGACCAATTTCTCCCCAAGAATTGGGAAAGAAGGCGGACCATTGGGTCAAGACTAGGGTGTCCAAAACTTCCACAGGGGGTGACCAAAAGAAAGGGGTCACAAAACCTCCCCGGGGGAAAGGTGGTGAGACAGCCAAAAATAAAAATAGTAAAGAGTCTTCTACAGGCCCCCAAAAACCTGCACAGGAGGGTGGGCCCAGAGCCTCTTCACAAAACAATCCTGGGTACAAGGGTAAAAACTTTGATCCAAAAAGGCCTGGTGTCGTAGCTGTAATCAGCCTGGACACCAAACTGGAGACAAGGACTGTCCCAAGAAAGGTTCCACTCCAAACTCCAATCCAGGTAACACTGGAATGGCCAGTCTCCAAGTGGGATCAACAGTGTGCCCAGAGCAAATCCGGGTCCACACTGAAGCTACTCTAGTCTCTGAGGGTGGGGTGGATTTAGCCACACTAGCTGCCTGGCCCCCTAACATGAAAAAATACAGGCAGCAGCTCTTTATTAATGGGACAAGTGTAGAGGGCCTGAGGGATACAGGTGCCAGTGTCACCATGGTGACAGAGAAACTGGTTTCCCCTGGCCAATACCTGACTGGAAAAACTTATACAGTCACCAATGCTGACAATCAAACTAAAGCACATCCCATGGCAATGGTAACTTTAGAATGGGGAGGGGTCAATGGCCTGAAACAGGTGGTGGTCTCCTCAAACATCCCAGTAGACTGTCTGCTTGGAAATGACCTGGAGTCCTCAGCATGGGCTGAGGTAGAACTAAAAACCCATGCAGCCATGCTGGGTATCCCTGAACTGGTGTGTGTGAAAACAAGAGCACAATGCAAGGCACAGGGTGAAAAAGTAGAGCTGGAGTCTGGAAGAAAGGCCCAGCCTACCAAGAGAAAAGGAAAGTCAGTTGGGAAACCAACTGCAACACAGTCAGAAAAAGAGAACCTCTCTTCTCAGGAAGAAGTTCTGCCCTCTGAGGGAACTGAGCCTTTGGAGCTTGAGCCTTATCGGGTTGAGCTCTTGGGCCCAGGGGGACCCTCAAGGGAGGAGCTGTGTAAGGGACAAGAAACCTGTCCCTCTCTTGAAGGCCTTAGGCAGCAAGCTGCTGAAGAGTCCAAGGGCAAGAAAAATGGAACACATAGGGTCTATTGGGAAGATGGACTCCTGTACACTGAGGCCAGAGACCCCAAACCTGGTGCCACCAGGAGAGTGGTAGTGCCTCAGTCGTTCAGAGAGTTTATTCTGACCTTAGCCCATGATATTCCCCTTGCTGGGCATTTGGGACAAACCAAGACGTGGGAGAGGTTAGTCAACCACTTCTACTGGCCCAACATGTCCCAGAAGGTTAAGGAGTTTTGCCTCTCCTGCCCCACCTGTCAATCCAGTGGTAAGACAGGTGGGCACCCAAAGGCCCCCCTCATTCCACTTCCAGTGGTGGGGGTCCCCTTTGAAAGAGTGGGTGTGGACATAGTTGGTCCACTAGAACCTCCCACAGCCTCAGGAAATATGTATATCCTAGTAGTAGTGGATCATGCTACTAGGTATCCTGAAGCTATTCCCCTTAGGTCAACTACTGCCCCTGCAGTAGCCAAGGCCCTCATTGGTATCTTTACCAGAGTGGGTTTCCCTAAGGAGGTGGTGTCTGACAGAGGTACCAACTTCATGTCAGCATACCTAAAACACATGTGGAATGAGTGTGGAGTGACTTACAAATTCACTACACCATACCATCCACAGACTAATGGCTTAGTTGAGAGATTCAACAAGACATTAAAAGGCATGATCATGGGGCTCCCAGAAAAGCTCAAAAGGAGATGGGATGTCCTCTTGCCATGTCTGCTTTTCGCTTACAGAGAGGTGCCACAGAAAGGAGTAGGGTTCTCACCCTTTGAACTTCTGTTTGGTCACCCTGTAAGGGGACCACTTGCTCTTGTTAAAGAAGGCTGGGAGAGACCTCTTCATGAGCCTAAACAAGACATAGTGGACTATGTACTTGGCCTTCGCTCTAGAATGGCAGAGTACATGGAAAAGGCAACCAAAAACCTTGAGGCCAGCCAACAGCTCCAGAAGTTTTGGTATGACCAAAAGGCTGCAATGGTTGAGTTCCAACCAGGGCAGAAAGTCTGGGTTCTGGAGCCTGTGGCTCCCAGGGCACTCCAGGACAAATGGAGTGGCCCTTACCCAGTACTTGAAAGGAAGAGTCAGGTCACCTACCTGGTGGACCTGGGCACAAGCAGGAGCCCCAAGAGGGTGATCCATGTAAACCGCCTTAAGCTCTTCCATGACAGGGCTGATGTTAATCTGTTGATGGTAACAGATGAGGATCAGGAGGCAGAGAGTGAACCTCTCCCTGATCTTCTGTCATCAGACCCAAAAGATGGCTCAGTAGATGGAGTGATCTACTCAGACACCCTCTCTGGCCAACAGCAAGCTGATTGTAGGAGAGTCCTACAACAGTTTCCTGAACTCTTCTCCTTAACCCCTGGTCAGACACACCTGTGTACCCATGATGTGGACACAGGAGACAGCATGCCTGTCAAAAACAAAATCTTTAGACAGTCTGACCATGTTAAGGAAAGCATCAAGGTGGAAGTCCACAAGATGCTGGAATTGGGAGTAATTGAGCGCTCTGACAGCCCCTGGGCTAGCCCAGTGGTCTTAGTCCCCAAACCTCACACCAAAGATGGAAAGAAAGAGATGAGGTTTTGTGTGGACTACAGAGGGCTCAATTCTGTCACCAAGACAGATGCTCATCCAATTCCTAGAGCTGATGAGCTCATAGATAAATTAGGTGCTGCCAAATTCCTAAGTACCTTTGACTTGACAGCAGGGTACTGGCAAATAAAAATGGCACCTGGAGCAAAAGAGAAAACAGCATTCTCCACACCTGATGGGCATTATCAGTTTACTGTTATGCCCTTTGGTTTAAAGAATGCCCCTGCCACCTTCCAAAGGTTGGTGAATCACGTCTTTGCTGGTTTGGAGTCCTTTAGCACAGCTTATCTTGATGATATTGCTGTCTTTAGCTCCACCTGGCAGGATCACCTGGTCCACCTGAAGAAGGTTTTGAAGGCTCTGCAATCTGCAGGCCTCTCTATCAAGGCATCCAAATGCCAGATAGGGCAGGGAACTGTGGTTTACTTGGGCCACCTTGTAGGTGGAGGCCAAGTTCAGCCACTCCAACCCAAGATCCAGACTATTCTGGACTGGGTAGCTCCAAAAACCCAGACTCAAGTCAGGGCATTCCTTGGCTTGACTGGGTATTACAGGAGGTTTGTGAAGGGATATGAATCCATTGTGACAGCCCTCACTGAACTCACCTCCAAGAAAATGCCCAAGAAAGTGAACTGGACTGTGGAATGCCAACAGGCCTTTGACACCCTGAAACAAGCAATGTGCTCAGCACCAGTTCTAAAAGCTCCAGATTATTCTAAGCAGTTCATTGTGCAGACAGATGCCTCTGAACATGGGATAGGGGCAGTTTTGTCCCAAACAAATGATGGCCTTGACCAGCCTGTTGCTTTCATTAGCAGGAGGTTACTCCCCAGGGAGCAGCGTTGGAGTGCCATTGAGAGGGAGGCCTTTGCTGTGGTTTGGTCCCTGAAGAAGCTGAGACCATACCTCTTTGGGACTCACTTCCTAGTTCAAACTGACCACAGACCTCTCAAATGGCTGATGCAAATGAAAGGTGAAAATCCTAAACTGTTGAGGTGGTCCATCTCCCTACAGGGAATGGACTTTATAGTGGAACACAGACCTGGGACTGCCCATGCCAATGCAGATGGCCTTTCCAGGTTCTTCCACTTAGAAAATGAAGACTCTCTTGGGAAAGGTTAGTCTCATCCTCTTTCGTTTGGGGGGGGGGGGTTGTGTAAGGAAATGCCTCCTTGGCATGGTTGCCCCCTGACTTTTTGCCTTTGCTGATGCTATGTTTACAATTGAAAGTGTGCTGTGGCCTGCTAACCAGGCCCCAGCACCAGTGTTCTTTCCCTAACCTGTACTTTTGTATCCTCAATTGGCAGACCCTGGCATCCAGATAAGTCCCTTGTAACTGGTACTCCTAGTACCAAGGGCCCTGATGCCAAGGAAGGTCTCTAAGGGCTGCAGCATGTCTTATGCCACCCTGGAGACCTCTCACTCAGCACAGACACACTGCTTGCCAGCTTGTGTGTGCTAGTGAGAACAAAACGAGTAAGTCGACATGGCACTCCCCTCAGGGTGCCATGCCAGCCTCTCACTGCCTATGCAGTATAGGTAAGACACCCCTCTAGCAGGCCTTACAGCCCTAAGGCAGGGTGCACTATACCATAGGTGAGGGTACCAGTGCATGAGCATGGTACCCCTACAGTGTCTAAACAAAACCTTAGACATTGTAAGTGCAGGGTAGCCATAAGAGTATATGGTCTGGGAGTCTGTCAAACACGAACTCCACAGCACCATAATGGCTACACTGAAAACTGGGATGTTTGGTATCAAACTTCTCAGCACAATAAATGCACACTGATGCCAGTGTACATTTTATTGTAAAACACACCACAGAGGGCACCTTAGAGGTGCCCCCTGAAACCTATCCGACTATCTGTGTAGGCTGACTGGTTCCAGCAGCCTGCCACACTAGAGACATGTTGCTGGCCCCATGGGGAGAGTGCCTTAGTCACTCTGAGGCCAGTAACAAAGCCTGCACTGGGTGGAGATGCTAACACCTCCCCCAGGCAGGAGCTGTGACACCTGGCGGTGAGCCTCAAAGGCTCACCCCTTTGTCACAGCCCAGCAGGGCACTCCAGTTTAGCGGAGTTGCCCGCCCCCTCCGGCCACGGCCCCCACTTTTGGCGGCAAGGCTGGAGGAAACAAAGAAAGCAACAAGGAGGAGTCACTGACCAGTCAGGACAGCCCCTAAGGTGTCCTGAGCTGAGGTGACTGACTTTTAGAAATCCTCCATCTTGCAGATGGAGGATTCCCCCAATAGGGTTAGGATTGTGACCCCCTCCCCTTGGGAGGAGGCACAAAGAGGGTGTACCCACCCTCAGGGCTAGTAGCCATTGGCTACTAACCCCCCAGACCTAAACACGCCCTTAAATTTAGTATTTAAGGGCTACCCTGAACCCTAGAAAATTAGATTCCTGAAACTACAAGAAGGACTGCCTAGCTGAAAACCCCTGCAGAGGAAGACCAGAAGACGACAACTGCCTTGGCTCCAGAAACTCACCGGCCTGTCTCCTGCCTTCCAAAGAACTCTGCTCCAGCGACGCCTTCCAAGGGACCAGCGACCTCTGAATCCTCTGAGGACTGCCCGGCTTCGAAAAAGACAAGAAACTCCCGAGGACAGCGGACCTGCTCCAAAAAGACTGCAACTTTGTTTCAAGGAGCAGCTTTAAAGACCCTGCAATCTCCCCGCAAGAAGCGTGAGACTTGCAACACTGCACCCGGCGACCCCGACTCGGCTGGTGGAGAACCAACACCTCAGGGAGGACCCCCGGACTACTCTACGACTGAGTACCAAAACCTGTCCCCCCTGAGCCCCCACAGCGCCGCCTGCAGAGGGAATCCCGAGGCTTCCCCTGACCGCGACTCCCTGAGACCTAAGTCCCGACGCCTGGAAAAGACCCTGCACCCGCAGCCCCCAGGACCTGAAGGTACGAACTTTCACTGGAGAAGTGACCCCCAGGAGTCCCTCTCCCTTGCCCAAGTGGAGGTTTCCCCGAGGAACCCCCCCCTTGCCTGCCTGCAGCGCTGAAGAGATCCCGAGATCTCTCATAGACTAACATTGCGAACCCGACGCTTGTTTCTACACTGCACCCGGCCGCCCCCGCGCCGCTGAGGGTGAAATTTCTGTGTGGGCTTGTGTCCCCCCCGGTGCCCTACAAAACCCCCCTGGTCTGCCCTCCGAAGACGCGGGTACTTACCTGCAAGCAGACCGGAACCGGGGCACCCCCTTCTCTCCATTCTAGCCTATGTGTTTTGGGCACCACTTTGAACTCTGCACCTGACCGGCCCTGAGCTGCTGGTGTGGTGACTTTGGGGTTGCTCTGAACCCCCAACGGTGGGCTACCTTGGACCAAGAACTGAACCCTGTAAGTGTCGTACTTACCTGGTAAAACTAACCAAAACTTACCTCCCCCAGGAACTGTGAAAATTGCACTGTCCACTTTTAAAGTAGCTATTTGTCAATAACTTGAAAAGTATACATGCAATTGAAATGATTCAAAGTTCCTAATGTACTTACCTGCAATACCTTTCAAACAAGATATTACATGTTAAATTTGAACCTGTGGTTCTTAAAATAAACTAAGAAAAGATATTTTTCTATAACAAAACCTATTGGCTGGATTTGTCTCCGAGTGTGTGTACCTCATTTATTGTCTGTGTATGTACAACAAATGCTTAACACTACTCCTTGGATAAGCCTACTGCTCGACCACACTACCACAAAATAGAGCATTAGTATTATCTATTTTTACCACTATTTTACCTCTAAGGGGAACCCTTGGACTCTGTGCATGCTATTCCTTACTTTGAAATAGCCCATACAGAGCCAACTTCCTACAATTGGTATTTATAGCAAGATGCGTAGTTTTATATACCAGTCCTGCAGTTGCACAGGAGGTGCCTGCATGCTATAGTGGGCTCCACCCCCATCGATTTGTGGTCCTTACTTTTGGGTTAACAGACACCTTTATGAAGACTCAAGGGCCTTCATAAAGGTGAAATGGTGGTTGCGGAGCACCTTTGCAGGACGGGGAATTGGTATTCCTATACCTTGATGGTGGGCTCCTGAAGGCAGGCTTGCCACAGCGGGTAGCCGATCTGCAATCCAGAATCTCCTTGGTCTTTGACCTTTGGTTCTCTATCAGCTTCACCAACTCTTACCTCTGGCTCTCCTATTGCTTCCTCTTTATCAGAGGGTTGCTGAACTCAGTGGTGTAACAAAGCCCCCTGCAGCTTCTGTGGTGCTGGGGGCTCTCTCCCCCTTCACTCCCACTTTCTCCGCCTCTTCCCCCTCTCCCCTATGTCCTCCTTTCTTTGCCTCTCTTCCTCTCTCTATAGAATATTTTAGGAGTGAGCTTCTCTTACGGCATTGACAGTCCAATATCTTCTCCGTAAGGTTGCTTTATGCATCTTGCTGGTTGGCCCTGTGCAATTCAGTGGGGCCCCCACTTTGTGTGCCCAGCACTAGGGAGTCCTGCTGGGCAATATTTAGATTTCCACAGAACAGCTTGAGAACAGTAGTCTTGGTTGATGACGGACCACCTTATTTGTGGGAAGCCCCTCTGTCCTTCAGCTGCAGTGGCCACAGTGGTGGGTGATACATCCTCGCTTTGGTTGGGTGGTCATCTTGAGGCATTGAAAATCAGATGCTTGTGGCCTCCCCAATGAACAGAAACTCCATATCCATATACTCGAGCTTCAGATGATCAACCCGACACAAGGCATTCTTGTCTTCCATCCATAGTCTTTCAGTTCATTTTCTGAAGGACAAGACAGCTGCATTTGGTATGCAAACAGAGTAATGTGGGCCTTTGCCTGGAAGTGCTAGTAAGGTTTTTTTGGGCTTGGGCTCATGTTGTCCGGAAACCCTGCCTGAATGTGTCGTCCCATCCCACGGATTCGTCCGGTTCCTCAGTAGTTCCACCAGGATGTTTGCATGTGAACTTGATCGCACCTGACGGGCCATGGATTGTGTGATATTCAGAGCTGGTTCATCTAGGCATCCCCTTCTCTTCTGATTCCCTCTGGGTGAATCTACTCTCAATGGAGCTGCAGGATCTGCATCAGAGCCTCCACAGTTTCTGCCTTCATGCTTGGAGCTTGAGCAGAGTGCAACCTGAGCTCTTTAAACCTACCTGCAGAGGTGGTCGACCTGATCTGGTCTTTCCCATTGCCCCTTGAATTTGTGGTCCCGTTTTGTTGCTTGGTGTGCTGAAGCAGTGCATTTGTCAGAATGTGTTGTACTTTGCACTGTTGCTTGCCTGATAAGGATTTACTCTGGGTACTGTTAAAGGATACTTGTTTGCTTTTTGAACTTTTCTTTGCTGGATAAACTGTCCCTGTCTAAGTCTCCTGTTCCTATGCAGTTTTTGAAGGATATGACTCACTATTTCCTCTTGTAACAGTTTGTGGCACCACAATGGGATCATGATCTGGTGTTCACGTACCACATGTGTTCACAGATTGAACTAATGCTCTGTTTAACATTGCGACCCTGTTTTAAAATTTGGTGTTCTAATAGCTTTTTACATTGGCTAGAAATGTTATCGACCTGTTCAGCCTCCTTTTGCTTCATTGTCTCCAGACCAAATTGGTCCCATCGTCTAGTGCTTCCTTTCTCCACAGAGGAGCCATGTTAGCTTCATGTGGGCCAATCGAAAACCTTGTTGACTTCCTACCACCTCCTCATTCCGACAAGGCAGAGAAGTTGCACCCTCTGAACCCTCATAGGGCTCCGTTTTAATATTGATGGAACCAGTGAGTTTCAAGTGGATAACCAACCTTTCCTCAGTGATGCTGGCCCAAACTAGGACATAGTGGCCGACAAATGGACAATTTCCTGTTGGGTTGTCTTAAGCATCAAGATATACTATCCCCTTTCGAAGGCGGAGTTGGCTGAAGTCCTTGGACAAAGGGTCAGGGTGTGCTTGTGTTTGATATTTGCGGTGTTGCAATGTGGGTTCGGCCTACATTACCACGTATCTTGATTCTGAAGCTCGCAGCGGTCGCCATTTTACCAAAACTGTGTTGCAGGATTTTTGGTTTGACAATCAACCCTCCCTTTTGGAAGGTACGGCTTCAAGAGGCTCGGAATCTGCAGGTTCAAGTATTCATTGGAAAAACAAGCTACCTTTTGGCAATACTGTTTCTGGTGACTACCGTACTTGCACATTTTAAAGCACTCCCCAACCTCCCTTTCTGCAGGAGTGGCACGCGGCTGTTACTCGGGTCCCAAGTTACTTTTGGTCTCTGTAATATGTCCAGTTTCATCAGACTTCTCACCTTCTTGAGGATGAAGCAAAAGTAGGGGGAAACAATGACCAGACTGTCACCTTACGTGGCTTTCTGATGTCCTTTCTGAGATGGATCCCAGAGCCGAGGTACGACTCTCCATCCAGGAGAGCGAGCCCCACTTTCTGCATGCACTTGGTGGACAAACCAAGAGGTGAGAATCTGCCGAAGTATCCACCACAAATATTGATCCAGAAAGCAATGGACTTGTTCTTCGCTACTGGACACAGGTCAGCCCTGCGCTGCATGGGTTGCTCTGGTGGGAGTGCGCATCACACACACGATCCCCTGGGGTATTTCCAGAGGGGCAGCACGAAGGATTTCGAAGTATCTCTGAATTGTTACTAAACTTACTTCTCTCCAATTCGAGCAAAAATGTTTTATCCTCAACTTTATGGGTGTTTGCACGGCAGAAGCCCTTGTGCACCATAAAAAGTATAGTTAGGAACTGATATCTCTAACTTAAGGCTTCGTTCTTACTTTTCAGATGACTGGTGGTAAAAAAAAAAAAGACCCACACCTAACTATACAAACAGTATTTGCTCCTTGAAAGAGTCTTCTGTTGTGCTGTGCTAAGGAAACAAGGTGCTGTATTAGAAACGGGGTACACTGTCCCACTGTGCTCCATGGCCCACCTGTAACCGGATGGGACAGTGCATCCTATTACATCCAATGTGCTATGTCCAGTGGAGGTTCGAGCGCGTGCCTGCACTAGGAACAGTGCATTGGTGAACAGCAGACCACCTTTTAAAAGACAGATCCACTTTTCTTTTTTTTTTTTTAACTGAGGAGCAACTCGGTCTCCCATTTAAATGGAACAGGGAGGCCCCCTTCCCCCACCCCCCGTGAAATAAGGCACCTGCCTGGAGACAGCTCATGTAATAGTCTTCCTCCCCTTCTGTAATTGTGTCCTAGGGATGCCAGACGTAGGTCCAAATGGCTGATGGGCCCCTGGGGCACTTTGTATCATACTGTATAAGAGGATGACCAGGAGCGTTCATTGCAAGCGCGTATGATGTTTCAAATGATGCCTACTTGCCATGGTCAGTTAACGGTTAACCTTAAGAAATGCCATCCACTTAATAGGTGTGTCAATTTATCGACTGTTCTGGTGCTCTAGATACTTACTTTTTTTCACTAGTTAACAATTAACTTTTTATTTATCTCTTGTGTCTAAAGCTTCCAAGTACATCGAAACCGACCCTGCCAACAGAGATAAGCGGACTCCCATCTCCGTGGTCAAACAGGGCTTCGAGCCTCCTACCTTCACGGGCTGGTTCCTTGGCTGGGAGGATGATTTCTGGTCAGTTGACCCTCTGGAGAGGGCCATGGCCGGTCTTGAATTCTAGTCGTACACCTTGGGACATTCAGCCACCCCTGTGCCTTCACTCCCTGCCAGAACGGTTTTAACCTGCAAGAGACATTTACAATGGCTGCCTTCTGCTATAGCCAATTAGCTGTGCAATAATTAAGTTTGCCAAGAAAGTACTTTGTAGCCACTGTGCTTGAGCACTTAAAGTAATAAAGTTTTCATGGACCCACTGAAATAAAGGACTGTCAACTCTGGCTTTTCTTCACACTGGATTGCTGCCTATTTAGTAGTCTGACAGTGTATGGTTGTGCCCTCTTTTGAAAGTGAACAGTAAAATCTCATGCTCGGACACTGAATTCTTAATTGTTGTCGATGGGGGCTGCATGTTGAGTCATTGTGCCTTTCTTTGGCATTGGACTGTTGACTGGTTTAATGTTTGACATAATATTGTTGAGAACCTTTATTTGACACTGGACGATTGACTATACCCTTCTTTGACTTTGAATTGCTGGTTGACTGTCTTGCCTTGGAAGTGAATGATGCGCTGTGCTTTACCCTGATGGTAGATGGTCGAGTGTGCCTTGCTCTCGAATGTGACTTGCCTTGCTACTGATTGGTTAGCTGCATTTTGCTTTGGCACTGAATGGTTAACTGATCTTTACACTGGAGGTTAGACTGTTTTGTGGGTTGTACCGGTTGACTGACTGACTGCCATAATTTGATAATGGTGCATTCCTTCGTACCTAGATGGTTGACTATATCTCTCTTTAATAAAGGTAAGTGACTGCCATGTAGAACTGTTTAAAGTCTAGTTGGCCTAATGGCTCATGCACAAAATGCCTCGTTTGGAATTGTGGAAACCTTGCACGCACAGGAGCCTGATGTTCCGTAAACAGGGAGGGGGGCAAGAAATGTTAACGCAATTTTTTTCTTTTTTATTATTTTTTTTTAATTCTAGCTAATGCCACTTCTTGGTGGATGCTGGTCTAATATTCGCAGGAACATGATTACAGTGCATGGTCACATGACAAAAAGGTGTTGTTTTTTTAACCTATTATCATGCACACCCGTACTACGTAGTTGCTTGTATTTTGCATCCATCTTGTTAATGCATGTGATTTGGGTCCTTCCTGCATCTGTCTTTGAGGATGGAAAATGTTTATCACCTGCTGTTAATGGTTGGCATTTTTGCTGGACGTTCCTCTTTTTCGTTTTGTGGTTCTTGCAGGTTTGAACATTTCCCATGATGATTCTGTTGAATTTCAGAAAAGTCCCTATGCTCTGTCTTCCTTCAATAGTTAAAGAATTAGTTGATTTAATACCACATGGTTGACTATTTTTCTTCTGCTCAGAATAGTTTGAGTTGGTGACTTCCTTGCTAAAATACTGAATGTTGACTGTTTCGACATACAATGACTGACTTTTGCTTCAGGACTGGGTTATCTATTTTGCTGTGTTGTGAGCTGGTAGTGAACGGTGCTCTAATTCTTACTTTCATACCGTGTGGTTGACACTTTCTCTATCCAACAATGGATATTTGTGTCTCTTACTTTGGTATGAGAATGTTGATTATACACCTAGAGTTGTACAATGCTTTGGAAAAAAGATAGTTTACTTAATGTGAAATTGACTGCACCTTCCTTAAATGCTGCCCCTGAAAGAATGAGTCCTGTCCTCAATGCCTGAAGGTGTTACCTGACAATTCATTCTGGACTTGTTAAATTAACCAGAATTGCAGGTAAATAGGAAATTCTTTGTGTTGAGGGGTTGCTGGTGAAATAAGTACATTTTGGCTGCTGTTCTCCTTTCCAGTCTAGGTGAAGACCAACAAATAAGGTAACAAAGATTGGAAAAAAACCCTGACAAGTTCACTTATTTCTTATGCATGCTTTATGGATTTGGAAAACTGTTTTTCTATGACCGGTTGTTAGATGGGGCTTATCAAATTCTTCTCATCCGTATTAATAGACTGCTGTATTCTCAAACAGGTCACCTTATCACCCAAAGAGTAAAATATGTGACCTTTGCAAGCAGTATGACTGTGGATGTGAAGGTCCTATTTAAAGTGCTGCTGCCTTACTATAATAGCTTTGGAGACTTCACTTGTATTGTTCAAAGTAAACCATGTAAGTGCTCACTGAGTCGAGTTGTGCCCCAGCCTCTGATTCAGGGGCCATTGGCCCGTTACGGCCAATAGGTTTGTGCAGTTTGGGTTTTAGGAGAAATGGTACTTCTTAAATGTGCTGCCAGACTGCATAGCTGTAGCAATAGTGACCATGAGCCCTTTCTACAGTAGGGGTTACCAGACTAGTTGTCTGTAGCAACTTGGGCTCTTAGTAGGAGATAATGAAGGGAGCTTCTGGACTAATTACTTCCAGCAATAATGTTGCTGTGTTCATGGACTAGAAATTTAAAGGACAAAAGTAAGAAGGGGGTTACAGACTAAGGCCTGTATTTATAATTTTTGATGCAGAACTGCTCAAATGCAGTTTTGCGTCAAAGTATAGCTCCGGCTTGCGTCATTCCAGAGCACCGGTCGGGTGCCATATTTATGGAATCCCTCAAACCGGCGCAGAGGGTCGGCTAGCGTCTGGGGAAAATGTTAGCCGAGTAGGGGTGGCGGTTTGGGGGAAGGGTTTTGCCTCAAAAAATGACACTAAGCAGGTTAGAGGCAAAAAAATGCCTCTAACCAGCCTAGCATCATTTCCTGACACAAAACCTTCCATACCACATGACTCCTGTCTTATAGAAGACCGGAGTCATGCCCAACACCCCACTGGCGAGCACATGGGATCAGGGTCCCCTGGGCATGGCTTTTGCACCCAGTGCCATGTAGGGGGACCCATTTCAGGGCCCCCAAAGGCAATTAATTTTTTTTTTTTTTAGTACTTACCTCTACTTACCCAATATACCTGGGATGAATTCCCCCCATCCTCTGGTGTGGGTGGGGGTGTTCCTGGGGCTTGGGGTGGGCACCTGTGGGCTCTTTCTATGTCGTTTGGCCATGGAAATAGGTCCACAGGTCCCCTAACGCCTGCTCTGACCCAGGCGTTCAATAATGGTGCTAAAAAGGCTTGGCACCATTATTTGGGCCCGCCTCACCCTGTGCACCATTTTTGCACGGGAGGGTAAATAAGGCACTATGGGCTTCGAGTTATTTTTGGATGGGAACACCTACCATGCATCTCATTGACGCAAGGAGGTTTCACACATTCAAAAAATGACGTTAACTCCAATATTTCGACACTAGACTAGCGTCAAAATCTAAATATGGAGTTAGGTTTGCTCTGAAATTGCGTAAAAAAAAAAAATGCAAGTTCAGCGCTAACTGAGAATAAATATGCCCCTTAGTTCTAGCAATAATGACCCTGCGCTGTTCCATTGTAGGTGTATAAGGGAGGGCCTTGAGATTACTCTGTTCTAGCAATAATTAGCCGGTGCTGACTGACTGTGGGAGTATGAGGGGATGTTCTGGTTTATTCTGTAGTATTACATTGGAGATTAATGTGTGGGTTCCGTGTAATAAGTAGTAGAGAAAGCACATCCAGCTAAAAGGATGCCTTGGTTTTATAAAATGAATACATAATTATGTACTACTCCCCCTCCCCAACCTCACCACAAACCATTAGAGGTGCTTAACCGAGAAGGACAGCGTCAACGGTCCTGTAGCTTACATCAGTGGGATAAGTTGGTGTTTTCTGAAAAGTATTTCCATGTGCCATGTTAGATAAACTTGGCGACTATCTGAGGCCCAGAGCAGTGAGGAACTGGAAACCTTTATTAGCCGTAAAACAGGTTTATTTGCATTTTAATTGCATCTCTCAGTATTTCTCCTGCAGGTGGAAAAACTGCCCAATCCTCCAGTCGGGTGTACCATAAGCGCGCTCTCCCAGTGCATTTGAGACGACAGTTCAACCAGACGCTGCTCCAGGGATTAAAACACCCCTTGACCATTTAAAAATGTTCTCCCAGTTAAAGACTACTTGAAATGTACAAAAGGGACTAGAATGGTGAAGGCCAGTTCTCCATTTCTTGGTAATACTGCTGCTTGGAACTCATTTAGGGTTGGTGGTTTGGTAAGTGGCTGTTTGGATTCAGTATAAATGCCTCAAACTTGTCATGGCTTGGGGTGGCATCTTTTGTAAACAGATGGGTTGTGTCATTATTTGAGCCACCACAGGACTGCTCTTCAAGCAGTGCCCAGCACTACAGTCCTGGCACTCGCTTCCTACATCAGGAGATGCTTGTCAAGTCATTGGGCACCTGCCTGGCAGACTGCTGCCACATAAACATATTAATGTTCCAAAAATAAACTGTAAATCGATTTACTGAGGCTAGCGTGTCGCAGAATTGTAAATAAGGAAATGTTGCTTCTGCGGTGGGGGGTGTTGGCCGAACAGAGCATTAAAGATTAACCGGAGAGGGGGCTGTATGAGCGCCGATTAACTATAGCTTGCAGAAAGGGGCTTTTGAACGCTGCCAAATATTTAACCTATCCCAAGCTGCTTCACTTGCAACTATCTGCACGATTTGTTGTTCATTGCACGAAGTTCAGAGGAGAATCTTCTCTACAAGGTTGTAGATTACTTTCACCTTTGTTCAGTGGTGCTTTGCTTTCTGACTCCAGGTGCACATGGCAGGCTATTGTTGCTTAATTATTTACAGGCGTGTTTTCCATGTTGTTAATGTTTGCTGTAGAAGAGCATGTGAATGAGCCATCCTCTCCAGAGAGGTCTGTGAGGACACAAAGTGTACATCACTCTAAAGGACCGTGTGAGGTCACTGCTGTCATGGTAGCTTCCCTCAGCAGAGTGGACTTAGCACTTAACTACACCCAAGCACTTGCAGTCACTTACGACTCTACACTACTCCTGCAGCAGGATTTTTGGGGAATGGTTTCTGCACTGGGAGTGAAGTTTGTTCACCAGATGCATTTTTTTTTTAAAGCTAAAATATTTGCATTTTAGAGATTTAATTCAAATTGCTACCATTTGTTTTCTGGCTGTAATATTTCAAGAGGAAATAAGTGGAATGCGGTACCTTAAATTCATTGTGTCTACGTTTACATGAAGTACGTTAATCAAATTTGGCATTTTGTTTGAGGAACAGCCGTTTGGGTGCTCTATTAAGTCACGTGTTGCTCAAAGACTTCTAGTTAGCTAAAACTTTAAGTGAAGTTTTTGATCACGAGGTTATTACCATAACTTGGGAGTAGGAGATGAGGTTTGTGAAGGGTGCACATGCCTCAAACATGTATTTCTGGCCCCACAAATGTTCTGATGCTTATGGGTAAGGGCAGAACTAAAGATCCAGGTTATTGCCTGTTGCTGAACTGACTGGGCATACGTTTGCAGGAAGTTCATATGTGCAGTCAATGCCATTACTTTGAATGATTTCTTCTATCTTCTGGTCGCCATTCAACAGGGAGGCACAAAGTGTTTTACGTAGAGACCACCGTGCCTTACACAACTGGTAGAGGTGAGCGGGTAGAGCGAGCGAGGTAAGACAGACCCAGCTTGCAAACTGCCTACATCAGCTACTTACTGGTTGGCTGTCCTGTCAAGGTCACACTTGAACCCCCTCATCTCCATCGGACAAAGGGGCCAGGTGACTTCAGCCAACTGCTCTCTTCACTGTGAGTTGTGGCATTGTGCTCTTGTGCAGCCACCTAAAAATCCACTTCAGTTTCTGGGATGGTAAGCTTTAATTTCAAGTTTTTAATGTATTTTTGCAGAAGGGTCACTTTTTTTTTTTTTTTTTTTTTTTTTTTTTTTTAGGAACTTATGCCATCGTAAGTGGCATTTTTACTTTTATCTTTACACATTTCACGTCTGTTGAATAGGTTTACTTAATTGATTAAAAAAAAAAAAAAAAAAAAAGACTGGTCAAGTCGCAACCAGTTAGCTGAGCTAATGTTTGTTTTACAATGGTGTTCTCCTCCATGGTCTGAGTCGCAGCCAGTCTGCTGTGTAATGGTGAAAGAAGGGGCCGGTGTACACTTTGTACAAAATTTCCTGAAAAAGTAATTCCCTTCTGCTGACAGTCTCCAAGCACTCCATTCATAGGATTATGCAAGTACACCCTAGATTGAGAAGTTTGGAAAGCTGCCTGGACCCTTCCCAATAAGGGGCGTTCGTGTGATACTGACCCTGCAATTGGGAGAAGAACCTTTATTGATCATGTGTTTATGAAAAACTCCTGCTACATTGTATACTCTAAATACTTCCTAAGCAATGATCCAACAGTAAGATTCCAACCCACCATAAACATTATCCTTCCTTTAGGGTCTCTAACCCACACCCTCCAAATGTTTTGCACATTTAATGAGTCCTCTTTTCCACCAATTGGCCTTGCATCTCCACCACCTTTGTCATCTCACTGCCCACGTTGGATACAAACAACTTAATCTTCTGACTTCACTGAGGTCGTCTTCCATGCTTCACTCCTTGTGACCGTCTCATTTGTTCCCCTGCCTTGTGAGTTCTTTTGTAACACCAGGAACAACCTCCAGAGAAGCTCTCTTTCACTTCTTGGCCATTGCCCCTTTTGTCTCTAATCTTCCAGGGCTTTCATCTCCTTCCTAATTTTAGTTCTGTTCCCCATCAATGATAAGTAAACCCAGTCTTTTTCATGGAAGAAATGACCATTTATACCTATGTACATGTGGCCCACCAGTCAGATGCCCTACAAAGTCTTGGCCCTTATCTTTTCACCTTCCTGTAGGTCTGGTTGATTGCAGCCAGATTTCTAGCTCCCCGCTTGGCAACCTATGAGTCCTCATGTCTGCATGCCCCACGTGTCTAGCACCGCCACCGCATCATTTATCATCTTCAACAATTCAAGGCCTGACAATTGGACCAAGTTGCTCCATCCCATGTGCACGAAAACCAACTCCAGCGTGATCAGCAGCTGAGGTCCGTAAACTTGAGAAGAAGCTGTCCTCTCATTCTCCCCAAGTCATCTGGCTGGCATCCATACCTAGTGCCTGCCCATAGTGTTGTCGTTTAGTGTGTTCACCTGCCCGCCCTGCAGTGAATTGGTTATGTTTCCAGAGTTTTCTTCCTCCACACCCCTGGCTTCATTCCTGAGGGGAAAAAAACAACCCATTACCATCCCTCCCATATTGCTGCATCCCTTGTCTCCCATGCTACCAAATTATATCTGATCTCTATCTATCCATCCCTTTCAATCTGCGCTTATATCCCAAATCCTATCCAGAAAGAGTGCAACCCCAAAACTCTTCACCCATCTCAGTTATTACAAAGGTGCGAATGTGGATGAATGAATCCCCCCAGCTTCAGGCATTTTCCCTACATACTCTTCTGCCGGTCCATCACTCTGTTGCCACCTTCCTGTAGAAATATCCAAAAGAGTCTTAACCACATCACTCCCCTGGTAACTTTCATATGTTTGTGCCAGGAAGCTCTCTACCTGCCAGACCTCCCAAAATGCACTCACGCTTATTTCTCTTAATGTTCTACCTTGCCCAAGTTGGGCCGTATATACAGAAAACCCTTCTCTATTCTCAGATTCTTGTATGACTTTGCCCATGTTAGCTCTGATGCCCTAAATGCCACAGAGAATATTACTGAGAATATTACGCTGAACAGTTTCACAGGCTAATCTGCTCACAACTTCCCCCCAGGTTCATTAGCCATCACATTTCAACTGAAATGGTCCTTTGGCTATTAAACCTCTTCAACCCAGATACCGTGCCCACACCCACCAGTATCTGCATTATAAACTGACCCCCAGTCTGCTCTTTCCCCAGAAACAGTTGGTCAAAAAAGGCAATGCCCACCAGTTTATCTGAATTTGTAACCGGTTATAGCCCTTATTTGACCTGAAACTTCACAAAGTGCACTGTCTCTTTTCTCTGGTCTTTCAACCCAACCATCATAATCTTTCTCCTCCTGGCTCTGTTCGTTAACAAATTCTGTCCATGCCTGGCTATCTATTCTTATCCATCACCAAGGATCTTTCCACCAGATTCCACTCCCTCCTCCCCCTAGCACCCATAGATTCTTCTCCCCTTTCAGGTCAACCTCCAGAGCCCAACATTAGAACATTGACCACTGGAATTGAGATAAAGCATCTGCCAACCCATCATGTAAGCCCGTTGTGGTCAATGGAGAACATCATATTCTGGCACGTAAGCACCAGCTCTCTTTAGCACCCATGAGTAATTTGCAAGAAACTTATCACTCACACCACAACCACCATTTATGAAGGTCTCCTTTGTTGTTCTGTGTCCCTGTAGCTCAATTGCCAAACCCACTGCTCTAGAGGGGTCTGAAAAATCCTGACACTTCATTCACGTGGGCCCTCATTCATCCACTTAGTCACTCAGTTGCAATAACTGGAAACCTCAAATGGGTCATCATGTCTTGTACTATTTCATTACCCTGATAGAATGATGTGCATTCATGGTAAATGCCATACGCCTGCAGAATGCGCTAGTACCCTGTAGGGACATGCACTTGACGCTGTATCCTCCGAAGCAGGGATCTCTATAAACCGCTTTTCTGCTGGCACTCTAGACACCCTTGCCACTGTGTCTGGCTCAATTCTTTTTGAGAGTAGTCATCAGTGGCTGATTTTGCATCGGCCAACGGCACTCCTAGTTTTAGCACCACCCGTTCGATCATCTCCATCAACCTTGCACACTGTTCCTATCCTCTGGTTCTTCCCACAAAGCAGAAATCTTCACGGTCTTGTAACTTCTAGGTAATGTACCTGTTCTAAGCCTGAAACTGACTTCACCATCCACTTAATGTATTACTGAAAGTCTTGAAAGCAGAATAATCCAGAGGGCATGAGTGTGTCCACAAAAAAACGCTAGCCCCAATTTGTTACTCCCCACTAACCAAGCAAAATCCTCTAGGTGCACCAACAGATTGCAAAAAGCAGACCAGATATTGACCTTGCCCATTTCGGTTTCTCTCCCACTGCTTCATACTAAGACCAATATCTCGTCTACTCAAAAGAAACTCCCAGAACTTTCCTCGCTGGCAGTAGAATCGTTAACACCCCCTGCTCTGGCGAAAGGGAAAATCAGTTATCAGCCTGAACTCGCCTGCTGCGCTTTGGTGCAATCCCAAAAGGGGGTAATTAATTGAGGATGGAATAGGCAGTTCAACAATAGCACCTTCAATCCCTTAACTCAAACTATTTTTGCATGCGGGATCTCATTGAACCTTTTCGTGGATTTTACATTTCCAGTCCAGCGTTTCTTGTGCGCCATGTTAATGCAATATGGAATCCCTATTTAAAACCATCCCTATATCCTGGCCCTTCCTGCATATAGTGTCTGGGTATTTCTCTTGCCACTGGATGAAGCTCTTGATCTTAACTTGTCGTTTCCCTGAATCCATCCTTTATCACTCGGCTGCTGCAGCTGTTGCCCGCAGCATTACATCAATGTGTGGCTACTGCTGCACCAATAACATTCCCCTCGTTGAAATCCCCACTGGCTCTACCAGGACGTCTTCGGTGCTCTTATCTGCTGGGATGGCTGTGGCCTGAAAGGAGGCAGCTAAGAGTACGGACTGCTGGTACTGGCCTGGTCTGTATCATGCACTATGGCCATAATCTTATTCAGCTCTACCATAGCTCCATGGTCTTAGTGGCTCCATCCATTTCCTGGTTCTAAACACATCATAGTAGATCTACGCCAGAAGTCCCAAGCTAAGCTTCAGTGTTCTAATGATATCCATGTATTAAACCGTGCCAGGCTAAATTTAATGTGCTTTTCACAAAATATGCTGGTGTAAATTGTGAACACTGCCGTGCACATGTTGCTATTGGTTGGGACCTTAGGCCTCTTCACGTGGTCTCTTTTCTTTTATTTTAGACCCTTCCTTCAGGCAGTTGGTCACCAGACCTCGATCTCCCCTCTAAAGTCCCACCATATGTTGTAATTCTGGGGAATGTACGGACATGTTAAAGAACAAAGCAGTTCACTGGGTGGGCAGTAAAACTGGGCAGGCTAAGGGCCTGTTTGAAGACATAAGGGCCTTAAGGGTTAGCTGGATTGGATGGGGAGTTAAATCTCTTCCAGGTGATAGTGTAATTGTCTTTGAAATATCATAGCTTGGTAGACCTAATTTTGTGCTTGACTAGAACCAGGTTACCACCTGTCCCTTTCCATCATGTGGTAACTTATCCAGTTGGGCTACTTTTATCATCCTTTGAATCTCTAGGATGGCCCAAGATCAGCTGCTGATACTGGCCCTGCCTGGCTCACTGAACTCCACCCTTCGATTTATCACTCACAATCTCATTACCCATTTGGTGGAGCTCGATGACATGGATATATAGTTAACTAGAACGGAGAGGATCCGTCCTTCAGTTGGTTTCATGTCCATGAGCTTCAGGTCATCTCCTTTTATTTGGGACCCTGCAGCAGTGCCATGTCCCTCTTTACTTTTCCCTTTAACTACTGTGGTGTGCAGGGTTCCCCCAGCCCCTCTGCCAATGACCCCTGGGACCTTCCCCACTCCGACATTTTGTTTTCTGGAACGTGGCAGGTTTAGGTTCCAAGGTGTCTCTCACTTACAGTATAGGGGAGATTTCATACATAAATTGCATAACTTTTGTTTTCAGGAGACTTGGGTCACAGAGCTTATCCACATCAGTGGATACAAGCCATTCCACTAAACTGCTGTGCCATCCCAGGCTGGTGGATCTAAGGGTAAGCCAGCCAATTTGTTTTGAATTTACTGCCTCTCCACACGATCAAAGTAGAGTCCAGTTCACCTCATTATTTAGTTAGCGCTTGGGAAATCTTAAATAATCTTACCTTCATGATTATTCTTTTATAACCACGCTCTATCTGATATCACTAATGTATTATCCTAACTCGAACATGATTTGGACAAGTTAGGTTGTTCTGAAGGGAAAGAAAATCACCACCCCACCAAAACGTTTAAAAGCACTCCTATGTAATTTTCCTCCCAAAAGGGCTAGTGGTATGGTGGACGCTTGACAATGACCAAACTCATTTTCTTCATGCTGATTATGGAATAAAATGGACTCCACTACTGATTAAGTTTGCCCTTCCCTTCTAGATGCAAACCTTACAACTACAGCTATATGCTCACAAATGGCGTTCTGGAGCCCCCTACCACTTACGGTGTAAGGCAAGATTATATTATCAAAAATGGTTATACTTCCACGCCTTCTGTGCTTTTTTTCAAAATCTTCCTCTAATTATCCACAGAAAAGTCTTTTGCATGCTGCATTAAGCACCTTTTTATGGATCGGGGTGGCCCTATGAAAACTGCGACTCCCAATTGAGAAAGGGCGGGTTGGGAGCTCCCAATTTTGAACACCATTTTTTAGCAGCGCAACTGCACTAGCCGACTCGGTGGCTGGCGGGCCGGCTACTAGAAGAATTGGAGTAACACACTCGTAGAGATGCACAGTGCCTAGTTCAGGAAACCTTTCTCCCTTGTACTATACTGCCTCCGCTCTGCAGTATACTATTGGCAGGCGCTCACGCTAGCTACAAGCGCAGAATTAGAATCATGCCCCCAATCCTGACCTATTCAAAAATCAGAATAGAGGCCTTTAGGCCCTTTCAGACAATGCTGGGCCAAGTGGGACTGCGACAGTGGGAGGCAGTGGGGATCCACACAGTTGGGTCCTTGTTCCGTGATGGGGTGCTTGAGCCCTTTGACCACCTGCACATGGAGGGGGGGAGTTCCAAGGGGACGCTTCATTGCACACTCTAGGTTAACTGCCATAATGTCGGAACACTGGCAAAGAACACACTCAGAACTGGATCTGCACCCGTTGGTGCATGCTCTGCGCATCATGGGAAGCAGGAAGAACTTAATCATTTGGTTTGCTTGGGCACTGGCACACACGACTCGAGACCCCCTGCAAGTATTATGCGAAAAATGGGAATGAGATGTGGGTAGGGAAATCCAGGATGAGGAATGGAGCAAAGTGTGGATCTAACATAGTGTCGATAATTGCAAAGTTCCAATATATACAGTATAACATACTACACAGGGCTTACCTTATACCAGATACACTGAAAACAATGTTTGAGTCTTCAGCGGGATTCCCCCGTTGTCACGAACCAGTAGCCAATATGATGCATATGTCCTGGTCTTGTGTGGAATCTTTCCAAATTTGGAAACAAATGAGACTTGCAAAATTGACCCAGCGTACAGATATGCATACGATAGAGAGCGTCCTACTGGGACTTTTTTTTCGTCGTTCCAAGCGGGCAACAGCAATTAGCCGCTTTATTGACCTCGCACTAATTATAGGCAGGAGAGCTACAGCTATGAACTAGAAGTCACACAAGCTCCCGACACTTCCCCAATGGTGCACTGCATTGCGAAAGTGGGGGTAAAGCTGAAGTAGTCGTGCTTAGGCAGGAAGACGCCAGAGGGCTACGTAAAGTACCAATTGCCAGGGACTGGGACATGTACATGCAGGAACTGGACAGGTAGTGAGAAAGAATGCAGCCCTGATGATGCGCCCTAATGCTTGAGACAAACGGCATATAGACTGTTTTAGCAAAGGTCCTGGTTCCACCTATCTCCCTTCATACCCCCACCGGACATCTACATAATAGAATTGAACAACAATTCTCCACAACAGGAACATTGGTGGGGACTAATCCCCCATTGTAATTTGGCAGGGTGAGGTCTCAAACTTGGGAGGTAGCGCACTCCTAGATACTGTGCTAATACTAATTTATGTTAATGCTTTGGACTGGTTCCTCCCTCTGCCTTAAATTTAAAGATGCAGTGCGCTTGTCCGTAATCATATTGCCTCTTGGACATCTTCCAGTTTGTTTGCTAATTGAGTACAGATTGTTCAATATTTGGAAAAATGTAAGGAGTAACTCCTGTCTCACCACTGAAGCATATGTATAATATTGTCACCTGGATAATGTGATGCATGGTGTAAGATGTGGACAATGAACATAGCAGACTTGTAATGATGTCTTGGAAAACTAATAAAATTGGTTAACAAAAAAAAAAAAAAGTTTGACCTTCCCTTTTCTAATGAGTTATGTAATCCCCAGTTCCTTTCAATCCCTTTTTCAACAGTTGCTGCCATAACACTGTTATCGATTGCATTCTTGTCTTTCACAAACTTGAAAAACTTTAATCAGATTTCACTACCCACCCTGTTGCTATGTGATCACTATCCGCAGAGCATAAATGTAAAACAGGAGTGGGGATGGACAAGTATTCATGATGAATGTACTCTTGATAACCCTGTTAGCGTCTTGAAATAATACGCTGGTTGTGGCTTAGTTCTGACAGTTTCCTTGAAATGCTGATCACTACTTATAGGACTGCTTTAGATTTCTGTCTAGATGATTCGGCTAATGATGAGGACATTGAGGTGGCTTTTCTTAATAGTTCCCATGGGAGCAAAGAAGGCTTAAGCAGAGACCTGCCCCAGTTTAAGACTGTTAGACTAGGCTGGTTCAATAGTAACTGTACTAAAGTACATAAGCCTCTCTTGGCAGCCCTGTACCAGACCAGGCGCTGTCCTTTGGAAGTGAGAAGGTGATGACATAAGTACAGGCTAGCGCTGAAAACCAGGAAGGAGGGGCTAAATAACATGGGCTGGTAATCCCTAATTTAAGCCAGCTAGACCAGGGACATTTCCGATTTTTGGCATGTTATTATGCCCCCTTATTAAAGGATGATGTTGCCCCAGGATATATGCGGCCTCTTGTCGAGTGCTTTTGACTGTGGCCTTCGTAGCAAATTGTGGGTAATTGTATCTGAACTTGGGGTGGATCCTTAAATATATTTCTCTAAGGAGGGCAATTACCTGAGGGGGGAGACAAGGGTGCACTTTGGACCCAGGGGCACATGCACCTATTCCTTTAATCTTAAAGGGGTTAGAGCTGCTTCCTTGCACCTTTTGTTATTCACCTTGTACATTAGTAGTCTGGGTTCTGTCTTAACTAAAGACCACAAAGATCTCCCTCAAAGTGGTCATAGACCTGTTTCTTGTCTGCTTTATGCCGAAGATGCGGTCCTCGTGCCCAGCACCTCGCTGGGTTTGCAGCGGCCTCTTGTTTTATCAACTACATGTCTGGGCTTGGTTTGATTGTTAACATAGGGAAGACCATTGTTAAGTGTGGAAGGAAAGTTGGGAACTGTTGGGATTTTATGGCGGTGATGCCAAGTTAAGCCTCACCTCGACTTTCCTATTTGGGCATTTTATTTGATGCACACTTGGGCCCATATTTATACTTTTTCATACAAAACTGCGTTAGTGCAGTTTTGCGCGAAAAAGTATAGCGCCAGATAGAACCATTCCAAGACGTCAGCCGGGTGCCATATTTGTGGAATGGAGCTAATGCCCTGTTAACGTCCTTGTAAAGGACACTAACAGGGTGGGGGAGGCGTATGGGAAACCGGCGTTTGTACTCCGCATTATTGCGCTACACTGTTTAGAGGCAAAAAAATGCCTCTAAGCAGTGTAGCACGATTTTTTTGGGGCGCACAACCCTCATGGACATGGCTCCTGTCTTAGTAAAGACAGAAGCCATGCCCATCACCCCAAAGGCCATGCCAGGGGACAAATGTCCCCTAGGCATGGCCATTGGGGCCAGCGCCATGCCCAGGGGCCCCAAGTCGTGGCCCCCGAGGGTGAAGAAGAAAAAAAATACTTACCTGGGATGGGTCCCCCATCCTGTGGTCTCCCTCTGGTGTGGGTGGGGGTGTCCCTGGGGCCAGGGAAAGGGCAGCTGTGGGCTCTTTCCATGGTCTCGGACCATGGAAATATGCCTACAGGTCCCCTAATGCTTACCCATACCCAGGCGTTAAATAATGGCGCTAAGCTTGCTTAGCGCCATTATTTATTTAAGGCTCCCATCCCCCTGTGCTGGATTTTAGCACAGGATAAATATGGCGCAAATTCCATATCATCCTTTTCTGGACGGGAACGCCTACCTTGCATCTCATTGACGCAAGGTACATTTTCACGTCCAGAAAACGTGAACTCCACAACTTTTGGCGCTAGAAGTGTCTAGCGCCAAAGTATAAATATGGAGTTAGGTATGCACTGAATTAGTGTTTAAATTTTTTTTTTTTTTTAAAAAACACTAATTCAGCATAGAGTATAAATATGGGCCTTGGTACATAATTTCGAGCTGTAAATAATAGGAAGGTACATTTCAATAGAACTGATCGCGCTCTCTAACTTTACCATCAAGCTAGGCAGCAAACACTTGAGGGATATGTTAACATTGTACAATCCAAAATGTGTTTCTGCAGATTATATGGGCAGGACTTGGGGCCATTTTAACATTAAACTGCTCCAGACGGTAGGGAATGCCTTTTTTAGGAACCTTTTGTCCGTCCCTAAAAGCTGTTCTACTTTTACATCTCCTTCTGAACTTGGGGCCTTGTTGTTCTTTCATCTGATTAGAATTCAGTCGACACTATTATGGCATAAAGTGTGGACCCGCGAATACACTGTTTCAAATGGCTAGTTTATTAACGAAGACTCTTGTCAAGCCCTCATCTCCTCGCTGTTAGATTGTTACACCCTCTTCGTAGGACTGCCGAGATCCTTACCGAAGAAACCTCAACTTTATTCAAAACTCTGCCCCATATCTTATTCTACAACTTGATAAGTGTGCCTACGCCAGTTGCCATCTGGCCTCTGTCCATTGGCGTCCCAGAAACACTGAGTTTTTGGGGCGCTCTGCTTTTGCCACTAAGCCCTCCGCAGCCGTCCTAATGTGAACTATAGGTCTTGGGTCTTTTCTGTGCATGATCCATCCAGGTCCCTATGTTATAGTGCGAACTCTTGAGATATATAAACAACCTGAAATCGCATCCACATCCTCTGTAGTGTTCCACAGCTTGTTCATTTTGTATTTTTTGCTGGTTGTAAGACACTCTTACCCTGGGTATTTGAGCACACTATACATTGAAATATCAATGTCAATTATTGATGAACAGGAGCTCCAGTTGAAGCAAGATGCAATCACCCACCTGCTCAATCTGAGTTTTGTTCGTAAGTGGAAACTTTAAATAAGTGGTTTATGCTAGACCACATAGTAAGAAGATCTATGAACAATCAAAGTTAAAATTGCTATGTCAAGGAATTCCTTACAGATTTTGTAAGGCAGAGCTGATACCAACAGGCTGAATAAGGTTTGAAATCAGTAGTTTTGTTCTATTTTTGGGCAGATTAAATACAAAATGTGGAATAGTGTAGTAGACTGATCAGGGTGTTCACTGCCCCTCAGCGTTGAGAATTTTCTACAGCCTGAAGCAAGCCTGCTCCTGGACTGTTCAGTCTTTGGCAGGATGGCAGGCCTGCATGATGTCCTGGGCTTAATTTGATACTGGTGGCTACAGCTTGTGGGCACCACCCCCATCCATCGGCACCAGTGTTTATGGTCAGACTTTGAGGAAGATGGAGAAACCGTGACAAGTGGAGAACGCAGGGGTGAAAAAGAACCAGCAATAGTCTGATAAGGAGATGGGAAGTGTAGGTGGTGGAATCAAGACCGCGCAGCCTGGGTACTCAACAGCCTCATCACATAGAAGGGCAGGTGGTGGACTCTTTGGAAACACTTTGAGACCGACATACATTTATCCATTTGTTAATTTACTTCTTTATTTACAATTACATAATTTGTAGACCAGCCAATGTGACTTCCATATTCTCTGTGTTCTGAAGATATGAATCTCCTTTGACGGGTGTAGATCTGCCTGGTGACCGTTCGTGGCACTATGCAGGTTTATTGTTAGTGAGAATATGTTTAAATGTGTGGTTCAAAAAAATATATTGGTAAGTGGCCATAAGAGACCAGACCTTCTTGGTAGCTCAACATTTAACACCCAGAGGGTCCTCTATATATGTCTGGTTAAAACGTTATCCCCTTTCTGACATCTGCTTGGTGAGGGCTATTAAAGTCAATCCAATGGCTACTGTTGGTGGGCTAGCAATGCCTCACTGCAGCGATGGTGGCTGGATTTATGGCAATAAGATTACTAAAGTGGCACTGTAAAGTACCCCACTAATTGAGTCGGTCACACATGGTATTTTAAAGATTGACGGGGGGAGACAGGAGGTCTTTGCATACCACGACATGTGAATCTATTTCTACGCAAGCCGAGCATCTGCAAATTAAATCTGGCAGATCTTGCATCAGACACCGCTCAGTGTTGTAACATCCTATGTTAAACTGAAACACTAGCCAAGTGTACAGCCAGAACCTGCCCCTCCGAAGTGAATTATTGGTACTACTGAAAGAAACGTTTGACGGCTTATGTGAATTACATGTCCATTATAGGCAGGGCCACTGAAATTATGCTTCAAGGCAGGAGCAAATTATTCAACAAGACTGACTAAATTATGCAGCAATAAAATTAAGATTATTCAGCACATTTTATGATGGTATTCAGGGCCGAACTGGGAACCCAAAGCAGCCCTGACCATTTTGTCAGACCAGCGCCCATTTCAGGAAAAGGTCTGGGGGGGGGGGGGGGCGGCCGCCAGAGCTATGGCGAACCTCTGCTGCTTTTGTAACTGGGGGCTGATATTGCATCACTGCTGCAAAACCGCCCCACAGTAACAAAACCGCCCCTCAATGCTGAAAAACCAGCCCCTTCCCTTCCAGCCCACGCCTGATGCCCACTACAGCCACTCCAGTCCTGACAGTATTGTTACGTAACTTTGCAATTTTTACGCATTAACACTTTGAACACAAGTGCCAGTTCACCAGCCAAATACAAAGTGTCATTGTTGATCCGTTTGAGCTAGAATTTTTTTTTGTTAACATCTGTATACTATGCAGCATATGATAGATTGTGACAAATGCCAAAATAAGCAGAAAATGCCTCGGCTGCAGAATCGCATAGTTCCAGTGGCCTTGATTATAAGGACCCAGATCTGTCACTCATGAAGAGGTGCTTACAGCGGCGATCGGCTGAGCTCATGTGGCAGCTGTGCAGAGGCAACAACCACAGCCCCTTTTATCCAAGGGACCTGTTACAAGCAAGGGTGGGAAGTTGAAGGTCAAAACATGTCAGCGGGCCACACCATTCAGTGTGTGCTTACTAAATTAAGGGTAGATCAGTCATTGAAACTTAACAGTAGGTGGAGGAGATAGCACTGACTGCAGGGAAAGCATGGGTTTATGTAGGAAAGCACTCTTTTTGGCATGGTTAGCCCCACTTTTTGCCTGGTTTCTGATGCGGTTTTGACTGTTAGTGCACTGGGTCCCTGCTAACCAGGTCTCTGGTGCCATATCTTTCCCCAAAACTACACAGATGTTTTGCACAATTGGCCCACTCTTTAGCACCCACTGTAAGTGTGCCCCTGATACTTTGGGCCTGGGGTACTAAGGTAGGTCCCTGAGGGCTGCAGCACCAGGTATGCCACCCCCAGGGGGCCCTCGCCAAACCCACACTGTGCAGTATATTGAAGACTGCATGTGTTGGTGCAGGTTAAATTGAAAACACGATCTGTCACACACCCCTGGGTGCCAGGTCCCCCATCACTGCATGTACCAGGTGTAAGTCACCCCTAAGGCAGGGTGCATCAGGGCACATGTGAGGGCATATATGCATGAGCAGATAGGCCCCTGCTATGTCTGTCGATTCTGAGACTTAGTAAGTAAACAGGAAAGCCATTTTAAATGCATGTGATGGACACTGGTCATTGAGTTCCTCGGCTACGTGATGGCTTCTTTGAACCCAGGGATCAAACATCTCAGAATAATAAACCCTCACTGAATCCAGTGATTGATTTATTATTAAATGCACACAGATGGCGGCTTCGAGGTGTTCACTGAAAGCCTACTAACTACTAGTCTATTAACTGACTGGTCCTGACCTGTTCAGCCACCAGACTTGTTTCTACCCCACCCCCCCTAAGGTGATAGCCAGAACTCTTGAGGGCCTGAGACAAAAGCCTGCACTGAGGGGGAGGTGTTATGACCTACCTCACCCTGGCAGGATGGACATTCCAGGGCAGTGATTTTCCAAGGCTTAGCCACCTTTTATAATGTGACCTAGATCTCTCCAGATGGCAGAGATAACCCCCCCCCCCCGACCTGACCCCAGTTTTGGTGGCAGCACAGGTGAGAAAATTAGGCAAATTAGGAAGTGTGCCCACATCATCCTAGACCCACTCCTAAGGTGAACGAGCTGAAATGGACACCACTTTTCAAATTCCTCATTTTTGCTTAGAATGAATTAGGCCACTAGGGTTAGTTATGCCCACTTCCCAGGAGAAGTGGTCATAAGAGGAGTTTAGTCACCCTAAAGGTAGGCACCCCACAGGCTTCCACCAGGCACTCCCTGTAATGCCCCTATATTGAGTATTAAGGTGGCACCGCTGAACCCTGGAACTCAGATCCTAATGACCTAGGAAGACCAGAACAAAGAAGAGATGCACCCGCTGAAGAGAAAGAGGAGGCAGCTGACTACTCCAGATGGGCTGCTGACCTCAAATGACTGCCCAAAAAGCTGACCCATCCTCCCTTCCATAAAGTCTTGAGTCTCCCATGAACAGCGGATCTGCTTTGCAAAAAAAAAAAAAAATCAATGTAAAGGAGACTTCAGCTGCTGGGTCCACAAAGACCTGACACCTGAAGTGACCCCTGCACCTGAAGTTCTGTGCCAAATCGGTTGCCCAGAGACTGGATCCAGTGTGGTCTCATCCATCTTGGACTCACCTGAGACACCTGAAGCCTCTGCCTGCAGGCCCCCTCTCCCACATCCTTGTAGTGAGAGAAAACCAGACACCTCGAGCAACCACTGCACCTGTTGCCCCTGACCCAATCTGCAGTGAGTCACTGGTGCCAGTGACATCCCTCTGCTCCTAAGAGCTTGAGACCACCCCTGCTGGACTCCCTGAGGACACCTGCAGCCTCAACACTCGGGACCCCCTGACTGCGAGTGCTCCCGGATCAGAAAATCCAACACCTAGGGACACCCCTGTATCCGTCGCCCTGGGCTCTAGAGAAAAGGACCAAAAGGGCACCTATGTCCCCGAGCACCCCAAGTCAACAAACCTACCTGCTTGTTGTCACCGACAGTCTTACCAGCGAGAGCCTGTGGCCTGTTTGCCCTGAGGTCCAACTCCCATATAGAACCATCGGGCACCCAATGCCTTACTGCATCTGGCCACCTCAGTGCTGCTCCGTGTGACCTGCTGATGAAAGGTAAGTGCCCAGTACTTACCTTTGCTCCCTGTGCTCGACCTCATAAGTTGTCGTTAACCGTTTTTGCTGAACATTGTTTTTCTTCATTGGGTAACATTGAAAGAACTCTAAGATTTGAACTAAGTGTTGATTTTTTTTTAAACTACGAAGTATTTATGCTTAAAAGTCTACTTACCTGATTACGATGTTCCTCGGTTTGAAGCATATATAAAAATAATAGTTTTTAGGTCGCGCTTAATCGTATGACCTTTTGTATACTTCTTCTGTGGGGCTCCAGCTATTTCATTTGTTAGTTTCAGCGTCATTTAAAAAACCTTGCTTGCTTCCTTTTCATTTATAGAGCATTCTTGCTCCATGCTTGGCTATAAACAAGGCTGGCTATAAATCAGGCTGTTATCTTGGTCACATTTGGTGTTTGCGCTCGCTCTCGCTTCTCTCTCTCTCCGAGGAGAGGAGCGGCCGAGCACTCGATCTCTCTCTCTCTAGCTCTCGCTCTCTCTCTCTCTCTCTTCCCGCTCGTCTAGAGGCACAGACGGAGCGGCAAGCGATTCCCTCTCTTCCCTCTCTTCCCTCTCTTCTCTCAGAGGACACGCGAGGAGGCAGAGGCTCTTCTCTCTCTCTCTCTCTCTTCCTCTCTCTCTCTCTCTTCCCTCTCTCCCTCTCTTCCCTCTCTCTCTCTCTCTTCCCTCTCTCTCCCTCTCTTCCCTCTCTCTCTCCTCTCTTCCCTCTCTCTCTCCTCTCTTCCCTCTCTCTCGTCCTCTCTTCTCTCTCCTCCTCTCTCGCCTCTCTTCCCTCTCTCTCTCCTCTCTTCCCTCTCTCTCTCCTCTCTTCTCTCTCTCTCTTCTCTCTTCTCTCTCTCTCCTCTCTTCCCTCTCTCTCTCTCTTCTCTCCTCTCTTCCCTCTCTCTCTCTCTTCTCTCCTCTCTTCCCTCTCTCTCTCTTCCCTCTCTCTCTCTTCCCTCTCTCTCTCTTCCCTCTCTCTTCCCTCTCTCTCTCTTCCCTCTCTCTCTCTCTCTTCCCTCTCTCTCTCTTCCCTCTCTCTCTCTCTCTTCCCTCTCTCTCTCTCTTCCCTCTCTCTCTCTTCCCTCTCTCTCTCTCTCTTCCCTCTCTCTCTCTCTTCCCTCTCTCTCTCTTCCCTCTCTCTCTCTCTTCCCTCTCTCTCTCTCTCTTCCCTCTCTCTCTCTTCCCCCTCTCTCTCTCTTCCCCCTCTCTCTCTCTTCCCCCTCTCTCTCTCTTCCCCCTCTCTCTCTCTTCCCCCTCTCTCTCTCTTCCCTCTCTCTCTCTCTTCCCGCCCTCTCTCTCTTCCCGCCCTCTCTCTCTTCCCGCCCTCTCTCTTCCCTCTCTCTCTCTTCCCGCCCTCTCTCTCTTCCCGCCCTCTCTCTCTTCCCGCCCTCTCTCTTCTCTCTTCCCCCTCTCTCTTCTCTCTTCCCCCTCTCTCTTCTCTCTTCCCGCTCTCTCTTCTCTCTTCCCGCCCTCTCTTCTCTCTTCCCGCCCTCTCTTCTCTCTTCCCTCTCTCTCTTCCCTCTCTCTCTCTTCCCTCTCTCTCTCTTCCCTCTCTCTCTCTTCCCTCTCTCTCTCTTCCCTCTCTCTTCCCTCTCTCTCTCTTCCCTCTCTCTCTCTCTCTTCCCTCTCTCTCTCTTCCCTCTCTCTCTCTTCCCCCTCTCTCTCTCTCTTCCCTCTCTCTCTCTCTTCCCTCTCTCTCTCTCTTCCCCCTCTCTCTCTCTCTCTTCCCCCTCTCTCTCTCTCTCTTCCCCCTCTCTCTCTCTCTCTTCCCCCTCTCTCTCTCTCTCTTCCCCCTCTCTCTCTCTCTCTTCCCCCTCTCTCTCTCTCTCTTCCCCCTCTCTCTCTCTCTTCCCGCCCTCTCTCTCTCTCTCTTCCCGCCCTCTCTCTCTCTCTCTTCCCGCCCTCTCTCTCTCTCTCTTCCCGCCCTCTCTCTCTCTCTTCCCGCCCTCTCTCTCTCTCTTCCCGCCCTCTCTCTCTCTCTTCCCGCCCTCTCTCTCTCTCTTCCCGCCCTCTCTCTCTCTCTTCCCGCCCTCTCTCTCTCTCTTCCCGCCCTCTCTCTCTCTCTTCCCGCCCTCTCTCTCTCTCTTCCCGCCCTCTCTCTCTCTCTTCCCGCCCTCTCTCTCTCTCTTCCCGCCCTCTCTCTCTTCCCGCCCTCTCTCTCTTCCCGCCCTCTCTTCCCGCCCTCTCTTCCCGCCCTCTCTTCTCTCTTCCCTCTCTCTCTCTCTTCCCTCTCTCTCTCTCTTCCCTCTCTCTCTCTCTTCCCTCTCTCTCTCTCTTCCCTCTCTCTCTCTCTTCCCTCTCTCTCTCTCTTCTCTCTCTCTCTTCCCTCTCTCTCTCTCTTCCCTCTCTCTCTCTCTTCCCTCTCTCTCTCTCTTCCCGCTCTCTCTTCCCGCTCTCTCTTCTCTCTTCCCGCTCTCTCTTCTCTCTTCCCGCTCTCTCTTCTCTCTTCCCGCCCTCTCTTCTCTCTTCCCGCCCTCTCTTCTCTCTTCCCGCCCTCTCTTCTCTCTTCCCGCTCTCTCTTCTCTCTTCCCGCTCTCTCTTCTCTCTCCTCCCGCCCTTCCTTGGCTTGAATTCCCTCTTTTCTTTCACCTTCCAATCCGTCCCAAATTATATTTCTGTTATGGTGTTTTGAGCATTATACCCTAATACCAAAAGTTTATTTTTGATAAAGGTTTATTTGATAATTGTATATGTTTTAAGATCGAGAAAGAAGGTAAATGGAAGTGATTTTGTTAAATGCTGGGCCACTGGAATTATATGGCAGGAAGAGATGAAATTATGAGGCCTGGTTGACCAATTTATGTGACAAGAAAAGTCCAGTTATGAATTTACAATACCAACAGCTCTAACTCAAGAAACTGCAAGACCTATAGCATTCTAAATGCTTGTTTTTTCAAAATTAGTCTCAGATTTATTCTGTCTCCTTTATTGCACTGCCCTCTGTTTAGCCTTACTCGAAGCCCACACAATACAGCATTAGTCCTATCTACTCTTGCAACCCAATTGGGAATCCACTGGATTTGCTGCAAGTTGTACTTCTTTTTAGTGCACAGTATAGAGAGGCCGCCTCCTATAGTTTACAGTAGGCATTTTGGACACTGATGTTATGGATATGTCAGCTACTTCGTAACTTACAGGAGAGATCACAACCCGTTTTCTTGGCTCTGGAGTAAGATCTAAATCCTTAGCAGCATAAATAGTGTTTGCTGTGAAGAGTGGTAATCATGGACGCCATTTACAGGTCGCCAGGGGTTGCATCTGCGACCCCTGGGTTGCCTCTTGCAAACCTGCATTGATTTTGGGACCTCTGGTCTCAGAGGTGGCAAAATGAGTACCAGGAACACTAATAGTGTATATATGTGTAAGTGTGTGTGAAATTTAAGTTCAAAGGGCGTGTGATGTCACTTCCGCTACCCCTGACATTTTGGTGAATTGACGTTCATGGTGTTAGTGTGCAGATAGAATTGGGGCCCATATAACAAATTTGCATCATTTTTTGTGAATTCTAAAGTATTTGCATGATAAACCTTTACATCCAGAATTGCACTTTTTTGAATATTTGTATTTTGCTTGTAAACATCTGTTTTAATGCTTAACTTGAGCCTCTGTTTCACTTCACATTGCAGTGAAGCGTGGCACTCTTACTGAAATATGAAGTTAACCTCATATAATAAAGGCATTGTCTCTCAAGAATATTTAATATGAAAGTAAGTGGAGGGTCCCTTGCATGAACACTTATAGAGTGTAATGGGTCATGAGTTGGCCCAGAGGCGCTGAATTGATCAATTTGCCCCTCATTTTCCAGCCTACTGAAACAGACCCTTCCCAAACTGTCCGCCTCATAGCACAGAACCAGGAGTTCCCTACTGGATTCACTCACTACAAGGAGAGACCCGCACTATGCAAAGTGCAAAGGACAACACAGGATTTATCAATAGCCCCATCTCAACAAACCCTGACGCTTCTCATGCAGGACTGCTCCCTTTAAAGTATTCATTTTATCATGGATTTGTATGAGAGGCTTTTTCTTATGTTGTCTTGTCCACTGCTTTGATTTATTGTAAGGACAGTATGCCAAGTTCAGGAAACTGCCATCAGAGTAAGCGTGGGGAGCAGGATACCATTAGGTTTGCATTTGTGTAGGACTTTTCAACCATCTGCATGATATAGTAGTGTTTAGGGGGAACTTGCTGTTCCTTCCATGTTTGTGGGGAGTTTCGTTGCTGCACACTGTGTGTTCTGGTTTCATTGGGCCAGATTTAAAAGGCCCTAGCACCTCCTTGTACTACATTGTGCTACAAAAAATGGGGCTAAAAAGGCAGTTTTTGCTGCACCATATTTACAAAGTAGCGCCATGCTTGCATTGCACCACTTTGCGACCCCCTGCGTCACATTATGGCTGCGGCAGACATTATGATGCACGGGGGGCGTTCTGGCGCTGGGAGGCCTGCAAAAGTCTTTGGTGTAATTTTTAACGCTTGCTTGGAGCAGGCCTTAAAATGACACACCCATTGAAATCAGTGGACCTCTTTGCACTTTGCTACACTATAGTCAAACCTTTTTTACACTAGTGTAGCAAAGCGCCACAATATCGTAAAATTTTGATATTATTCTAATGATTGCCATGGTGCGCCGTATTGGAAATACGGTGCAACCTTGGTGTCCTTAGATGGGGCAAGGGCAAAGCAAGAAAGGTGGCACATCTGTACTGATGCTCCACTTTCTTGTAACTCTGGCCTATTGTGTCTGCCAGTGAAGACAAGATGGTATTGTGGGATATATTACTTAGGATTAGTGAACTAAGGGCCAGATTTACAAGGCCCTTGTGGCACATTAGTGTCTTGTGTTTTTTTCTTTTTTTGTTTTTCTTTCTTTTTTTCACACTAAGGTGGCTCAATGAGGCAATTTTCACTGTGCTAAATTTAAAGTGGCGCTATGCATGCAGTGCGCCACTTTGGGACCCCTTGCACCACATTATGCCTGTGGCAAGCATAATATATGCAAGGGGGACGTTCCAGCACTAGGATGCCCGCAAAGATGGCACAGTGAAATATACAAGATTTGCTGTGCCAATTGTTTTATATCATTTTGAACGCCTGCTCAGAGCAGGCATTAAAATGACACACCCATTGAAATCAATGGGCCTCTTTGCTTTACTAGCATGAATTGTTTACGCTAGTGTAACAAAGCGCCACAATGGTGTCAAAAATGTTGACGGTATTGTTCTAACGACCACCATGGTTGCGCCGTATTGTAAATAGGGCGCGACCATGGTGTCGTTAGATGGGGCAAGGGTGACGCAAAAAAAGAGGCGCATCCGTACTGATGCGCTACTATTTTTTGTAAATTTGGCCCTAAGTGTATAAGTTGCTGAAGTAGGGTTTTTCCGTTTGATGTGTATCATCCGGTTGGGTGTTTGTCCATTGCCCGGCCTGAAGTTTGAGATTGTTCACCAGCATGGTTCACCTGTTACCCAACTGCTGCACCGCGTTGCCCATACTCGATGGGGGTTGTTTTTTTAGTTACCATATCCTAATGTGTCCATTGTGGAGCAGTTGTGTAAGGAGGGAGTGCTGTTCAGTGGAAACAGTTTGTCGACAATGTGATTGATCTTCTATTTTAAGGGTGTGCTGTGGTGTGACTAATACCTTCTGTTGCTTTTTCGGGGAAGGTTGTGTGAGTAAGGGATACCTGCTGGAAGATTAGATAACACTTTTGCAAACCTAGTCACCGCTTGGAGTATGTTGTCAAGTTGCAACACACGCCACATTCCAGAGTAAGGCTTGTGAGGCTAATCTGAAGGCGGCCCAACAAACGTAAGGCCAGTGGTGTAGTCTAAAGTCCATTAAGTACTTGCCTCTGCCTCCTAAACCTTTTTCAATGACAACTGTGTCCTTGATTTAAAGGGATAGCCATTGCCTGGTCATTCAGAAGCAATGCATTATCAGCTGCAATAAACTGACAAGCAAATGTTAATCATTTATGAAGTTGCATGGATGATCCAGTGCCCAGAAGGACTTATTCCTTAGGGTTACTAGGGAGTTATCTAGTAGCCTATTTTTTAACAAGAGGATATCTGAAGTCAAGACATTCAAATTGATAGAATGGAGAAGAAGGCATCCTAGATCGAGGCCCCCTCAGTGTATGTACTCTAAAGTAGAAGGGTGCACCAAAAGGTTTAGTGAGAATTGGTGCAGCTGTCTCCTCTGGTAAATTCTTAAATCACGACACTGGCCCACAGAGTGGCCACGAACTTCACACCTACATTAAAAATATCGAGAGAGAGAGATATATATATATATATATATATATATATATATATATATTGGCCGGAGGGTATCCGGACCCCCAATCCACATAAGCAGTGTAAGAGTTTCCCTGTAGTCTGCATGGCATGGAGCTGTGGCACACCTGAAAGAAAAATGCCACTGGCTCTCCGTGAACCCTTGGGGACCACTTCGAATGCAGGGGGCCATTTGGTTGCATAGCACACTGACCCTCATCTACGAGGTGGCCCTGGAGGAGCCTCCAGTAGTCACCTTTCTTCTGGGTAGATGAAGGCTGAGATCAGTGACCGAATCTTTGCTTTGTCTCCCCGGATGCCTGAAGCAATGTTCACCCCAGTACTAAGGAAGAAGACCTTGCTGCTCCCCGAAGTAGACTTATGAGTTGAGACCGTGCTGGTTATTTTGTTGCACCGAGCGGTATTGTTCTGCTTGTCACTGGTGGCAACGACCTGTACGTCTGTATCCTACCAGCTCGATGGCTGCAACACACATTAATGACCAGTGAGAGACCAGCGCCTGCATTGGCCCAGCACAATTGTGCTATAGTTGCATCTCACACCCTATTCAATGGCCAAGATGTTACCAGTGCTGGACTGATACAGACATGAAACCATTGTTTTCATCACTCATTTTAGGTTTGATATTAATGGCGCCTACGCCAACCATGGCAAACCTATTGTATTCTATTCGTACTTTAAGGGACTTTAGCCATTAGCTTTTTATGCCCGAGAACCTTCAGCCATTGACGTCAGATGTTGTCAATCATATATTGATCCAGTTCGGAGCACATTTTGGGGCAGATTTATGGAAAGTGGCTCTGCAACGAGTGCAGCGCCACTTTCCCTGCGCCCCTAAGCACCCCCTACCACCACCATGTGTGCGCCGTATTTAAAATATGGTGCAGGGTAGCGGCCATAGTCATTTATCAGGACGCTATTGATGTACTCTGCAGGAGTCGCCCCAAAATATTGTCACTACTCCTGCAAAGTACATCGGGCCCCATTCTAAAGAATGGAAGCCCCCTTTTAATGTCTTCTGTTGAGCGAGTGTTAAGAGTGCTGTAAAAAAATGGCATAAGGAAATCTTAGGCCCATATTTATACTTTTTTAGCGCCGCATTTACGTCATTTTTTGATGCAAAAGAGACGCAAACTTACAAAATACAATTGTATTTTGTACGCTTGCGCCACTTTTGCGTTAAAAAGTGGCGCAAATACGGTGCTAAAAAGTATAAATATGGGCCTTATTGTATGTAATTTGTATCTCATCACCCTGAATAGTACATAGGGGCCCATTGTAAACAATGGTGTGTCCCCTTTTAATGCCTGCTCTTAACAGGCATTAAAAGTGGTGAAAAAATGATGCAAATAAATCTTAGATTTCTTTACGCCATTTTTTTGGCCCCCTAACTGGGGATCGCCCCCTTTGCATACATTATGCATGGGAATGCATAATGTAGCACAAAGGGTTACAAAGTAGAGCAATGCATGCATTGCGCCACTTTGTAAATATGGTGCTGCGTTTTTGCCCATTTTACGCCACATTTGCATCCAAATAGTGATGTTAATGTGTCGGTAGGTGGTGCTAGGGGCTCTTAAATCTGGGCCAGAGTGTGTGCAGATCTATGATTTACAATGAGCAGGATCTAGAAATAGTGAGGAAATAACGGAGGGACAGCAGTTCAGGGCCCGAAGTACATACCTCTGAAGAATGAATGTGTGAGGGACAGAGTCGTTCTGATCAAGCAATCCCCGCCCTTTAGCTGGACACTCCGAGTGCAAAACCGAAGGGCAGCTAAACGCAAGGGAATCTGTAGGTGTAAGCGTATGATACCTTTCCTTCCCATCTCCATGAAATCAGTTAGAAATACCTAAGGGCACCCCCTCCCTGTTTTCAATCTCCCTTATGCACCCCCCACCCCCAACATGTGCAGGATAAGCTGTGGGCACCAGGGCACAACTTCACCAGTATTATTTTTGGCCTGTTTGGTATGTTTATGAACATTAGGAGCATCATTTTCAATTTGGTGCTCCGTGGATGATTACTGGTGCAGATTACATTAGGAGCACCCTTAGCTAATCGCAAACAGTTCAATATGGAGGACAAACAGTGCCCACAAGAATGGCCCCCATACCCCACATCTTCTTTCTTTGCGTTTTCCCGCCAAAGCAAACCCATAGCAGGTGTGCCCTGCTTCCGCAGTTGACCTCTGTGGAGGTCACCTTCCTAGTCTCCTCTCAGTGGAGGGAAACTGTGCCCTAGTCTCATTGGCTGAACCCTTTGGATCTGGAGGATGCAATAACTCTGATTGGCAGAGGGCACTGCTTCAACTGCTTGCACTTGGACCAGTAACATGAAGAGTCCCTCCAGCTTCTTGATCCTGAAGCTGATGATTCTTCTTGAAGCTGCAGCTGCTACTGGCGTTCCCAGAGTCTGGAGCTGAGCCTTGCTCATTTCCTCTTGGTGAGGCACGAGGTTGAAGGCCTTGATGAAGCTCTTTCGACCTATGCTGATGACTGGCCTGCAGTGACACTTCTAGCCAACACCAGAAGCCCAAAGATGCAGACAGAGACATAAAGCCTATTGTAAAGCCAATTCTATCCAAGAACTCAACTGCTACATGTGCAGATGAGATGGCACTCGCTCCCTTACTACACCACATTGTTACTTGTATTCTTCACTGATCTTCATGCTGTTGAAGTGGTCCTGCACCTGGTTGCTTGATATGTCTGTTTCTCCAAAACTAACGTCGAGAGGCTTTCGAAAAAACTTTTATTCAGTGACACTTGAAACTTTGACAGACGCGCTTCATCATAATACTTTCTCTGCAAGTATTACGTTGATATTATCAGAGATGCTATCAAAGATGTCATGAGTGCTGTAATTTGTGGGAGTAAGTAGCAGTGCATGGCGAGGGTGTGAGTTAAAAGTACTTTAGGGCATGAGTTCTAGTTACTTGTGATAACTCTAACAGGTGAATTTCTATGGTTTTGTACTTTTAAAATGTGAGCCTAACTGTAACCTTTGTTTTTTTCCAGTGAATTTCTATATATATATATTTTTTTAAATGTATGGTAATTTCCATTACTATGCATTAATCCAACCACAGCTGTGTGTGTGTGTTTTTTTGTTTGTTTGTTTGTTTGTTTTGGGGGGGGGGGGGGGGGGAAGAGAGGGGTGGTGGCCACAGGGCCTGGTCTGTGGCCAGGCCCAGAGGCCAACCCCCTATAAGCACCCGAACTTGCATCATACACAGCCTTCACCCATGTGCAGCAGCGGTTGCCCGCAAGGCCTGGCCTGCAGCCAGACCCAGCGGCCAACCACCCAACCCTACACTGTCCTTTTGTGGTGCGTGGTGGGAGGTGGCCGCAGCCTGCCTGTCTGGGTTTCATAGGGTGTATCTGGGGGGTAAGAGTCACAAGGCCCCTGCGGTCCTAGCTGGCTCCCTGCATCCTGCAGGAGCCAGCATTGCTCCCAGTAGCAGGGAACTGCTTTTAATATTTGCGTGCATAGAAGACAGATCAAAACTCCACTTTCTGACAGCGGGAGCTGTTTGACTGCTCCCTCTGTCAGAAAGCAGACTTTGTTTGCCTTTGCCCTGTGGGGGCCACGCATCTTCCCACTGCATTCAGTGTAAGAAGTGCCCTGAGGAGCTGGTGGTCCCCGAGGCTGTGGGGCATCCCCCACACAAACCATACAATTTGCCTCAGGGAGGTGGTGGTGGTCGCTGGGGCTAATGGAAGCCCTAGGAAGGGGGGGGGGGGGGAAGTGCGCCCCCCCCCCCTCCTTATTAAACTCCTAATGCCCCTGGGACCTGTCCCACCCGGGCTAATAAAAAGAAAAGGGCGGTTCGTTATGCAGCGCCAAACTTATAGGCAAAACAAAAAAATGCTCAGTCTATGGAAACTAGGTCCCAACTATAACTACCTAGCGGTGACTGCCACAGGGATCATATATGGCCTACATTACCTCAGAGAATAAATTTTTGAGTTTACATCTGTTTTTGTAGGTCTGTTAATTCAGATTAACTGCATTCTTTTTTATTTTGATTTTTTAATGCATGATGGTTCTGATCTTCACAGTGTAATGAACACAAACATTATACAGTATTTCTAACCACAGACCTAGGATTTGCAGCAACATTGTGTGACACCATTCTTCGCAGTTTGAGTATATTGTAGTTTCTATCATTTGAGTGACCATTTGCATTGCGAATATATAGAGATTCAAAGTCACCGAATAGTTTAAATCAGTGGCCGCCAACCTGGCAGATTAGGTCCCCAGCTTTCATTAATGACTCATAAGGTGATGGGGGGGCGGGGAATTCCCCGGATTCTAATAATTTAGTGGGGCGCCCTGGGTTCCAGCACTGACAAAATGGGGGTCCACAGAAGTCAAAAGGTTGGGAGCCATTGGTTCAAATCTTTCACATTGTAAACTATATACATTTTTGTAATTTAAGCTTCACTTTAATCCCCTACCTTGATCAGTAGTGACCGTCAAGTAGAGATGCCAAGAGAAATGTTTTGATTTTATTTTTCTAATTTTAATTTTTCATTTCATTACCTTTTGGAATGATTGCCTTTATTCCTGGGTTGACGCAGTTCTGAAAGAGATAATTGGTATTTTACAGTGCTCATCGAGGGCGTTGACGACATAAAACACAAGAATAATGTCCTTACCCTTCAATTTACAAATTTAAAGTGTTTGCCCACTTGGGCTCAATTGTGTCAGGTAAAGAGGAGAATAATATCTACAGATGGTAAATGAATTAGATGTACAGAAAAAAATAAACAATTTAAAATATTTGCAAAGTTCAAATAGATTTTTTTAATGATTGAGATGAAATGGGAGCACAAATTTAAGCACATGTACAAAATAGGTTTATTTTATATTATCCTTAAGCCGTGAGGAATACAGTATTTTTTCTGTTTCATTTAAACACGTGGGCACCATTTAAAGGAATCAAAATGGCACCACGCGTATGTGTACACGATCAAGTGTTGTGGCTGAAATGTGTCATGGCGGATTGTATCAAGTGTATCCAATAAATTATGGAGAGCATTTTGGTGTCTGCGCCTGGTCCTGTTCATGATTGGAGTTACAGGAGTTTTGAGATATACATATTTGCTTACTAGTACCACTACTGGCCATTAATATCTTTATTGCAACTGTGATAGTTGTGTTGTAGTTTACCTACATCCGCTCTGCACCCCCTCCTTTGAGCTAAGCCTCGACAGTCCTTCCTCCAGTGCCCGGTGAGGCAAGGAGGCTTACTGAGGTTAGCTTTCCATCACTGGCAGTGTGCCTGAAGCCCTGCCATAGAGGGAGCGCAAGAATTCTCACTTTTTGACTCCTTGGTGGTTCAACAGCTGCAGTATATGGAGATAAAGCCTGACAACACACGTACTCAACAACTGCAGGCATGCTATAGGTTTACACACATACTTTCTTTGGGGGGCTGAAAACTATAGACTGGGACTACAAGGGGGTGCTGGGAACTGCATGTCAGATGAAGGTATGGATGAACAAAATAGTCTTGCCATACCAATTATCAAGGACCCATCTGCAAGAATCGGAGCCCCAATTTACACTTCAAGCTTGACATCAAAAAGCTTGAAATCTCACACACACACACACAAAAACAATGAGAGCTATTATTCCACACAATTAGCAGCAGTGCACTGTGCAAATGTCAAGTAACAATTCTAATCTTTCACCACTTCATACTTAATGACTGAGCGCGAGACTGGGCATTTCTTTGCACATTTCTACAAATAACAGTTAGAGCCCAATAGTAATTACAGCTGTTATGTTACATTCGAGGTACTGAGGCCTCTGATGTACCCTTTAGAGTTGTGAGCACCAAGGGATAAAACATAAGGAAGAAAAGATGGGTAGCATTTTTATAACACGTTCTTTATTTGCTAAAACAATTATATGAAAAAGCAAGAATGACATTTGTCACAATAACACAAAGACCTTGCTACATAATCATTCATTTGAGTTACAGTAGAAAGTGTGCCGCAGTGCTGCGGAAGGCAACTTTATTAAATAGAAAACAAAGGCTTCAGACAATCACATGAGCATAGTTGTGAAGAAAACTCAGCACATGTAGATGGGCCTAGCAATGACAGCCCCTTGAGCTAGGACTCTGGATCAGCACTTATGGCTTCAAGAGACAACAGCCCACAACTCTTGCTTTCCATGATTGTAAAGACATGGCCAATTTCAGCAAAAATTCATGTCATTCACAGAATCCATCTCTGCCACAGAGCGTGCTATGGTCAGCAGTCAACGTTTTGTTTGTGTCTTCCGACTATGCTAAGTGATGTACAGCTGGACCTGAAGGTGCATCGTGGAGACCACGCGACCTTCAAAACCACAGAGCAAAAAGAGAACAAGGGTGTTGAGCATTGGTTCAACCGAGCTTTAGCCACAGCAGAATTTCAGGAGAACTCCACACGATAAATTCGCTTATCTCTTGAGAATCATATTTTTCGGCAGAGATCTCAAAAATCTGGCATGGATCCAGGACTCATGGACCAGTGTTGCCCACCCCTTAAAGTAGAAGGAGGTTTCCAATACCCAATGATATTCGCGGCACATGGTAGCAGTGTGTTCACCAAAAAGCTTTAGAAAAAAAAGCCATTAGAAGCATCCAACTCAAATGATATTGGTGCAACATCAAAATCGCATAAACACAAAACATGCGAGTAAACGTATTAGGATTATTTCATGTTCCACTTCTGTTTGTGGAACATGGAATCAGCAAGCCCTTCCAAGTGATAATCGCAGGAATCAACCAAGCGCCACTCTTACTCGTGGGATGAAAAAGCACTGTGTCCTTGAAACAATTTCAAAGTAAGTCATTGGCAAGAACCAAGAATGGCTGATTTTATTTGAGACAGAAGCAATAGGAGTTCAGAAGAGCTTCAAATAAATGTTTACGATGGGGTAGGGGGGTATAAAAAACAAAACACCTTTACATCGGGAGAGACTGTTCCATCTCTCCTACGTCCTCTTCTTTTACCCGACTCCTGGAAGCACACAGGTTTCCAGACTCCCCTCCAATCGGGACGCTGCTGTCACCAACATAGCCACTGCATCATGATTGGTCTGAGTTGCCTGCTTTGGTGCTCAGACAGGGAGTGGGACCCTGTGCACTTTCCCCTCTCGGCTGGACAATACAGCCGGATAGAGCCGGCAGAATACGGCCGGCCAGACAGACATGCACACTTACGGTGCACTCGCCACTCCTCCGCCAGCCCAGCCCCACCTTAACCTGGCTACCTGAGGAAAACTAAAATAAAGTTGTGTTATTTTATTTTTCCTTTTTTTTCACTGCACAAAGCAGTGGGGCAATGCTCTTCTTTAGTGAAGGAGCCAACGCTGCTCATCTCCAGTCCAAGATAGATCTGAAAAAGCATCTTTACATCAATGTGCTTCTCATCTGCTACAGGTAATGTTGCACTGTGGTCCAATGAGGAAAGAACACTTCCCTCTCCACACTCCTGAACCTCACCTCCTATTTTCAGAACCCCTATGGCTTGCAAGCTATGTTTGTGCTACCTAGGCCATGGAACGTGCCCACTTCTCTCTGGATATGTGAGGCATTTAAGCAGTGAGACGTCTGAACGGCTTAAAAGCAACTTTACGTCAGTAATATCATGGAACACGAGACAGCTTTAAAATATAACATGGGAATGTTACAGGCACCTCTCACATTCCAAACAACTTCAAAGCAGAAGACACTGGGGGGGTCCAAGCACCGATGATATGGATAGAACATCTAGAATTGTCCTTCAAAGACTCTTGAAGCATCTTAAACTTTCAGGTTCATCTTTGAGTCGTGGGATGTGTAAGTGGAGCGGCGACAACCGACTTCCAAGCATTGGAAAGGACACACAGTTGCAAATGTTCATGGGAATTAGACGCACACGGACCTCCAAAAAACGGTAAGTGGAGTTGGCAAATGGCAGAATATTTCTAGGGCAGTGGTTCCCAGCCTGTGGTCCGGGGACCCCTGCGGGTCCGTGGCTGCTTAGAAATGTTAATAATATTAACGGATTAGGTACCCAGCTTTCATAATGACCCATTGGGGGTCCCCAGATTCCAATTATGATTCAGTGGGGGTCCACAGAAGTCAAAAGGTGGGGAACCACTATTCTAGGGTGTGTGAGCAGAATGGTAGAGCATGAAGAAAGAACGCACACGTTCGTGTTTGTAGTAATTGAATTAGTTGATAGATGGGAAACTGTTCAAGTCATTTAGAAGAGCTGCAGAAATTGAATTTATTCACAAAAAACATAAATTGTGAAGAACACAATTGTGCAATTCTAACAGTGCATATAAATATAAATGAGTTATAAATGTAAGCGCCCAGGCGCGGTACAGATGACCAGGGCACTTTTCATTAAAATTTACTGAAAATAAGATATGTAAAAACTTTTATGTGAATCCAGATATGCATTGAAAACATATTTTAAAATCCTATTTCTTACTGTTTAAGCTTTATCTAGTCATAACACACCGAAGCATTACAGCTACAATAAAACAGTTCAGAAAGTTCAATTTTCATTTTTATAGGCCTGTGAAGCATGAGTAATTGTTTTGTGTGGTTTCTAACTGACTCTCACCAACATTAAGTTTTTTCAGGCAAAGTTCGGTCTCTCACGTGAGGCTTGACTGAAATCAGCACACCAATTTATAATGTTTGGATGACTTTTAGCAAAGGCTGGTATACGGTCACCACCACTTTCCACATCATGATGGACACTGTTTCGACCTCTGGACTTTTATGTGCTAGCACAATGAATTGTGGGTGTTGTAATCGTGTTTTGCGCCCATTGAATCAACTAAGTTAACAAACCTGAAATCGTTGATTTGCAAGGGAAACATTCAGGACGGAAGTCTGTAATGACCTGGAGTAATGCACTCACCTTATGCTGATATGTCTGAGTAACCAGAATAAAACGCAAACGAACACAGACCCCAGAATCCTCATCTGATACAAATCACAAAAAGAGTGGTTTAAATATTGCCTCAAAGAATTTGAAGTGAAATTACATTGGATACGTTGTAAAACACATTTTTGTTTCACAGACTCCGCTTTCCTAGAGCACTGAAAACAAAAAGGACCCCACAACTATTGGCTCTAAATTCTCTGATGTTAGCTTTGTTTTAAAAATCAAGTCCTGTCACTCAGTCCGAAATCCCGCCTACTTCCTCCCGCCCATGATGCCTTGCAGCAAGTCGATGGGAAGTGGGAAGATGATGGTCGAGTTCTTTTCTGCTGCAATGGTGTTCAGAGTCTGTAGGTATCGAAGCTGAAGGGCGGCCGGGGACTCCGATATCACTATGGCAGCTTCTTTCAGCGCCCTCGAGGCGTTCATCTCCCCCTCTGCCGCAATGACCTGCAGAGGAGACAACACAGAAGAAAGTTTTTAAGAATCTCAGGGTGAGGCTATTTTTAACAAGTGCTAATCCTCTGCCCTCAAACCGAGGTCACCTTTGTCACGCTGCCTTCTGGTGAACCTGCATATCTTGTAAGGCAGTGGTTCCCAACCTGTGGTCCGGGGACACCCAGGGGGTCCGCGAAGCCTCGTCAGGGGATCCGCGACTGCTTAGAACTTTAAACAGTGTTAGCAGATTAGGACCCCAGCTTTCAGTAATGACTTAGTGGTGGGTCCCCCGACTCCAATAATGAGTCAGTGGGGGTCCACAGAAGTCAAAAGGTTGGAAACCACTGTTGTAAGGAGTTAGACCCTTGCATCCAGTCACAAACAAGCTCCTCCAAAGAACTTCTTAGCTCCAGTGTGGCAACCCTTGCTCGGGCTAGAAGGAGAAGGCAGAAAGATTGTTCAGGGACAAAGCAAGGATGGGTTAAATTCAGTTTGACACTTGCTTGTTTCTCATCTGCAGTACCACAGTGATTGAATGAATGAATAGTTTTATAAAGCGCACAGCTACTCAGAGAGTGTCCCGGGACTGAGTGCCCACTCGCTGCGTCCGCATTTAAGAAGAGAAAAGGCTAAGCAAACATGAGCCCTATAGGATCTGATTCAGAGTTTCGCCTATGGAAGCGCTATCTGGCAAAATGGCAGACGTACAACGTCCGCCACACTGGCCCTGGATATTCCGCCTTATATCTATATCTCTAGCAGGGTGGCATAGGTTTTTCCCTGAAAGTGAGAGTTACTGCGATGGGGGACAAACTACATTAACAAATCTCTGGTGGAAATTCTGTGGCTGTCTGTGTTTTTTGATGGTGACATTTACTCCACTAATGTAGATACTAGAAAAGCTGTAAAGTGGGAGTGTATCATCAGGGCTCACTTATAGTGCCATAGTAGGGAATGTTTCTTTTTTTTTTTTTTTTTAGAGAAACACAACTTTTTGAGCGAGCCTGCCACTGGTGCAGTTGGCACCTTTCATTACAGACATGGTGTTTGCATAAGGGAGGTCTCCTCGTTTCAAACATTTTCTACTCTACTGATTTGTGTGCCACAGCTGTGGATGGCAGATTGGCAGATCCTCTGGTACCATCCTCCGAATGATCAGGCAAAAGTCCCTGCTCACCGACTTATTAGTGTTATAGGAACAAGGCCAAAAAGAGGTTATTCATCCTTTAAGAAAACAAGGTCACTCATCCCAGATCCAGGAGCAGTTGGCTCCATGGACAGGAAGGGCTGAGCCAGCTTGACAGGAGCTATTCCTGCCCAAAGCTTTGTAAAACATGATCACTGCTGAAGACTGACAGGTAAGTTACTATCATGGTGGTGCAAGGTATCTGCATGGATAACCGTCAGATAAGTACAATCCAGAGAGCTTCATTTATAAAAGAGTAAGGCCCAGATTCTCAAAGGTTTAGTGACTGTTTAGCATTGCTCATGTAATGATAAACCAATGCTAAACATTTTTGGCATTCATATTTGCATTGGTTTGTGATGCATGGGAAAACCCACTGCAACACCCGTGGAACACCTCCCTCTCGCGGGGTGAGGCACAGTAGCGACTTGCACTGAATTACTTTGCACCATATCTATGAGGTCGTGAAAAGCCACAGAAAGTGGCTTTGCGTGGCCTTGTAGGTAGGGGTCTGCAATCTGCGCCACTGGTGTGTCATAAAAAGTGATGTACCAGCGGAGCAAGGGCTTGTAAATAACATCATCAAATTATAAATTATCGTTCCATCAGTGTAGAAAAAGCTAGACACATATGAAGGGTAGGTCTCTCAAGGGACATAATCCATACAGCACCATACTCTGAGAAATGTAAAGAAGGTATAATTGGTGAAGTTGCCAAACATCCAGTTGGGATACCATTTGTCTCTAGCGGCTGCAGAGTGGGTTACATTCTCCTGGAATGCCTGGCTCTGCATGAGCATTGAGAACAGACATTTGGAAAGGTGGATCAATTGTGAAGGACAGTGAAGGTCCCAAAAGAGATTGTACTGGCTGCTGCCAAGATACTGTTCTGTGAAGGTTACATTTGACATGGTGGTAAAAACAGGGCAGAAGAGACCAAGGTGCTTGGTATCGGAAACATTACCTTTGCTCTCGCCTCCCGAGCGGCCTCCGCTTCTGCAGCCATCGCGCGCTGTAGCTGGATGGGCAGCTTCACGTCCTTGATCTCTACTCGTTCAACCTTTATTCCCCAGTCATCGGTTGCGTCGTCCAAGGTGGCCTGTGAAAAGAATGGGAAGGTTGAGCGACCCACGGATTTGCATACGCCTGTTCATAGCACTATCCCATGAGTGACCAGAAACTAAGGGGCATATTTATGGAAAAGTAGTGCAGTGCAGTGCAGCAAGCCACTTTGCTGCGCTGCGTGACAGGGAAAGGACAGGAATGCGTCATATTAAAAGGCAATGCGGAATGCGTCATATTAAAAGGCAATGCGGCACATTCCTGTCCTTTCCCATGCACTGGCTCACAATGGGCTGCCTAGTGCCAATGCAGGCATCCTTGCAGCATGGTTCGAGGGTGCTTGCGTTGCATGCAGGATTGTTTTTGTGCAGTAAGGGGCACCTACCTGCACCAAAACAATCCTGAGAGGCTTTTTCCTCAAAGAGGAAATAAAGATATTTCTCCTTGTTACGCTTCTTCTGAAGAGATGTATCCTTTTGGCGCATTCCCAGGTTTACCAGTTCTGGTAAACATGGGAATGCTTGAAAACCCATGGGAGTTGCATGTGAACATCCATGGAATGCACATTGAAAGGCCTCCCTGGCACAGAGTAATGAAACGCAGCAATTTTCCCTGTGTTGCATTACTTGAGATTTATGAAGCCACGCAAGGGTGCCTTACGTGGCTTCATAAATCTGACTTAAGGTTTGTGTCGCACATGTGCCACATTGCATGGTGCAAGCTCGACGCAAACCGCATCATAAATACGGTCCTCAGCGTGTCGGGTTGTTCATTCTTATTCAGGTCCCAGATTTAAAAAATGCCAAGAGTGTTGGCACTTAAGCTCCTCAAAGGTAAGCAAAAGCAAGGGTTTTTTCTGGAAGTTCTACAGATAATAGGATTAAAGTGTAATTTTTTACCATTTAATCATGCTGGAGCAGGACTGGTGTATCTAGTTTCAGAAGGTAGACTATTTTGCAAAAAGCAAAATGGGAAACAAGACAAGGGGTGGAGAGTGGAGTAGATGGAATATCTATTAGATATCCTATCTGAGACTAAAACATTCTGGGACAGTAACAAACCGGATGGTCTGCTAGCGCCTCTGCTCTTTTGCATAAACCTCCTTGGCACTCTGCGTACAGGTAAGTTAGGGTAGAAACACGGTGATGTGGTAATATGCTAAGATAGTAGTCGTGTAATAGGGTTCCCAAGCTGAACGTAGGTCATGAATAAGTTTATCCTTATGAGAGCTGTCAATGTTACTGCAATCCAGATCAAGTCCTAACATGTCACAATTTCAGGACAGATTTAGGATACACAACAACCCATTCTGTAGTCTTGGATCTCAGGGGAAACATCTGTGGGACACGCCTAAATAAATATTGGACATGCTTCCACCACATGCCTGTGAACAGAGGAATTCCCTTCCAGTTCCCATGTTCCACACTCAGAATTTCCCACAGATCAGAAAAGTGATGAAAATCTGATTCACCGGCAGCACATGGAGCCAATGAAGCCCTAGGATAACCAATGTGAATTCATATAGTGCTATATAAAGAACCACATAATAAAAGCACTAGTACACACAAGTTATTTTAGCTATACCAAACCTCCAACGTTCCATGTTTAAGGTGTTTCGGATACATTACCCCCATGTTTGGTAATTCCTATAACTGCATCTGCTGATTACATCTGTATTTGAGATGGTATTATAGTTTAAGACAACATATATTGGCAAAACCAATAGGGTCTGGTTTTACTGTACCAACAAATGTAAACACAATGCTGTTTGCAAGCATTGTATTTACAAATGTTTATTATATTAAAGCATCTCTTGCTGGCTTTACCACCGCTGGGAAAAAATAGCACATATATTGCTTTCTGTGTAGAATGCATAAAGGAGAAAAAGAACCAAATGTGACACACAACATAGTTGAGATTATTTTGCAGATTTAAATTAAACCCTTGTGAATTCTAAGTTCCTGGAGGGCACAATGATATGTCCCTAGCTTATAACATAATGTGAGAGAGTAACACTCTACTTGTTGGAGTCAAGCCAAAGCCCACTCTACGTGGATTTCAAAGAACTGTTGACAGATGTTATCTATATAGCTATGATGTCAAGACAGACATTAAAAGTGGCTAACTTACCTAAATAAGCTATTATTATGAAACATAGCCATGCACTAATATTTGCTGTAGTTGGTCAATCATAGACATACTACTTTGGAGGTCATTTAGATTATGTGGGGGACTGTACAAAAATCTGGGGAAGTGTCTAGAAAGTGGGTTTGAGTGTATTTTCTGCTATTTTTGCAATAAGAGAAATATACTTCATTCCGTGCCTTTTAGTACGAGAGAAGAGGAAAAACGTGTTTTGCACACTAGAAAAGACACACAAACAATGCTTGCACATTTATCTCTACATTTGTGGTAATGCCGTGAAATCTGGTTGTGGTAACAGTATGATTGAATCATGGCATAACAGCAAAACATCCAATATTCTGTAAATGGCTCCATTACTGGGGGGGGAGGGGTGTGCATTTTCTTCCAAATTGCAATGCAGCACAGCCCTGCTGTATATGAACACCAGAGTGCAGTCCTGAAAGTGTTTCCTCTGGTACCCAAAATCCATTGTTCACTCCTCTTCAGGAGTTCCCTAGGGCAGCGGTTCCCAACCTTTTGACTTCTGTGGACCCCCACTTCATTATTACTAGATCCTGGGGACCCCCCCACTGAGCCATTACTTAAAGCTGGGGACCTAATCTGTTAATATTATTTACTTTTCTAAGCAGTCGCGGACCCCCAGGGGTCCCCGGACCACACGTTGGGAACCACTGCCCTAGAGCAAAGTATTGATAGATGCTGGGAGGTAGGTGGTGATGGAAATAATAGGGATCACAAGTGGGACCATAAGTGTTGCTTTAGAGATGAGGAATTACCGGGATAAATCGGTAATCTAAATCCAAATTCTTCATAGTAGTTCACGCTTCGGCTCCTCCTGCTCTCAGCAGGCATGGTCTTCACAAAGAGGAGTTTGTAGGCTTCAGAGAAGGGTAGCCTTACAGGATAGTGAGGGCTTCTGGGATTCAGGGTAGGGTGCCATTAATTGATAGTAATGCATGTTTAGGGCTTAGGGAAGGGTAGAGGTAACAGGTATAAGAGTTTTTTATGGTTCAGGGTAGCGGTAAGGTTTTTAAAGTTCAGAGATGGGCACTGTTAAAGGATAATAATGGGTTTTTGGGGTTCACAGAATGGTAGTGTTTAGGTGTAGTTGGGGTTTTATGGTTCAGGCATGGATGGTAAATGGTTTGTAGGGTTCAGGGTAAAGTAACAATAAGGGGTTAGTGGGGTCAAGGGAAGGGTACCGTTATGGGTAGTAAAGACTTCTTACAGTTTAGGGAAGGGTAGCAATAAATGGTAGCAAAGGGTTTTAGGTTCAGGGAAGTGAAGGGTGTTAAGGTTCATGAAAGAGTGTTGTTAAAGGGTAGTAAAGAGTTTTTAGGGTTCAGCAATAGGTAGCATTAAGGGGTAGCAAGGGTTTATTAGGGTTCAGGGGTGGGTAGCACTAATGTGTAGTAAGGATTTATGGGGCAGGGAAGGATAGCATTAAAGAGTACTAAAGGATTAAGGATTCACAATGGGTATCTTTACGAGAGGGTGAGGGCCTTTTGGTCAGGGATGAATAACGTTGAGGGGTAGCATGCCTTTGAAGGGTTCATGGAAGGCTAGCGTTAAAGGGTTATGCGGGTTTTTTAGTGACCAGGTATGGATACTGTTAAGGAGTAGTAAGGAGTTTTAGGGTTCAAGGAAGGATAGTGTTTGAGGGACAGTAAATTTTTCAGGAAAGAGTAGCATTAAGGAGTAGTATGGGTGTTTGGGGGTTTCAGGATGGAGAGCTGTAAGAGGGCGACCTAAGGAGTTTTTAGTTTTCAGGGAAGGGCAGTGTTAAGGGATACTAAGGGTTTTTTATGGTTCAGGGATGGGTAGCTGTAATGGGTGGTAAGGGGATTTTAGGGTTCAGGGACAGGTATGTTTAAGTGGTAGTAAAGGATTTTAGGGTTTCACAAAGGGGTGCATTGAGGGGGATAACGTTTTTTTTAAGTGATGGCTAATGTTAATGGGTAGTAAGGTTTCTTGGGTTCACAGAAGAGTAGCATTAAGCAAGAGGGTTTTAAGGTTAGGAAAGAGTACTATTAAGGGTAGTATTAAGATGTAGTAAGGATTTTAGGTTTCAGAAATGGTAACATTAAGGGTTGGTAAGGGATTGATAGGTTTCAGGGACGGTAGTTTTAAGAGGTAGTTTTGGTTTTCAGCGATCAGGTATTTATAGCATTAAGGGAGAATAAGGGGTTTGTAGGCTTCGGGGAGTTACAATAAGGGGAATGCCTCCCATCTTTGTTGCTGCCAGAGAAGAACGTGCACTATAAATATCCAAATACCTAGCAGACATATAACACTGCAGTGGCATGTGTGTGACTGAGTCAAGCTCTGTTGTACCAAAATAGCTAGACTTGACAAAGAGCTCAGGCTCACACAAATGATTACAGCTCTTGGAGGCTAAGCACTTTTTCTGTGGAAGCACACATCTTCTGCTCAATCAAAACCTGTATTCCTGTCCACCAACATGTGGTTGGAGTCAAAGCTCCTCTCTCTAGTACTCATCGAAGCTCTTTTTAGGTAGATCACATAAGATCAAGCCAGGTCTAAAAAGGTTATTGGGAGTGCTTTGCAAGATCTTACTGGTGATAGTTTAGAAGGAGTTAATTAGGTATATCTAATCCATTTGACAATATTGCAAGGGGTAATTTGCAGCAGTAAGGAGAGGAGATGTCTGGACATCCATCCTTTGCACAGATTGTTTTTAGTAAATCCCAAAAGATGCTGAAATCCATTAATCTTTGCATTTGTTTGTCATCAGATCCTATGTGACTTTGAAGGATCACAGCAATTCGTTGAGAGGAAAAGCTGGTTTAAAACCTACTTCTTCTGGGTCAGCCGCTGTCCATTTAGCCACTAGACCGCGTATCCCCAAAAGGAAGTTCGTCATAATCCTACACTGTATGTAAGAGCTGTACTTCCGGGCCATTAGGCTTGAGACTTTGAGGTGGATTGTCAATGAGTCTGATCACGCGCACTCTGCGTAAATTGCATAGTGCACTATATGATTTGTGGCTTTAGCCTGACAGTTTCTCTTGCACTTTGTGGCGCTGATTATTGGCTGAGCTGAATCGCTGTGCTGATGCCAAGCCTGGTGGAAAGTGCACTGCGCGTCATACACTCCTAAAGAAAAGTAACTAACAGCTCTGTTTTTGGCATGTCTGATCCACTGAGACTGTGGGATTAAAATGAAGGAGGACTCCTGTCTCAACAACATGCAATTACAGGCAAGGACCTGATGGTGTGGCACCTCGGTTACTTATGCTGCAGTCTGCCAACTAGAAATTGTCTCTATTAGACTGAAAGATGTACATATGTGCAACAAACCTAGGCCCATATTTATACTTTATCGCGCGCATTTGCGTCATTTTGTCGCAAAAGCAGCACAAACTTGCAAAATACAATTGTATTTTGTAAGTTTGCGCCGTTTTTGCATCAAAAAGTGGCGCAATGCGGCGCTAAAAAAGTATAAATATGGGCCATTGTTTTTCATTGCTGTGACGTCACTCACGCCCTCCTGCCTCACTCGGTCTCCAAGGACTTGAGGGGAGCAGTGGAGTGGTGGATGAGTTTGCCTTTTCCTTCCCCTCGCCCACCTCTGAGGTCCCCACAGGCCTGAGGAAGGCAGTGGAGTGTGCCAGGCCCCACAAACCACCCTCTCGGCTGTGGGACTGGGCAGCTGCGTGTGGTAGAAAGGGAACTGCCCGTTTCACTCTGGCTGAGTCGGAGATGCTGTCAGCGCAGTGCTGACTCTCCGCTTTCTGACGGAAAGCAAAGCACCAGCATCGGGTGGTGGGTGGATGGATGTCCAAAGGGTGATTGATGGTAGGCGGTGGTAGATTTTTTTTATATTTTTTATTTATAAAGAGAGATTAACCGGATGTCCATAATTATTTTTCATTTTTTAAGGAGGGAACTCTGAGTAGAGGGTGATGGCAGGATTCCAGACATGCATCAGTCTAAAGGTACTGCTGGAGGAGGGGACCTGATGGGGTTGACACCATGCTGTGCAAAGCTCAACTATGTGTGGCGAGATTTAGATCCATGGGTAATTTCCAAATCGAAGGGATCGGATGTACCAAATTCACGTGTCAAAGCCATTGAGTGGGTACTGCCACTGCCACCCCCAAAAACATTACATGCCGCAGTTGATTCCATTTTACTGGATCATGCCCAGAAGGCTCTACAATATTGGTTGCCGGCGTTAGCTATGAAAACAAAGTAAACTATTTAAAAGTAAATAGAATAAAGATAATTATTTATTAGTGACAAAGAAATGCCTTTGTTCTGAGAACAGAATGCACGTGTGAGTTATCTTTGAAAGCAACATAAAATAGAATCCGAAATTCCACACTCTCTGGGAAAGTGATAATGAAGTGAAGGATTCATTCAATCAAGCCGCTTCTATCGATGCACAGTCAGAAAATGTGCAACTGTGCACCATGCAAGTTTGCAACTTGCGTGCATTTGCAACAGCGAAAGAGATAAGATGGAACGTCAGGGCGGAGCAGTCAATAGTGCAGCAGCTGCAGTGGTGCAGGGGTCCAAGGGGCCCACTCTTCTCCAATTACAAACTAGCAGAGGGGCGTTTTCTTTGTTTGCCCCAGGGTTCAGTGGCCCACTTACTAAGCCACGGCTGAAGGTCTTTCCACTATGGTGGACGCCCATCTACACTCTGTTAGTGACACTGGCAAAACCTTCACCCAGCCACAGTCTGGTTCACTGTGAGCACTGCCACCCAGGACCAGCAGCTCATAAGCAGCTATAGTTCGATCACATTCCACTGCTGATTTTTTTAGGGGCGAGCGCAAAGCGCTCCGTCCCAAGCTGTAATCTCTCTTTGGGCTTCCAACCACGCCCATGTCACGTCAGTCACTTTCATTGGTTCGTGGCCTTGCCTTTTAAAATCCGCTTGCTTTCATTTGTGAAAGGCATGCATACATCATGCCTTTTCCGGTGTTTAGCCCACCTACACAGCACGGTAAACTACTGAAAACACACGAGGCTCTATGTTTTCAGCATGATTTCTGGACTACTTTATCTGTTTATTTTCCACGCCGTGCGATCGCGCTAGGGTTTACATAGCGCAATCGAGCTCAGTTTTCTCTTTTGCAATTTCTGCACGATCTCGCTGCATTTTACATAGTGCGGTCGAGCTGCGTTTTTTTTTCTTTTAATTTGTGTGGCAAGAAAAGTCCGGTTAGGAGTTTACAACGCTAATAGCTCTAACTCGAGCAAATGCGAGACCCGTTGAATTGAAAATGCTTGTTTTTTTGCTTTGCTATTGACCTTCGCATCCCTTAAAAAATCGGCACAGAACTACACCAAATAAAATGTCACCCACTTTGCTTTGCCTCTGTTAAGCTTTTCCCAATTTAGTCAAGGGGGCTTTACAGGGACCCAAAACACATGGGTGTAAGGAAATTCCTTTTTTTGCTGCAAAAGGCTATCATAAAAAGAGCTTTGTGTGTGTCACCGAATTTAAAAAGCCGATCAATGCAAATCTTGAAAAGCTATACATGTACTTAATGCATTAATAAAACAGGCGAGTGCTGTACAGGAGAGGTTTTCATATTACAAGTGGGCCCGGGTGGGTAGGGAGGGGAGGGGGGCATGGAATAGGAGGGGACCTTCCTTTATCCAGAGGGGCGAAGGTGCATGGGACAAAACTCGTGGGACTGTCAGGGAGGGGTAAACTTCTGAGAAAGTATTAGCAGCGATATCAGTTTAAATAGCAGAAAACATTCAACATAATGCCATACAGAAACTTCTTTACACAGGCTCCCCGCCTCCACTAGGAAGGCCGTCTCCGGGTTGTACATGACCTTACCATTGTTCTGTTATCTACAACCTCAAAGTTTACTCTGTGGAAATAGAACTACATTGGAGCAAACGCCTGGAAGTGCTTGAAAGTCACATGAACAGTTACTCAGTAGGGAAGGCAGTCTCTTCACATGGGCTGCACAAACATCTCCAGGAGGTGCTTCTTCCAAGACTGAAAATAAACTATTTATTTTACAGAATACTTACCTGTCACATGTTACAAGCAGTGTTAGAAACAAATAATGCTGGAAGTTGAGGCTTTGTTGCTGGTTATGGGAAATGTTTTACGCCCCATTTAATCCACCTGGCTTTTTTCCCCTCTGCACTACCTGGTTTATGGGATTCTGCTGTGAGTTTCAGTACCTAAGTGTCAAGCTGAGCTGTAAACTGTTATAATGGACTGGGAGTGCTTAATGCTAATGTTGGCCTTTTAAGATAAGGTCTGCCGTTTCACAGCTTGTGTAAGAGGTTTTGGGCTAGTTGTATGTGAACACGCGTGTGCTGGCTGAGCTTGAATCTACAGCCTAACTCAGCCCGATATCTGCGCACAGGTAGCCTGTCACAGAAGGCATCCTTAAGGGACTGGCGAGGGCCAGGCAAAGCCTCATAATGTGATTAAGCATTAATAGTGGGAGTATGTACATCTCGAGTGATTTCTAAAATGATTGTGCTTCACTGTATTATACAGGAGGGGCACAATCTGCTCCAAACAACAGTTTTGTCATAGTTGTGCCTAGAGATTTGTGTGACGCACCCGTATGATGGTAGATCAGGATGCAGATCTGACAATACTTTCTACAGATCTGAACTCTCTGTGGCACTTCAAGATTTATTGTTTTTCTCTGACTTAGCTTGTAATAAGAACTGGGGCTTTGAATCACTCAGCTTTTTAGGATTTTTACTCTTCTGGCTAGCAGGATTATCAAAGGCTTTCCCACACAATTGGGTTATTAGCCAGTAGTTAGGCCTGGTAGTAGGGACAATGTAGCTATGGGCAGGCCTCAGGGTCTCAGAGTTCTTTCCATAGACTACTTGATGGGGCCACCTTGGAGGTTCCTAAACCAAGGCAGGAGTGTTGGGGAAGGGGTGGAGTAATGATGTATCACCCCATGGTTAATCAAAGGTCCCTACCTTCTATAATATTACACCCCCCCACTTAAAAACTCCTGCACAAGGAAGAAACATTTAAGACAAGTCTGGACCTGATGGAAACAATGCTGGAGGAGAGAAGAAGCTTGACCACACTGCAAAGACAGACTCAAGGACTTCTGATTTCAGTTGTCACCCAGGGAGTACACTTGTTTCTCCTGGTCAGTGGTTCTGGCCCACCTCCACACCCTCTAATGGATAATGGACAGTAGAAGGATTGTTCTGCTGGGGGATGAGGGGGGTTGGGGTGTTCCTGTAGAGTTTTCCCATATCTTCTGTGGACTGATCCTGCAAGAGTATGATCTCCAAAGGGAAGGGACCCCTGACTTCTACTCACCAAAGTGTTCTGCAAACAGCCAACGAAGACTGTAGGACCCGGAGAGTGGATACAGGGAGGGTACTATGCCTTAATGACCTGGGGCTGCTGCTAGGGAAGGCCCTAGTTAGGAGAATTGCCAGGCATCCAGATAGGTCCTCTGTGAGGAGAGAGGGCAGTAAAAATGTGACTTTCCAAGAAATGCAAAATTTAGAGGCCAGGAGGCCTAAAAAACACCCCTGGTGACTGGAGCATGCCACAAGGAGCAAAATGTGACTTTCCTGTCTAATGAATCATTATAGGTATTAACAAATGTCACTGTAAGGTGGTACTATCTTTAGTGATTATTGGTTTCTTATGGCACGCTTTTGCTTTATTAATGTGATAACCCCATGACAAAGCCAACAGGCCTGTCTTTTGAAACTACATCCCACTGTATTGTTTCCACTTCATATGGAGGGTCTTGTTGTTATACGTTTCAGGATTCGCTAGGGACATGAACTATTGTGATGGTATCACCATAAGTATTTCCACCTTCCATCATGCATGTATTTGTAAATTTATCTGTCACAATGAAAAGTGTGTGAATAATAAAATACTTTCCCTTTTTATAAGTAAAAACACTTACTGGGCATGATTTATTGAGTGTTGTCTGTTGAGTGCTTGTGGACTAGGGTACTAACTCACTTCCTGTTCCCTGAGTAGACCTTAAACTGTTAAACTGCTCTGCATAGCTACCCTGAGAAAGTCGAGTGCTGCCACAGGGTACTTTGGTCCCAGTAGATGTAAGGATGCAGACTTTGTACGTTAGAGGGAGCCATATGCTTCCCACCTAGCAATCCACTTTCTTACAACGGTTTGCCTTCAGCAGTATTAGAATTAATCGTGTGGCTGGTAGCCGGTGGGCATGTTTTGAAGGTCTTTTACTATAATCACTGCAGTCGTTGTGGGGACAAGAAAGCGTGCAAATCGCCTGCAGGATGAAATTTAAAAGAAACTTCAGTACAACGAAAAATTGAGAAAGTACTGAGACTTAAGTACAGAAAAGTGCATATGGATCCACACCAACACAGCCCACATTTGTGAGGTTCTTATTTGTTCTATTTAATGTAAAACTTGATACTGACAACATCGGCTGAGGTTAGGGGCAGGCATTGCGTAATTTGAGCCGGTGCCTGAAGGTGGCATCCACCGGGGCTTATTTTTGGGTACCGGCACTTATTTTTCCTAAAAAAGTTTGTCCAAGAAGCAAGGGAGAGAAAACATACAAAAGGGGAAAAGTCAAAGAAAGAGAAATATGGAAAAACAATGGCAAAAGGAGCAAGAGGGGATTAAAAGAACATGAACAAGTGAGATGAAGAGGAAGGCAATGTCTGGAAGTGGAATAAAGACCCATCAGTCAGAATCATGCAAAAGCAGCCTTGTATTCGACAAGGCTGTGGGCTTCTGAACAAAACTGTGGGCCCCACCTCATTCTTTTACAGACTGAATACTGGGGGCAGGTCTAATACTTCATCCTGAGTCCATGCAATCAGAAGTAGGCCTTCGATTATTTATCATCTGATTGATCTACTTTTCTTGGATGCTCCAAATACATAAATCTTTGGATAAATTGCCTCCTTGCAGTTTGACCTTAATACATATTTCTGGTCCCTCTGAAAAGTCCACTAGTGCAAGAAATGGTAATTTACAGCAGACATGCATGCGTTTTCCATTCATTTACAGGTGCTGAACCACGAACAGACAGAAATATTAAGGCTTAAACGGAGGTTATTGGGCTACAGATATTAAAGCCATTATTAGATTGCTGATTTGAGAATGATACAAATGTTTGTATATTTTGCTATCTTTTAATTACACAGTCATGCACATTGTCCCTTGAATCTGTCTGGCCACTAAACCAGTTTAAAATCTAATTAAGAAATAGACTATTTTAGCAATCTAAGTGTGTAGGCATGTTGTGTTACAGGACTTTATTTGTGGGTCAATTCTGAGAAATATTTCCATGTTTATCATATGAATTATATATAATGTTAGCGGTTTGGTATGGTTAAGGTACAAGAAGAAACCAAAAGGAATTTAAGGCCAAATTACGAGTTTGGTGGATGGGAACACCCGTCCTCCAAACTCCCAACAGGATAGCCAGCACTGTAGTGGTGACCTCCCCGCAGGACGTATCATGACTTTCCCGCTGGCCTTACGGGTGGAAACCAAGGTTTCCGCTGGTCAGCCCAGCAGGAAAGTGGCAGCAGCATTGTCGCTGGCTCATAATCGACCCATGTGAGTATTGCGAGGGTGCTGGGTAGGGGAACCCCTGCAATTCCCAATGCCAACCGCATGCAGCACCGCCCTGGCTGATTGCGACCTGCACCTGCTATCAGCCTGTCAGGATCACTAATCCCAGCGGAGACGGCGGTACCTAGGCGGTCTGACCATCAGGGTCGTAATGTGGAGGTCGGACCGCCACAGCAGAGGCAATCCTGACTGCCACCACGAGTTTGGTGGTCTAGTTTACCGCCAGATGGGTAATCAGGCCCTTAATTTGACTGATTTAAAAGTAAACTACTGTAGTTGGTAACAAAAGACAAAAAATAGCATAGAGTTGATTGTTGGTTACACCAGTACAAAATAATCCAAGGTTTAAAGTGCCCCCTAGCACAACAGAGTGCAAAAACTCCTTCTGCACACTCAGTACTTAATAAAGCACGAGGTCATTTGTAGCCCTTAACAAGATGACAATAATAAGCCATAGTACAAACAACTGTGACCTTTCATGGCCTATACTAGGTCCTTTGTGAAGCGGCAAGTGCACCAATTAGCAATGTTTGATGTTTAAACAGCCTAAAAATTAACAGTTTAACCCTTGTTAACATTTTGGACTCCCACCATCTTTTGGGATTCCGTGATGTGGTTGGTTGGCTATACCACTCAGGTCTATTTATATGAAGAGTGGAGGCGGCCAAGCCACAGCCCTACTCTTAGGTTTGATGTGTAATACTGCTTTTGCCATTCATGGCAAACCTATTGTGCTCTATAATTACTGTAAGGGGCTTTGGGTCATTCTCCTTCAGCCATTTCCCCTTTTGCAGCAAACTTTCAGTCACAGGATTGAGAATTGTCAATCACAGCTTGGCTCTTTCCACAGGTGTTTTTCGGTATGACAGTTTTTCTATTGGCTATCTGGAAGTGTCCTTCAACCTGCTTTGGAATGCATCACAGACTATTTTAGATCTTAAGTCAGTCGTCAAGCAGCCCAGTAACCAGGGACTGAGAACTGACACAAGCAACTGAAAATGAAAATGTCACTTACCCAGTGTACATCTGTTCGTGGCGTCAGTCGCAGTAGATTCGCATGTTCTGCAATAGCTCGCCATCTGGTGTTGGGCCGGAGTGTTACAAGTTGTTTTTCTTCGAAGAAGTCTTTCGAGTCACGGGACCGAGTGACTCCTCCTTTTGTCTCCATTGCGCATGGGCGTCGACTCCATCTTCGATTGTTTTTCCCCGCAGAGGGTGAGGTAGGAGTTGAATTGTAGTAATAGTGCCCATGCAATGGAGTGACTAAGTATGCACCTATTTAAGGTTGAGATGATACATATATAAATAATTGAAGGTAACTTCCAAACTGCTACAGGCTCCCGGGGAGGCGGGTGGGCACATGCGAATCTCCAGCGACTGATGCCACGAACAGATGTACACTGGGTAAGTGACATTTTCAGTTCAATGGCATCTGTCGCTGTAGATACGCATGTTCTGCATAGACTAGTAAGCAGTTATCTCCCCAAAAGCGGTGGATCAGCCTGTAGGAGTGGAAGTAGTTTGAAATAATGTTCTTAATACGGCTTGACCTACTGTGGCTTGTTGTGCGGATAACACGTCTACACAGTAGTGCTTGGTGAATGTGTGAGGCGTAGACCATGTGGCTGCCTTACATATTTCTTGCATTGGGATGTTTCCTAGAAAGGCCATGGTAGCACCTTTCTTTCTGGTTGAGTGTGCCCTTGGTGTAATGGGCAGCTGTCGTTTAGCTTTAAGGTAGCAGATTTGGATGCATTTAACTATCCATCTGGCTATACCTTGTTTTGATATTGGGTTTCCTGCATGAGGTTTTTGAAATGCAATAAATAGTTGTTTAGTTTTTCTGATGTTTTTTGTTCTGTCAATGTAATACATCAATGCTCTTTTGACATCTAATGTATGTAGTGCCCTTTCAGCTACGGTATCTGGCTGTGGAAAGAACACTGGAAGTTCCACTGTTTGATTTAGATGGAACGGTGAAATAACCTTTGGCAAAAATTTAGGATTGGTCCTAAGGACGACCTTATTCTTGTGTAGTTGTATAAAAGGTTCCTGTATTGTAAACGCCTGAATCTCGCTTACTCTTCTTAGGGAAGTAATGGCGATGAGAAATGCCACCTTCCAGGTTAGGAACTGTATGTCGCAGGAGTGCATGGGTTCAAAAGGTGGACCCATAAGTCTAGTTAGGACAACATTTAGGTTCCATGAAGGAACAGGTGGTGTTCTTGGTGGTATAATTCTCCTAAGGCCCTCCATGAATGCTTTAATGACTGGTATCTTATATAGGGAAGTTGAATAGGTAGTCTGCAGGTATGCAGATATTGCTGCAAGGTGTATTTTAATGGAAGAGAAAGCCAGGTTAGATTTTTGTAAGTGAAGCAAGTAACCCACTACATGTTCTGGAGTTGTGTGTAATGGTTGTATTTGATTAATATGGCAGTAGCAAACAAACCTCTTCCATTTACTTGCATAGCAGTGCCTGGTGGATGGCCTTCTGGCTTGTTTTATGACTTCCATACATTCTTGGGTAAGTTGTAAGTGCCCGAATTCTAGGATTTCAGGAGCCAGATTGCTAGATTCAGCGATGCTGGATCTGGGTGTCTGATCTTTTGGTTGTGCTGTGTCAACAGATCTGGCCTGTTGGGCAATTTGATGCAGGGTACTACTGATAGGTCTAGTAGCGTTGTGTACCAGGGTTGCCTTGCCCAAGTTGGTGCTATCAATATGAGTTTGAGTTTGCTTTGACTGAGTTTGTTTACCAGGTAAGGAAGGAGAGGGAGAGGAGGAAAAGCGTAAGCAAATATCCCTGACCAGTTCATCCATAGGGCATTGCCTTGGGACTGTTTGTGTGGGTATCTGGATGCGAAGTGTTGGCATTTTGCGTTCTCCCTTGTCGCAAACAAGTCTATCTGAGGTGTTCCCCAGAGTTTGAAATAAGTGTTCAGGATTTGGGGGTGAATTTCCCATTCGTGGACCTGTTGGTGATCTCGAGAGAGATTGTCTGCGAGTTGATTTTGGATCCCTGGTATAAATTGTGCTATTAGGCGAATTTGGTTGTGAATTGCCCAACGCCAAATCTTTTGTGCTAGCAGGCTTAACTGCGTGGAGTGCGTCCCCCCCTGCTTGTTTAGATAATACATTGTTGTCATGTTGTCTGTTTTGACGAGAATGTATTTGTGAACTATTATTGGTTGGAAAGCTTTTAGTGCTTGAAAAACTGCTAGAAGTTCTAGGTGATTTATATGCAGTTTTGTTTGATGTACGTTCCATTGTCCTTGTATGCTGTGTTGATCGAGGTGTGCTCCCCACCCTGTCATGGAAGCATCTGTTATTACGTATTGTGGCACTGGGTCTTGGAAAGGCCGCCCTTTGTTTAAATTTATGTTGTTCCACCATAGAAGCGAGAGGTAAGTTTGGCGGTCTATTAACACCAGATCTAGAAGGTGACCCTGTGCTTGTGACCATTGTGATGCTAGGCACTGTTGTAAGGGCCTCATGTGCAGTCTTGCGTTTGGGACAATGGCTATGCATGAAGACATCATGCCTAGGAGTTGTAGTACCATCTTTGCGTGTATCCTTTGTGTTGGATACATGCGTTGTATGATGGTGTTGAAATTTCGAATTCTTTGTGGACTTGGAGTGGCTACTCCTTTTGATGTGTCTATTATGGCTCCCAGGTATTGTTGTACCTTGCGCGGCAGAATTTTGGATTTTGTGAAATTGACGGTGAACCCTAGTTTGAAGAGGGTTTGTATGATATGGTTTGTGTGATTTGAGCACTGTATTAACGAATGGGCCTTGATTAGCCAGTCGTCTAGATATGGGAACACATGTATTTGCTGCCTTCTTATGTGTGCAGCGACTACCGCTAGGCATTTGGTAAAGACTCTTGGTGCGGTTGTTAATCCGAAAGGCAGTACCTTGAATTGGTAATGTATTCCTTTGAATACAAACCTTAGGTATTTCCTGTGCGATGGGTGTATTGGTATATGGAAATAAGCATCCTTGAGGTCTAAAGTTGCCATGTAGTCGTGTAGTTTTAGCAATGGCAATACTTCTTGTAGTGTGACCATGTGAAAGTGGTCTGATTTGATGAAAGTGTTCACTACTCTGAGGTCTAGGATTGGTCTCAGCGTTTTGTCCTTCTTTGGTATCAGAAAGTACAGTGAGTAAACTCCTGTGTTTATTTGTGTGTTTGGCACTAATTCGATTGCATTCTTTTGCAATAGTGCCTGCACTTCTATCTCCAGGAGATTGGAATGGTGTGTTGTCAAATTTTGTGCTTTTGGTGGTATGTTTGGAGGGAATTGTAGAAATTCTATGCAATAACCATGTTGGATAATTGCTAGAACCCAAGTGTCTGTAGTGATTTCCTCCCATGCTTTGTAATAATGACTTATTCTTCCCCCCACTGGTGTTGTGTGGAGGGGGTGAGTGACATGTGAGTCACTGTTTAGTAGTAGGGGTTTTGGGGCTCTGAAATCTTCCTCTATTTCTAGGGAATTGCCCTCCTCTATATTGTCCCCGAAAACCTCCTCTATACTGTCCCTGGTAACTGGACGGTGTTGCTTGTGAGGTGCTGGCTTGTGTGCTTTGACCCCGAAACCCCCCTCGAAAGGGCGTTTTACGGAATGTGCTGTAATTCCCTCTGCTCTGCGGGGAGTAGAGTGCGCCCATGGCTTTGGCAGTGTCCGTATCTTTTTTGAGTTTCTCAATCGCTGTGTCCACTTCTGGACCGAACAGTTCTTTTTCATTAAAAGGCATATTGAGAACTGCTTGTTGAATCTCTGGTTTAAATCCAGACGTTCGGAGCCATGCATGCCTTCTGATAGTTACAGATGTATTAATTGTCCGTGCAGCTGTATCTGCAGCGTCCATGGAGGAGCGGATCTGGTTGTTGGAAATGGTCTGTCCCTCCTCAACCACTTGTTTTGCCCTATTTTGTAAGTCCTTGGGCAGATGTTCAATGAGATGTTGCATCTCGTCCCAGTGGGCTCTGTCATAGCGCGCAAGTAGTGCCTGGGAGTTCGCGATGCGCCACTGGTTTGCAGCTTGTGCTGCGACTCTTTTACCAGCTGCATCGAACTTGCGGCTTTCTTTATCTGGGGGTGGTGCATCTCCAGATGTGTGGGAATTGGCCCTTTTCCTAGCTGCTCCTACAACGACAGAGTCAGGTGGCAGCTGTGTAGTGATGAAAACCGGGTCTGTAGGAGGCGCCTTATACTTTTTTTCCACCCTTGGTGTGATTGCCCTACTTTTGACCGGCTCCTTAAAGATTTCTTTCGCGTGCCGGAGCATACCAGGGAGCATAGGCAGGCTTTGGTATGAGCTGTGGGTGGAGGAGAGTGTGTTGAATAAAAAATCATCCTCGACCTGTTCTGAGTGGAGGCTTACGTTGTGAAATTGTGCTGCTCTAGCCACCACTTGAGAATACGCGGTGCTGTCTTCTGGTGGAGATGGCTTCGTAGGGTATGCCTCCGGACTGTTATCTGACACTGGGGCGTCGTATAGGTCCCATGCGTCTTGATCTTGGTCACCCTGGCTCATGGTGGTGTGAGCTGGGGAATGTGAAGGAGTTTGTGCTGGTGAGACGTTAATCACAGGTGGAGGAGAGGGTGGTGGGGTAACTCTTTTCACCACTTTTGGTTGTGGTGTCTGTTCAGTCTGGAACTCCAACCTTCTCTTTCTCCTAATGGGGGGGAAGGGTGCTTATTTTTCCTGTCCCCTGCTGTATGAAGATACGCTTTTGCGTATGGTCCACATCAGTTGCTTGTAGCTCTTCCTCAAACCTATGCTTTTGCATCTGGGAGGTTAGCGAGTGCTCTTCTGTATAAGAGCCTGAAACTGGGTCGCTTGCAGTTTGTTTCGGCATCGAAACCCTGTCTGCGTGTTTTTTCAGCTCCGAGGTGACTTTTTTCTTTTTCGGGGCCGAAACCTCTCGGCGTCGATCTTCTTCGGTGCCGCTGTCTCGGCGTCGAGCCGTGTCCACACCGGTATCTCGGTGTCGAGGCTTGTCTCCAGCACTTTCTCGGTCCCGAGAAGGCTGCGTGCCGGTGTCTCGACCGGAGTCGGACGACCTCGGCGCTGTTTGGGCCTTTTTCGGTGCCGACGGTCGGTCACCGAATTTATGGGTGGAGCCATGGCCGGATGGCAGTGGCGTCCCCTGGGCCTTGTAAATGTTTTTCTGTGTGGTTTTCGACGTCTTACTCACGGTTTGTGTATCGTCGAATCCTTCGGAGTCCGATTCTTGGATCGAGAAGGTACCTTCCTCTTCCTGCTCCTCGAACTCTCGGTGGGCTGTCGGCGCGGACGCCATCTGAAGTCTTCTGGCTCGACGGTCTCGGAGTGTCTTTCGGGACCGGAACGCACGACAGGCCTCACAGGTGTCTTCACTGTGCTCAGGTGACAGGCACAGGTTACAGACCAAGTGTTGGTCTGTATAGGGGTATTTATTGTGGCATTTGGGGCAGAAACGGAACGGGGTCCGTTCCATCGGCGTTCTTCAGCACGCGGTCGGGCCGACCAGGCCCCGACGGGGGATCGAAAAAACTACCCCGAAGGGCACCGGAGCTCTTCGATCTTCGATGCGGTGTGGAATCTAAGTACGCCGATCCCGAACGCAACAATACCGACGAAAATCTTCCGAAATTAGCTAATTTTCCGTTCCGAAACTTGGAGCGACAGGAACACGTCCGAACCCGATGGCGGAAAAAAAACAATCGAAGATGGAGTCGACGCCCATGCGCAATGGAGACAAAAGGAGGAGTCACTCGGTCCCGTGACTCGAAAGACTTCTTCGAAGAAAAACAACTTGTAACACTCCGGCCCAACACCAGATGGCGAGCTATTGCAGAACATGCGTATCTACAGCGACAGATGCCATCGAACATGGATGTTATAGAAAAAGAAGTTGCTTTACTTTCTCTGGCATTTTTTAGATGCAACACTTAACATTCACTTCACAGTACTACAGCGTGGATCGCCAACTGTTTATAATAATGGTGGCCATCAAGGAACCACATTCTATATAGTCTTAACGTTTTTATTTTTTTATTTTCCATGATGGCTGCTACCTCCTGCTCTTCTTTATGTGTGGCTGACCAGGACTGTTGTTGGGCTCTCTACGTACCATGTACGACGCACCAGAGTGGATGAAGCTCGAAGCAGGGATCAGCGTCTGGTGTTCGTCATCCGTGGAGATTCGGCATTTGGGCCGAGTTGCTTTTTCCCCTCCACTCCATTGCTCTGCTGCATCATCTGCCCAGATGCCTGTCGCCTGCCCAACCGCGATGCCGTAGTCAACGGTCACCTGCCCAGCCGCCTTTTGCCTGCCAAGCCGCGGTGCTACTTGCCCTCTCCCATGCCATTACCACTGTTTAGGAGGATGGACTGCTGAAGGGAGCCCATGAGAAGTCTTGCAGACCATGTGCTGCCACAGCCTGGGTCTGGCTTTTGGCCTGCATTCATTGGCACCTGCTGGAAAATCTCCTGATGGATACCTCAGTGGGGGAGAGGAAAGGTGAGCAAAGGAAGGGGTTTGGCAGCTGGAATCCCCCAATAGTGGGGACCTGGGTAGGAGGAAAGCACGTTCAGCAGCAGAGGCGGCCATGGGTAGTTTGCAGTTTGGCTTGTTGCGCCAAGCCCATCTTCTCTACCCACCCCCTTCTGCCCACTTGAACTGACAAGTCGCAAAGAAGGAACTTTGAGAGTAGGGGAAGCTCACCACAGCAGTCTATTTTCCTTTACGTGGGGCATTGTTCAACTTCTTCTAAGGAGGTGCTAAGGCGGGAGGCTGTTATCTACCGACTCAACGTTTGTTTGGACCCGTGCTTCTTAGTCAGTGCAGAGGACTGTAGAAACTCACCCGCAGAGAATTTTGCAGGCTGGTGCTGTGCTCCGTTGATCTGTGGAGATGGCAAGTGACACCGGAAGGACAGGATTGGATACCCCATGCTCCCAGTGTAGTTCAGTGATTAAGATTTTACGTTAAAAGGTGCCTGAGGAGTCTTTTTCCTTTCCAATCCCAAGAAACATGCTGAAGTGGGGCATGTCTGTGGCATTAGAAGAGCACAATGAGAGGAAAGAAGCTGAAATTGGGGTGTTTGCTTCCAGGGAGGGTTTGCACAAAAACTAAATCTAACCTCTTAAGGAATAGAGACCTCCTAGTCTCAGCGTTAAAGGGCAAGAATCAAATTTTTTCTCTTTGGGGAAAAGGAGAAGTCTTTACTGCAGCTTTTTAAAATAAATATATCTCATCTCATGATGGATCAAATGAGGTCATGCAGTCTGCTGGCACAAGCGGGCCATGTTCTGAGGAGGTCTCCTCATTATTCTTTGGGAGTTGAACAGGGTAATTACACCGCTCCACGTGCCTCTTAAGGAAAAAGATGATAATGGCTCTCAAAGGGTGCCCATCTCAACTCTTTTCTCCCCTCTACTTCGGGTGTTGTCGTTTCCAGTCTCGAATGGGGCTGACAAGTCCTCTGCTCATCTTCTGGAGGGCCAACCTCAAAGTATAGACTCGCATTTCACATTTCCAGATCTGGATATTAATTTTCGAAGGAGATATGGGTCACAAGATAAGGATCATAGTCTGGAGCCTGTGGTGTCCCCTCCCAATGCCAGACTTGCACAGAAGTGCTAAACTACCTCGTCAACCCCCAGATAAGGAAGTAAAGGTCTCCACATTGCTACTCAGTCTAGAGAGACTGCTCTCCTTGATTCTAAATTTGCTGGAATTTTTTTTAAGGAGGGACTCTATGTCCCTCCATTCTATGCCAGTCCACAACAATCTACTTAACTTTACACCACTCCACTACAAGCCACTTTCCTCCACTCTACTAACTATTTGCCAAGCAGAACAGCAGCCACACTGATGTAGAACATGGCTAAAAACATTGGCAAAGACAATAGCTCTTGCATAGGCAAGACCTACTGGACTTGACAATGCTTACTCTAATAAGGAGGCAGAAATGTGTGCAACAATGTTAGCATAAAATATGAAGTACAGCATAGCAAATACAATGTAAACATAATTATTATGTTATTTTGTATGTAGTACAAATGTAAAGTGCTGCTGTATAATCCAAGCTACTACATATATGAGTGTGTGAAGTGTCAGGTTTTTTCTCGCAAACTTCACGAACGTCTAAGGGAAACTGCAGCTTCAAAAGGTTACAAAGTTTTACACTGTCCCAACATTTGTGTGAAAATCAGAACTTTTGCAACAATTTCTGTTGCTTGCATTTTCCATCTGGCTCGATCTGAAGAGAGTAAAAATTGTATTGTAATGCAATGAAAATGATCTTGCAGTGTGCAGAAAAACTTTGCAAGGTGAGATAGATTTACTTAAAATAGTAAATCTTTGCAAACTTCACAAAGAGTAAAGACAGGAAACACTGCAAAACTTAGCAGGCATAAAATAAAAATAACAAAATGAAAACTTTGCACACTCCAAACTACATATTTCTTGCTCGGTTTTCTTCAACGAGATTTTTAACTCCCAATTAATTGTATGGGATTTCTAGTTCTACACTAAAACTACTACTTAGCTTAGCTTAAGCCTAGATTAAGAAGAATACCTCAGCAAGCATTTGACGTAGCACCGGCCATGGCAGATGCCTATTGTTCAGCTCTACCAATGTAAAACGAAACTTGTTGGACAAGGGAAGGCGCTATTAAACCAGATCAGGTAATCTATATCTGACGGTGGCTCAGACTACGTGCAGAGGGGTTTAGATTCAGCCCAAGCAGAGTGTCCTTGGGAAAGGTGGGCATCCTGATGTAGCATCACTGCCTTCAGGTATCGTGCCAAAGATAGGAGTCCAGACAATGGTTCACCCACTCACAGCCCAGGCGATGACCACGTACCACAGCACCGGAGCGCTCCTGGTGTGCCCCACTGCGCTAATGTGTCACATACCTGCATGTTGTGAGCAATCTCTTCCCTGTCGGACAATATCTGGGAGAGGTTCTTGGTTCCCAGAACATTCCTCAGTGTGGTCTGTGCCAGCAGCCGGGTGGCAGAGTCTGCGTTGGTGATGTTGGCTACAGCCAAGGTAGCATTTTGGACCCGGTAATAAACCACGCCATCCACACTGACCGTGACAGAATCTTTAGTGAGAACCTGGAGGGGAAAAAAGAAATATTTAGTACTTCAGTTGCTGGGCTTCCAAAATACCTGGAGAGGTCAGTTGCACTATCAAATAAACAGTACAACTTCAAATGTAGCCTAGCAAGGTACAATAAAAACTCTTATAAACGAAAGAGTGCATTCAAGAACTCTGGAGACTAATCATGCAGAGTCAGTGGTGGCCGCCACACATCTCAAGGGGGGAGCAGGTAGAGGGAGGGGGAGTGGGGGATTAGGGAAATAATAAACCCCCCCCCCCCAAAAAAAAAAAAAATATCTGTCCTGCCGTCGATGCTGACCACCCTGCTCCTCTTCTCTCCTGCTGGTGTCCCAGCAGACCCTGGGACACCAGCATAGGCTGCCAACGCAATCATGGTGCTGCTCTCATGCTACTCCTAGGATGTTAGCAGTGCCAAGATTGGTCTGAATGGCTTGCTCTGCCGCTCAGCCATTGCATGGGAGTCTGTGCTGATTCTCCAACCCGGCTGTGCGACACTGCTGAGTTGCAGGACCCTAAGTTCGCATGTCAGCTTGGCCGGCTTAAGACGACCGTCGAAACTGACATGCGCACTTTTAAGTGCACCCAACTCCTCCTCCCCCATCCTGTGGCCCAGCCCCACCCAGCACATAATGGCTCAGCCAGCAGCTGACAAATAAAACAATAGTAAAATATCATTTTATTTTTCAGCTGCTGGCTCTGAGCCAATGGGCAATGCTTCCCTGTTGCAGAGAAGCTGCCGACGCTCAGAGTAAATGTAAATGCTGATTAGGTGCTTTATTTATAGAGCTTAACGCCAACATCAGGCCTCTTATAGTGCTCTTAGCAGCTGCAGGTACGAAGATAGAGGCACTGGCAAAGTGGAGGGTTAGTACTGCAGTACACAATCTAAACAAGTGCTGCAGCCAGGTTTAGATCTCAAAGTCAACAAGATAAGCAACAACAGTCCTTACAGGAAGCACATTCTTTTATCGACAGGAGACATTTTTGTCGCTGGCTCATACAGACTCATTAAATCCAGGAACTGTGCGGGAGAGGGGATCAGGGCAAATACATTGGCAAGGGAAAATTGCCAAACCTGCAATGTTCTACATTTCCACTATAAATGGGCAAAAATAAAAAAAACTCACTCTAGACACAAGAGGTTGCCCTCCATTGTCTGTGCTGCAGTTTATGGAAAATAGTGTGAAAGGATTCTACAAATGTTTGTGGTGCTCATACACTGCAGTATTGCACACGCCATACCTGCCCCTAAGAAGGCGACCTTTGCAAACTGCCATTAATACGATGAACACAGTGAATATCACAACTAGTACTTTATAAAACCAGTATAGCGCCCACTGTAGGTGAGTCTAGGCTCTTCTGTACCTCTTGCGGCGGAATGTCAAACGAAATTGTTCTCATGTCCACTTTGATAAAGTTGTCCGTGCAGGGCAGGATGAAGAACAGACCTGGCGATGGAAGAAAGAGAGAGAGAAATGGTAAAAGATGCCCTGCAGAGCGCAGTGTTCAGTTCAGTGTTATTCAAAGCGCACTGAGGGGCGGGGTAAGACCCACAGGGGGTGACGTAGTATAATTACAGACTCCGGCTACATGCATCTTGCATCATTTCAGTGCTCAGGAGCAGATTCGCTGAGGAATCAGGCACTCTGGCCCTGTGTTTTCAAAGTGCCCATTCTGGATCCATATAGTCATAATACCAGTCTGCAGGGAATCAGCAGAACGACACTGCTGTACTGTGACTGCTGTTCGTAGACCCGTATGGGCTTCACACTGTGTACCCCCAAACCAAGCCCACATATAACCACGCTGTACCCTCGGACTTGCTGCTATGTGTCTATGTAAAGGGTGATCAATTGAACCGAATATGTTTCTGCCAATTCATTAATCACTGCAGAGTATAGCGGTAGCAAGGCCAGTACCAGGGGTATTAAAATGCAACACAGCTTGTACTCTTACTTGGCATCCTTTCAGGGTTCTGGGTGTTCAGGGGGGAGGGGCGTGTGTGTGTGTGTGTGTGTGTGTGTATATATATATATATATATATATATAAAAAAAAATAAAACCTAGTGGCGGACACCACTAGGTAGTTATAGTTAGGACCTAGTTCTATAGAAAAAGGGCGCAAGTTATAGTTACTTGAGATAACTCTAACTGTAACAGGTGAATTTCTATTCTTTTGTACGTTTAAAATGTGAGTCTAACTATATTGTCTCTGTAACCTTTGTTTTTTTCAGTGAATTTCTATGGAAGATGAAGCTCCTTCTCTGTGAGAGCAATATTTTCCTATGTTTCAGGAAACCTCTGCTTCCAGCAAGTGAGAAGATTTTTGACAGCTCTCACTTGATGGAACCGGAGGGTTTGCTCTAACTTTGTAGGAGTTGTCAAAGACCCTGCCAAATTAGAGCAAACAGCTATGTCCCGGGGGTGGGCAGGAGCCGGACCCGGGGGGGGGAAGGGAGGGGTAGTAGTGCCTAGGGCTATTATTGGCTCCTTGAGGGGGGCCATGTGACCCCCCCCCCCCCTCCATCGAGTATTGCCCTGGGGAGGTGGTGGTCCCCTGGGGCGGGGTCCAAAACGGACCCCACCCACTCATTGTCTTTCTTTAGCCCCAGGGGAGATGGTGGTACCTGGGGCTGCCAGGGGGGCAGCGCAACCCCCCTGAAGAGCATTTTACATTGGGCCCAGGGGGTGGCGGTCCCTGGGGTTTCGGGAGGGCTGCGTGCTCCCCGCATTCATTATAAATAAATCCCAGGGGTGGTGGCGGTCCCCGTAGCATCAAAATGTCCCTTGTGCCCGCCTCCTTTATTTCAAAATGCCCCAGTACATGGCCTACCCGGGGGCTTCATTAAAACATGTGCTGGAATCCACGCTTAAAAAAAAAAAAAAAAAAAGTTGTGAATTTGCAACTTCTGTGAATTTGCGAAAAAAATGTTTTTTAAAAGTGCTTTTTTGCACTGGCGGGGTTCCTCTGGGACCTCAGCACCAGAGCTAAAGGGTCAGGGTGTACCTACCCTGGCCTCTTTTCTTTTTTTCTCACTTTTTTCTGGGACTCGGCTGAAGCAGAGACCCAAGATTGCTGCCAGCACTTCCTGGTTTGAAGTGTTGGCAGCCAATCAGAGCTCTGCAGCTCAGTGCACAAGCTCTTCTTATTCACAAAGTAGTCGATAAGGATCCAGTGTCCTAGATATACACATTTATTTTCCATTTAATATCTCAAAAACTACTGAATGGCTTCACACCAAATAACCAAAAACACAATCTGCAGAACGAAATCTAGCTTTCTGGCAAATTTAGTGTAATTCCGTCCTTCAGTTTGGGCTGTTGTCTTGTTCAAAACTCTATGGGAATTAACATGGGGGACACACGTTTTATGACCCCTCTTTTTTTCTCACCCCTGATTAACCGATCACCCTGAAACTTCCCTTGTGCAAGAATTTTATGAAAAATCGTCAAATGGTGCCAAAGATCTAGGCGGGCCAAAAAATGCTTTTTCAATGGAAGCATAGTCTTAACTATAACTACCTAGTGGCGACCGGCACTAGGTATTATACACACACATATATATATATCTATTTATTTCAATACAGAGATACCAGGGCACTCCAGATAATGGTCCACAGTGAATAAAAGTCCAACGTTCCAGAAAGTAGTTTTCATCTGACAAAGGAGCTGCTCCTGCATACATATGTTTCTATGGTTTTGAACATAAGGAATTAAAGATCTTTGTCAGATGAAAACTACTTTCTGTAACGTTGGACTTTTATTCACTGTGGACCATTATCTGGAGTGCCCTGGTATCTCTGTATTGAGAAAACACACACACACACACACACACACACACACACACACACACACACACACACACCCCCCCCCCCCCCCCCCCACCCACCCCACCCCCCCACCCCCACCCCACCCCCCCACCCCCACCCCCCAACCCCACCCCCCCCTCCCCTCCTCAGCCAGATGTCTTTATCCACTGAGCTGTTTGAGTGTCAATTATATTTTTGTATATTTACATATTTTTGGCCAGTGCCAGCGGTATTAAAAATGCAAAGCCCAAGTAGCAGCTTCTACTCTTAACTTTTACCTCCAAGGCTACTTAGGTCTGCAGTCCAAAGCATACATGCATAACTATATATATATTTATCACCGAAAAAAACAAAGGTTACAGAGACCTTATAGTTAGGTTCTGAATTTACTCGCATTAAACTGTAGACACTTAGCGCTTGTGTCCTAAGGTAACTATAAGTCATGCCGCCTCCATGCACAGCTTTTTCTTCAATAATTTGTCTGCTAATGTTTCATTTATATTATTAATGACATCATAGAAGTTGTCATGAGTGCTGTAATAACTGGGGTAATTAGCAGTGCATGGCGAGAGCACGAGTTATAGTTATTTTAGGGCATGAGATATAGTTACTTGAAATAACTAACTGTAACTGCTGAATTTCTATGGTTTTGTGCGAGTAAATTCAGAACCTAGCTAGAACACCCTGTAACCTTTGTTTTTTTTCAGTGACTTTTTATGTTTTTTTTTTTTTTTTTTTTTAAAGTAAAGTCATTTTAATTATTATATTTTAATCCAACCACTGCTGCGCAGGGCTTTCGGCCATACGTGGTGGGGGTTGGTCGCAGGGACTGTTCTGCAGCCAGGCCCAGGCCCAAGTCCAAGCCCCTACAACCACCCAAATCTGCATTGTGCATGGCCTTCCGCCACATGCGGTGGAGGCTGGCTGAAGGGCCTGGCCTGCGGACAGGCCCTGCGGCTAACCCCCTATAATTACCCATCCCTGTGTCGTTTCTTGCCCACTTTTTCTGCCTTTCTGCTTGTTTCTTGTCTCTCTCGGTGTGAGTATGTCTCTGGGTGTGGGACTGTCTTTCTGGGTGTGACAGTGATTGCGAGAGTGCGTCTAGGTGTGTGAGTGTCTAGATGTGACAGTGACTTCGGGAGTGTCTTTACAGGTGCGAGATTGAGTGCCTGCCTGGATGTGAAAGTGGGTGTGAGAGTGTTTCTCTGGGTATGACTGTATGTGAGAGTGTGTCTCTGAGTGTGAGAGTGTCTCTCTGCATGTGAGAGTGGGTGTGAGAGTCTCTCTGGCTGAAACAGTGCATGTGAGAGTCTATCTAGGGTGAGACTAAATGTGTCAATGTGTCTCTGGGTGTGAGAGTGGGTGTGACTATCTTTCTGGGTGTGACAATGTATGTGTGTTTGTTTCTAGGTGTCTCTCTGGCTCTGAAAGGGGTGTGGCAGTGTCCGTGTCACTGTGCGAGTGTATGTGACTGTGTGTGCCTGGGTGTGACAGTGAGTGTGTCTTTCTGTAAGAGTGGGTGTCACAGTTTTTCTCTGAGTGCGAGAGTGAATGTGAGAGTGTTGGTGTAGGTGTGAGAGTGGATGTGACAGCATCTCTCCGAGTGTGAGAGCAAATGCAAGGGTATCTGGTGGTTGAGTAGGTGTATGTGTATATATATATATATATATATATATATATATATATATATATATATATATTTTTTTTTTTTTTTTTTTACGTTTTGCGAGATCCGCGGATTCACACCAGGGGCTGCGCTGAGCCCCGCGGGTGGATCTGCGGATCTCACGAAACGTAAAAAAAATATGTTTTTGGGCATTTCAAGTATATTATTTAGTGCTTAATCACAACTATATCACCCCCATGGGGTCAGGCAAACTGTACCCTTGCCCTGTCAGCTCCATTGCCCCCTACATTTCAGCCCCGGGGACTGTTTCCTGACAACATTAAATGGCACCCACAACATTTCTGTCAGGTTGCAGCCAGCCAATCAGATTCTTCCGGATTGACCCGCTTCCCTGTATATCTATATGTTTGGCCTTCAATTACTCAAAAATTACTAAACGGATTTACACCAAACCACAAACAGCGTAATCTGCGTAAGAGCATCTATCTTCCTGCCAAATTTAGTGTAATTCTGTTCAACATTTTAGACTGAAGGAGTGTATAAAGACCCTATGGAAAAATGAATGGGGAGAACCCATTTTGGGACCCCTCTTTTTCTCAGCCCCCGCTTGACGGGTCACCACTCAAAACTTTTAAGACAGCAGCTGAACTGACCAAAGTATAACTTTTGAAAATGTCGTCAAGCGGCGCCAAAATTTTAGGCAAAACAAATAATGCTCTGTCTATGGAAACTAGGTCCTCACTATAACTACCTAGTGGTGACTGCCACTAGGTGATAAATATATATATAATAATAATAACATACATACATACAGCAGGCTTTAGATAGATAGATGGATAGATTATACTATAGTTGCGTATAGGGCCTTTAAACCAGCTTTGTCCACTGGCATGTTTGAATGTCAATCATATTATTGTTAGGCCCGCCACGTTCTGCTCTTGCATAATGGTCACCTCTGAAGAAAAGGAAGCCACTTATACAGTTTTAGATAAAGATTCCACAAACATTGATTCAGCCAAAAGACGGGAGCCAACACCTGACCTACTGGCTTTGTTAATGCATGTTTCTTTTGGAAGCTCGCTCTGCCCAGAGGCCATTTTATGCAATCTGCCTACAACGGCATTAACAAACAAGCATTTACAATGCATCGGGTCTCGCGTTTGCTCATGTTAGAGCTGATCGCGATATAAACTCCTAACCCGACTTTTCACCTATCGGGCAAAAGTGCATTTATGTACATAACCCGAAAAAGTGAAATCAAGTATGTAAAGCGCTCGACTTCTGCCAAGCGAGATCGGGCTCGTAAATTAGAGAAAAAAAAGTCCACGAGCCCAATGGAAAACAGCGAGCCTCACATGTTTTCTGTACTTGGTCGCTGCGCTGGAGGAGGGCTAGCCACCGGAAAAGGCATGACATATGCGTGCCTTCGACTAATGAAAGCAAGCAGATTTTATTAGGGAAGCCCACCAACCAATAAAAAACACTGACGTGAAGTTGACAGGGGCTCTGAGCCCTTTTCTAAATACAAAAGAGTCTTGCTGCGAAACGCATGCGCGAGCGCATGCAACGCAGGCTCGACCCTAAAAAGGGCTTTCAAAAAACACCTTTGGTGCACTAGGGGACACAGCTTTACCTGGCACTGTGCGATAAAACTGCAAATGCTTTGCCATCACTGCTTTTTAGTTCACTCTGTCTATAAAGAGTGAAATTAATGTATACCTCTACATGGAATGCAGGTCCTGAGACCAAACATGATAGTGAAATGTCTCTTTCCAATGTTAGAAGACAGAACATATATGACAGCCGACGTGGGGGTGGGTAGTAAGCGCTATATAAACGTTACTTTAGAATACATACAATAAAAAGGCTTCTGAGATCTATAATACCGTTGTGTACCTTCAGGTGGAACAGAGGTGAGGAGGACGTGAGAGACAGAGAGACTGCTCAGGGATGGGGCTACCCTAAAACAGCACGTGAAGTGTTGCATAGTTTCTGCTAATGTCACCATCTGCTTTCTTGTGTTTGTTGTTGTTATGTAAGCAAAATGCCCTTTTGCACCTCTGGGTATTAATGTGTAACTGCCTACAAGCATCAGAGCCATCCAAAGATATACCAGAGAACAGTAATGACAGCTGTGATACAGATGCGCTTTGGAAGGCAGCAAACACAACTATACACCTCCTGAACCACACTTTCTTATAAACACCACAAGAGGAAAGGCCACGAAGAGGTGTTAAGCTATGAGCAATGTCTAGGGCAATGGGCAACTCCATTGCCACTATTCTAAAACCCAACAAGCTCTCCCTCCTGTACTGCACATGATATAAAAAAATACAATAATCATTCTTCGGCCTGATGTAAAACAAGTCCGAACGAGAAGACAGAGATGAACCGAGATAAAGTGCTGCCAGGACAATACGGATGGCGCTTACGTGCTCTAGAATTGATTAATACAACATTACATCATACATTAAGTCAAGACTGAGCCAACCAGAGTGCTCATACGTCTGACCTCACTCCAAAAGATGCAGTCTAGTCTGATCGGACAACCACAAACCACCAGCATGGAAAACCACAACCGTAGGTCTATGTGGGCAGGACAAAGCAAACAATGTGCGGGCTTCAATTTAACACTTCCTGATGATGCCTAGGAAAGGTGGTTGTGCGTCTGAGGTTGCTTGCCGCCCAAGATGACCATGGTTTGGGCTTTAAAGTTGAGTCTGATAGTCTGTGGATGATCTCTAATCTACCACAACGAAACATGAAAGAACTAGCATGGATGATGAAATGCTAATTACAGACGAATCATGGTGGAACTAGGATGGATGATGAAATGCAAATTACAGCAGATCTCCTCGGTAGTTCAAAAAAAGAATCTGCAAGCATTTTTCTCAAAGCCTTGATATAAAAACCACCATAAACGATGAGAATATCACGAATCGCTGATGAATTCCATCACTGCACAGAAGCAAAAGTGCCTTTATGAGCTAACAAAATGCTGGATGAATTGCACCCTACCGACAAATGCCTGCAAATATACCTCCCGCCGGGCACCTTCTGCACAGTACTCTATGCAAACAAATCACGTGCAATAAACTTTTGATGCCACCCCAACACAGCCTAACCTCTTTTTTTTATCAACCCAAGCCTTACAGTGCTAGCGCCCGAGACCCTTCCAAAAGTTACGACATGGACTATTTGGTGTTGCTCCATCAGACACACATGCTGGTCCCGCTATGGATCCTGAACCAGCTCCCCTCGCTGCCTGGTCGCTCTGCTCTGCCAACTCTGCTGTGCGCAGAGTGCAGGTTGGGCCATCACCCTCCTTTGTCTTAACCTGTTGCCACTAATGCTGGGCGTTAGGCCCCCGCCGACTTCCCACCTTTTCCCCCCGCCTTTTTCCCCACCCGTCCTCCTCCCACTGCACCCCTCCCACCCAAGGACCTTCTTAATCGCGGTCCCTGCATGACTGTGCAACTGGTGTGCCACCTGCGCACCGAAGGCATGCCAAAAGCAAGCCAGTCTGTGCCTGAACTATGCCCAGCACCAGGAACCCTGGCTCTTCCACCATCCGCCAATACTCTGCAGTCAAGCTCCGGGACCTGGCCCCCAGGACCCAAGACACCAACTGCTGCACCATCTCCCCCTGGTTGGACCATTCGCCTGCCCCAAATGCCACTTAACCTGCTACACTGATATCTCCACAGGCCCCCCACTGCCACCCTCAAAGCCCGAGAAACAACTCCACTGCATACTGCTCAATGCAAGATCGCACTGCAAAGACACCATAACCACCCTCAGCACGGACTTGCTGTTCATCACGGAGACCTAGATCACACTCGCTTTGGCCCCCGACATCACATGCACCACCCCGCAAGGCTACAAGCTTATCCACAAAGACCGCCACAATAAGCATGGAGGAGGCATCGCCATCATGCATAAGGACAACCTCCCTTGTACCTCCTTCGAGGAAGAGACGTCTCACCTCATGGAACACCTTAAGTTCCTTATCCACATCAACGCCAGCTCAACCATCAGGGGAACCCTCGTGTACAGACCCCCGGGTCCCCGCCGTCTGCAAGCCCATCGACGGCTTCATCGCTCCCCTGACCATCGACTCGACACACTACATATTTTTAGGAGTTCTCAATTTCCACTTAGGCGACCCCAAGGACCACAACTCCACCAACCTCCTGGACACCCTAAGCAACCTCGGTCTCAAACAACTAGTCACCAGCCCCCACACACCGCAGGACACATCCTGGACCCAATGTTTACATCAAGCAATAAAATTAATTTTTTCCACACAACAGAGCGCACATGGATAGGGGAGATAAGCCGTGCTTTACAATTCTAATGGTTGATTGATTGATTGACTGACACAAAGACTTCCAAACTCCAACACAAATCACCGTGGCCAGCCACGGGCATGCCCATTGTGTTGGGTAGGTGGACAACCCCTCTCCGGGTCAGCAGTGTTGAGTCATTGAATACACAGTCGCAGGGCAAGGCATTTGGTTATATTGCACTATGTCTCCAACAAATGGTGATAAGAGAGCTGCTATGTTGCCAACTGAAACCATACTCACCCTATTTTATGGAAATTATATTTTAAGAAAGAGTGCACAGGCTTCTGAAGAAAAAAATCGACTTCCAGAGTTATGAAAAGTGTGGATTTATTGGAAAAAATGGTCCTGCAGACCCTGTGCATTGTACGGGCATGCACAGGTAGTTGAGGGTCCGAGAAAATAAATGGAAATTCTGCACCATTGAGAAACCTTTATTTCAGCCAAGACGTTCAACTTCCTAGCACTCCCCATAGAATTTACTTGTATGACCTACATTACAAAATGGTTACCCTAGGGGGAATGCATGTGAATTATCCATGAACCGGCAGACCAGTGACCATGATTTGCAGTGACTGCAAACTAATGTATCCGTGCCTTTTACTGAGCACATCCCCCTCGACATGAGCCTGCCGCGCTCCGCTTTTTAAATGTTTTTCATTACTCTTCCCTCTTTTGTAATAAGCGGACAAAAGAATCTAATTTGAGGCCTAATCCGCTATCGCTGGTTGACCAGTTAGCAATCATGATGGATGGACGCCATCTTGCACATATGACGACAGTACGCCGCTGCACTCACCAGGCCCCTTGGCGCCTCCCCGCAGGATGCGGCCCAGCCTGAAGATGATGGCTCGCTCATACTCCTTGACGATCTGCAAAGAGAAGTCATTTTATGAATGCAGGATTGAACCACAGACAGCTCACAGCACAAGATGGATATATGTGGGACATTTCAGAGAGCATTGCTTCATAACTGTGGCAGCTGTAAACACAGACACTAATCAGACGGGGTACGTTTGTCGGCAACAACAGCAAATGAGTGATGTGCCAAAACTGAATCATTTACCGTAACATGGATGTATGCATCTGTATATGTATCTAGGAACCTATATAGTGCAAGCCTAGCTGGGCAGCGATGGAGCTCAGTACAATGATGCTGGGAAACAAGGCAGCGGGGGATTTACACACATCATATTTTATACATATTAACAATTTACAGATGTAGAGACCAGGTGTAAGGGAATAAGATTGTTGATGTACTTTGAGTAAATACTGACTGCTGCTTTTTATGTACAGAAGGACTTGCACTGTCACCAAACTTATCTGAAACCAGTTCAAATAAGCATGACAGGGGTCTCCCAATTCCTGTTTTTTTAGGTCGAGGCTACCAGACAGGACTAGCAGTCTGGATGCAAAGGAACTACTGTGGGCTTACTAAGGACTTACACTGGCTTACAGCCTGTCCATTGCTTACTTTTGATTTGCTTGATTACCACTCTGTTTACTTGCTTGTTATTCAATAGCTTACCTTGTCCAAGCTTCTCCATCTTGTGTTTGTACCTCCGCTGGAGAATATCCTCCTTACCATCTTTCCGATTGGCTGGCTTCTAATCTTCTACTGCTCACTTTTAGGGAAACTATTTTTTTTGTAAGCACTCCCAAGAGTGCACATGTTTTCTAGCTCTTTCCCTCACATGCTTCACCGCGCCCCACACAGGAAAACACCTTCCTCATAATCCACGCTGCTGTACCCCTTGTGTTGCAAGGTCTCTTACGTGTGCTTGTCCGGCATTCCTTGTAGCCCCAATGCTTCATGTTGCTTTCAAGCAGTATGCTTCTCCCCCTCTCCACCCCCATGTTGCTCTCTCTCATTTGCAGCTTTTCCAAGCCACCAGCCACTCCCTGTAGTTCCCCAACTCCCTCCTCCTTTGCCCCTACCTACCGTCTTTTTTTTTGTTTTAAATTATTTAAAAAAATTATTTTTCTTGCAGAGGGCTAGGCATCAAACTGCTATTGCAGCAGCGGCCGCCACAAATCTTAAGGGGAGGGGTGGGGGTAGGGACAAGGGTGAAAAATAAAAAAATAATAATAAAAAAACCTGACCTTTATCCTGTGGCCGCAGCCTAATCCTGGCGCGTTGCTCCTCTGGTCTTCTTGTTGTGTTCCAGCATTCGCTCAGACACCAGCTCAGGCTCCCCAGCAATCGTGGCGCTGCTTACATGCTAAACATAATATGTAAGCAGCATCAGGATTGTTCTGAGTGGCTCAGAATGCCGCTCAGACACAAGACTGGGGTCTGTGCAGTTTCTCCAGCCCAGCGGTGTGCATGTGTGTTTTGCTGGCCTGAGACAGCCGGCCAAACACACATGCGTACTTAGTGCACTCTCCCCTCCTCCCCCCTCACACCTCCCAGAGCCCAGCACTGCTCCACCCTGAACACACTGTTGGCTGATCATTAAATATCGTTTTATCTTTCATTTCCTGGCTTAGCCAGGGGGCGAGGCTCCTTCGACGTTGCGAAGGAGCCACCCCTGTGCTATTGGCCTCTCCTAAAATAGTGCTTTTACACAACTTATTTTTCATTTTTTTTTATTTTTTATCTAATGATCCATCTTGAATAGTTACATTTTTAAAAAAGTAGCATCCAGATCATTTTGTAGACAGTCATGTGGAATGATGCATGTGTGTGCCTAAAAAGCAAGACTCACCCCAGTGGCTGCATTATTGCTATTTTTGTTTTTTGCTTTAAGACAATGCTGTAACGCATCCTAGGAAGGGCCAGACTAAGCCAAGAGGCCCTTAAGACTTGTTATTTTATATCTGCAAAGCTATTATATCAATATTTCTGATTGGCTGGTTGAAAACCCTTAACTTAAAAATGTTATTTTCTTTGAAAATTCTGAGCAAAATACACAAATGATATCAAATAGATCCGAGTACATGGAGGCATGCATTTAAAATTTACAGTGGTTTTGCATCTGAAAGACACAGTGTCATACCATTACAAGATGTTTAAGCATCATCTTAGCACATGGTAAAGATAATGTCTAGTGATTGTGGTTGTATTACAATTCCTTTGCTACAGCACGTAAGTATTGGCTAAACTATTGAAATATTGCCTCATCCCACTAACACTGATGGCTATAGCAGACATCTTGGCTCTCATTTACTAAAGGTTATGCAGGAGCTCACATAACAATTGAATTTAGCGGTGCACACATGGGCCTTTACAATAGTAAGTGAATTGCCACTAGCTTTTGCGTTCCTTTGAATTGTGTGGATGCCCATCAGAGCTTTGCAACCATCAGATACTGGAAAACTCAGTCAACTTTATTTATAAGTAGATATTTACCTTACAATACAGAAATAAAGTGTCCTTTGTTAATTTGTGTGAGAGGGGGTCATATGACACATAGCATATAACTAGAAATAATTTATGATAATGAAGAAAGCAGAGTAAGCGCAATTTGAAGGCACAGAGCGCAACAGGCCATCACCTGTTGAGACAACCTAGGATTCTCCTATTCCTACCCTTTTTTTGTGGCTCCTCTTTTTACACTTGCCCTAACCAGTGGATACCGACAGTGTTTAATTTGAGCCGGTGGTTTTCAGGTGCTCGGCACCAGCACTTAATTGTAATCACCATCACTAAGGACAGCCTGCCACATGGTGTCGCTGTCTATCCAAATTAGAGATGAGTACAACAACGGTTGTCAATATACATTAAAAAAGACTAATACCTGTGGCCCAAACCATTCTTATAGCTTCAGGGACCTTGAATAGTTTGAATTGTCACACTTGTAGGAGTGTGATGCTTAGTAGTTATGTTGGTAGTGTAATTGGCAGTGTTGGCAGGGGCCACGGGTGGCCCAAGCTACAGTTGACTCCTGATGACAGCCCTGCCACTTATGCTTTCACAAGCTAAGCACCTGGGTATTGGATACAGACTGCCCTTTGCCAGTTCCCACCTACTTTTCACATCCAGGGTGTGTGGTTGGGAAAAGATGAAGATAGAAGAGTGGGGGAGAGAGCACACATGGTCTCTGTTGGTAACAGACTATCAGGGGATGTACAAATTGATTGCATGGGAGCATTTGTCTAGTCGTTGATTTCCAGAGCTGAACCAGCACTTGATTGACAGGAAGCTTACTGACCCCAGGGAACTTGCCAAAGAAGAGGGGTGGGGGGAGGTCAAGGGAGACACAGACAGGTCCCAGGTTAAAGGGGGAAGCAAAATGTTCCCATGTCCCTTCTGACGGGAAAGAGGGAGGGTTTGGTGAGAGGTAGCCCAGAGCACACCATTTTCAACCCCACTGGTTTGAATGTTCTCAGCAAGGACACATGAAAAGGGACTCGGTCCTAAGAAACCTCCCACTGGAGGCCCCTCTACAGGGGTGGCCAATGTGGCCTTTGGGGGGGGGGGGAGAGGGGGTGGGAGGGGTTAATCCATAGACAATACCATAATCGCCCTTAGATGGGAGGTGATCTCAGAGGGTGAGATGGTGATCCCACAGGGTGAGATTTGTCACATCCACCAGGTAAAAGTGGAAGGGGTCCTAGTCCCTGCTCTGAGGGACACCGGGGCTAGCTTGACCATGGTTGTGGGAGGGCTAGTTTCCCAAGAGCAGTAAACCGGCCAGGAGTGTGCAGTGACTCCAGCCAATGGTCATGACATTTTCCTGCTATGGCTCTGGTGTCCTTACAGTGGGATGGGGAGGTGACCCAGAGAAGAGTCATAGTTAGTTCCCAGATGCCCGTAGACTGAATTCTGGGGAATAAGTTACCCCTGGTGTCAGGGGAACTGGGATGGGTGGCTGCCAAGGATGCTTTACCTGTTCAGTTTTCTGGGGTACCACTCCAGAGTGGGAGCTACAGGACCTCAGCAACAGGGACAGGAGGAGGGAGAAAGCCCATCCCTGTCCTCTGCTAAGCCTGAAGGTACAGACCCTGAGTTGAGTGACTGGTCTCAAGATACCACCCCTGAAATGGAGGGCTGGGGGAGTAGAAAATCGGTGCAAGGCACCTGCGGCTACTGCCTCCCACTTTTCAAAACCACTGAGGCTAGAGACTCCGGGTGGTCGGAGGCCTGGCTCTTGTCCCAGACTACTTCCAGTGGCCTCTCTGGGTTTCTGTTCTTGTGGTCAGAGTTTTCCCTGGGTTGGGAACGAAGTAGGACTGTAGGAAGTTGGCTCTGTATGTGCTATTTCAAAGTAAGGAATAGCATGCACAGAGTCCAAGGGTTCCCCTTAGAGGTAAGATAGTGGCAAAAAGAGATAATACTAATGCTCTATTTTGTGGTAGTGTGGTCGAGCAGTAGGCTTATCCAAGGAGTAGTGTTAAGCATTTGTTGTACATACACATAGACAATAAATGAGGTACACACACTCAGAGACAAATCCAGCCAATAGGTTTTTATATAGAAAAATATCTTTTCTTAGTTTATTTTAAGAACCACAGGTTCAAATTCTACATGTAATATCTCATTCGAAAGGTATTACAGGTAAGTACTTTAGGAACTTCAAATCATCAAAATTGCATGTATACTTTTCAAGTTATTCACAAATAGCTGTTTTAAAAGTGGACACTTAGTGCAATTTTCACAGTTCCTAGGGGAGGTAAGTATTTGTTAGGTTAACCAGGTAAGTAAGACACTTACAGGGCTTAGTTCTTGGTCCAAGGTAGCCCACCGTTGGGGGTTCAGAGCAACCCCAAAGTCACCACACCAGCAGCTCAGGGCCGGTCAGGTGCAGAGTTCAAAGTGGTGCCCAAAACACATAGGCTAGAATGGAGAGAAGGGGGTGCCCCGGTTCCGGTCTGCTTGCAGGTAAGTACCCGCGTCTTCGGAGGGCAGACCAGGGGGGTTTTGTAGGGCACCGGGGGGGACACAAGCCCACACAGAAATTTCACCCTCAGCAGCGCGGGGGCGGCCGGGTGCAGTGTAGAAACAAGCGTCGGGTTTGTAATGGAAGTCAATTGGAGATCTAGGGATCTCTTCAGCGCTGCAGGCAGGCAAGGGGGGGGTTCCTCGGGGAAACCTCCACTTGGTCAAGGGAGAGGGACTCCTGGGGGTCACTCCTCCAGTGAAAGTCCGGTCCTTCAGGTCCTGGGGGCTGCGGGTGCAGGGTCTCTCCCAGGTGTCGGGACTTAGGATTCAAAGAGTCGCGGTCAGGGGAAGCCTCGGGATTCCCTCTGCAGGCGGCGCTGTGGGGGCTCAGGGGGGACAGGTTTTTGTACTCACAGTCTTAGAGTAGTCCTGGGGTCCCTCCTGAGGTGTTGGATCGCCACCAGCCGAGTCGGGGTCGCCGGGTGCAGTGTTGCAAGTCTCACGCTTCTTGCGGGGAGCTTGCAGGGTTCTTTAAAGCTGCTGGAAACAAAGTTGCAGCTTTTCTTGGAGCAGGTCCGCTGTCCTCGGGAGTTTCTTGTCTTTTCGAAGCAGGGGCAGTCCTCAGAGGATGTCGAGGTCCCTGGTCCCTTTGGAAGGCGTCGCTGGAGCAGGATCTTTGGAAGGCAGGAGACAGGCCGGTGAGTTTCTGGGGCCAAGGCAGTTGTCGTCTTCTGGTCTTCCTCTGCAGGGGTTTTTCAGCTAGGCAGTCCTTCTTCTTGTAGTTGCAGGAATCTAATTTTCTAGGGTTCAGGGTAGCCCTTAAATACTAAATTTAAGGGCGTGTTTAGGTCTGGGGGGTTAGTAGCCAATGGCTACTAGCCCTGAGGGTGGGTACACCCTCTTTGTGCCTCCTCCCAAGGGGAGGGGGTCACAATCCTAACCCTATTGGGGGAATCCTCCATCTGCAAGATGGAGGATTTCTAAAAGTTAGAGTCACCTCAGCTCAGGACACCTTAGGGGCTGTCCTGACTGGCCAGTGACTCCTCCTTGTTATTCTCATTATTTTCTCCGGCCTTGCCGCCAAAAGTGGGGCCTGGCCGGAGGGGGCGGGCAACTCCACTAGCTGGAGTGTCCTGCTGGGTTGGCACAAAGGAGGTGAGCCTTTGAGGCTCACCGCCAGGTGTGACAATTCCTGCCTGGGGGAGGTGTTAGCATCTCCACCCAGTGCAGGCTTTGTTACTGGCCTCAGAGTGACAAAGGCACTCTCCCCATGGGGCCAGCAACATGTCTCGGTTTGTGGCAGGCTGCTAAAACTAGTCAGCCTACACAGATAGTCGGTTAAGTTTCAGGGGGCACCTCTAAGGTGCCCTCTGGGGTGTATTTTACAATAAAATGTACACTGGCATCAGTGTGCATTTATTGTGCTGAGAAGTTTGATACCAAACTTCCCAGTTTTCAGTGTAGCCATTATGGTGCTGTGGAGTTCGTGTTTGACAAACTCCCAGACCATATACTCTTATGGCTACCCTGCACTTACAATGTCTAAGGTTTTGTTTAGACACTGTAGGGGTACCATGCTCATGCACTGGTACCCTCACCTATGGTATAGTGCACCCTGCCTTAGGGCTGTAAGGCCTGCTAGAGGGGTGTCTTACCTATACTGCATAGGCAGTGAGAGGCTGGCATGGCACCCTGAGGGGAGTGCCATGTCGACTTACTCGTTTTGTCCTCACTAGCACACACAAGCTGGCAAGCAGGGTGTCTGTGCTGAGTGAGAGGTCTCCAGGGTGGCATAAGATATGCTGCAGCCCTTAGAGACCTTCCTTGGCATCAGGGCCCTTGGTACTAGAAGTACCAGTTACAAGGGACTTATCTGGATGCCAGGGTCTGCCAATTGTGGATACAAAAGTACAGGTTAGGGAAAGAACACTGGTGCTGGGGCCTGGTTAGCAGGCCTCAGCACACTTTCAATTGTAAACATAGCATCAGCAAAGGCAAAAAGTCAGGGGGCAACCATGCCAAGGAGGCATTTCCTTACACAACCCCCCCCCAAACGAAAGAGGATGAGACTAACTTTTCCCAAGAGAGTCTTCATTTTCTAAGTGGAAGAACCTGGAAAGGCCATCTGCATTGGCATGGGCAGTCCCAGGTCTGTGTTCCACTATAAAGTCCATTCCCTGTAGGGAGATGGACCACCTCAACAGTTTAGGATTTTCACCTTTCATTTGCATCAGCCATTTGAGAGGTCTGTGGTCAGTTTGAACTAGGAAGTGAGTCCCAAAGAGGTATGGTCTCAGCTTCTTCAGGGACCAAACCACAGCAAAGGCCTCCCTCTCAATGGCACTCCAACGCTGCTCCCTGGGGAGTAACCTCCTGCTAATGAAAGCAACAGGCTGGTCAAGACCATCATCATTTGTTTGGGACAAAACTGCCCCTATCCCATGTTCAGAGGCATCAGTCTGCACAATGAACTGCTTAGAATAATCTGGAGCTTTTAGAACTGGGGCTGAGCACATTGCTTGTTTCAGGGTGTCAAAGGCCTGTTGGCATTCCACAGTCCAGTTCACTTTCTTGGGCATTTTCTTGGAGGTGAGTTCAGTGAGGGCTGTCACAATGGATCCATATCCCTTCACAAACCTCCTGTAATACCCAGTCAAGCCAAGGAATGCCCTGACTTGAGTCTGGGTTTTTGGAGCTACCCAGTCCAGAATAGTCTGGATCTTGGGTTGGAGTGGCTGAACTTGGCCTCCACCTACAAGGTGTCCCAAGTAAACCACAGTTCCCTGCCCTATCTGGCATTTGGATGCCTTGATAGAGAGGCCTGCAGATTGCAGAGCCTTCAAAACCTTCTTCAGGTGGACCAGGTGATCCTGCCAGGTGGAGCTAAAGACAGCAATATCATCAAGATAAGCTGTGCTAAAGGACTCCAAGCCAGCAAGGACTTGATTCACCAACCTTTGGAAGGTGGCAGGGGCATTCTTTAAACCAAAGGGCATAACAGTAAACTGATAATGCCCATCAGGTGTGGAGAATGCTGTTTTCTCTTTTGCTCCAGGTGCCATTTTTATTTGCCAGTACCCTGCTGTCAAGTCAAAGGTACTTAAGAATTTGGCAGCACCTAATTTGTCTATGAGCTCATCAGCTCTTGGAATTGGATGAGCATCTGTCTTGGTGACAGAATTGAGCCCTCTGTAGTCCACACAAAACCTCATCTCTTTCTTTCCATCTTTGGTGTGAGGTTTGGGGACTAAGACCACTGGGCTAGCCCAGGGGCTGTCAGAGCGCTCAATTACTCCCAATTCCAGCATCTTGTGGACTTCCACCTTGATGCTTTCCTTAACATGGTCAGACTGTCTAAAGATTTTGTTTTTGACAGGCATGCTGTCTCCTGTGTCCACATCATGGGTACACAGGTGTGTCTGACCAGGGGTTAAGGAGAAGAGTTCAGGAAACTGTTGTAGGACTCTCCTACAATCAGCTTGCTGTTGGCCAGAGAGGGTGTCTGAGTAGATCACTCCATCTACTGTGCCATCTTTTGGGTCTGATGACAGAAGATCAGGGAGAGGTTCACTCTCTGCCTCCTGATCCTCATCTGTTACCATCAACAGATTCACATCAGCCCTGTCATGGAAGAGCTTAAGGCGGTTCACATGGATCACCCTCTTGGGGCTCCTGCTTGGGCCCAGGTCCACCAGGTAGGTGACCTGACTCTTCCTTTCTAGCACTGGGTAAGGGCCACTCCATTTGTCCTGGAGTGCCCTGGGAGCCACAGGCTCCAGAACCCAGACTTTCTGCCCTGGTTGGAACTCAACCAGTGCAGCCTTTTGGTCATACCAAAACTTCTGGAGCTGTTGGCTGGCCTCAAGGTTTTTGGTTGCCTTTTCCATGTACTCTGCCATTCTAGAGCGAAGGCCAAGTACATAGTCCACTATGTCCTGTTTAGGCTCATGGAGAGGTCTCTCCCAGCCTTCTTTAACAAGGGCAAGTGGTCCCCTTACAGGATGACCAAACAGAAGTTCAAAGGGTGAGAATCCTACTCCCTTCTGTGGCACCTCTCTGTAAGCGAAAAGCAGACATGGCAAGAGGACATCCCATCTCCTTTTGAGTTTTTCTGGGAGCCCCATGATCATGCCTTTTAATGTCTTGTTGAATCTCTCAACCAAGCCATTAGTTTGTGGATGGTATGGTGTAGTGAATTTATAAGTCACTCCACACTCATTCCACATGTGCTTTAGGTATGCTGACATGAAGTTGGTACCTCTGTCAGACACCACCTCCTTAGGGAAACCCACTCTGGTAAAGATACCAATGAGGGCCTTGGCTACTGCAGGGGCAGTAGTCGACCTAAGGGGAATAGCTTCAGGATACCTGGTAGCATGATCCACTACTACCAGGATATACATATTTCCTGAGGCTGTGGGAGGTTCTAGTGGACCAACTATGTCCACACCCACTCTTTCAAAGGGAACCCCCACCACTGGAAGTGGAATGAGGGGGGCCTTTGGATGCCCACCTGTCTTACCACTGGCTTGACAGGTGGGGCAGGAGAGGCAAAACTCCTTAACCATGTTGGACATATTGGGCCAGTAGAAGTGGTTGACTAACCTCTCCCACGTCTTGGTTTGTCCCAAATGTCCAGCAAGGGGAATGTCATGGGCCAATGTTAGGATGAACTTCCTGAACAGCTGAGGCACTACCACTCTCCTAGTGGCACCAGGTTTGGGGTCTCTGGCCTCAGTGTACAGGAGCCCATCTTCCCAATAGACCCTATGTGTTCCATTTTTCTTGCCTTTGGACTCTTCAGCAGCTTGCTGCCTAAGGCCTTCAAGAGAGGGACAGGTTTCTTGTCCCTTACACAGCTCCTCCCTTGAGGGTCCCCCTGGGCCTAAGAGCTCAACCTGATAAGGTTCAAGCTCCAAAGGCTCAGTTCCCTCAGAGGGCAGAACTTCTTCCTGAGAAGAGAGGTTCCCTTTCTTTTGCTGTGTTGCAGTTGGTTTCCCAACTGACTTTCCTGTTCTCTTGGTAGGCTGGGCCATTTTTCCAGACTCCAGCTCTACTTTTTCACCCTGTGCCTTGCATTGTGCTCTTGTTTTCACACACACCAGTTCAGGGATACCCAGCATTGCTGCATGGGTTTTTAGTTCTACCTCAGCCCATGCTGAGGACTCCAGGTCATTTCCAAGCAGACAGTCCACTGGGATATTTGAGGAGACCACCACCTGTTTCAGGCCATTGACCCCTCCCCATTCTAAAGTAACCATTGCCATGGGATGTACTTTTCTCTGATTGTCAGCGTTAGTGACTGTGTAAGTTTTTCCAGTCAGGTATTGGCCAGGGGAAACCAGTTTCTCTGTCACCATGGTGACACTGGCACCTGTATCCCTCAGGCCCTCTATTCTAGTCCCATTAATTAAGAGTTGCTGTCTGTATTTTTGCATGTTAGGCGGCCAGACAGCTAGTGTGGCTAAATCCACCCCCCCCTCAGAAACTAGAGTAGCTTCAGTGTGGACCCTGATTTGCTCTGGGCACACTGTTGATCCCACTTGGAGACTAGCCATACCAGTGTTACCTGGATGGGAGTTTGGAGTGGAACCTTTCTTGGGACAGGCCTTGTCTCCAGTTTGGTGTCCATGCTGTTTACAGCTATGACACCAGGCCTTTTTGGGATCAAAGTTTTTACCCTTGTACCCATTGTTTTGTGAAGAGGCTCTGGGCCCACCCTCCTGTGCAGGTTTTTGGGGGCCTGTAGAAGACTCTTTACTATTTTTAGTTTTGGTTGTCTCATCACCCTTCCCCTGGGGAGTCTTTGTGACCCCTTTCTTTTGGTCACCCCCTGTTGAAGTCTTGGACACCCTTGTCTTGACCCAATGGTCCGCCTTCTTTCCCAATTCTTGGGGAGAAATTGGTCCTAGGTCTACCAGATGCTGATGCAGTTTATCATTGAAACAATTACTTAACAGGTGTTCTTTCACAAATAAATTGTACAGCCCATCATAATTACTTACACCACTGCCTTGAATCCAACCATCTAGTGTTTTCACTGAGTAGTCAACAAAGTCAACCCAGGTCTGGCTCGAGGATTTTTGAGCCCCCCTGAACCTAATCCTGTACTCCTCAGTGGAGAATCCAAAGCCCTCAATCAGGGTACCCTTCATGAGGTCATATGATTCTGCATCTTTTCCAGAGAGTGTGAGGAGTCTATCCCTACACTTTCCAGTGAACATTTCCCAAAGGAGAGCACCCCAGTGAGATCTGTTCACTTTTCTGGTTACACAAGCCCTCTCAAAAGCTGTGAACCATTTGGTGATGTCATCACCATCTTCATATTTTGTCACAATCCCTTTGGGGATTTTTAACATGTCAGGAGAATCTCTGACCCTATTTATATTGCTGCCACCATTGATGGGTCCTAGGCCCATCTCTTGTCTTTCCCTTTCTATGGCTAGGAGCTGTCTCTCTAAAGCCAATCTTTTGGCCATCCTGGCTAACAGGAGGTCATCTTCACTGAGAGCATCCTCAGTGATTTCAGAAATGTGGGACCCTCCTGTGAGGGACTCACTATTTCTGACTAACACAGTTGGAGACAGGACTTGAGGGGTCCTGTTCTCCCTATTTAGGACTGGAGGAGGGACATTGGCCTCCAAGTCACTAATTTCTTCCTCTGTAAGGTCATCATCAGAGGGGTTGGCTTTTTCAAACTCTGCCAACAGCTCCTGGAGCTGAATTTTGGTAGGTCTGGAGCCAATGGTTATTTTTTTGATATTACAGAGAGACCTTCGCTCCCTCATCTTAAGATGGAGGTAAGGTGTGGTGTCGAGTTCCACCACATTCATCTCTGTATCAGACATTATTTTGCTAAAAGTTGGAAGACTTTTTAAAGAATCTAAAACTGTTTCTAGAATCTAATTTCAAACTTTTAACAAACTTTTAAACTCTAAAAGACAATGCTGAACAGGGACTTAACACACAAGGCCCTAGCAGGACTTTTAAGAATTTAGAAAAATTTCAAATTGCAAAAATGAATTTCTAATGACAATTTTGGAATTTGTCGTGTGATCAGGTATTGGCTGAGTAGTCCAGCAAATGCAAAGTCTTGTACCCCACCGCTGATCCACCAATGTAGGAAGTTGGCTCTGTATGTGCTATTTCAAAGTAAGGAATAGCATGCACAGAGTCCAAGGGTTCCCCTTAGAGGTAAGATAGTGGCAAAAAGAGATAATACTAATGCTCTATTTTGTGGTAGTGTGGTCGAGCAGTAGGCTTATCCAAGGAGTAGTGTTAAGCATTTGTTGTACATACACATAGACAATAAATGAGGTACACACACTCAGAGACAAATCCAGCCAATAGGTTTTTATATAGAAAAATATCTTTTCTTAGTTTATTTTAAGAACCACAGGTTCAAATTCTACATGTAATATCTCATTCGAAAGGTATTGCAGGTAAGTACTTTAGGAACTTCAAATCATCAAAATTGCATGTATACTTTTCAAGTTATTCACAAATAGCTGTTTTAAAAGTGGACACTTAGTGCAATTTTCACAGTTCCTAGGGGAGGTAAGTATTTGTTAGGTTAACCAGGTAAGTAAGACACTTACAGGGCTTAGTTCTTGGTCCAAGGTAGCCCACCGTTGGGGGTTCAGAGCAACCCCAAAGTCACCACACCAGCAGCTCAGGGCCGGTCAGGTGCAGAGTTCAAAGTGGTGCCCAAAACACATAGGCTAGAATGGAGAGAAGGGGGTGCCCCGGTTCCGGTCTGCTTGCAGGTAAGTACCCGCGTCTTCGGAGGGCAGACCAGGGGGGTTTTGTAGGGCACCGGGGGGGACACAAGCCCACACAGAAATTTCACCCTCAGCAGCGCGGGGGCGGCCGGGTGCAGTGTAGAAACAAGCGTCGGGTTTGTAATGGAAGTCAATTGGAGATCTAGGGATCTCTTCAGCGCTGCAGGCAGGCAAGGGGGGGGTTCCTCGGGGAAACCTCCACTTGGTCAAGGGAGAGGGACTCCTGGGGGTCACTCCTCCAGTGAAAGTCCGGTCCTTCAGGTCCTGGGGGCTGCGGGTGCAGGGTCTCTCCCAGGTGTCGGGACTTAGGATTCAAAGAGTCGCGGTCAGGGGAAGCCTCGGGATTCCCTCTGCAGGCGGCGCTGTGGGGGCTCAGGGGGGACAGGTTTTTGTACTCACAGTCTTAGAGTAGTCCTGGGGTCCCTCCTGAGGTGTTGGATCGCCACCAGCCGAGTCGGGGTCGCCGGGTGCAGTGTTGCAAGTCTCACGCTTCTTGCGGGGAGCTTGCAGGGTTCTTTAAAGCTGCTGGAAACAAAGTTGCAGCTTTTCTTGGAGCAGGTCCGCTGTCCTCGGGAGTTTCTTGTCTTTTCGAAGCAGGGGCAGTCCTCAGAGGATGTCGAGGTCCCTGGTCCCTTTGGAAGGCGTCGCTGGAGCAGGATCTTTGGAAGGCAGGAGACAGGCCGGTGAGTTTCTGGGGCCAAGGCAGTTGTCGTCTTCTGGTCTTCCTCTGCAGGGGTTTTTCAGCTAGGCAGTCCTTCTTCTTGTAGTTGCAGGAATCTAATTTTCTAGGGTTCAGGGTAGCCCTTAAATACTAAATTTAAGGGCGTGTTTAGGTCTGGGGGGTTAGTAGCCAATGGCTACTAGCCCTGAGGGTGGGTACACCCTCTTTGTGCCTCCTCCCAAGGGGAGGGGGTCACAATCCTAACCCTATTGGGGGAATCCTCCATCTGCAAGATGGAGGATTTCTAAAAGTTAGAGTCACCTCAGCTCAGGACACCTTAGGGGCTGTCCTGACTGGCCAGTGACTCCTCCTTGTTATTCTCATTATTTTCTCCGGCCTTGCCGCCAAAAGTGGGGCCTGGCCGGAGGGGGCGGGCAACTCCACTAGCTGGAGTGTCCTGCTGGGTTGGCACAAAGGAGGTGAGCCTTTGAGGCTCACCGCCAGGTGTGACAATTCCTGCCTGGGGGAGGTGTTAGCATCTCCACCCAGTGCAGGCTTTGTTACTGGCCTCAGAGTGACAAAGGCACTCTCCCCATGGGGCCAGCAACATGTCTCGGTTTGTGGCAGGCTGCTAAAACTAGTCAGCCTACACAGATAGTCGGTTAAGTTTCAGGGGGCACCTCTAAGGTGCCCTCTGGGGTGTATTTTACAATAAAATGTACACTGGCATCAGTGTGCATTTATTGTGCTGAGAAGTTTGATACCAAACTTCCCAGTTTTCAGTGTAGCCATTATGGTGCTGTGGAGTTCGTGTTTGACAAACTCCCAGACCATATACTCTTATGGCTACCCTGCACTTACAATGTCTAAGGTTTTGTTTAGACACTGTAGGGGTACCATGCTCATGCACTGGTACCCTCACCTATGGTATAGTGCACCCTGCCTTAGGGCTGTAAGGCCTGCTAGAGGGGTGTCTTACCTATACTGCATAGGCAGTGAGAGGCTGGCATGGCACCCTGAGGGGAGTGCCATGTCGACTTACTCGTTTTGTCCTCACTAGCACACACAAGCTGGCAAGCAGGGTGTCTGTGCTGAGTGAGAGGTCTCCAGGGTGGCATAAGATATGCTGCAGCCCTTAGAGACCTTCCTTGGCATCAGGGCCCTTGGTACTAGAAGTACCAGTTACAAGGGACTTATCTGGATGCCAGGGTCTGCCAATTGTGGATACAAAAGTACAGGTTAGGGAAAGAACACTGGTGCTGGGGCCTGGTTAGCAGGCCTCAGCACACTTTCAATTGTAAACATAGCATCAGCAAAGGCAAAAAGTCAGGGGGCAACCATGCCAAGGAGGCATTTCCTTACACAACCCCCCCCCAAACGAAAGAGGATGAGACTAACTTTTCCCAAGAGAGTCTTCATTTTCTAAGTGGAAGAACCTGGAAAGGCCATCTGCATTGGCATGGGCAGTCCCAGGTCTGTGTTCCACTATAAAGTCCATTCCCTGTAGGGAGATGGACCACCTCAACAGTTTAGGATTTTCACCTTTCATTTGCATCAGCCATTTGAGAGGTCTGTGGTCAGTTTGAACTAGGAAGTGAGTCCCAAAGAGGTATGGTCTCAGCTTCTTCAGGGACCAAACCACAGCAAAGGCCTCCCTCTCAATGGCACTCCAACGCTGCTCCCTGGGGAGTAACCTCATGCTAATGAAAGCAACAGGCTGGTCAAGACCATCATCATTTGTTTGGGACAAAACTGCCCCTATCCCATGTTCAGAGGCATCAGTCTGCACAATGAACTGCTTAGAATAATCTGGAGCTTTTAGAACTGGGGCTGAGCACATTGCTTGTTTCAGGGTGTCAAAGGCCTGTTGGCATTCCACAGTCCAGTTCACTTTCTTGGGCATTTTCTTGGAGGTGAGTTCAGTGAGGGCTGTCACAATGGATCCATATCCCTTCACAAACCTCCTGTAATACCCAGTCAAGCCAAGGAATGCCCTGACTTGAGTCTGGGTTTTTGGAGCTACCCAGTCCAGAATAGTCTGGATCTTGGGTTGGAGTGGCTGAACTTGGCCTCCACCTACAAGGTGTCCCAAGTAAACCACAGTTCCCTGCCCTATCTGGCATTTGGATGCCTTGATAGAGAGGCCTGCAGATTGCAGAGCCTTCAAAACCTTCTTCAGGTGGACCAGGTGATCCTGCCAGGTGGAGCTAAAGACAGCAATATCATCAAGATAAGCTGTGCTAAAGGACTCCAAGCCAGCAAGGACTTGATTCACCAACCTTTGGAAGGTGGCAGGGGCATTCTTTAAACCAAAGGGCATAACAGTAAACTGATAATGCCCATCAGGTGTGGAGAATGCTGTTTTCTCTTTTGCTCCAGGTGCCATTTTTATTTGCCAGTACCCTGCTGTCAAGTCAAAGGTACTTAAGAATTTGGCAGCACCTAATTTGTCTATGAGCTCATCAGCTCTTGGAATTGGATGAGCATCTGTCTTGGTGACAGAATTGAGCCCTCTGTAGTCCACACAAAACCTCATCTCTTTCTTTCCATCTTTGGTGTGAGGTTTGGGGACTAAGACCACTGGGCTAGCCCAGGGGCTGTCAGAGCGCTCAATTACTCCCAATTCCAGCATCTTGTGGACTTCCACCTTGATGCTTTCCTTAACATGGTCAGACTGTCTAAAGATTTTGTTTTTGACAGGCATGCTGTCTCCTGTGTCCACATCATGGGTACACAGGTGTGTCTGACCAGGGGTTAAGGAGAAGAGTTCAGGAAACTGTTGTAGGACTCTCCTACAATCAGCTTGCTGTTGGCCAGAGAGGGTGTCTGAGTAGATCACTCCATCTACTGTGCCATCTTTTGGGTCTGATGACAGAAGATCAGGGAGAGGTTCACTCTCTGCCTCCTGATCCTCATCTGTTACCATCAACAGATTCACATCAGCCCTGTCATGGAAGAGCTTAAGGCGGTTCACATGGATCACCCTCTTGGGGCTCCTGCTTGGGCCCAGGTCCACCAGGTAGGTGACCTGACTCTTCCTTTCTAGCACTGGGTAAGGGCCACTCCATTTGTCCTGGAGTGCCCTGGGAGCCACAGGCTCCAGAACCCAGACTTTCTGCCCTGGTTGGAACTCAACCAGTGCAGCCTTTTGGTCATACCAAAACTTCTGGAGCTGTTGGCTGGCCTCAAGGTTTTTGGTTGCCTTTTCCATGTACTCTGCCATTCTAGAGCGAAGGCCAAGTACATAGTCCACTATGTCCTGTTTAGGCTCATGGAGAGGTCTCTCCCAGCCTTCTTTAACAAGGGCAAGTGGTCCCCTTACAGGATGACCAAACAGAAGTTCAAAGGGTGAGAATCCTACTCCCTTCTGTGGCACCTCTCTGTAAGCGAAAAGCAGACATGGCAAGAGGACATCCCATCTCCTTTTGAGTTTTTCTGGGAGCCCCATGATCATGCCTTTTAATGTCTTGTTGAATCTCTCAACCAAGCCATTAGTTTGTGGATGGTATGGTGTAGTGAATTTATAAGTCACTCCACACTCATTCCACATGTGCTTTAGGTATGCTGACATGAAGTTGGTACCTCTGTCAGACACCACCTCCTTAGGGAAACCCACTCTGGTAAAGATACCAATGAGGGCCTTGGCTACTGCAGGGGCAGTAGTCGACCTAAGGGGAATAGCTTCAGGATACCTGGTAGCATGATCCACTACTACCAGGATATACATATTTCCTGAGGCTGTGGGAGGTTCTAGTGGACCAACTATGTCCACACCCACTCTTTCAAAGGGAACCCCCACCACTGGAAGTGGAATGAGGGGGGCCTTTGGATGCCCACCTGTCTTACCACTGGCTTGACAGGTGGGGCAGGAGAGGCAAAACTCCTTAACCATGTTGGACATATTGGGCCAGTAGAAGTGGTTGACTAACCTCTCCCACGTCTTGGTTTGTCCCAAATGTCCAGCAAGGGGAATGTCATGGGCCAATGTTAGGATGAACTTCCTGAACATCTGAGGCACTACCACTCTCCTAGTGGCACCAGGTTTGGGGTCTCTGGCCTCAGTGTACAGGAGCCCATCTTCCCAATAGACCCTATGTGTTCCATTTTTCTTGCCTTTGGACTCTTCAGCAGCTTGCTGCCTAAGGCCTTCAAGAGAGGGACAGGTTTCTTGTCCCTTACACAGCTCCTCCCTTGAGGGTCCCCCTGGGCCTAAGAGCTCAACCTGATAAGGTTCAAGCTCCAAAGGCTCAGTTCCCTCAGAGGGCAGAACTTCTTCCTGAGAAGAGAGGTTCCCTTTCTTTTGCTGTGTTGCAGTTGGTTTCCCAACTGACTTTCCTGTTCTCTTGGTAGGCTGGGCCATTTTTCCAGACTCCAGCTCTACTTTTTCACCCTGTGCCTTGCATTGTGCTCTTGTTTTCACACACACCAGTTCAGGGATACCCAGCATTGCTGCATGGGTTTTTAGTTCTACCTCAGCCCATGCTGAGGACTCCAGGTCATTTCCAAGCAGACAGTCCACTGGGATATTTGAGGAGACCACCACCTGTTTCAGGCCATTGACCCCTCCCCATTCTAAAGTAACCATTGCCATGGGATGTACTTTTCTCTGATTGTCAGCGTTAGTGACTGTGTAAGTTTTTCCAGTCAGGTATTGGCCAGGGGAAACCAGTTTCTCTGTCACCATGGTGACACTGGCACCTGTATCCCTCAGGCCCTCTATTCTAGTCCCATTAATTAAGAGTTGCTGTCTGTATTTTTGCATGTTAGGCGGCCAGACAGCTAGTGTGGCTAAATCCACCCCCCCTCAGAAACTAGAGTAGCTTCAGTGTGGACCCTGATTTGCTCTGGGCACACTGTTGATCCCACTTGGAGACTAGCCATACCAGTGTTACCTGGATGGGAGTTTGGAGTGGAACCTTTCTTGGGACAGGCCTTGTCTCCAGTTTGGTGTCCATGCTGTTTACAGCTATGACACCAGGCCTTTTTGGGATCAAAGTTTTTACCCTTGTACCCATTGTTTTGTGAAGAGGCTCTGGGCCCACCCTCCTGTGCAGGTTTTTGGGGGCCTGTAGAAGACTCTTTACTATTTTTAGTTTTGGTTGTCTCATCACCCTTCCCCTGGGGAGTCTTTGTGACCCCTTTCTTTTGGTCACCCCCTGTTGAAGTCTTGGACACCCTTGTCTTGACCCAATGGTCCGCCTTCTTTCCCAATTCTTGGGGAGAAATTGGTCCTAGGTCTACCAGATGCTGATGCAGTTTATCATTGAAACAATTACTTAACAGGTGTTCTTTCACAAATAAATTGTACAGCCCATCATAATTACTTACACCACTGCCTTGAATCCAACCATCTAGTGTTTTCACTGAGTAGTCAACAAAGTCAACCCAGGTCTGGCTCGAGGATTTTTGAGCCCCCCTGAACCTAATCCTGTACTCCTCAGTGGAGAATCCAAAGCCCTCAATCAGGGTACCCTTCATGAGGTCATATGATTCTGCATCTTTTCCAGAGAGTGTGAGGAGTCTATCCCTACACTTTCCAGTGAACATTTCCCAAAGGAGAGCACCCCAGTGAGATCTGTTCACTTTTCTGGTTACACAAGCCCTCTCAAAAGCTGTGAACCATTTGGTGATGTCATCACCATCTTCATATTTTGTCACAATCCCTTTGGGGATTTTTAACATGTCAGGAGAATCTCTGACCCTATTTATATTGCTGCCACCATTGATGGGTCCTAGGCCCATCTCTTGTCTTTCCCTTTCTATGGCTAGGAGCTGTCTCTCTAAAGCCAATCTTTTGGCCATCCTGGCTAACAGGAGGTCATCTTCACTGAGAGCATCCTCAGTGATTTCAGAAATGTGGGACCCTCCTGTGAGGGACTCACTATTTCTGACTAACACAGTTGGAGACAGGACTTGAGGGGTCCTGTTCTCCCTATTTAGGACTGGAGGAGGGACATTGGCCTCCAAGTCACTAATTTCTTCCTCTGTAAGGTCATCATCAGAGGGGTTGGCTTTTTCAAACTCTGCCAACAGCTCCTGGAGCTGAATTTTGGTAGGTCTGGAGCCAATGGTTATTTTTTTGATATTACAGAGAGACCTTCGCTCCCTCATCTTAAGATGGAGGTAAGGTGTGGTGTCGAGTTCCACCACATTCATCTCTGTATCAGACATTATTTTGCTAAAAGTTGGAAGACTTTTTAAAGAATCTAAAACTGTTTCTAGAATCTAATTTCAAACTTTTAACAAACTTTTAAACTCTAAAAGACAATGCTGAACAGGGACTTAACACACAAGGCCCTAGCAGGACTTTTAAGAATTTAGAAAAATTTCAAATTGCAAAAATGAATTTCTAATGACAATTTTGGAATTTGTCGTGTGATCAGGTATTGGCTGAGTAGTCCAGCAAATGCAAAGTCTTGTACCCCACCGCTGATCCACCAATGTAGGAAGTTGGCTCTGTATGTGCTATTTCAAAGTAAGGAATAGCATGCACAGAGTCCAAGGGTTCCCCTTAGAGGTAAGATAGTGGCAAAAAGAGATAATACTAATGCTCTATTTTGTGGTAGTGTGGTCGAGCAGTAGGCTTATCCAAGGAGTAGTGTTAAGCATTTGTTGTACATACACATAGACAATAAATGAGGTACACACACTCAGAGACAAATCCAGCCAATAGGTTTTTATATAGAAAAATATCTTTTCTTAGTTTATTTTAAGAACCACAGGTTCAAATTCTACATGTAATATCTCATTCGAAAGGTATTGCAGGTAAGTACTTTAGGAACTTCAAATCATCAAAATTGCATGTATACTTTTCAAGTTATTCACAAATAGCTGTTTTAAAAGTGGACACTTAGTGCAATTTTCACAGTTCCTAGGGGAGGTAAGTATTTGTTAGGTTAACCAGGTAAGTAAGACACTTACAGGGCTTAGTTCTTGGTCCAAGGTAGCCCACCGTTGGGGGTTCAGAGCAACCCCAAAGTCACCACACCAGCAGCTCAGGGCCGGTCAGGTGCAGAGTTCAAAGTGGTGCCCAAAACACATAGGCTAGAATGGAGAGAAGGGGGTGCCCCGGTTCCGGTCTGCTTGCAGGTAAGTACCCGCGTCTTCGGAGGGCAGACCAGGGGGGTTTTGTAGGGCACCGGGGGGGACACAAGCCCACACAGAAATTTCACCCTCAGCAGCGCGGGGGCGGCCGGGTGCAGTGTAGAAACAAGCGTCGGGTTTGTAATGGAAGTCAATTGGAGATCTAGGGATCTCTTCAGCGCTGCAGGCAGGCAAGGGGGGGGTTCCTCGGGGAAACCTCCACTTGGTCAAGGGAGAGGGACTCCTGGGGGTCACTCCTCCAGTGAAAGTCCGGTCCTTCAGGTCCTGGGGGCTGCGGGTGCAGGGTCTCTCCCAGGTGTCGGGACTTAGGATTCAAAGAGTCGCGGTCAGGGGAAGCCTCGGGATTCCCTCTGCAGGCGGCGCTGTGGGGGCTCAGGGGGGACAGGTTTTTGTACTCACAGTCTTAGAGTAGTCCTGGGGTCCCTCCTGAGGTGTTGGATCGCCACCAGCCGAGTCGGGGTCGCCGGGTGCAGTGTTGCAAGTCTCACGCTTCTTGCGGGGAGCTTGCAGGGTTCTTTAAAGCTGCTGGAAACAAAGTTGCAGCTTTTCTTGGAGCAGGTCCGCTGTCCTCTGGAGTTTCTTGTCTTTTCGAAGCAGGGGCAGTCCTCAGAGGATGTCGAGGTCGCTGGTCCCTTTGGAAGGCGTCGCTGGAGCAGGATCTTTGGAAGGCAGGAGACAGGCCGGTGAGTTTCTGGGGCCAAGGCAGTTGTCGTCTTCTGGTCTTCCTCTGCAGGGGTTTTTCAGCTAGGCAGTCCTTCTTCTTGTAGTTGCAGGAATCTAATTTTCTAGGGTTCAGGGTAGCCCTTAAATACTAAATTTAAGGGCGTGTTTAGGTCTGGGGGGTTAGTAGCCAATGGCTACTAGCCCTGAGGGTGGGTACACCCTCTTTGTGCCTCCTCCCAAGGGGAGGGGGTCACAATCCTAACCCTATTGGGGGAATCCTCCATCTGCAAGATGGAGGATTTCTAAAAGTTAGAGTCACCTCAGCTCAGGACACCTTAGGGGCTGTCCTGACTGGCCAGTGACTCCTCCTTGTTATTCTCATTATTTTCTCCGGCCTTGCCGCCAAAAGTGGGGCCTGGCCGGAGGGGGCGGGCAACTCCACTAGCTGGAGTGTCCTGCTGGGTTGGCACAAAGGAGGTGAGCCTTTGAGGCTCACCGCCAGGTGTGACAATTCCTGCCTGGGGGAGGTGTTAGCATCTCCACCCAGTGCAGGCTTTGTTACTGGCCTCAGAGTGACAAAGGCACTCTCCCCATGGGGCCAGCAACATGTCTCGGTTTGTGGCAGGCTGCTAAAACTAGTCAGCCTACACAGATAGTCGGTTAAGTTTCAGGGGGCACCTCTAAGGTGCCCTCTGGGGTGTATTTTACAATAAAATGTACACTGGCATCAGTGTGCATTTATTGTGCTGAGAAGTTTGATACCAAACTTCCCAGTTTTCAGTGTAGCCATTATGGTGCTGTGGAGTTCGTGTTTGACAAACTCCCAGACCATATACTCTTATGGCTACCCTGCACTTACAATGTCTAAGGTTTTGTTTAGACACTGTAGGGGTACCATGCTCATGCACTGGTACCCTCACCTATGGTATAGTGCACCCTGCCTTAGGGCTGTAAGGCCTGCTAGAGGGGTGTCTTACCTATACTGCATAGGCAGTGAGAGGCTGGCATGGCACCCTGAGGGGAGTGCCATGTCGACTTACTCGTTTTGTCCTCACTAGCACACACAAGCTGGCAAGCAGTGTGTCTGTGCTGAGTGAGAGGTCTCCAGGGTGGCATAAGACATGCTGCAGCCCTTAGAGACCTTCCTTGGCATCAGGGCCCTTGGTACTAGAAGTACCAGTTACAAGGGACTTATCTGGATGCCAGGGTCTGCCAATTGTGGATACAAAAGTACAGGTTAGGGAAAGAACACTGGTGCTGGGGCCTGGTTAGCAGGCCTCAGCACACTTTCAATTGTAAACATAGCATCAGCAAAGGCAAAAAGTCAGGGGGCAACCATGCCAAGGAGGCATTTCCTTACAAGGACCCAAGGGGTAAAGTGGGCCATAGGACACTGTTGGCCATGACTACTGGGATGCATCTGTGATCAAGGTAAGTTTAAGTGCTGCACAGATGGAATCCACAGATGAGCCAAAGGATTCCCCCTTAGTTAATTCAGTGGGCACTGAGAGTGTAGGGATCCATCAGGGTTCAGAGAAGCGTAGAACTGGCAAGAGACCCTGCAGAAGTGGGCGACTGTCCCGGTTTGATCACTTTAAGCAGGAAAGTCCAGCAAGGTATTGATGGACCTACCCTGTCTTTAGGCTGAGAGGGGGTTGTGTTGGAAATAGCCCTTTTTGCAGGGTTATCCCCTAACTTTTTGCCTCTGACCTGCTTTTGACTATGTGCTGCATTTCGTTTTTACTTGCTTTAGGACTCTGGGCACTTTACCAATGCTGACCAGTGCTAAAGGGCAAGTGATCTCTATCTAAATGGTATTAATGATTGGTTTATTCATAATTGGCATATTTGATTTACTAATAAGCCCTTAGTAAAGTACACTATGGGTGCCCAGGGCCTGTAAATCAAACACTACTACTAGGCCTGCAGCACCGATTCTGCCACCCACAGGAGTAGCCCTATAAACATGTCTCAGACCTGCCACTACAGTGTCTGTGTGTGCAGTTTTGAACTCCTAGTTCGACCTGGTAAGTGCACCCACTTGCCAGGCTCAAACCTTCCATTTTACTACAAGTTACTCCTAAGGTAGGCCCTAGGCAGCCCAATGGGCAGGGTGCAGTGTATGTAAAAGGTAGGACATGTACTGATAGTGAAATACTGCTAAATTTGTTTTTCACTATTGCAAGGCTTGTTGCTCCCATAGCTTAACATTGGTATTGCCTTGAAATATATTTTAAGTGTAATTTCCCATTGAGAGCAGATAGAGATCTGGAGTCTGGGGTCTCTGAACTCCCAATTTAAAAATACAATTTAAAAAACAGCTTCACCAAAATATATGTAAGTTTGAAAATGCCACTTTTAGAAAGTGGGCATTTTCTTGCTTACTCGTGCTGTGCCACTGCCTGCCCCTGGAATACACATCTGGGTCAGGATGACAGTTGGGATGTTAGTAAATTCAGTCTAGACAGTCACACAAAGAAAGCTGAGGTGTGCCAGGCATTTCCTGATGGGTCTTCCTTAGCTAGAATGGTGGGAGCAGTTGACACTCTTACACGAATAGGGCAGTCCCTACACAAAGCACTCTCCAACCCCCTGGAGTGTGTCTGGAGTCAGGACAGGGGAAGGCAGGGTCTTGTGCACTACAAAGACTACTCTTTTAATTTGTTCTACTTCAAAGACGGAAATGGGTATAAGTAGTGGGCCTCTGACCCCACATAGTTAGGACACTTCTGGACTGAGGACATTCTGCCAGGAAGAAGAGCTGGATGCCCTAGGGGGGACTGTCATTCTGCCTGTTGCTTTGTTGTGGTGACCTGCTGCTTCTGCCATGGAGTGAAAGAACTGGACTTTGATTTCTACATCCTGCTTTCCAAGGTTCTCTGATGGCTTGAACTGAGCTTGCCTTCTGCTAAGAAGTTTCAGGGACATTAAAGACTTCAGCTGCCAGTGCCTGGGCTCTTCTGCTGAAAGTCCTCACTTGCCAAGTGGTGCTAACTCCAGTCCATAGGCCCTTGGAAGTGTAAGTTGGTGATCTGAAGTAGAAACTCCATTTTCGTTTTAGTCTTGTTTTAATGAGATATATATTGGCTATTTTTCTAAACTGGTGTGGAGTACTTTTCTGATGTTTTCACTGTGTTGCCGTGTACAAATACTTTACACATTGCCTCGGAGATAAGCCTTACTGCTCGTGCCAAGCTACCAAGGGGGTGAGCAGGGGTTACCTTAGCTGTGTGGCTTCCTTACCCTGACTAGAGTGAGAGTCCCTACTTGGACAGGGTACAAACCACAGCCAACTAGAGACCCCATTACTAACAGATTCATATATGTGCATGACTGGGCATGCGCACATGAACGTTCCATGTATAATTGTGGCAATGTAAAATCATGTGCAAAGCAGCCACTCATAGTCAGTTTCAGGTAAGGCTGCCCTCTAGAATTCCTCAGCTTGAAACTTGTACGTTGCATTGGAAAACACTACACAGATGGCAGACTACAGTGTCCCACAATATTCTCAAACATTTACATAATAAAAGCATGTATGCCTACAACATGTGGGTGGAAGTATGAGTGCATGTTGAAATGTGCATGTATGGATACACAAGCGACTACTTGGGCAACTACTGAGGCCAATAGTGTACAAAGAATTTGACATGCTGAAGTTGCAGAGTCTGTAAGGCGTTTCGGCTTTTCAGATCTCGCCTCAGACACTACATGCGTGGACTGTTGGGAGAGATTTTGTTAGCTTACAGTGTCCTTGAAGCCTATTGCTTGTCATTGGTTGGCGTAGTCGTTTCTCTCATTTGCTTGTCTCTACTTTGTTGGCGCCTCTGGGTTTCATTTCCTTGTTTTGGGTTTGTTCCTCCCCACGAGCATTGTCCCATTACCTGTATCTTTCCACTGTCCTACTTTCAGACACCACTTTTTTCTTGAGTACTCTGTGGCAGTGCACGTGTTTTCTAGCTGTCCTCCACCGCATTCGGTCATTTTGCACTTTTGCTGCCCATGTGCTTTCCCCACACTCCCCTGTGACCCCCTTGTGTGTTTATCCCACCTCCCACATTGCTTTTGTGCTTCTACCTCCGCATTGCGCTTTCTCTCGCCCTATTGGTTCCTCCACATTCCTCCCCGTCTGTTCCTTCTCCACACCCTCTGTGTTGCTTTCCACCACCTGCAATTCCTTCCATGTTGCACCCCTCTTGATGCTTCTCGGTCTTTTATTTTACTTCCCCAACCTGAACTACTTTTTGTTTGCCAATCCAACTCAGAAACAGGCATGTGTCATTATTGTAGGCGTGGGCATGCTTGATCCCTCCACCTGTAAAATGATGGTGCAATGAGATTTTTGTTTTCTTTATTCAAAAGCCATTTTCCACAGCATAGTTTCTTTGTTACACTGGTGATGTGGGGGGGAGAAGGATGTGGACTTATTCTTGCTGAAAGCTTTCATTCCTATGGCGCACCCGGTGGCATGGAGCCCTGGGAGACTGTGCTGTACAAGAAAGACTATGGTTATACCACAGACCTTCAGTACCAAGTTCCATGTATTTCTGCACAGATCACATGTTAATGTACTTACCTATAGCATTGTATATACAATACAAGACGGAATGACATGCGTGTAGTGGGGTAGCGCAGAACGATGCTCCCTCCTCGCCAGGACTATTTCCAGAGCAGGCTTGGTAAACACCCAACCCGAAGGATGAACTGCACGGATTACAAAGCATGAAGTGGGAGCTCTGTTGTGGGTTGCTTGGAAACCAACAGAGAATGCAGAGTCAATGGCAGGACTGCAACAGGCAACCAATCACTCCATTGAGCAGCTCTCTAAATGGGGCTGCTGCTCAGTATTAAAAACAAAAAGCTCCACTTCCTCTAAGAAATGCTAAATCTGGAGCAGAAAAAACAGGAGACATCAAAAGAAAAAAGAATTGGACGTTCTTCTCTTTATTTTGAGGGGTCTGGCCTAGTGGCTATAGGTGGAGGAGCATGAGTTAAGCCTCTGCTGTGGAACTGAGGTGCAGTTACAGACTCACTGTGCAATTCTACCTGTTTCCGTGTCTTGGAGAAGTCAGTTATAATTATCACTAATATCAGTCTTCAAAAGCAGATAATGAAGTCTTTCATGAAAGAAGTATAATGCATGCATCTTTTTGCAAAGGTAGTTCTGCATGGGTGCAAAGCATGATAATTACCTTAATGCACATCCAGACAGAGAGGGGAAAAGTAATCAACACGAAGAAAAATGACACAATCACCAAGAACCATCCGCAGAAGCCAAGCCCGGGATCAGGTTGAGCTGGGGAGAAGAGACAAACACTATTTTAACCTTAAACAGTAACACAAAACTAAGGATTGTATTAAACGAGAAACTTCAGCAGTCAATGACCTCCATCCCTGGTACTTTTATTGTTCTCGTTTGAGAATATTTCGCTTTTATGTGACACAAAGGTTTGTGTACCCACCCCTCCAAAATGAGAGATGAAGTGTTGGAGAAATGAAAACAATTTTGAAAGAGTAGCATTAAAGAATGTATTTAGTTCAGATGTATTTGAACTAGGTGTATCTAGGCAAAGTGGAATTAAAGACTGTACACCCTGTGTTTGGCTGCAGGTTTACCTGATGGTCCTTAAATATCTCAAAATAAACACTGAGGCCCTCGCTAGGAGTTTGGTGGGCAGAAAAGGCCGCCCGCCGAACTCCCGCAGGTCAGGAGACCGCCAGTGCGGTCTCCTTCCTGCTGGCCCTATTACGAGTGTCTCGTTGGCCCAGCGGGAAACACACAACATTGATGCTGACACTGATGGCTGGCGGCAATGCTGTTGTGCATCAAGTGCACCAGCCTCCGTCGCGCAAATCACTGTCTGCAAAGCACAACGGGGCTAGCCTGGGGGGGCCCAAGCACTGCCCATGCCAAGTGCATGGGCAGTGCAGGGGTACCCCGTCTCCACCAGCACTTAGGCTGGCGGGGAGAGAGTGGTCGTAATCCCCAGGGTAGTGCTTTCGCCATGGTTGTAATGTTGCGGTCAGACCGCCGCTTTGGCGGCGGTCTCACCACGACTGTGACCCTGGTGGTCTGATGACCGCCAGCGTCATAATGAGGTCCTGATCTAGAAGAAAGGTTGGTTAAGTAGGCTTGTGTAATTACTGTGAATTTTAAAAAAAACTCGACCATCTTGCACCAGAGGTGACAGGGACAGGCACCTAATCACCACTACGGATCACCTGTCTGTGACATATCACAAGATACACCAAACACACATACGCTAGGCCAGTGGGAAGTAGAATTTACCCCCTGACTGAGCCCCACTGTGGGGAACACACTCAACCTTAAGATCATAGCACACACCTCTGTGGTAACCTAAAGCGCAAAGAGGCTGAGATATTGGCATACGTTTATTTTCGGTGTGCACAAACAACGCAACATGACAAGTCAACAGACCATAGGCACCATTGGCCAGTTTGCAAGGGCATCACACAGGGTACCGATTGAGTTTTTCAATAGAGTCATAGTAGCCAGAATGTCCGTTTTATACCTACGCAAACTTCCTCTTTTTATAAGTGAAAAAAGTTCTCTTTTTGCCATTACCAGCTAATATGTAGAGCACAGGTGCTTTAATATTCTCCCCTGTATGTTTCTAAAAATGAATATCCATCTATCTAACTTGTATACACGGAGTGTACTTTAACCCTTCAATAAAAACACCTGAACTAAAAAGAACCTGCTACCGCAGACCTTCTGTAGGAGGCACGTTTTCAATAAAGCTGTTTAACCTAAAAAAAAAAAAAAAGGTTTCGAGTCAAATACTGTGTCATCACTTCCTGTTATGTCGTCACGATGTGTCGTCACTTCCGTTTTGGAGCAACGATGCTTTTTGCCTACTTTGAATGCCATGTAAATGTTCCCACCTGCTCAATGCCCAAGTATTCAGGACACATGCCAGCTTCTGGCAGTAAAACTGTGAAGTTCACAGGCAGCAGCTGTCTGAGGCCAGGCAGGATATACCGTCTTAATGCAGCCTCAGCACTGGCACAGGCCAGCCCGTCTCAAAATAGCTCAGGGACATGAATGGTTGGCAAAGTTTTTATTTATCTTAAGCCAAGCACAAAAGGTGGGACGAGCACAACAGTAATTACTAGATGCCATGTCTGGTATCAGCGAATCAGTTTCAAGGCGTTACTGAAAAAAAAATACACAAGGGCCAGCATTAAACTGGGCAAGGAGGGCGAATACCACTGGGCACGCTGCTGGGAAATGTAATAAAAGTCAATGTATTTGTTACACTGGTTTAACAAATGTAACCGCTCAGAATGTTATAGCGCACAGACTTAGGGCCTACTTTCAAGTTTGCGGATGGGGTCTCCGTCACAATGGGATATCCTGTCCGCCGTATGATATATCCTATGGGAATCGTAAAAACGGCAGGCACGATATCTGTCATGTTTGTGCTAGAGAAAGCAGTCTGCCAAACTCTAAATTAGGCCCTTGGGGCCTGATTTAGATCTGGGCGGATGAGTTGCTCCGTCGCAACAGTGACGGATATTGAGTCTGCTGAAATATAAATCCCATAGGAGATAATGGGATTTAGATTTCAGAGGACGGGATACCGTCACCGTTGTGATGGAGTAACTTGTCCTTCCAGATCTTAAGCAGCAATGGGATTTAGATTTCAGAGGACGGGATACAGTCACCGTTGTGATGGAGTAACTTGTCCGTCCAGATCTTAATCAGTAATGGGATTTAGATTTCAGAGGACGGGATACTGTCACCGTTGTGATGGAGTAACTTGTCCGTCCAGATCTTAATCAGTAATGGGATTTAGATTTCAGAGGACGGGAGACCATCAGCGTTGTGATGGAGTAACTTGTCCGTCCAGATCTCACTCAGGCCCTTAGTCTCTTGGCACTGAAAGGGTGACTTGGGGAGATGGGATCCAGTGAGGGACTCTGGAGAGACCACTCTGTACACCCAGCTAAAGCTGCACCCACCTTTCCTCACAGTGCATGGACGGTCCATGTCATCAAGCATTGGTAAAACCCACAATGGATGACCATAAGGAACATTTTCCAGACACCAGGTAAAAACACACCCTGTGGACGTGTTTCCAGCTCACCATCGCATTTCTTGCATGATAAAGTCTGTTCACCTGGTCCCCATATGACACATGCTGATACCATATTACGCATAAGCTCGCTGGTCAGATATCTGTTCCTGTTTACTTCAGAAGTAAGTAAAGTAATAAATCTAAACTCTTCTCTAAAACCACAGGTAGTGGTAAATCCTTGTCATGTACAGATGCAGCCAACAGAGACTCAACCCCCGAGCTCTTATTGGATAAAAAATGGGTACATTGTTCACTATGGTATGTTCCTCTCTTCACTGCCTCACTAACGATACCTTATATAGAAAGAGGGGGTACGCGCCCTATGTGATAAACTATGTAATACATTTTCAGAGCGCCTCATGGAAAACACATACGTCACCACACCTTTGCATCAAAGCTCCGGACCTGGACACCACACACCGAAAACCAGAGGGAACTCAAGCACAGCTGACCGGCCTGGTAGGAGAAGCAAGCTGATGGATTCCTCCTGGACCCATGCCCTGCAGCACGTGCCATGAACATCCTCTCCTTACTCAGGGCACCAGGGTGTCTTCGCACCTCTCAGGGCTGGCAGATGTAAGAGCAGCTTACTTTCAGCGTAGTGGCAGCTAGCTGGTGGTGCAACCCTTCTCCTGAACTCTTCAACCACTTGTAGCAGTACGAGGCTTATGCAAAGTTCAGAACTGCAGGACTCGAGGAAAACAAGCATTGACAAAATCGACAGGCCTGGCTTCCTTTTCAGGTCTTGACTAAAATAGCCTGCTGTGTTAAAAATAGAAAAAGGTTATTTCAGTGTACAATGAATGTGTCTGTGAGACAAACCACATAAGGTGTGATGATTCAGTGAATGTTTGAGATGTACAATAGTCCCCCCATACACTGCAATGTAGAGACTCCACAGTAGGTGGAATGATACACCAACTGCTAGCAGCATGTGGTAAAATTGTATTTTTCTTGTGGGGCAAAGGAAAAACCAACTTTATGTATGGTTTAAAGAACTGGTACTTGTAATTGCTGCAACACGGAGAACTTCCTGGAAAGCTGGGTTAAGGGGAGGGGTTTGAGTGTGTAGACAGGACACAAAACAAGTCCAATGGCCACCCGTTGGAGTGCCTTCACACCTGGCCACTGAAAGGTGGCAGGCCTAAATTTTACCCTCCCAGCAGAGAAGGTTTAGAACAGTGGTTCCCAAGCTTTTGACTTCTGTGGACACCCACTTTTTCATTACTGGAACCTGGTGACTGCCACTGAATTATTGTTGGAATCCGGGACCCCTCCCCCCCCCCCACTGTGCCGTTACTGGAAGCCGTGGACCCAGGCCTACACATTATGATTTGAAACACAAAACAATACACACACAAAATATAGAAACAAGCATTCATCAAACCCATACACAAATGATAACCCATGTATTTAATTTGCGAAGAATTATTAAATATATATATATATATATATATATATAAAAAATATTAGGAAGGTTGGAACTTTTCCAAACTCAATTGAAGCCACACACTGTCCATATTATATTATATTTGATGCACCTGCACTGCTCCCACAAATCAATCTGAAAAGACTAATTTAATTTTTAGCCTAATTGCAAGTCCCCAACATTTACAGTACAATTTAAAGTTTTCAGACCCTTTGTTTATATAAAAACGTTATAAATCTGCTAATATTATTTCATTTTCTAAGCAGTCGCGGACCCCCTGAGGAGACTTCACGGACCCCTCCAGGTGTCCCCGGACCACAGGTTGGGAACCACTGGTTCGGAAGTCTTGGGCTGGTGGCTGAGGGCTGGTCTGGGAAGAAGTTGTCTCTAAAGAGGGCAAGAGCTGTCGCGAGGACGAGGTCTCGGGGTGTTGGGTAAGTGTGACTTATACCTTCAGACACAAGGGGGGCTGAATGGGGGAAAAGGGGTTTAAGATTTGTTGATAAACGAGAACCGGAGTCATTCTTGCGAAGCAGCACCCAGCCATGGTTTCAGCAGCGGACTCTGTAACTTCCGGTAAGATCTAGTTAATGCCGTGACTCTGTTTTACGGCTGTTTACATTTGTCTATTTACATTTGTCTATTTTATATTCTGCAAGGCTTTCAGAGATGATCTGTCGAGGGTTTATGTGCGCTGTGTACACAGAATAAACTGTAACTAAACTCACAGAGCTAGACAGGGAGCCTGGGCTGAGTGAAGAAGTGCAGAGAAGCAGCGACGAGAGGAAAAGCCGAGAGGTGTGCAAAGTGGAGAGAAATGGAGCGCTGTGGAGAGAGCACACTGGAGCAGTGTAAGGCTCTCTGCCAGACCACACACAGAGGAGAAATAGTCCATCCTTGTCAGCTACAATAACAGAAAATGTTCACCCGGGTGCCCCATGGGTAACCACCACTACTACATCATCTGTATGTAGGATGTGCTAGTGAGCTGAACACTCGCCACTGACAAAGGCTGCTCTGGAAGTCACTAATCTGAAACCAGCCGGGCACACTCAGCCTTTCATCCTTCCATTATTTCAATACGATAAATTGAATACAAGTAAGAGTTGGAAGCGTGAAGACAGTACTATGACACACTACACAAACAGCAAGATAGTATTAATGTCCAGACTCCTATTAGTTAGGGACTTCCTCAGAGCCCCTCATTGAAACATCCTTCACACACCAACATTCCGAGCTCATATCTCCGCCTCTGTACCATGCCCTGACGTTGCACTACACACGAGGCGCCTCACACACTGGTAAATGCTCCTTGTATGGCCCATGCCGCGCTGCTTTCAGCAGGCCAGGGAGAATTTGTAATCAGATTTCGAATGAATTGGATTCCCAGTTATTCACTTTTGGGAAACGCCCCGGCGGCCGTTAAGGGCAGAATTACTCCAAATTCCTGTAACTCCTGTTAAGCGTATGTGCAAAAGATGCATACACGGGTATTGCATACAATCAAAAAATGAAGAATTCACAAAAATTGTTAACACTAATTCTGAATAGTCTGCACTAGAATTTAAAAGCCATAGACTAGACTTTAAAATCCATATATACAAAAGCAAAATAAAAATACAATACAAAAGTGAACAATTCACAAAAATATATTAAACATATTTTGTATTAACATTTTCTTTAATTCTCTAGGCTATTATTCCAAGGCTAACGCAATGTAAGGGCCTTTAATGTGGAACTAAAAGCCACTTCAGTATTTCTGATGGACTTTACATTAAACTTTAAACCGAGGCATAAAGTATTTATATTTAGTGCGTGTAAACAGTATGTGCATAAGATTATAAGCAGGCTGAAATTCACAGTGAAGGTATTACTGGTCAACTTTTATTGATGTGTTCTTTTTAATTTATTTATTCCCCACATAGGCGTGCCGGCGTTTGACATGAGCATTTTTACTTTTATTATTTCGAAACGTTTAATGTCCATTTCAAATGTTAGGAAGAAAAAATTAAAAAAAACTTCAAAGTCTTGCAAAAGGTCTAAACTTCTGCCTTTGCCACAGTGTGTTTTAAATGTCTGATGATCCATGTTCTAGTAAAACATGCAAAGTTCTTTTTGACGCCTATAATCTCAGAATTATTTTTGATACATTTTTACAGCACAAACCAGACTATGGAGATGGTAGCTGACCACTAGGCCAGGCTTTGCTTTTAGGAGAGATTCCAAGAACTATCCAGGTGGTGGCTGACCACTGGGTCCAGGTCCTGCTATAAGGAGCAACTCTGAGGTCTAGGCAGGTGATGTCTGACCACTGAGCCAGGTTCTACTCTCAGTGGAGACTCAGGGGACTATGCAAGTGGTGGCTGACCACTGAGACAGAGCCTGGTCTCGGGAGGTACTCAGGGGTCTATGGAGGCGATGAGCCACTAAGCCAGGGCCGGCTTTAATGAGGGACTCCGCAGACTATGTCGTTGGTGGCTGACTCCTAAACCAGGGTCTGCAATAAGAAGAGGCTCAGCAGGTAACATACCAAATCCCAGAAGCATGTTCTAGCAACCTTGGCCCTGGCGCTTGTTGTCTCCACGTAGGTCTACTGCTCTTCAGAGTGAGAAGTTCAGGGTCATTCGTGAAGCCCAGTGTGGGGTGACCCTCTGGAGCCAAAAGTCTAGTTAGTGTGTGCAACCCGAAGAAGTCTTCAACCCTGCGAGGCAATGCAGACCCTTACAGCACCAGAAAAGGGGGACCACCCCCTCTTGGGGCTCCTGCCAGTGACTTTGCACATTTGTATGGGGGACCGGCCAAGTGAAATTTCAGGTGTTGCTCAACACATTTTGCACTGGGCCTCATAATTTTTTCTATACCAAATACGTTTACTTGATCAAAAAGTAACTCACCAGGAGAGTAATGGTGTTGTATGTGGAGAGGTGTGTTAAACCCTCTGAAGCCCTCAAACGCCACTGACAAGGAGCAGGGCAGGAGGACAGGTGGCCTGGATGAAGGCAGGCGCGGGTAAGCTCCAAGCTCACTCAACAGGGCGTCGGACACCAGAGTGGCTTCTGGCTTACACATCATTGCAGAAGAAAGCTGTCCAAAATACACTACTGCTGACAGCCATCAGAATGTGGGCTGCCAGGGAGACCTCCTCCAGGCCAGCGATGTGTGTTGGGGGGCCAGTATTGCACATCTCTTGCACGGGTGAGGTTCACACACCAGTTATCGAAACAGTAACGTGAGGACGCCTACAATCTTCACTCAATTCAGTCTCCTGCCTGAAAGACGTTCAGTCTTCAGCAGACGGGGCTATTGAGACACCATTTAAGACCAGCCGTGGAATGGGTGGAGCTAAAAAGGAACCCCTGTGGTTGGGTTACAGCGTTGTGGTGATGCTGCTCACGAGGCACCCAAACAGAAAAGATACAAATTACAGAAAGACAAGTTCACGCCACTAAAGCCGCGATCACAAGTGAGAAGGTCACTTGATGGGGCACTAGAGGGCACGTACAAGACACGCGCAGTATATTCTTGCTTTGAAGTGTTCATAAATGGAAGAAATACTCGTCATTGCCTTTGCACACATCATTTATGTTATTGCGTAAATAAAAGACTGATTAATGTTTTTCACGATAAAGGCAGACAGGTGTGACTTGTTTCTTCCATGAACTGGAAAAATCTCTCCTCTTTAGATAAAGGGTCCGGTCTTAGCTGGACTGCGGCACACCTTGGTATACATTTCACTGCCTGCATGGAACAGAGGAATTGTCCGCATGTCGCGTGACCCTTTTCTTGGCTGATAACTCCGCTCCCCAGAGGACAAAAAAAAATCTTAAATGCCAGGTCGTTGAAAGAGCATGGCACGTGACGTAATGACTGCCTACTCTCCTTTAAAGTGTGAAGCGTTGTCCTGCTCCACACCGTACTCTAGCGGTGCACCTTTCTGTGAAATACAGTCAGAAGCTCTAAAATTAAATATACAAGTCTTGCTCAATTCGTAGGATCCCATAGTCAGGATTTCTTTGATTTCATCATTCGAAAAAGCAATGTTGCGGTGTCATTTAATTTCGCTAACGTGTTTTGTAATATCTTAAATAACTTCCTCTGGGCGAAAAAATAAACCTTTCAATGGGATTGTAAAAACTAGTCGTGTCGCATACTTCCAACAGGTCTCGGTTAATTTCTAGTCCTACTAAATTTGAACTTGATTTGTTTCAAAGTGTTCATAACTTTGTTTAGTATGTATCGGCGCGTGTTTCTGGGACCCGGAAACAACTCGCACATATGCACAACTGAATGTGCAATGCCCGGAGCGGGGGTGCAGGCAGCACGCGCAGTGTTTCTCAGCGTCAGAGGCGGGGGCGTGTCCGTCATTTCCCGGTGACTCGTGGGCGCGCGCCCAGCTTTGCTCGTCGGTGTAGATCTCCTGACTTCCGGATTGGTTTGGTAAGCCAGGGCTTTCCCTCATTCCTGGGAGACACGAGGCAGTTTACACAACCACAAGTTGCTGTTTACTGTACAGGCGTCTGATTGCACTGCTCCTTACCCAACACATCCAGGGGCAACCGCGCCTTAACTTGGCCTGACTGGAAAACAAAACCAGCCTATGTAAAAAGAACAAAAAACTTCCTGTGCCACGCTACTGAGGCAACGTATTGTAAAAAATAATCCCACACACTCAATTTCGCCTAATTCTTTTATATACAATGAAATAGCAAAATAGCGTTTCACGAAATAGCTTATATCATTTTATATAAGGATAACTTCATTCATCGTTTTGCCTAGAAGAAGAGAAGCTGGAGGAGATCCATTTCATGCTAAGGAAAGAGTTTATTCTATGTTCTTCAATCAATGTATCCGTCTGGCAAATGCGTCGGGTCCCTTACTCTCTGGGATGCTGACGGACTACAGACCGCAAAGGACCGCACTTTCTCAAGACCCTTTAAGGAATTTTAAATGGCTTAAGTTCCTTTCTTGACAGGATTCCCAATCTTATTACCCGGATTTTTAGGCTGACTAGACATTTGACCCTGACAAAATTACCTGTAAACCCTGAAAAGGTCCCAGGCCTGCACGCTGATATGGGCCGAAACGTGTTTCGGCTGTTACTACAGTGACTGAAGGACATAGAATAAACTCTTTACTTATCATGAACTGAATCTACTCTCTTCTGTTTTCTACGCAAAAAGTTGATGAATGCATTTATCCTTGTATAAAGTGATATAAGCTACTCTGTAGAACACTATTTTGCTATCTGAAATATGAGAAATTATTAGATGGTGACGCTGTATCTCCTAAGATTTGAAAAACAGTTTACAATATATGGTGAAGGGAAGGAGTTCTGCCCTCAAACGGTTGCACACATATCCTTGTAGGAGCTTCCTGGAGAAGGCATTATCTGAGTATTAGATCCTGAAGATCCCTACCACATTTGTTGCAAAGACTAGAATTTGGCCAGAGATGCTTTCGCGGTTAAATCAATGCAGCAAATTGAGCCCTGAAAGCAGTGTCTTTCTCTGCAGCTATAGTAAATAGCAGAGCTGTAAAATGGCCAGCAGGCCAGGCCTGGCAGTATGCAGAAGCAGAAACCAGCAGATTTACAACAGTGTTCTTGTGAGCACTAATTATTTTCAGACAATTACATCTGGAGGTTAATAATGGGGTGAATAGTCTTGGAGCTCTACGTCTGACATTTAATTTTTGTAATACTTTTTATACCTCAGTTTTCGAAAAATCTGATTCTCAGATTAATTTTCTTTTTAAACGGGGAGAATTCTTCATCATTTTCTATCTAATCCTAAACCACTACTTTTCTCTTTCGATTACTCTTTTCCTAACTTTTCTGTTTTACTAACTCTCTCCAGAATCCTTGACCTGACTAGTTCTTTCACCACACTACTCTTCCGTACACTACCGCTAAGCTTATCCCTTGAAATAAATGCTTACCTCAGTTTTTCCCTTTTCATTATCCCTAACCCAAATGTTAAACAACTAGAACCCTAACATTGTCACTTTCTGTTCAACCAACCAAGGTTTCTGCCTCCAGTGCTTTAGAAGTTCTATGTTCTTCACCAGAATTTTTGTTGCTAAAGATTAATGTAAAATATCTAAACTCCTAAAAAAACGAACAGACTCATCTTGTCTCTTCTGGCTTTGGCCTTCTCCCTGCCCTGCCCCCCCCCCCCACACCACATATCAAAACTCGTAACAATACACAACTCATCTGGTCTCTTCTGGCTTTGGCCTTCTGCCCCACCAAGATTCATGCCACGTATCCAAGCTCTTACATAACTTTTGCCTCTTCTGGTTTTTGCAGTGCTGCCCTGCTGCAGTACTTATGGCCCGGTGTTCCAGAAAGCAACACCTCCTTTCCCTGCCTTCCTTCACTCATTCCTTCCTTCCTCCATTAAAACTACTCCATGAGTGATGTGATTTGCATGGGTTTGGCCATTGTTCCAATCTCTGTTTTTTCAAACAAAGCAGTTCAATAGCCTGTTCAGAGGCGCAGTTATTCATGAACCCAATAAATAAATTGACTGGTCTTCCAGCCACACCCAACCTGCCCTATCATAACTGGGTTGGCTTCCTGTCAGAAGGGGGGTTTGGGGATTCAGGTCTAAAAATCAGGCCCAGACTACCCCCAAGGAAAACGTCAATCTTCCTCCACCCTCATTCTCAGAAAAAAAACACACCAAGAGGCAGGCAACTGGAGGAAGGTGCATCTCAGTTAAATGCTCATCCCTCTGGAATGCCTGCCCGAGTCATCTGACAACCATTACGTTAAAATGAATGTTTATTAGCATTTTCACAGGTGCAGGATGGAGAAGCAGAATCCACTTTGCACCATTTGTACTCATCATGCACTATGAAATGTATTTCACAGTTTTCACCAACAAATATTTCGCTCTGCACTGCAGCATAGAATTTGCACTATCCTAGTTATTTACAGAATACGAAATAGAGTTATTTTGTCTTTAACTGAAGGCCTGATTTAGAGTTAAGAGCAATGGGAATTTCTGAACTCTTTATTTACTTGCTTTCAACATGCTTTCTATCAGAAATGTTTTGCATGGAGTACAAAGCAACTAGGTTTGGGTGGCTACGTAGAGGTAGCTGTTGGTTAGTGAGACAATAACATCACATATATATATGTAAATTACAACTAAACATATAGTTTGTGAGTAACATTTGATACCATCCACCACCAGGTCTTACTTGAAATCTCAATTCACATATGGGTATTACCAACATAATTAACCTTGTTTATCTCATACCTATTTGTCTGAAAACAAATCTCTACAGATGGCATCCTTCAGATTCCCACCACTTCCCCTATGCTTGCAGAGTTCTACGAGTATCTATACTTGCCACTAAGATGTTCAACCTGAATACGGAACCATTCGCCAACAAGACAACTATCGACCACTGTGCTAAAAATCACTCAACTTAAAGTGCTGTCGGCTAAAGATATCTTGAAACTCAGCAGAATATTACAAAACATGAAACCCGTGGTGTATAATTAACAGAGCTTGAAACATTTATCCAGGTGTGAATCAACAGCATGAACTTAAATGGTTCCTCCCAATCCGTCACCTACCACTAAATCCCTAGGATTTTGCAGTGAAATATCATTCCTTCATGTGCAAAATAAAAAAACACAAACAGCATGGTTCAAGCTTATGTAACTACCCAAGCTAAAGTACCTCCTTCCTACTGTGAACTTCTGGACCACTGTTGGGACCTTTTTAGTGAAAAAATACACATCTGACAGCATATGGGCACAACCAAACATTCTTCTCCTCTTAGACCCACCCTTGTAGCGTCCTGCAATGCTACAAGAATCTTTCACAAATCTAGTCGTCATAGTCAGCTCTTTTAAAACAATTTCCTATGATGATGAAGATGATATACCCTATCCTTCATCAACGCTTTCTCATCCCTACTCACCACTGTCAACACATCCCTATTTTTAGGCATCTTCCCAGTAGGTTTTAAGACATCAAAATCCTCCCACTCTAGAAGAAGCTCAACTACACCCGAAATACCTCACCACCTTCCAGCCCGACATTCACCTACCCTTCATTGGCAGGATCACCAAGAAAAACAGTCAGTGGTCGACTCCAAGATCATATCAACCTCAGTCATCTCCTGCACAACTATTAATCTGGCATACGCTCACTCTCTAGCAAAAACTACAGCTACCTTGCACATCATAGATGATGACCTCCTGACCACTGCTTTCTGATACTGCTGGACTTCTGAGCCGATTTTGACACAATTGATCATCCCACCTTCATCCACAGGGTTAAGTCTCATATTGGATTCACTGCCAACGTCATTCACTGGTTCTCCACCTACCTGAGCAACCAACACCAGTTCATTCACATGGGCACCTCCAGGACCCAGAAGAATCCTAACACCTGCAGAGTCACTCACAGTTTCATCATGTCCACTGTAATCTTCAACCTCTACATTGAGCTGCCTGGGACTAGAGAGCCAGATAATAGCCTAACATTTTGCCTATCCAGAAATCCAATGCCTCAGGTTCTACCTGCACCTCATGCAGACCGGGATGTCTGGTACATAACTCAAGCTCAACCCCGCCAATTTCCATTATTTTCCAAGAACACAAGACTACAACCAATAACTAGTCTACGCCTGTTTTAATGAGCCCTGATGGCTTCAAATCCCATTTTTCACCAAATCATAAATCACCTGCATTCCACCCTGGCACAGGGTGTAAAGAAATGCCTCTTTATGCAGGATCACCCCCAAAATTTTGGACAGATGCTGTTGATTTTCTGACTTAGAGTGCACTGAGGACTGCTAACCAGACGTCTGTGCCAGTGCTCTAGTGCTTATAAAGTTTATTAAGTTGAAAGAACCACGGCACATCCAAGCATTCCAAATGTAAGTCCTTTATTCTTCTTGGGTATTCAATGAAAACAGCAAACGTTGTACCAATCCATGTATATACAGCCGACACGTGTTTCGTCGTGAAAACGACTTTTTTAAGGCTGTGAAACAATATGCAAAACATATCATGGTCAGCCAATAGTTCCAATGTCTAGTGTAAGATCTTTGCCATCACCCAAAAAAAAATTTGTACCCCTCCTTTTGTGTTAGGTGGGTTAGCAAATAACCGATCGGTGCTCGCCTAGATTGCTAGAGAAAGGAATAATAGGCATGCTGAATGGATATAGCCCATAGATGAAGAATTTTATGGCGTGAGTCGTTGTGTCACCCAGTGTACAAGATTACAAAAATGCATATCAGTGACCCTAGTGGCGAACAAACGAGAGGAAGAGAGAAGATATCTATATAGAAGCAATAAAAGAACCACCAAGGATTATACTAAAGAATCATACCTCATTAAAGACTGTAAGTTATTTGATCTGTGTCACAATATGGACGTCTAGTAATATTCGGTGTAGAAGTTGCTTATCACATGTGTGGATATATCAATATATATTTGACGGTACACCTTGGTAATGAATCAAGGTTTGTACTAGGACCATGATAAGTCCAACTGAGAAAAGAAAATAAATCAAAAGAAAAGCTCAGTGCCTTTTTACTAATAAGATGAGTAATGAAAATAGTGACATCATATACAGTAACGACCTAGAGGTGAGTGATATGTCCTTCTATATCTGGAGAAAAGGTATGTGTGTTCATACTACAAAGACATCCATCTGCTGATATGATGGTAAGAATAAAGTGGACAATATACACTATTAGGATTCGATCTTCAAATGCAGCATTGCATATTGGTCCTATCTCCCTCCTAGGGAATATTCAAAACAAATTGCCAAAGTGGAGAAAATAAATATATAGAGCTTGAAATTAAATCACCCGCACATGGAGTGTCCATTATGTTGTTGCCACACAACTCTGACTAACAACGGTAAAGCCTTTAGAAAAACATGTACACCGCATATTTATAAATGCGGTAAAATATGGAGGCATTGAGCTTAATGTGTATCCTCTTATTTTGTCTTGCTGTCTGCAATACAGTCAAATCGTAAAGATTCAAGAAGTTTGTGACTTCCCATATTCGAAGAAACAAACGATAATGTTATTCACGAGTCATATCTATTTAGAGAAATGCCAAGAACGTATGTTGAAAACGTGGAGAGAGAAAAAAAAAAAAAGAGAAAAGCAAGCACAATACTGTGAGCATTCTTTTCCGTATTGTATTTAAGCAACTAGCACATCTTAAAGCCAAATATATTGGCCAGGGCGGCAGAGTTTATAAAGTTTATGTTTGATTGGCATATACCCACTTGGCATACGTTAAATTACTTGTAATTTCCTAATATATGGTACCAGGGTTACACAGGGCCTGTAAGTTAAAGTGCCCTCCAAAGACGGCAGCACTTATTGTGCCACCCTGAGTGTGACAAGGTAAAAAGGGGTCTCCCATCCTGCCATTGCTGTCTGAACAAGCATTTGCAATGCAACGGGTCTCGCGTTTGCTCATGTTAGAGCGGATAGCGTTGTAAACTCATAACCCGACTTTTCACCTATCGGCAAAAGTGCATTTATGCACGTAACCCAAAAAATGTGCAATTAACTATGTAAAACACTCGACTTCTGCCAAGCGAAATCGCGCTAATAAATTAGAGAAAAAATAGTCCACGAGCCAGACAGAAAACAGCGAGCCTCGCTGTACTTGGTTGATGCGCTCATGGAGGGCTAGTTACCGGAAAAGGCATGACGTGTGCATGCCTTAGACTAATGAAAGCAATCAGATTTTAATAGGGAAGCCCACGAACCAATGAAAAACACGGAGGTGACGTCGACAGGGCTCCGAGCCCTTTTCTAAACACTAAAGCGTCTTGCTGCGTTACGCACGCAACGCAGGCTCGACCCTAAAAAGCTGCTTTTGCTAATTCAACTTTGCCATTTAAACCAACAATAACATCCAAACCTCTCTTTTCAATTTATACAAGCCCCCCCTTAAGGCAGCATGCTGTATCTTGAAAAGTAGGACATGTATTTTCATATGGCCTGACAGTAAAATCCCAGAATTGTCATTTTGACTGTGGAAAGGGAAGTAGCCCTATTGGCGGGCACAGGGTTACATGCTGACACCCCGGCTGTGCTAACGTCTGAATAAGACTACTAGAGTTGGTACTTAAGGGTATCACATTAATTGCTGCATTAAACCCAACTTGATTCTGAAGTCAAATTTAATATAACTTTGGAGAAAGTTGCCACTTTGTTGTCCAAGCTTTCCAGTGCCATTCACATATGCTGGCCACGAGACAGCCTTCTGCCCTCCTGGGGAGATGTGTGAACGACTCCCAGGAGCAGAAACAATAGAGGCCTGCTGTTTGAAGAAGAGACACCTCTCCCTGGCATTAAGCCTCACAGAGTGAATGAGTCCAAATGGCAGCTTCAAAGGTAAAGCTGCCGTTAAATGGCAAATGGTGTCAATCCGCGACAGGGACTACTCTTTTGTTCAAGTAGGTCGGCTGGCATCTGGGACAGAGAGGGAAGACCAGTTGTAAAACTGTTTTTTGGTAGCCCTCAGATAGTCACACCTCTAGGATGGGCTACCAAGCTCCACATACTGAGAAAATGGTCAGACATCTTCAGAATGGACAGAATAGTGCACTGTCGGATAGCTAGTTGCCATACATTACAGGAAGTCATCATCGGGTGAGGCAGGACCTGACAGCCCATTGACTGGTGACCATTCCATCCCAAGTGCACTTTCTGTGCATAAATACAGCACCCAGCCCTCAGATCAGATCAGATCTGGAATGAAGAGAGGACCAAAGATGGATTCCCTTGCCATTCCCCGCACCTGGCAAGAGAGACTGCACCAACCGCTGGAGTTCACCTGCTGATCCTCGGGCTAGCAAAGACAGGCCTGTGTCTGTGGTGCTAGGCTTTTGGAAAGGTTGCTTCTGAGCCCCAGACAGAAGAGGTGAACTCCAAGAGTCAGATGGCTGACATCCACTTACAGTACCAGCACCACAGAAATTGAGGGAAGCCCATTTTGGTCCATCAGTAGCCACAATTCCGAAACTGACACTGACCGCAGAACTTAGAAGACAAACTCCCAAAGCTCAAAAGTTGCACCTGAGGCTGCTGCACCTGGTAGAGTTGCAGAGTGCAGCTTGGTTCCCCAGGATGGACCCTAACCTTGTGTAAAGGGAAACACTGGTTTCTCTATGACAGGAGACCACTAGTCCGGTGACAAATTGACTTTTGCTGGACCAAAGACGGCTTCGGGGGACATAGACCCCTGTGGCCAAGGTCGTCCCACCTAAAACGTGAACCGAGGGGCACCTCCAGGAAGACCCCCGTCGACAGCACAACATCCTCAGCATCTTAGAGTATCTTCAGCATTCTACATGCATTGCATGAGGACCACCCTACTGAAGTCTACGGCGGTTCGCCAATAGATCCTGGAACTAGACCGCAGACTAGCCAGATGGGCCAGAGTAGCGTAATATAACTCTTTAAAAGTTTTAGAAAGTTTCCACACTTTGCAGTTATCAATGCTTGTGAATGTTTTTGAGTGAAATGCTGTGATTTTCAATTTACTTAAAAGTTCATATTTCGGGACCCTCCAATTGATTTTGGTGTCTGAAAAAATTCTTACAAATAAATAAGATCTATTTTTATAATCGGTGTCCAATTTCTTTCATGTTTCGTGACTTTATTTTATTGTTTTAGTACTTCTAAATGCTTTACACTTATTCCTTTATTTAAGCCTGACGGCTTGAAACCAGAGCTACCAAGAGTTGAACTAAGGTCTAACAAACAAGCCTGACTGGACCCAAGTCGGTAATGTGAGTGTATTCCACAGTGAAGTCACACAACCACACTGTATAATACACCACATTTCCTCATACAGGGTTCCTGCAAAGAACACATTGCGAAAGAACTAAAGATAGCATGATGCCAGCTCTCCACTAAAGAAGGTTGCACTGTTAATCCCAGACAGCAACATCAAAATACATGTACAAGCCCTACTGGTCCAGAATCTGGATGGTGGCAGTGCCCTGATCCATACCCTCAGGGCTTCACACTGTCCTCCCACCCACTGGGGGCATCCCACATGTTGTAACCTGCCTCACTCACTGCCTCAAGGAATATGACCACCATCGCCACCCTCCTGATAGAACACCACTGCCTACCCTTGCCAATACCCTCTGCAATTTAGAAAAGAGCTGAAGATGCGATTCTTTAATCAACACTATTTCAAGATGAGTAAAAGCTTTCATACATTGCTCTTAAAGCATGGGATGACCTCCCTCACCGCATTAGAGCATCATCCTCTCTTCTTCAGTTCACAGAGAAGCTCAAGACTTGGCTCTTCAATTAATCCCCTTGCCCTAGGAAGACTAGGTACTAGCACCTGCCCAGAGTACGGGAACCTGTCACAGGTGATAGCTCGCTGCACAAATACACAACACAGCATAACAAAGACTTAAATTAGTAGTTTTTGATGGCCCAGTAATTTGGAGACAACCAGACAACTGACATTCAGCAAGGAGAGGTAGAAGTTTGCAGAAGAGTAAACACAGTTTTAGGAGAGAGCAATGACTGAGCATGACAAACGTGTTAAAGTGCTCCACTCTGCTCTTAGGAAGGCTATTGAGAGGCGCTTTTGTGGTGTGAGTAGGAGGAAGTTGGATTTTCCAAATGTTCTAACTGTGCAGTGGTATCTAAGTTAGGTATCAATGAATCTACTTCATGTTGGAAGCAAAAGTTTGTAGCTGAAAGGGTTGGAGTTGAGGCACCTTGAGGGCAAGATGTTGATAAAAATGCTTCTGGGAAGTAAACTGTCATGGTTTTCACCGAGTTTTGCATGTGTGATCAGAGAAAGTTACAGTTCGTGCTGAATTGTAAGCACCTTTTATCAACTAGTTAAAAATAAAATCTTTGACAAGACGTTTCGGTCAGTTTTACATGAAATACAGCTAGGCCCTTTAATGGAGTATACTGGGATTACTGTTAGCAATCGGTTTCTGTGTGCTGTTTGAATGGCCACTGCTCGTGGATTTAGCAGAGCGCTGCTGGAGCCAGAGGGACTCACAGAGGGCAAAGAGGCCCTCACAGCTGACCGCCAATGACAGATTTAAATCTAACTTAAATCTCACAGTTCACTTCTCACAGCGTTGTAATCTGGCAAAGGATAACGCTGCCAACAGTAGCTTGCGCTGTAACAACCACACAATTAAGGCAAGTATGGTGGTTACGCTAGCTTTCCAAACCCTCAATCCTCACCACTTGTAAGCCTATCTGTAATACCTAGAGACTTCCATAATGTTCAATTTGAGGGTACTCAGAGGAATGGGCAGCTGTGTTCCATATCTGCCAACATGTTTCTGATCAATTCTCATGCCTCCATAGGCGTATGGTAGGGTTGTTCAACATTCATCCATACTGGGGCTATTTGACAGATTTTCAAGTTATCAAACAACAAGGTGATGAAAGGAATGCTTGAACTAATATCATCCACTTTTGACTGCACGGCACACATTCCAGTCCATCATTTTCACACACTATTCCAATCCAGGAAGAGACCTGCCACATGCGAATCAGTTTAAATCCTGCTCCAACAACAACAGATCAGCCCAGAATCCTTCCAGTTGGAAACACAAGCACCCCAAGATCTCTTTTGCCCTGCTTTAGGCTCATCATTGTGGTATTGCTCGAGTCCTGTTGCACAGCCCACACAGGGCCCTTGTGTGGGTTTACTTGTCGCATTCAGGGCAATTACTGCAAATATCAACATAATGCTTGAATAAATCTCTGTCACTGGCAATCTCCTGCGCCACATTCTGATCCGTCATTTTTTACCCACTATGCAACTTTATATAGTGACCCGTCATATGCTAATCAGTCTTTGTCCTTTCCTAATAGGAACAGCCCAATAGATTTTCAATATAATCTATGCAAATTACTTTCACTTGGGTTCTTTAAGTTATGCAAATTAATCTCATGTGATAATCTTAAAAATCAGGCAAGGATCGTCCACTCAAGACTTGTTGGACAAACTGTGGTCCTAGGGACACAGACAAATAGGCACACGTGCATGTGTGCACGCACACAAGAGACATGAGGCATTTTGTGCATTGTGGATGGGAATGCTTCATCAAGCCAGCACCTGCCAGGATGTGCAGTGTCACTTTTTATAGATAAAACACTAAGTGCAATTGGAGGTAACTGAGGAAGGGATCATTCAACCCCAGACATTTTGTTTACAAAGATCTAAAATCCTTCGTTTGTTTTACTCCTTCATTCAAATTTCGTCTAACAATGAAGCTTGAATTATGGTCTTTATTTGTGATGCTGGTTTCCTGCAGCATCACCGAGTGAGGAGGGGTGATCTGCAGCACTGATTACTCATGACAATTGGCTGGGTCCTTAGTGATCCTGATTAACTTTGGTGAAGGGATATAAAAAAAAAAAGGTGGTGATCCCTTATTCAGAAACAGGATCATTCTACACATGATCATGAGACTGCAAAGTTGTTTTAAAAGATAGGCCATCATGCTCTGCAATGGTATAACCTCAGGTACATGGTGAACAAACACAATTGATCAGGAGTCTGAGGGATTATCTCAGCACCTTATCTGTTTTCCATTGCTAGAGTAAGCAGGTGATCCATACAAAGGTACTTTACAACAGGGTGCAGCTGCCATTGCTCAACCGTAGAGTTATAGCACTTCACCGAGATCATGGAAACCAACCTGCTTCACTCCGTTAAACCATCTCTTAAATATTAACTTCCTGTGCTTGAAGTCACAAGTTCAATCGCAGAAAAGGATCAATGGAGTCACAGATCTTGCCGCTAGCAGCTTCCTAAACTTGTGATACCCACAAACTGTTTTTGACTCCTTCTATGCAGGTAGCAATGGTGGAATCAGGAAGCCAGAAGGTGTTGTTGCCTCCGGTTAAGGAAAGCTCAGGAAGACGTCACCGACATAGACAAGTATTAGATGAGTTAATATTGACTGACATTTCCTTTACGTAAACCCCGTGTAATGTGGAATGTTTACTTCTGTGGAACCTGTGGACTGGCTGTACCTGGAACCATAAAGTTATACAATGAGACGTCACTGCCACTGAGCATCATTGCACCCTCCACAGCTGTTACTCGTGTTTGTTGATGGGTCCATTGAGAGGGAAGTACTCCGAGACTTTGCTCTTTTGCTTATATTGGCCCCAGATTAACAAAGGCTTATCTTCAAAGGCTCCATTCATCTGCCTACAAGGCTGCTAAAGGAATGTGTAACAACCACTAGGGCCCCACCCTTTCTGAACAATTAGTCCCATCATGACCCTGGAGACTCATTGCCTAATGGTACAGAGCTACACTCCCGGATCTGACCTCACCATGGAGCCAGCGGACTGACCAACCAACAAGGCGGTCCCCTGGAGATCGCCTTATGGTACCCAGGCAGGAAATGTGTCCTTCGGATGTTTTAGGAGGCATCACAGGACGAAGGAGAAACTAGTAACAAGTCAGACGTACTGAGCCCCCAGTAAGCTTTACAACCCAGTTCAGTATGGATGACCATAGACACTGTCTGAAACCAAAATCGCCACCCATAGCAAAAAGTAGAGTAAATAAAAAAGTCCTAAATCCTGGAACAAATGTCAGCCCCTGATGGAGCAGTGATGGTCCCTTCAACAGATCCACACCAATAAATTCCTCTTAAACTCGTGACTTGTCAAATCCACAGGCCAGCAGCCTTCCACACTCAACAGTTTCTCAACTCTTCTGCGCACAACCCCTCCTCACTCAAAGATGCTCCCTAGCCTCATCACATGCACTGATGGGATGAGCCGCCTACGAATGACCGATGAAAGTGATGCGTAAGACAATCATTGCAGTCTATCCCTGCTCTTTGGTTCGAATCTTTGACATCCAGGAAAGAGCTGCAAGATGGATCTTCACTGCTTCTAGGCACTAGCTTTCAAAAAGGAGATCTAAATCTCAAGATCACACTGGATAGTAACTAGGAAAGTTCTAGTGATGATCCAGGCAGCCAATGCCCATGATTTCCAATAACTCCCAGTTTCAGACACATTTAGTTCATAGCACTAGTCATGATGTGCGGGTGCGTGTTAACGTCAGAGAGTTAAACACTCATCTCTAGCATCTGCTGTGGTTTGCAGTTTACACCTTTGAATTCCAGCAGGGGCCAGCTCAGCCTTCTGCCGCCTGTAAACTGTTCACTAGTGCACTGGTATTTACAGTGCTTAGAAATAAACAACATGCAGCAAGAAGCACTATATAAATAACGGGTTTCAATCTGAAGAGCCAACGGAGGACAGGGACATCTCCCACTGTCGAACGACCACAAGAAGGGTTGCACAAGCATGTTCTCTGGCCGATGGACAGCCTACAGGGAATTGGGCGGAAATTCTAAATAATCTGACTGACAATAAAACCCCTCGAAATAAATTGTTTGAAACACGTTTTTATCGAAAATCTTTTGATTTAATACAAGTTCCGGATTGTTGTTCGTTTTAGCAAAACAAGTTGAAAATTACTAAAAATGAGTTGCAGCACCACAATTTGTAGGAAAAAAATATAAAAACAAAAGTTCAACAAAATAAGAAAAGGACAAGTGCCAGGCAACAGAAAATGTGCAGTAAACATACCACTTAAATGAAATTAAACGTAAAGCGTTTTTCATATTTTGATTAATCTAACGCAAAGACTTAAACTTCCTAACTAGTTCATAAATTCACATCAATTTCAGGTACGTGTTCGATTCTAGCTACAACTCTATGTGGTATGTGCACAACGCGAATTGTAATACGTCACATTCTTAAAAGAGAGCCGACCCTGCAAGGGCTCAAACCTTTGAAATCAAATACAAATCTTTGAAACAGCAGCATTAACCCACCGAACTGTTCTGTGTGTATACTAAAAGTCCAATGAGATTTTTGTGGCGGGTCACCCCTTCCTCGTAGGACCTCGAAGGGATGGGCTTTAGACCCCCCCAACAAGGCGTTAGAAAGTTCTGAAGGACAAGTCGCACCACATCATATATAGGGACAGATGTATCAAAAGATTTTGCATTCGCAAACGGTGCAAATCGGTAAATTTGACAGTTTGCGAATGCAAAATAGCCGTTCACAATGTATGAAAGGCATTGCAGTCCCATTTTAGGAAATCACAATTTTTTGCGATTCCCTAAAATTGTGACTCCAAATTTAATTATCAGTAAATAAAAAGAAAAGAGTTTTTTGGAATGAAATTATATCTATCTATCTATATATAAAAAAATTTTTTTTTTTTTTAAAGGGACTGCAGGTCTTTTAAACGGATGGGCGGGTGAGGAGAGCGGGGACAAGCAGTACATGGAATGCATGGAGGAGAAGCACAACAGGAGCACAACATAACTGTAGCATCACACGGCTTAGCGAGAGCCACACGGAGTACCGGGTGGAGGGAGAGAACCTCACAATGAGAGACAGGAGCATGGGCGTGGGGAGAAGCGCATGGGACAGAGAGAGCAACACAGAACGTGACAGGGAGGAAGGGACACAAGGGAGACAGCTGGAAAACATATGCACTCTTGTGGTGTGCTTAAGCAAAAAGAAAAAAGTAGTTCCCTAAAAGTGAGCAGTGGAAGGACACAAACAAAGAGGATAAGCTCATGGGGAGGGACAAACACTAGATGGACAAGGCAAGACTTCAATTAAGAAGCAAGCAAATGAGAGCAACAATAAAGCTAACCAATAATAAGTGATGGAGGACTTTTAAACCCACTGCACGGTCTTTGTAAACTGTCAATAGGACTTTTGTAATCACAGAATTTCCACAGTCTCGAAGACTTGACTTAATAAACAAACATTGGCAAAGCCAATATGTCTCGGAAGTGCGAGAGCTATTGTCGTTGTCAATGTCAATGTCTTTTAGCCATGTTGTATAGCAGCTCAGCATGGCTGAAAGTCATGGAACAAGGAGCTATGACGCAGCCAGTGCTGGCCAAGTCATAGCTCTTTCTGTCTGGCACGAGGAGCAGGACAAGAACACAACACAGGGGGTAGGTGTGGTAGTAATCTTGCTCTGGGCTGCATCGTGAATTATGTGCTGCCCTCGCAAATTCAGTTTACATCACATCTCTGCTTTGTTTTTGCAAAGCATCCACTCATAACAATGTTTCAAATGGCACAAGCCTCGGTAATGCAACAAAAACACATAAGTGTGTCGCTGGGTATCTTAATGTCACTGCATATTCTAATGGGAAAAGTGGAAACGGATGGAAAAATTGGGAGTGTCACAACTGAAGAAGGCATTCTTCTCTTTGATGACGTATGTGTAGGGACCAGGAAGGGACAAGTGTCTCTGTTCACGGTTTCTTCATGGAGAAAGTTTACGTGCCCCAGGGCTGCCACGTACTTTATGCCCCATCTTCCATGCTTGGTTTGATGTTTTTGGACTATTGAACTGACCACCCACAGCCAGTTGCAATTCAGGTGTGTACTGGGTTACCTATTGAGCGATAGGATTTTCATCACACTATGAAACCCATCACTACAGGCAAGCTCCCATGGGCGGTGGTAACAGTAGGCGGGAAAAGAACCCAAGCGGGAAGCAGGTGGCCGTGGCTGGACAAGAGACACGCAGCGTGTGCCACGCCCACTGGACCGAGGTAGCAATAGAAACAGAAAGAGGGAACCAGGAAAGCTGGCTTCAAGCAGGGAAGAGAGACTGAAAACAAAATGACTCATATGGCATGCATGAACACAAATAAAAACAAGGAGGGACAAACGTAAAGCATTACCAGTGATAACAAAGGATTTTTGAAAGGCAAGCCCATGAATGAGTGATAGTGATGGGCGTGTGGGGGCGCGGTTAAAAAAGCCCACAGATAGATTACAACACTTGACCTAAAAAGAAGCCCCAAGAACGGGAGCAGTGGATGGACAAGTACTTGGCCCATGTCCGGGGGGCCACCAAACACAAGAAGAGGCATGATGCCCGCGTGCCATGACAAACGGGAACAAAGGATATGAGAGTGATGCTGAATTTAACAAATGGTAAACTATGGGCGGGCTGTAATCCCACTGATTGTAAACAATGTGTCTCAAAGAGACAGCACATGTGCTGTCTAGCCAAGACCTAAATAGGGGACATCGAGTTCAATGCTCCTTTTCTTAACAAAATGGATCTTTCTCTTGGGGAATAGAGAAAAAATTGATGAAAAATAGGGGAGGTTTGATAGAAGGTAGAGATTCCCTGAGGTAACATGGTTTTGAATCTCATGAAAATACACATAAGTATAATCCCTTAAGTACCCCGGCCCCGCCCTCTTCAAAAATACAATACACAGGCAATGTGCAATGCACAGCTTCTGGTCAGATTCGGAGTTACGCTCTAAGAAATGCTTGCAAACCAAAACAATTAGTCTAGGATTCATGACGGGGGTTAGGGAGTAAATTCTCTGCTGTCTAAATTAAGTGTGAATGTCTAAATCCTCTCAAGGAGTCTGAAATATTCTGTAGCTCCCAGCAGAAAACACGAGATCATAGCCATGCACCCACGCCAGAGATGTTTGTGTAACCTGCAGGTCTCATGCTTGAATCCTGGCAGCGCCAACTTACCCATTCATCCTTCAGAAATAAATAACACGATAACCAATGAGGTGGGTAATTACAATGCCAGTTAGTAAAAGTGCCAAGTGACAAGGTAGTTTGAGGTGTGCACTGTATTTATGATAATACAATTATTGTTAATATGCCCTGTGCTTAAAGGTGCCTGCAAGCTGTGCCAAACTCAGTATGATCACAGGACTGCGGTTTTACTATCATATAAAAAAATCACAAGTAATTGATTGCAAAACCTCAAAGAGATTACAAGCTGAGTCTCAGGTGGCACACACCGGGGCTGGGCAAACAGTAACAGGTGGAAACACGACGTCGGCTCCTCTACTGTAAACTGTCAGGAGCAGCAACACAAAGCAACCAAACCCTCATGCAGGCACGAGGAGGCACTGATGGGCAAGATGTGATGGGATGCTTGGCAATGGGTGTCCTGGGACTGGTGAATCACTCTACAAACTCAACATGGGCACCATGGAGAACCACAGGAGGCACAACCAACTCAACGCCACCATGGAAGCGCGCGGAAACACCGTACGGTAACCAACCACAACAAACCAGGTTTTTCCACCCTGGGCTCAATGGAGGTGCACACCGGGGACTCCCCTGTTCTGTGGTGGAATACCGTTGTCAATTAGCATTCACATCTCACAGGAAGTCAATCTGAACAGGTTTAATTAGAAGTAAAAGGGGCAGCATGGAACAAATTAGAAAAGCAACAGACCTACAATGCAGTCCCCCAAAGCAAACTCAAATTTAAATCCTTAAAATAGATTAATCTAGTTGCACCCGAGTCTTATTCTAACTCCTAGCCTGCCACAAGTATTTTGTTAAAATGTTTGAAGCTGATTTAGCATATAGTTGGGCTTTCATTTTTCCTTCTCTCCATGGCCTTTTTAGGCCGCTGAATCTGCTTTATTTTGCATTTCTACTGCTATTGCGTGGTCATGGACACGGCCACGCTGATGTGCAGACACCTGCCTGCGCCCACAGACAGAACTGTGCTCACCTGCAGAAGACAACGTCAGTGGTCGATGATTGGGCCCCCGTCCTGAACTCAGCGCGTGCGCACATCGCTCGGTGTCACAGCCATTCCACAATGACGTCAGCATGCTGGCGCAGTGACCTTGTGAGGTATCCCCACGTTGATCCACTCCTTGTAAATTTAGCTCATGCAAAACTCCAGTCGTTATACATGACCTCCATGGGAACTTTTAAATCCAGGGGCGTAGCTTCAGGGGTTTGGGGTGTTGCACTCCCCTAATAAATGTATATATATATTTTTTAATAAATAGCTGGAAACAGGTGTTTTCAGTTGGGTACAGAGCGATGCGAGTCGGATTTCAGCAGGAATTTTTACATACACAGACCAAAAAAAGCACATACACTGAAAGACCTCAAAAATATTATTTATTTTACTGAATTTGGTTTTTCTCCCTTAGTACTCCTACCAAACTGCATTCCTCTTGTTTTCCACTGCCCCTTAGGCCCCTCCAATGCGCCCTGCTCGTAGAATAATGTATTTAAACCTTATGGGCCTGATTACAACCTTGGTGGAGGGATTACTCAGTCACAAACGTGATGGATATCCCATCTGCCATACTACAAGTTTCATTATATTCTATGGAACTTGCAAACCGGCGGGAGGGATATCCATCACATTCAGTGAAGGAGTAATCTCCCCCACACCAAGGTCCTAATATTCCCTGTATGCCGTCCTGACTGTCGGAAAAGAAGAAGCTCACCCCCCCCCCCCCCACCCCCAATCTTACTGACCAAGCTACACCCCTGTTTAAATCACCACATTTGGGTAAAAAAGAATGCTTAAAAAATGTTTAGGACCGGAAATGAGATAACTGCCCTTCAAAACTACTCGTGACTGGGCCATATGCCCATGAGCACAACCTACCGAACTTGTAACCTGGATAGGGCGACCAGATGTCCCGGATTTCCTCCGACAGTCCTCGTTTTCAGTACTTGCCCAGCTTTTTTTGGGACAAAGGTCAGCTCATATTGCAATGTAGAATTGAAAGGTATGCTCATCACCTCTAAAGTCTTAAATAACTCACTTTATTTATCTTTGTTTCAGGAAGCACAGGAGGAGGCCAGTTGAGTGCTTCCTCCTGGCTGCCAAGTTTCCCCGGTCCATGTGTGATGCGCTACTCCACTCAAGGTATTTTTCCTATGAATCCTGTGACTTGAAGTTGTTATATAATTAAATAATTAAAACTACAAGTCCCATAATTCAAAGGAAAAACCTGGACTGAAGAAGCACATCACATGTGAACCTGGGGAACTTGGCAGGGCTGCTCCAAGAAGAGGGCTGAGAGCGAGAAGGAGGGCCGAAGATCACAGGACGTAGGCCCTGCCATTCCTAATGTTTTGTAAACATAGCCCTGTGTACACTTACAGGACTACATTTACTTCTGACCGCCCCCTGCACTGTCTGAAAGAAAAAAAAATACAGTTTGCAGGGTGAGCTCTCTCTCTCGCCGCTACACAAAAACCGGGGCAGACCAGGTGTATACCTTTATCAGTGTCAGCCTTTAGTCCTACTTCTATGTCTGGCCTTTCCTGGTTTTTACTTCTCGAAATCTAGTCACCCTAAACCTGTAGATCTGATCCCAGCGTCCATCCTCAACCAAAAAAAACTGTGATTTAGGGCATGTTATTTCACCTCCCTAAATCTAAATTTGAAAATATGTGTAAATTAATAAACAAAACTCTTTGGTTTGCTGTCTCACACTGTCCTAAATACCTGAACTGCCCATTCAGATTACATCCTGATTTCAGTCATCTGGTCTAAAACTCTCCCCAACACAAAGATACACAATTTCGTCCCAAGTACAGCATTTCCTGTTTGACATGCTGCCATTACAAAAACATGGTTTCTAATCCCGGTTTAGGCACGTGACCAAAATGGCCAATGACACTAGGCAATTCATGCCTTCTCACTGTGCCAGAAATTCTAAATATGTGCAATGTACACGTTTAACAACAACACTTATGTGTATTGTCCTTGCCCGTTTCCAATTTCATAGGGTGTGTAACGTGTCTAAACTGGACTTAGTAAAACAAACACATTATTTCCAAAGCGCTCTAATGCTACTTGGAGCTATATCTATCTACACAACATTAAACAATGTTTTAAAACACCTTCCCGCGTCTCTCAAAGCTCTAACTCTCCCACTTGGACCAGCGGGCAGTGAAAGGCTACCAGGATGTGTTTTGGGGCTACTGGGTTCTCTGCATTATGAAAGGGCGCGTGCCCCTTTCATTTGAGCTCTACGGCCTTTCTTGGTAAATTGCAGAAGTGGAAAGATCCTGGTTTGTTTCTGACTCAAACCTTTTCATTGAGTGCAACCACATCATTTTATATGCAGCAATCCGCATTCAAATATGAAAGCTAATTTGCATGGAAAAACGTATACTACCAGACCTGTTGTGGAGGCATACACCTGCCTGTAAGGCCAAAACTCCAGGGGCCTTGCTCAAAAACAAAGATCACTTCAGGATAACAAGCACTGGCAAAGCCAACAGGCCTCACTAGTGATGCTGCACTGTATCCTCGAGGCTGTAAAGCATGGCTAAAAAAACATAAAAGAATTAAAAAAAAAAAAAAAAAAAAAAAAAAGCCTTTAAGGTGGCCACTCGATTTAAGGTGGGTGGAGGGAAGCAACAAGGGGAGTGGAAGCAACCAGGGGGTGGAGTCGGAAGTAAGACAGAGGGTGTGGCTGGAGACCAGAAAAAGCAATGGGCTATAGAGAAACATGGATCGAGAGGAGAAGCACACAGGCAAGCATGCAAAGGGTGAATACATTGGCGGAGGAGAGGCAATGGGCAAGAGAGGAGGGCACAACTGGCGTGAGGAACATGGAGAGCGGTGGTGGGTGGGAGAAGCAGCACGGGAGAGAGCAATATGGAGCAGGAGAAGCTTTCAAGAGAGTAATGCGGGGAAGACGTACATGAGGGAGAGCGCAACACGAAAAGGGCCATGGAGAAAAACTCACATGTCACGGAGTAACACAGAGTGCGGGGGAGAAGCACATGAGGGAGTCACATGTTAAAACAACACAAGCACTCTCTAAGAGTGTTTGACCGAAAAGAAAAAAAAGTAGTGCTTGTAAATCAAGAAGTGAAAGCAAAGAAGCCAGCCAATCAAAACTGATGGTAAAGAGGCAATGCTCCATGGGAGGAACAAAAACAAGATTGACAAGCTGGGACACGGATAAGAAGCAGGTAAATGAGAGGAAAGCCAACCGGTAGTAAGCAATGAGCAGGCTCCAAGCCCCTTTATGATCTTGGAAAGGTACAACATATCTCGCATCAGAAAGTGTATGCATTGCCTAAAACAAAGACCTAAATAACGCAGCTTTTAAAGTTGGACCTGCAAGAAAACCAGTCCACATAACGACAAGCTGTCACATCACACCCTTCCCTCCACCCCCTGAGAAGATTGACAACGCCTTAGTGGATTTAGCATTTGCAGCAACTATCTGATTTTTATCTGCTTGGTACAGGTTAAAATACTCTAAGGGACAGCTCAGCCTTTCATCCTTCTATGGTCATTAAAGTGCTGTTAAGCAGGATGCTAATATACATAGCGATGTACCCCTCTTGCGCACTGTATGTATTTTATCAATCACAGGTATGCTGAGTGCTTAGTACAAATACAGATCTCCAAGGTGACTTACAAAATACTTCTGATGGACTAGATGGGGGGGGGGGGGTTATGTTATGTAATAACCAGATGGCTTGGGTGTCTGATTTGAAGGAGTCCAATGGACTAGATGAGGGTGGTTATGCTTTGTAATAACCATATGGTTTGGGTGTCTGATTTGAAGGAGTCCATAGGTGTAGTAAGGATAGGCAAAAACATTGTAGTATCTAGAAAAGCTTTGTTCTGGACACTGTTTTTCATAGTCCTGAAGATGGACTAAATTTAAATGAACATGTATACTGTTTAGGGATAGTTTATGAGTTGGGTGGTAACTCTGGGCCTCATTGACTGCCAGCCTTGTGGTGGCGGTCAGGACTGCCGCTGTTGTGGCGGTCCTACTGCCACATTAGGATCATGGGTGCTGGCGGAACGGGCTTAACGGCCTCGCGGTGGCGGAGATCGTAATACACCAGGGCAGCCCTGCATGCAGCATAACCCTGTGGATTATGACCTTGCTTCATGGCGGCTTCACCGCCGTGAAAAAGATGGGGGAGAGCAGGTGCAGGGGGCCCTGCACTGCCCATGCACTTGGCGTGGGCAGTGAGGGTCCACCTGCTCCGTACCCTTGCAATGTTCACTGTCTGCTTTGCAGAAAGTGAACATTGCGAGGATGCTGGTCCACCCTGCGGGTTACAGTATTGCTGCCGGCACGATTACCTGCCGGAGACAATGCTGTAGCCTGTTTTCTGCTAGGCCGGTGGGCGGAAAACGAGATTTCTGTCCGCCGAGCTAGCGGGACACTCCTAATAGCTCCGTCGGGGTGGTTGCTACGAAGGCGGCGGCCGCCCTATCGGGAATTTGGCGGACGGGCCTTCCCATCCGCCAAACTCTTAATCGGGCTCTCCGTTTCCAAAAAAACTCCAGTTTTGGCTGGAGTGGACTTACAAGTTGGCATTACTGAGTACGGTAAACCCAGGCACAGATCCGCAACCAAAATCAGGTATTTGACACAGGATTGGTGGGAAAACAGCAGAAACGGGAGCTGTAATTTTGCACCCAGTACGTTATTCCCCATTGTGAGTCAAGAATGGTATTACCACAGAAACCACCAGTGATGCACACTAATTGTAATTTGGGAGGGGGATTTACCACCCCACCATTACAGTGCATATTTGTCTATATCTTTGTGCACAACATCACTAACCCCCTGTGGTGCACAGGCTAACACCCATCAGAATACACTAGAGAACGCCCCACCCCAGTCTCTGCAGCAGCAAACAGCAAAACACCCTCAGCAGCAATAATAATGCTCTATAACAATGCCGGATCTCTTGTCCTCCAAGCCATGCATCTTGTCTCAATCAACATCTTTTTTTTTTTTTTTTAAATGCCCTGACAACATTCCGAGCTCTCTCTGAACGTACCAAAACATGAAATAAAGAGAAAGGGCGCTTTGTGAAACAGGCCATGAATGCACACACAATTACTTCCAATTTGGAAATATATAGCTCAGCGAGCTAAACACTCGCCAAAGGATACACGTTTATATTCTGTTAAATCCTTCCGTTTTTTCGAAGTCGGTAAATTGAATTAACATCAAATTGCGTAAAAATAACATCTGCTGTTTACAGCGCTTAGAAACATGGCAGTGCGGTGTGAAGCGTTACCTAAAGACAAGTTATCTTTACTATAGGTCTTATCTGGATGTCCAGTAGTGACTGCCTGTTCTGCATCAGAGTACTGCTATTATGAGAAATCTCCAGTAAATGCTTTTATCAGCCTAAGAAACGCAACGATTCATTTTGCTTTTATAAACAAAACCTCGGTTCCTGGCAGCGAACTGATGACTGCCAATGGCTTCCAAGCCACAATTCCCTCAGGTCTGGGCTGTATTTTGTTGACAAGAGCTCTGTTAATTGCCATTAGCTACAACAACTCTGGCGAAAGGAGGGAGACGAGGAGTAGAAGCTCAAAACGTTGGTTCTCTCAGAGAGTTTTACTTGAGATGCCGAGTCTGGTAGCTCAGTGGGCTAATGCATCCTCTCCAGGGACCTATATAGGAGCACAAGGTCACAACTTCAATTCTCTGTCAGAGCCGCTCACCCGTTCATCCTTCTTAGGATGATAAAATGAGGACCACTGAGTTGTGTAACAATAAACATTGGCTATTCCGTGCCAAGGTGCCGCAAGGACTTGCGCTTTACAAATTAAAACAGATTTTGTCACTGTATGGTCCGTGGACTGCATGTGGCCCACCTTATGGCCCCCTGGTGGGAAAAAGATGTTAAACAAATGGGCAAGCACTATCTTAAGTGAAAGAGAAGGTGTTCTGCAACCCTTTTATTTAGGAATATTTTCATTTTTAAATAAATTGTACAACAATTATATTAAATAACATCTTTAACATTTTAAAAAGTGTCTTTTTCAGACAAGTGGAAGTTTTACATCTCAGTAAGTCAGATGATATCACTGCACTGGGAAGCATTTATTAGAATGTGAACTTACATATGCTGATGCCCACGCCTGCCTCTGATAAAATGCCATTACTGAACAAGGAGATAGGTGCACCCTCTACACAGCCTAGGTTGTTATATGGCAACATGGCAGTCTATTAAACTAAGCACTAGAGATGTTTTCGTACAGGGCACATCATGTGCTTGTGTATGTTTAAGTGCTCTCATGTGATAACGAAGAAAAGGGAGACAAGATGAAATGAAACATTTGACTAGAATCACACAGTTTGGTAAAGTGTGGACGTCTGGATTGATCCCAGGTTTTCTGGTTTGACTATAATTCAGCCACTCGATGGGTATCTAACCCTTTCTGGTTATACAGAAAAGTTAATGCTTTGTGTTACATCTTGGCGAGTGAGTTTGGAGGGTGGGAGCAGAGAGAGGTCACGTGAAGGAGCAGCTTGTTTTGGGTCAAGGAGCCAAAAGAACCTCAGGCTGAGCCAGAACCAGGCATCTGGGTTGAGCTTTGCTCCAGCCTTCAGTGGCACACTCACCTCGATCACATAAAGGCAGGGAAGGGAAAAGAGGCAAAGGAAGCCTTAAAGTAACACTTGTGTTTCAAGGTCCCCAACTTTCTCACTACACCACATCTTAGCGAGTAGGCTATGTAACTGTGTTCTGTCCCACATGAATAAAATCAAATGACTGTTCTGTTAAATGCCTGATTTCTCATCGCATCCTTCCTTCTAGTGTTTAGTTTGATTTACGTTCTTCCTATCTTAGAAAAAAAATAAAAGGAGCTGATAAATATGTTCTAACCGTGACTGCCCAAGAGCACACAATTTGTCACAAAGGGCGGTCAGGATTAACATAAACCTTGTCTTCTGGCGCCATAGTCTCCATCTTGCTCATTACACAACTCCTCGGTGTAAACTCCTTCAATTGTGTGCCTCAGGGAACACCCTTACAGAAGAAATGCTACTATGTTGTGGAACCTAGATCAGCTAATGCGCGTTTAAATTGTCATTTTTATGGGCGAGCACAAAGCGTTGTAAAGCTCCTAACTGGACTTTTCTTGCCACACAAATTACAAGAAAAAAAACACAGTGTGATCGTGCTATGTAAAATGGAACGCAATCACGCTGAAACTGAAAACGGAAAAAACGAGCGCGACTGGGCTATGTAAACCCCAGCGCCGTCCTGCTGCGTGGAAAATAAAAAGATAAAGTAGACTGGAAACCATGCTGAAAACATGGAGCATCGAATGGTTTCAGTAGTTTACCGGTGCTGAGTAGGTGGGCTAAACACCGGAAAAGGCATGACATATGCATGCCTTTCACAAATGAAAGCAAGCGGATTTTAAAAGGCAAGCCCACGAACCAATGAAAGTGACTGACGTGACATGGGTGTGGTTAGAGGCCCAAAGAGAGATTACAGCAGGCGCTCGCCCATAAAAAATTGAGCTCCTGGCAACAACTGTTTGTTGTGGGCACTGCACAGCAAAAAAAAAAAAAAAAAAAAAAACCTCAGCCTGATCATAAACCTTCTTTAAAATTAAATGTACTCCAGTGCCAAGCACACGTCAGGAACTGCTACTTCTGGGGGTCTCTTTTGTATATATTCTTGATTCTGACCCCCTCCTCCATGGGCCTAAGGAAGAACAGAACAGGGTTTGTGTATGATGGCCAGTTCAATGTCTTCAGTGTCCCACAGCAACTTGTGTGAGTATTTATGTCTGTGGCTTTGCTAGTTCAGAACTGTTCTCCCCTTAAGTAACTTTCCATCCACAGTGGCCTAGTTACAATACTGCTATGACACAATGGAAAATTCCACCGCTGAATTTAGGTATTGTGTTCAAATTCTTTGTGAATGTATAGGAGTTTATACTTTTGCTAACTACAGTGGGTTCGTCTCTCTCTACGGGCGGTCAGTTACTGCAGAAGGAAAGGGATGCACTGAAAAAGTTGCCCAGGATCACGCAGATCAGTCATGTACAGAAGCTGGAGTTCGAAATACGGTATTCTGATTAAGTTTACGACAAATTTACTGTGTCAAAATAATGATTCCAGTAAATAGATTTAATACTCTTGTCGCTTTGTAGCGCTATGAGTCAAAGACATGGCTCAAATTGACGGCACTCCCTTTCTTTTCTTTGAAAGAATAAAAGATCACACCCCGGACTGGCAGTTGTAACTTGCCGACGGCGCCTAACCCTCGGACTTCTCACGCCTCCAGGTATGAATGGTTGTGACGGTTGTCAGGTACGAGCCTTGGATCAGCCTCACTCAATGCACAGGTGCATGTCCGGGGTGCAGGGGACTAGTGCACGCAAAGTCCGGATGCAGTGAACTAGTGCACGCAAAGCAGGGATCCCAGGTCTGGCCCTGCCTTCCAGAGGCCAACATGGCTTTCATTGGGCCGGGTAACAACAGACTTATGTTATCAGTCTATAGCGCCAAGAGTTTCCTTTTGGGTTCAATAGGTGCTCTATGGAATGCCTATTATGTTAGACTCCCGTAACAGTTTTAGGGCTAATTTTGACCCCTCCTTCCAAGCCCACACGTATTCTCTTCCTAAACTGACCCCCCAAAACACTTTTTCACCTGTTTATTACTAGATCAACTACTTGAAGGTTCTCAGAATGTCAATATATGTTTTCCAAATGTACATATATTTTATTCTATTTGGTTTCTCAAAACCCTTTTTCATGAATGTTGGAAAGGGCAGCATGTTAATTGTCCACAGACCCCAAGGCCTTATCTCCCAAACCTCTTTTATTCCCGCCGCATCCACGTGTAATCATTCTTAATTTGGAACCTACAGAGTTGGGCTCTTAACCCAGCTTTGATAAATCACCATAAAAGCATATCATTTAAGGTAAATCAGCGTGCCGCCCTTTAATTCAAACTGTGGAGATGAATAAAAAAAACTGAAACGTGAAAGTAAATTATTTAAGTGCTATTTAGGACACACACACACACATTTACAAGACTCCATATATAAAATTAGCTATGGCTTGACCTCCCACCCTGGACCCCCAATCCACCCCCACCCACCTCTCTCTGCTTCCCACTCCAACTCTCTGCTGGGAGCAAACAGGGGACTGTGTTGCCTGACAGTAACAGATAAATTACTTGAATTATTTCATACTTTACTTATGCTTCCCTAAATGTTCTGACCTTTGTACCAAAAACCGGGACATTTGTTTAAAATGAAGACAAGCGTCGGGACAGTCCTCTAAAAACCGGGACTGTCCTGGGAAATCCGGGACGTCTGGTCCCCCTACATATAAAGCCTAGGTGTGAGTAAAGTGAAGGGCATCGGGTGGCACCACAAAGGCAGATATTACCCCAAAAATGATTTAACTCTCAACAGCACCGGACGCAGCTTTTTCCACCTGCATCTACGGATTTCGAGGTGCTCAGGGGGCGTCAAACTTGTGACCCACGCGGCTGACAGAGATGGGCGAGCAAGGAAGCTAGGTGGGAGAGCTGAGAAGGGGCTCTAGTTGGGCTCCAATACCCCTAACTCGAGCCTAGCCATCAAAAATCACCTAATAATAATGCCGCAAATGTCAAGTAACAATATAATAAAGAGACTTTCAAATTAAAAATGGGTTACTTATTGGCTGTGGTTCGCTATAGTAAATGACATCACCCTGGATCTTGCAGAGGTTTCCCTTTCTTTAAAACCACAACTATGTTTGTGAAGCCCATGATCCAGGGGTTGACGGTCCCCGTTGTATCTGTGAAAACAGATCTATCAGCAGAGGACTTGGGAGGGGGGCAAATACTTTATAACAGTGGTTCCCAACCTTTTGGCTTCTGTGGACCCCCACTTTATCATTACTGAAGCCCGGGGACCCTCACTGAATCTTTATTGGATTCTGGGGACCCCCCCATAGAGTCATTACTGAAAGCTGGGGACCTAATCTGTTAATATTATTTAATTTTCTAAGCAGTCACGGACCCCCTGAGAAGGCGCCGCGGACCCCAAGGGGTCCATGGACCATAGGTTGGGAACCACTGCTTTATAAAATTCCACTGGGATCTTGTCTGTCCCCATCGCTTTTCCTGAAGGCAAACTAGTGAGAGCCAACAAGATCTCATCTTTTGATATGTGAGCGTTCAAAAAGATGCGATCTTTGGCGTCGAGCCTGTCAGTCATTGTGGAGTACAAATACGGTACCAGGTGGGAGGGGTCCTCCACTAAGGCGGATCGTTTTTATCATTTTATTTTTAGCTGAGGCAGCAGGATAGGGTGGGGCTGGAGGGAGGAGTGGTTCATGCACCAAGTGCTCATGTCTGTTTGGCCGGCCGTGTTGGGCTGGCCAAACAGACATGCGCACTTTGCATTTGTAGTTTTCTTGAACAGCCGGGAGGAGAAAGTGCGCAGTGTGACACTCCCTCTGAGCGCTGAAGCAGGGCTCTCCAACCAATCACAGAGCTGCTGTCATGCTGGTGACAGCAGCTTTGTGATTGGCTGAGGGGAGTCTGGGAGCCTCAGTGCTCCTGGACGAAGAGACGTACCGAGTGGCCAAGGTGTTTATTTTAATTACATTTTTTTTTTTTCATCCCTGCCCGCCATCCCGTTCAGTGGCAGCAGCCACTGTCAGACACACTTTATAATCTTACATAATACTCTTGAAAGGCCTTGCCGATATCATCTGGCCCGGTTATGAGGACACCTTGAGGACCTCGTACTTCAGTTATCTTGCCTCGCGACATTTTTTGCCTAGTGTAGATCGCACGCTGGTGCCCCACTCGTTTGCTACACTCTTAACAGTCTTGGTATCAAGCCAGATAGTGGTCCACCACTTTTTATTGATGAAATATCGCTAATTGCAGCCTTGGCCAAGGCAAATTTAGTCACGAGCTCTCCAGGTCCCCTCATGCCAGGGCCACCTGAATTAACTCAGACTCGGTTTCGCCGAACACCCTGTATAGTCTGCTAACTTGCTGGGTATATCTCTTTTATCGGTTTTGACTAGAACTGAGAATCTGATTATGGTCAGACATGACCCAAGGAAATATCTCAATTTGAGGCCCTTGAACCAAACTTTAAGTTATGAAGAAGTAATCCAGGTGAACATGGGTTTTGCGAGGGGCTGAAAAATACATGCACCCTGGATCCGACTTTTTAATTTTATGGCAGACGTCAACCAACCCATGGTGTTTCAACAAATGATGCATTGATCTCAACACCTTAGGGTTCTGACCAGCATAAGATTCCACATCACCTATTGACAGCCCTCTACCCACGTTAATATTAAAAATCCCCACAAACAATCATCAGGGTAGGAAAGGACTAGTCCAGTATCCAAGAATTCAGTGACTGCAGGGTCGTTGGAGGTTGAGCCATAGAGAGAGAGAGAGAGAGCAGAGGGTGAACAACCTCCTGGGGTGATGACATTCAGTGATCAACCACCTCCCAGATTTATCAACAAGAGAGCGGGTGAACCTACATACATTGTGTTACACCAATATTGTTACCCCCCGAGTCCTGGTGCCCTAGGATGTGCAGGCAGCCAGAGAGATTCCTATAGATTTTTCCTGGCTCCCTCAATATGCATCTTCTGGAGGCACAGGATATCTGCCCATAATATTTTGAGGTAGAGCGCCACCCTCCTCGTGTTGCAGTCATTCAGCCAACAGATGTTCACAGAGGCAAAATATAGTCTACTCACCATCATATATTAACAACAGCATCATTGCCTCGCACCCGGACCTTCCTCCATTAGAGCTACTGCCTGCCAAGATCCACCCAGAAACTGTGAACGCCTCCCAACACTTAATAACATTCTCTTCTTGTGTTCCCTCCCCGAAATGCCCCCTCTCGCTCCCTCGTCCCCCCTACTTGAACCCCACCAATGTTTACCCTACCTACCTCCCACTAGGCTGGCGCCCTCACCCCCCCACTGATACAGTCAGGCAAACCGTGGCCTGTGGGATGGTTCGTGGAATTGCATCCAGTCATTCCTACCCAGCATAGAATAGACCTATAAGCAAGAGTAAATCTCTTGCCAGAGGGAAAACACTCCAGAAAAAAGAAAATCATTTTTAGAAAGAAAGACCGATTCAGTGAAGGGACGTCCATCCAAATTGAATAGCGCACCCATCCCATTTAGCCAAGACCTTCTTAGCCACCAAGCCCTACACAACGGTTCTAGCTGGAGACAGTATCAGGTAAATCAGAAAAAAACATAAACCGGAAGGGAGAATAGGTCCATAAACAACGTCAATAATCACAAAGGAACATCAAGATTCATGGAAAAGAAAAGAATGGTGCAGCTCAGTTAGACCTGGTCTTGCCTCCAACATTCACCTTCAAACGAGCAGGGTTCAACAAGAAGGCCTCAGCCCTTGATGAGCTGCCTGAGCCGCCATCTCCTCTTGACTGTAGCAGAACAGAAATCAGGCTGCACAAAAAAGGTTAGCCCCTTAAAACTAGGTAAGGTACCTGGCCAAGCTTTTTCAAAGATTGCCTGCCGTAATAAGACATTTCCATACTAAACCAGGATGGCTCTGAGTCTTTCAGGTCTATCTCCTGGCAGCTTCCTAAGCATCAGGGGGAACCGATGAACTTGCTGTCGCTCCAGATCCTGGTTCCAAGCAGAAAGCTCCAGAAAGGCCCCCTTGAGGAGATTCAACTTGAAGAATCTGATATCGCTACCATCCATCCCTTCTGCAATGCCCAGAAATCTCAGGTTGTTTTTGTATTTGCCTGTTTTCAAAATCTTTTATTTTCCAGAGTATATATGTTAGCGGAGACGTATGTGCTTCAGTTTGGCCCTTTATTGCCCCCACATCAGCCTCCAAAGCTGCAGCCCGATGTTCTACACAAGAGATCCAATCCTGATCTTGGCACAGGTTTTACAGAGCTTTCCGATTGCTACTTGCAGCCTTTCTTGTGGCTAACCTGGCCGTCCGGCTGCCATTGTGGGTCTTTTTCTGGTGTTGCTTTATAGAGTGGTAAATGAGACCGGAAGAGGGCTCTTCTGTGCTCATTATCGGGGTTGCCCGATGTCCCTCTCTACCAGCCTTCTGCAGGGGCTGCACTTGATCATCGGGGTACACCTGTTGACATGCAGAGTAATCCCACTTGAGAGCTCAAAGCGTATGGGGGTCCCCTTCCTCCACAAACCTGCCCTTTCGGTTACCATTTTGGCCACACAACTTTTGCTTCTATGAGTTTTTTTGTTTAACTAGCTTACTAGCTAACTAGCGCCAGGAGAAACTACTAGACCAACCCCATGAACCCGAGACTAAGTAGAGGGGGGCGTAATCCTGATCACTGAGTCTGAGGTGACATAGCCATCCATGAGAGAAAATAACTTATCCCCGAGGTCATGATTGTTCTCCATTGCTGCCAGCCCTCAGTCTTTTTTTATGGGGAGCAAAGTTTGGGTCGGGGGGACAGAGGGACAAATGTGGTTAGAATTTGAGGCCCAGGGGAAGCCTGGGGTATTTTCCCCGCTTCAGTGCCTTGCAAAGCGATGGCTACAATTGACTGGGTGAGGGTAGGTACATATATTGAACAGAAGATTACTCTTGCTTTTATTGTGGATATTGGCTTTGATTAAATCCGTAATTATTTCACACTGAGTATGGAATTTAATGGCTCATCTGTTTGGCGATGGGAAGCTGTGTGTGTGTATAAAGGTACATTATAGTACACTTTTCATGGATTCAGGAACTGGAAGAGCATGGAGCTCTCCAATGCGAGCTGGGATCAATTCTGTTTCCAAGATGTACTGCAATGCCCCCCCCCCCCAGTGAAGGACTGTAGGGGAAGGAGATGCAGCCGGAGCAAGCTTTGGTGCACCCCCTCTTTGTATGAGTGGGGCTCTGGACACTGCTCTTTCCACATTTCTTGCAACTACCACACGTGGAAGCTTTGCACAAGAGGCATTTAAGGCAAACTGCATGTAATGCATCACATCATGCTCACGTGCAAAATGCATTGTGAAATGTTGGTGAAAAAATTAGAGGCCGTATATTTCTAATCCACAGAGTGAAGCAACTGGGAGGAATCAAATTGCAAAAACACTAAGTAGGTACATAAATAAATATTGAATACCTTTGACAACTCAAAACTTTCTTGGAGGTGAAGTTTTGTTTATACCCATGGAACTACGCAAAAAAAAAAAAAACTACCTCTCATAAAATGACTTGTAAAAGAAAAGCTGAGAGATGGAACGATGGCATCCCTAGTGACATGGCACCATAAATGGACAACTTGCTTACGCCTTCAACCAATTCAGTGCTGCAGAAAGTATCCACTTGTAAATGGATTTCCCCACGGGCTGGCTCATTAGTAATGGCTCTGTCCAGTCACCATCCCACCTGGGGCGCTACGTCCTCGCGAGGGCGACACCACTGTCTCGCCTCTTCCTGTGGACTGGCTCTGGTTTTCACTGTCTTCGGACTTCAGGAGCCTGGTAAATGAACACCTACCCACAACAGCTGAATGGAATTAGTTGGTTTTCTTTTTAATCAACACAATAAGAGGTTTGAAAAGTCTCAACCTAGTCAGACAAGCCTTAGGCCAAGGCTGGTGTCATCTGTTTCCAGACCTGTTTTTTTTTTTTAGCTCAGACAGGTGAAGGAAATTAGACAATGAAATTTGAGTACATCATAAGCCTGCATGGTGGGAATTCTGGAAAACAGAATTAAAAGGCGTTTTTGTGCGCCGGTGGAGGGAGGGACAGAAGCACGATAAGATCGGGGTTAATGCGTTATTTGAACTTAAAAAAATACTAAAAATAACTAAGAATAAAGAAAAAAACATTCCCATGAGCCCCTTTGGCCAAAGAAACTGTGACTTTTTTCATTATTAGTAAATGTGTTATAACCATGAACATTAAATAAAGAACACAATGATCTTAAACCATACTATTTGATTGTGTATGGGACTTGAGCTATTCATCGTAAACATTTTGTTTTCCTTATTTACTTTAAGGAACTTTGGACCATAAGCTTCTTTTGTTCCAGACCCTTCAGCCACTGGCTTGAGAGATTGTCAATCATGTTGTGGATCAGCCCAAGGAATATTGTAGCATCACCATTTTTTCTACTGGCTCAATAGCTGTGTTGTTCCGCCTCCAGTGGAATGCATAAGGGACTATTTTACAGCTGAAATGACTTGTGAGAGAAACTAAAGCGTATTTTAAAGAATGCTGTAGCACCCGTTTTTCAGATACTATTCTTGGTACTTGCTCTCCAGTGCTTCCGTGCACAAAAGCATTGGCAAAGCCAAAAGGTTTGAGAATTGTATGGAGTGTGCCTGCCTGCTGATTTTCACGCCACACAAACTTCAAGCCTACTGGCTGTGCAATGCTCGTTCTGATTTTGGGACCTATTTTTCGTGGGCGAGGGGAGTTATGAAAAACAACCAGAGTTGCATGTTAGATCGGCTTTGACATTGACAGGATCATGCAAGTGTATTTACAACTAGTTTACACAGTGTTCCTCTTTTTAAGTTATCTATCTTGGTGCTTTCTGTTTCTTTAGTGGCTGAGTGGTTCTGATTGGCCCAGCTCTATTTCCATTTCACCCACTTTTACTTACACCAAAGCTGCCTTTTAGCGTCTGTACTGTGTTTGAGGGAGCAACTAACATACTGATGGTGCAGACATTTTGCATTGCCTTTTTACTATAGTATATTTATTTTAAAGGAATATATAACATCAGCAAAGGAAGAACACCTGTAGCATAAACAGTGATGGCCAATGCTGTAGAATCAAGTTGTTAGCCACAATCAAGGCCCAGAGTAGAAAGCTGAACCTGCCCCAGCGCAATTAATGCACAAGCACGTTGTGGTGCAGAGAAGGTGAGGTAGGTGGGATTTTAGCGCCAAGATGGTCTTTGGGGTATTTTTTTGCGCTTTAGAAACGTATAGCTAATCTTCAGGTCCAGATGTATGAGAGGGCTCAGTCTTGCCAAAACTTTAGTGCAAAAATTTTACACCCTCTCACCAGGCCATGTTAAGTGCAATATGCACCTTGTCCCTTTGTTGCACCTCCTGCATGCAGCCTCTGCTTATTTACTGATTTGTTTGTTAGAAGTTTTGTGTAGCAGGGAGTCTAGGCCTAATGAGTAGTAGAGCACTTCACGGAAGAACAATTTTGAACACGCCGTAAAATGTACTACAACCTGTAATGTGATTTTAAAAAACATACTGCAGTATTATATGTAGTAATAATACCATTATTTGGCTACATAGCAAACCGTGGGATCACAGAATGGTCAAATATAGTGCCTGGCTCAAAACCACAGCAAAACACAATAAAAGGCCTTTCAAAGAAGTTGAAGGGACATGGATATAAAAATAATTAAAAAAATAATTAAATAATTTAAAAAAGCTTCATAGGCCGGGTTTGGCCTCATGTCCAGTGTGATGTAGTTCCAAACCCTAGATGCACATCATGCGTAGGAATGATTTGGTAATGTTGTCTTCTTAAATCTGGTATTTCAAGGAGAGAGTTTTGCCTGCTCTGAAGGAGCCAATGACCTCCAACAGGTCAAAACCATTCATGAACTGGGGTGCAATACTTTCAAAAAGCAAATTTTATTTTGACTTAGGGTAAAGTTTGGAACCAGAGCATTTGAAATTTACAATAGAAAAGCTTCTGATGGAGGCCGCAGCCTGTTGAACAAGATATGTCTGAAATCCACAGAATTGATGGTGGACTGGTAGCAGAGGTCAAATAAGTGACCTAGAGATAGCCAGAGGTTCTGTAAAGAAGATCCTTAATGATGGAGGGCCAGAATAATTCTGCCCGAATTCTATTTCAAGCTGGTGGTGTGCCACAGCACACAAAGGACCTGTTACTGGGTAGCTTTGGGCCTAGTGAAAAATTGGAAGAGAACATACTAGGCGTTTAACATTGACCCTTTGGTCATCTAGCATTACACAAGCAGAACTGCTTCTAGGTGCATTGAGCTCTACCTTCCATGAGGGGCAACAAATTAAGGGTCCTCGAGGCTACAGCTCTCAATGCTAGAGCAAGCCTCTCATTGCCTGTCCGTAGGCCACAAGCTCTCTCCATGGGGATGAGATATTGGGTCCTTTGTACAATAACAGAAACCCACACAGAATCCTGTATACATCCTAAGCGAATCTGGTTCCAAGCGCACCTCTTTAACCAGCATTGGCACATGCCTATGACAAGTAACACACACTGGGCTCTGCGCCTTACTAGTTCAGACAGGATGTAAGGCCCACTGGACAAAGTGAGCTCCACCAGTGCGCATGTAGGCTCTGAATGTTGCATTAATGGGTTGGTGGACACAAGGCTAGGGCTGTGAATGTTTTATGTGCAACCAGTACACAAAAACTAAGACAACAGCACATGGAATAACTAAAGATGTGAACATTCTCTTAAGAGGGCCAGTTATCTACCTTATTGTTTCAGAGTTCTGAAATGAAAACCTGTAAAAACAAAAAATATTGTAGCAGCTCAGTGAAAACTTCTCATGCCATGTGTATTGGTAATGCACATGTTCACCCAGAAAGGTATCTTGGTGCTGAATAACAGGTGTTTATTGTATCAGGGTCCTCGGAAGAATGAAAGGCTCAGTGGACCTGCCGGATTTGAACCTGTGATCATGAGGTCAGACACAAGTCCCTGAAGAGATACATTAGTCTACTGAGGTCAAACACAGGTCCCTGTAGTGGATGAGTTAGGCCACAGAGGTCAGACACAGCTACCTCTAGTGATGCATTAGACCACTGAGGTCAACTACAGGTCTCTGTAGAGATGCATTAGCCCACTGAGGTCAAACACAGGCCCCTGTAGTGGATACATTAGTCGACAAAGGTCAAACACAAGTCCCTATAGTGATGCGTTAGTCCACAGAGGTCAAAAACAGGTCCCACTAGTGATGCATTAGACCACTGAGATCAAATACAGGACCCTTTTGAGATGCATTAGCCCAATGAAGTTGAACACAGGTCTCTGCAGTGATGAATTAGTCCACTGAGGTCAAGCACAGGTCCCTGCAGAGATGCATTAGTCCACGTGAGGTCAAACACAGGTCCCTAGAGATGCATTAGCCCACTGTGCCCTAGGCCTGGCTCATGTTTACTTTTGGATCTCTCAGTCCTTCAGTAATTGGGTCTCTGGTGGCACACCACTGTCTGTCGTGCTACATAGATATTACATAACATAGGTCTGTACACCTTTGGATCTAGTCTCATGTGAGTTCACGCAGTTAGTGCCTGATTCCGCCCTACATAGTGATCCTGCTTCCACGGATGAAAGGATTAACTCCAGGATGATGGGGGAAAATTAACTGTAAACCGGTTTCACTCACAATGACCCAAGCTCCAGTTTGAAAGGTAGATAAAATACAGCCTTAGCACTGCACAGAGAAAAACATCATCATTTCTGGCACCAAATGCAGAATTGCCAATGGATTTAGAGTTAGTACTCCCTAGGGCCTAATATGCGTTTGTTGACAAGCGTGAGTTGCACTAATTAGCTGTTTGAACTCATGTAAAGGGCAGAAGGCAGAGTGTTAGCTGTTTGAGACAGTGGCTCTCAGTGGCCGACTCAAAATGTAGGTTCACAGTAAGAAAACAACATCTTCAACAAAAAAGCAGAAATGGGTGCAACGAACGCAATAAAAAATACAGGCAAACTACCTACCACTACAAAAACTGCTCACATAAATATCCTTCTGTAAGAGATTTTAAAACCTGATTCCTCAAAACGTGCAACAGACAAGCCTAGTGTAGAAAAATGGGCTTCTTTGCAGATGCCTCCCACCACTTTTTGCCCTCTTTTAGAACTACTAGATTCTGGTTTACGACTCTGGCAGTGCATTGAGACCTGCTAAGCAGACTTCAGTGCCAGTGCTCTTTCCTTAAAAACAAGGTATGTCTAATGGTTTCCAATTGGCATAGGACTTTAGCACCCCTGTAAGTCCCGCATAAATGGTACACTGGTACCTAGGTCATGGGTAATAAAGAGGGTCCCTAAGAGCTGCAGCATAACTTTTGCCACAAACAAATTGCACACAGCCTGCTATCGCACACTGCTTGTCCGGGTGCAAGCCCTGAGTGAATACACGACATGGCACACACTGTGCCATGACAAAGTCACTGCATGCATTATATGTAGGTCACCCCTACAGCAGGCCTTAAGAGCCCTACGACAGGGTGCATTAGGATACATGTGAGGGCATATCTGAATGAGCAGATATGCCCCTGTGATGTCTAGTTGTATTCCTAGAAATTGCAAGTGACCAGGTAGCCATCTTAAAGCATGTACTGCACACTGGTCAGCACGAGTGACCAGGTTACATGATGGCTGCATGGAAGATAGTGGTGTTTGGCATCCAACACCTCATCATAGTAAATCAATACTGATGCCAGTAGTGGATTTATTATGACATGCACCCAGAGGGCACCTTAGAGGTGCCCCCTAAAACCTACTTGTCCTTGAGTGTGCTGGCTGACTGGTGTCCACCAGCCTGCCACCACAGACAAGTTTCTGACCACCTGGAGGTGACAGCCTCTGCTCTCCAAGGTAAAAAAACTGTGCCTGCTCTGGCAGGATGGCTAGTAAATCGGCATACCAAAGCAGAGTCCCTGCCACCTTTGGTATGCAGCCTCCAGCTTCCCCCAGACCTGGGAGAGGCAACCCCGTGCCCTGAGGCCCATTTGGCACCAGTACAGGTGGGAAAATTAGCTATGTAGGAGGCGTGTTGCACTGACAGGCTGGACACACCTCTAGGGTGAGCAGCATGAAGTGAACACAAAAACAGGAATTCAACCATCTTGTGTGTGGTGGAATTAGGAATTTTGGGACAGGGTGATGCCCACTCCCCAAAGGAAGTGGTCATCCAGGGCTAAGCAGCCATTGTTTACTACCCTTCACACCCCTTAATGCCCCTGAATTGAGGATTTAGGTGACCCCCTGATACCAGGACTTCAGATTTGTTGGACTAAAGAAGAAGTAGTAACCTAAGAGCTAAGAAAACCAAGAACTGAGGAGCAGCAACTGACTTGGCTCCAACCCCACCAGCCTACCTGCTGTCCTTGACAACTTCACCAAAGGTGACTCGTCCTGCAGCTGTTCCGTGTCCAAAAGCCTGAGAGGCCCGTCAGCACTTCAAGAAGTAACCGGGATCTCCTGTGGTGTGGCAGAGCTGTTTCCCTGCACCCTGCAGGCACCGAAGAAGCCTCATGAGAACTATGGACTGCCAAAACACTGGACAGCACCACTGCATCTGTGCCCCCTAGCCCGAGTTGAAGTGGGCCAACAGTGCCATCGTGGTCCCCAGACCCTCCAGAGCCGAAGCCCACCTTGGGCATGCCAACTGTGAACTTCCCAATGCCGCCTACAGCCTCTTCCTGCACGCTCCCTCTATCTGCGAGTATCCCCTACACTGGGAACTGACTCCAAAAGACACCCTCACCCGACCACCCCCACAGCCTGAGATGAAGTAGGCTAGTGGTGTCCCTACATGTCAGAGGACCTCAAGGGTGGATCCTCCCTGAAGGTTACCCCGTACTGGCCCCCAAGTGCCTGCTTGCAGCCGCTTTCTAGCTGGATTGATCTCAACTGAAGTGAATAGGACACCCGACGCTGTAACACATCTCTGCACCTGCTCCCGAGAGGACCTATTGGTGAGGCCTTGGACCTTGCCCCATGCTAACCTCAAGTCCGGAAGAACAGTTGTGCAAGTCCTTGCCAAGTACCTATATGAGGTGTCTGTTTTTTCTCATAGGATAACATTAGGGCACCTGAGCCTGAAAAGCACCTCTGCACCCAGATGCCCAAGTGCCTCCCAAAGTGACCTGTTGCTGCTGCTTTGGATCTTGCCCCATACTTACCTTATCAGAAGAACAGTCCTGTAAGTCATTGCTAAGTGCCTGAATGCAGTATATGTCGTTTCCCCATAGGATAACATTACCGCTCCAGATCTTGCGCTGTCAACTTTTGAAACATATATAAATGCATATTACTGATTCTGATAATCTTGGTATCTAAATTCATATAAAAATAAGGATTATTTTTATAAACTGGCATTGGATTTCCTTACTGAGTGTGTGTCTCGCTTATTGGCTCTGTGTGTGCAACAAATGTTTAACACTGCCCTCTAAGAAGCCTAACTGCGCGCCCACACTACCACAAAAGAGAGCTTTTAGGGATATTATTTTAAATCCCTGTCAACCAACAAGGGTCACCCTGGACTATCTGCATAGTGTCCGCTTACATTGGTACTCTACATAGATAGCCAGCTTCCTACACCTAGCAAATGGTCTTAACCCTAATTCCCTGGATTAACAGGGCTAATTTTCAGCACTACTCACAACGCCTGCAACACCCAAACATTGCACTCACACATAAAGTGCTTTATTTGTAAAATATAAAGGCACAGAGAACGCCAGTGACTGCTGAACAACGAGGCTGCCTGGTCTTGATTCCACCCCCTGCCCATTTCATCTTCCAGAAAATCATGCAAAAGCTGAAACCATGCTCAACCATCTCATGAAACAACACTAATTGCCGGGCACCACCATCCAGTGGACGGGCAATTTTGATCACACTTTCTTTTTCTTTATTTTACTCTTGGGGGTTCTTTTTCATCCATGCTTTCATTCTCCAGCACTGTTTTCCTGTCACTTTCTTCTCCAAATAAATCAGTCACGGTCCCCAAAAATGAGTGCTGACTCAGACAAGCAGCCAATGGCACAAATTAAACACTATGTACATGTCTTGCAGACCTGAGAATTTATCATCATACCAAACTCTTGGGGCTCTATTAAAGAAAATGTTCCTGGGGCGAAATGTGAGCTTGTTTTTTGCATCCCTGAGGCACTGCCTAATCGCAGAAGCAGCAGACACTTATCAGCCCCTTCTGTAATCCCATCTTCTATCCACCTCTAAGATTGGAGAGTACTTACCTGGAACAGCTTCTGAGAAACTTACTCAACAGTATCACCAAAACAGGACAGAAAACAGTCCCAGAATGAAGACGAGGGTGCATCAGTGAACAGTGCTGGAGAATACATTGTATATTTCTTTCACAGACAACTGTGGGTCACCACATACTACACATCAGGAACTGACCACGCTCAAACTAAGCTAATACATTTTTCAAAATCTTCATAGGAAGGAGTGAACCAGAATAAACCAAGAATGTTCTATGCACATCATTCCAACACTTGATAACCCTCTGACTTTCTCTGAATCATAGATTAAGAAAATAAGGAACAATATCCACGGAAACTCCCTTGTTTGAATGATCACATACCCCAGACTTTAGATATCGCCCACCACCAGCTTCGTGCCAAGAAACCTTTGGCAAGTGATGCTTGTGGATGGAAAGATGAAAGTGTATAATATACAGAGTGAGTCCTCTTTTGCTCAACCAACAAGAACCAAATCAAATTCTTGATACAAGACACTGTCAAGCTGACAACACCATTGTTCAACAAGGTTCAATTCCCTAGTTCCTCACTTGTCAAAAATCTACATGCAGCTCTTAAAATTGTTGACAAAAAAGCAACTATGATTTCAAATGTATGTGGATCGTTCCTCTCTCTATATTTGGATGCAAAACACACCAGAATATAAGAGTTAATTTACCAAATGCCTTAGGTGTATCTACTACTGGCCCAAAAAAAAAAAAAAAAAAGTATTGTGCTTAAAGGGCACCACAGACAAAATCATAGCAATTGGTAGGCTAGCCTACACAACCCACCACTGACCCAAAGACTACCTATACTGCCACAGAAGATAAAAGTTTTGAGGGCATGACAACATTTTTTGGAGCAGCTTAAAAAGGTTCAGGAGAAACAGCATTGATCACCTAATGATGCTGTCCTCCAGATGGAATATCACACTGAACTCATCAGGGATCTGATTTTATCTTGTCTGGAGTACTTTGACGCCAAATGGAATACAAACTGAGCTGCAAGCCCAACCGAGAACTTGAGGTAATTGGGACACATCATTCAGCCTGGGAAGACCTCTATAGGCCTGTTGAGGAACATAAACTTCAAACTTCTGTATATCCTCTACAGAGCTTTCAAAAGAAGAGGCCTAGACAAGGTAGCCTTTAAATACATCTACAGTGCCTCCTAAGGTGTAGGATATCATAAGGCTACTACAGTTCTCGAAATTCAAGTCATGCACAAAAACATAGAGGAAAATTGATCAAGGTGTGTGGGCTGGCACAGACTGAATCCTCACTGCTCAATCTTTTAAGCAAGCCAGGGAGGCACACCTAATCATTCAATCATTTGTTCACCATCCTACATCCACAGGGAGTACTCCACCTATCAAAGTCATTAGGTCCCGCAGAATACATTCAGCAGTCACAACAGTTATGTCATTGTAATTCTGAAACTGGGCTCCGGCGCACCCCTCTCCCCAATAATCAGATGATGCTCTAGCACTCTGAACACTTGGATTCTCAGCAGCTGCAAGACAGTATGCTGGCACTATCCAAATATATTACAACATAGACACACTAAACACGAATTAGTTTGCGTGCAACCGTGGGTGACAAGGAAATGTTCTAATTTTCAGGTCACAGCAGGCCAACCGGATGCTTGATTGGAGACAGGATGTTGTGGGTTCAATTCCCAGTATCATCCCTTGCAAAAGTGTGTGAATATATATTTTGCTTCAAGGTGTGACTATGTGCCCTAGATAAGTAGCGTCCTGGCCAAGGTGGCCTACTTGCAAAAGGGCTCTCGGATTGGATGAAAAAAGGTTAACAGCCAAGTAATGCTGTGTGCATTTTTAATGACATTTATTGATATACAACATTTATGTGTCCAGTTTGTATTGCATAGCAATGGTGCTGGTTTAATACACATCACAGATGTGGGGACCTCACCATATGGGCAGTGAAGAGCACACAGAACAGCCAGGAAAATGTATCGATGAAGGTGGCACCATGAACATGAGAAAGGGAAGGCATGTTCAGTGGAGGTCTACAGGAGAGGACACTCTTTTTAAAAGTCAACAATTTTGGAAGATATCCAAACTAAGGAAGAGAGAGGAAAACACGACTGTCCTACAACACAGTCCTGTTGATGTACAGTAATTAATAAGTTAAGTGTGAGAATAAACAGGCAGTACGAAAGATGACCATCACGCAATATTAATTTTCACTACTAGAAATCCTGCTAGAAAGATCGATGATAGAAAGGGATACAAAGCTGACAAGGGGCAATACCACTGGATAATTTGAATACAGCAAATAATTGAAAATAATAAAGTTAGGAGGAAGCCAGGACAAGAAAAATAAGTCCTAAGATTCTATGTGGCCAAATAGCAAATGGTTTTATTAAAACAGTTGGCTAACACAATAAATAATATCTCCCACTCAATCCCACCATCACAAATGCCGAGCCCTTGGCAAAGCCATGCCTAATGAGAAGAGTGTAGTAGACAATATAAACAGGGTGCAAGTATAACACAACTATGGGTCGGATTTAGATTTTGGAGGAGGGGGATATTCCATCACAAACGTGACGGATAACACGTCCGCCGTTTTCCCATTATATTCTATGGATATTGTAATACAGCGGACAGGATATCCGTCCCGTTTGTGACTGAGTACTCCATCGGTCAAGATCTAAGCAAGCCCTAAGTCTAAAGCCTTTGAAGGCCTAGTGTCAAACTACTTGTGAGAGGTGGAAACCAAAAATGAAAGGTGATTTCCGCCTGGTTGACAGGTCATCTGGGTGGAGAACCAAAATATGAAGAAATTAATTAAGGAGATAAGTTAATGACACTTAACTAACAAATAATTTCTATGGTGAGATGTCACCGCTGTATCTCTTTAAAGACTATTGGGGAGTGGATTAATTTAACATGTCATGTGTGATGTCACATGTAAAGTCACAAGCAGAGCATGACCAGCACATGTTATGTTTAGTTTACCTAACCAATACTGTTGAATTTCTGTGGTTTTAGGTTTTGTTTTGCAGCCATACCTATACTTTAACTGTGCTTTTTGTGAATTTCTAGGTTTTTAAAAGTATGTTTATGTCTTATAATCAAAGTCAACAATAACTTCACTTGAGCCTTCTGTTTGTGCAATAAATTTCTAAGTGTTCTTCATCATATACCACATACAACTGTTCCTTCATGTTAATCTCCTATGTGCGGTCAATCCGCTCCCTTGTTCATAGCTGGGTTTGGGTGCAGGGCCTGGGTAGGACCTCTGCCTCACCCACCACAGGTGGCCAAACACTGCTGCACCAAAGCACAATGGCCATACAAGGGGCGTGGGGGGTATATTGTTGGGTAAGTCCAGCTGTAATGCACCAATCTAACAAAAAATTATACTTTTCAGAATTCACTATATCGTGCGCCAGTGCCAGGAATCTGAAGATCCCGGAGAGCTCAGCAGGACGCAGAGAAGGTTAAAGATTTGCAATATTGGAGAGGAGCAGTTATTCGTGAAAAGCATGTATCATACGTGTCAACACTCCCTGTTCAGGTGGGAAACTCCTGATTTTTAAAGCCCAAAATGGCTTTATTTTAACTTGCTCCCGCCTAAAATTCCCTCTGTTTCAATGTTAGTCAACCGGCAAAATTAATTCCCCCAATATTTTTTCAATATCTCCCTACTTTTTGTTTCAAAATGTTGAGGTGTATGATATACATATATAAAAATTATAGCAAGAGTGACTATGTTGTTATGGTTATATCAGACTTTCCATAGTAAAGACCTTTTTGCTTTGCACATATTTACAATCTAACAGCATGAAATGTGTTGTCACTGACATCATCTGCGTAGCAGGATCCAAGGAAAACGAGGAGTTACAATGCCGCTCTAAACACAGAACTATATTTCCATAGGTCGCAGTAGTGTGCGTCACATAGTACATTACCCAACAATAATGGCTACCACATGTACACGGACAACGCGCAGATTCACATCAAAGGTGCATGCCAGAAGGATGTTGGGACAGTCCCCAAGTGGTGAACTTCCTGCCATTTATCTAGAAGTAGGTAAATGGCAGGTTGTACCACAACAGATGGCAAATTTGGATGCTACTCATGTATCCAACAGACCTTACAACATGATCTACTGATTGGCCTCAGTCACTATGTCCCACCCCCAAAACTGTTACAAAAAGTGACTAGTCTATATCTCTTGTGTAAAATATGCCTTTCGGGGTCTATGCTACTTGCACTAAGACCTAGCCTGCTCTTACCGCAGAGGATTGCTCAGTCTGTGTTGCACTCATGTCTTTCTTGTCCCACTGTAACACTAGTGACACAAATCTTCATACCTGATCCATATACAAAAGATAACAGCCAGACAACATGCAGCTTGCCTCAGCATTGGCTTTTAGCACAATAAACATTATTCACCTGCCTTGAAAAATGGGCACTGGCACCTGAAAAAGGAAAGGCAGCAATTTGAGGCCACAGACCACACAGAGGTCTGCACAGCTGGGCCGTGGGCTTCTCAACATGGTTTTCACACTTCCTGCCACCCGGTTCTCTAAGGTGAGCCTCCGGTGTCCTACTGGCTTCACACAATACTCAGTGTGGACCTTATAGTGGGATATCTCCCAAATTCTCGAAGTCCTCACCCTCATCTAAGACATGACGTGGAGTGCACAAATGTTTGTGAAGTGCAGGCAACACGTGGTCCTCTTTGCCTCTAGATCAGTCGTTCCCAACCTTTTGACTTCTATGGACCCTCACTTTATCATTACTGGAACCCGGGGACCCCCACTGAATAATTACTGGAATCTGGGGACTCCCCCACTGAGTTATTACTGAAAGGTGGGGACCTAATCTGTTAATATTATTTAATTTTCTAAGCAGTCGCGGACCCCCAGAGGAGGCTTTGCGGACTCCCAGGGGTCCATGGACCACAGGTTGGGAACCACTGCTCCAGACTGAAACCAACATAAGAAAGACCACACCCTCTCAAAGGCCTGCTTATCTCTTATCCCCCCAACTGTTAAAGATATCAGAAGTGACTTCAAAGAGTCATGAGCACTTATGTAACAAGTGCAAGGCGACATTAGAGTGATTCATTGAATCAGCACAAGGGACAGATCCAGGGTGCTGCTAAGAAACCAGAAACAGCTAATGACATGGTGCAGATATGACATAGTTCAGCTTAGTGCATAATCAGTGATGTTAGATAATTGGACGGAACAAGGCACTGAGTAATGTAAGATTATGCAGCGCCAATCCTGATCTCTGGCATGCGTGTGTTTATGCTACTAGTGGTAACGGGACACTTCTTAATTACTATGGTGTAATTGCATTCATGGCCTCTTTGAACAACATCCAAAGATGTTACAACCAACAGTGTAATGGACAATGCAAAAGCACTGAAACACAACCTGCCTGCTTCACTCTTTAATACAAAAGATTCAATCAAATAAAAAATTGAACTCTTCCCACATTTATATAATGGTTAATTCTTCAGTGCCTGAGGCCATTGCAGTGTTGGCCGCTCCATTAGCGCGGGGGAGATTTAGAGAAGTGAGTATGTCTGTTTAATAGTTTTCTCCACGTAAATTTGTCAAATCAACTGATCAAGTGCATCTCATATTTAACAGTGCAGACAAGAAAGAAGAGTATTGATTGGGTGTCCCATATGTTTTAAAACATATGAGTCTTTCACTTTTCTTAAGTTATTTCAAGTATGGGTTGCGTTGACAATTTTTTGGCCAATTTCTGTAAGGTTTGATATAACTCTACCTTAAAGCACTTCTCTGCTTCTGCTCGAGGACTGCTGCTTATAAATACACAGTAATTATAAAAGAATATGTTATGTTCAAAACGGTAGCATATGTCCCGTGTATATAAACATGACAGTCACTATCTGTATTTGCCATTCACTTAGGAGGAGGTTTGGAACAGCTGTCTGTTTTTTTTAACTGAGCATCACAACAGGTCAGCTAAACTTAAAATCCTATTTCTGTACTTTTATGTCGCTGACTTCAACTAACATCGAATTCCTGGTTCCCTTCATTTCAGTGTTTACAGTGCCAAATGTGTGCCTTGTGCTACAGTTTATATGGCTATAATCTAATAAAATAGGCAATAAAACATTGAAATCATGTTTGTGGCATTACAATCATCGATCTAATGCGTTTTTAAATGTCATAGTGAACTAATATACCCGCATTAACTTCGGTTCAAAAAGCAGACAGGAACAAGTAAAAAAACATTCTCCTCCAATGACAGGTGTTGTCATACTCACTGATGATAAACGAACAAGCGACCTCCTGTACAAAGCGCTGTTGCGGCCGCACATCCTCAGATGTGCAAAATCACAGACCTTTGATAATGTACTAAACCCCTTTTGCATCTTGGAAAAAAAATTACTTTCTGAACCAAAGAGCGTTTTCCAAGTCATTTCGAACAGCGGTTGGGACAGGTAGTGAACGGGACGTTGCCTCCTAATTCTGGTTCGCAATAGTATGCACCAATGGTTTGCAACCGCAACTGGAGTTGCAAAACATTGAAAAGTTGCAACAACTCAAATAAAGTGGTTACTGTTCACACAGGGGGCGCTGCCTCCAGTGGTCAGTTTCTGTTTGGAAATCGTGTGGAGCACCTGCTGGGAGAATTCAGGGAAACGCTGCCTGCGACCCTGAAGCCTTCCCATACATGAAGCATTTTTGGAAAAAAAACAAAAACGATATATACATTTAAAGGCATTCTTCCTTTAAGGAACACGGGCTGCTTTAAAAAAAGTTTCTTGTTTGGGAATAGTGATGCAGGGATGATAGTACTCAGAGCTCCCTTGTAAGCCACTTTTCCCGGGTTCATGACCAATCACAAGGGATGGCAAACGGTGATCTGATAAGAACCTGTAGGGAGGTGCTGCACGTCCTCCTGCCAATGGGACTTTTGCTCTACACCCCATTTCTACAAAGGACCAATCATAAAATTTCAGACTGGTCGCAAATGCTCAATGTGTAATTTGCGCCTACAACTTGCGACCTGCTTCTATGTACATAAGGCCCATAGTCCTAAAATTAAAAACAAATTGCATATTTTTATCCAAGGTGGCGCAGTACACAGTCTGCTGGCATGTACAGTGACTGCATATTAGACAGTGTGTGTGTGTGTGTGTATATGTATATATATATATATATTTCAACAAACAACAAAAATGTTCTTGAGAAGTGTTAAAAGCATGAGAGGTCTACAGCAAGCAAAAAAACGCAAACCATACATACAACAGACATAACTGAATATTTAACTCATCATAATGGAATCTTTCATAAGGAAGTTCAAACCATCATATGATTTCGAAAACTGCACTTTCAGTGGGAAGTCTAACATTGCTCAACCACACACTGGAGTTAGTTACTCTTGTTTCATAACCCGTGCTGGCAATCTGTTTGCACTTTAAGCTTCCTGTTTAGTAATGGATCTGGGAAATTGGACAAGACACAGCACCAAACGAGTAGCCTTGTGGATGTGTCACGGGCTCCTGTGGATGGCAGCCAGGAAGAAACCTGCAAACGGCCTAGGGAATTTAGAAAGTGAAGAAGAAGAGGCAACTTCGGATGGTTGGGAATAAATACACTGAAGACGGAAAAAGTAAATACAAAGACGTGGAAAAGAGAAGCAACTTGAAACGAAGTGTCAGGACTTCTGCCGCTCTCTGCGGTGCTGGCTTCCCAGTATTCATTCCACCAGGATGAAGGTCTGCCACCTGTATCGTGCACCTGTTTCTCCTGCCCTTAAAGTCTGCCTGGCAACTATGATGGCAGGAGCTGTAGTGAATGGAACGTAGACAGGTATATATCATTTCACCTATGCAGGAGAGTGGATCAAACACTGTGTTTGAGTTCAACATTACCGATTAGGGAATATGTGGAATTTAGGGCAAGGGAGGTTAGGCTGAGAGCTGAAGGCCTCAGGGCTGCTATAAACATTGCTGGGAAGCTCTGAACACACAGAACTGGAACTAGGCTCAGAACATCTTTATTCAGTGGCTCCACCAGGACAACTCTGGAAGACTGAATGAAGCCAGGGCTCAGGTTAGGTTAGGGAGGTATCAGGGGCTTGATTGTTCGTGATAAGTCTGGATGACTATGTTGCGAATTAGTCCACATGCTTTCAGTCTGCTCCTAATCTGAAGGATTCTAAACATGAATGCTAATGCATGGGAACTAAGCCCAGCGTCTCTCACTTGCGTATGGCGCAGTGTTATCTGCGGAAACTGAAAATTTGATAATGCAAATCCACGAAAGTTGGATGATTCTGTTTCATAAATAGATGGCCCTGTGATAAATATACCAAAAACAAAGTAATGGTATCCCTGGGTCTCAGGACATCAAAACCTGACCCTCACTTTTGAGTTACTGCCTGGAGGTGTATAAAACGTCTATTTGCAGCTCGATTCTTATCCAACACTGAATGGGGTCAACAAATTCATAAAAATAAATCATCAACTTGCGCAGGAGGCTTGAAGTATTCAAATTTAGCTGAAGATTTCCTGGCACTTCAATAAGTGCAAAGTTCAAGCCAATGGAGCCACAGCAATGATAGGGGCGCTTTAGTAAATGAAGAATAGGGGTCATCACGTGTTTAAAACTCCCAAAAGCAGATAATACATTTCTCAGGGCCTGCCAATGACTCCCCTTTGGAACCAAATACATCCCCTCGATTTTGAAAGGGGGTAAGAAAACCCAGAATTATACAGTCCAGGAAGCCCCCAGACATGGGTTTTTACTTGTTACTCAGTCGGTGCCCAGAAACAGTTCCAGTCCAACCACCAGGTCCCCTTGTATGTATTTATTAGCACTTATATAGCACTAACCTAGTTAGAAGCCAACAGAGTGCTGTACATTACTTGGTGGGATAGGGTCCCACCCACACAATTCATACACACAATCCACAGTTTTTAGGCACAGGAAGATTAAGCGTTTTGCCCAGAGTCACAAGCTGTTGAGACAAGCACCGATGCTGGGATTCGAACCTGAGTCCCCAGGTTCCATAGCTCAAGCCACTAGGCCACATCTACGCCCTGACTTTTTCAAAAAGCCTGTGTGGTGCAGAGGTGTGCTGCACTTTCTGTAGACTAAAATTGTTTTTAAATGACCTTAGATGTGGACTGGGTGCTACTTTAAGATGAATACTAAACTACAGGCCTTTCCATACCAGCTCTAGGCCACGCTAGCTCATATTGTTGTGTTTTCACTGCTGGGAGGGATGTGGTCATGAGATAGCGCGGTTAGGTCGCCCTGATGAAGGGAGTCAATCTATAAGATTGCAAACATCCCATGGTGGAAGAAAGGTTGGGCAAAATGTCTATCATTTGCTTTATCATTTCTATTTAATGCACCCAATTGCTTTTGAGCAAAAATAATTGGCAACAGTGTCTTATTGCTCCTAACGTTGGTGTGGCGTGTATGCAAAAGCACAGTTGTGCTCTTTCCACCGGGCAAAGGATGTACTCTGTTCTTCAATGCTGAGTGAATGCCCACCTTCAGAGACCAAGATAATAGTTTTTGAGTGAGGATCTGAGTCAACCAACATCCCCAGTTGCACTAAGATTATACAGCACTTGCAGAGCAAGACTTTGGGATGATGGTGGTCTCATCCAAGGTTGGGATGAGAAGCAGAAACAAGATTTCTGATGCTTAAACAAAATGCACTAGCTAATTTCAGGAACGTATGGAAGGACCGTGCTTACTTCACAATAGTGTCTTCAAAGTTGCTGGGATTTACTTGCAAAATAAACTGCTCTTTCCTAGGAGTGAGAGAACACCAGGTTCTTGCAATAAAAGTTTTTACTCTACTTCTCTTGCTTGAAAATCTAGCGCCGGAGGCCAGAGCCTTGTGACTCTATGAGCTCATTTGTGTATTTTCTACAAGGCACTTCCAGCTCGCGCACTTTTACTCAGCATTCCAAACTCTACTGAAATCTAATTTGGTGGTGTTATCCTATGTTTGTAGTCCTTCAGACTTCATGGAGACTTGCACCATAGCTCCTAGAGTCCTCTCTTGTGAAGTTTGCTCTGTTAGTATCACCATTATGAACCGGCTATGCTTTGCATGACTGAAGGGTTCTCAAGCTGGAGTGTGGGCAAACAAAGAAGACGCAGAGAAGAATGGTATTTCAAGAGTAAACACTATAAAATGGATAATTATAATGTCAAGACAACAGAAAGAATGCATTAAAAAATACAGGGCTATCTGGGGTGGCATGGTTAACATCAACATTTATTTTTCACTTTCACCACCCAGAATCACAAACATTTATTTGGGAATACTGCCAACAGCAACCTTGTCAGGAAGGAGAAAAGGTCTGGAAAAGCACGTGGCAGAACAATAACTACATTGTAGAAAATCATATAATACTCGATCTCTACACTAAGAACTTATCGGACACAATAAGACTCAAAAACAAAAACACAAATATCATTTTAGGAGATTTCAACAATTACTGGGGAAACAAAACCAACTTGACACCTAAACCTATTGAACAATTATTGGAAGGAAGAAAAACATTTTATTAAATGCTTTTTGGAGTTGATCATCGCCAAAAAGGCCAAATAATTATATTTAAAAAACTATAGTTTGTTGGTCAGCCTAACTGCAAATACAATTCAGCATCCCTTTCTCCGCCTCAACTATTAAAGGCCAACCCAAATATCCCTTAAAAGATGTAAATGCCCAAAAAATATTTGCCAAAAAAAGCTGGGCAAGGATATAGAGAGAAAATTGTTACGGAAATCAGGTAACAACAAAGTGAAGCGCTGAGCTATAAATTAATACCAAGTTGCAACACCAGCCTTGTATGACATTATACCGTAAGTCATAGAAAGACAAAAACAATTGGTATTATGGTTCTCAAATATCTCAATGAAAGGAGAATGTCAGTGAGGGGGCGAGTAAAGATATGATGAGACAATTAATTGTGTGTCAAGTTTTACGCCCTAACAACTGCTAAGAACAAAATTAAAAAAGAAATACATAAAATCTATACTTAAGGTGAAAACATTGCTCTTTCAAATTAATTCAGCAAAAGCAGATATTGACATGAGTCAAAAAATCTCCAAGCCATTTTAACCAACTAAACAGAACAACTGTAATACTAAATGTGGACATGTAAGTAGTTTAAAGAAAAAGAAAAAAAAAAAAAGAAAAAGCCAGGAACAGCATTATGCTGTCACCAGGTAATGCCCCAAAATAGAGCTACATCTAAAATTTCGTACAAAGTTTGACTCATTTGAACTCATGTCAATAACCAGAAAAAAAATTGTCTCAGTTCACCGTGGTGATTCGATTCACAACTCTCTACTCAGGATCACTGACCTCAATAACTTCAGACCGCTTAGAGGGCTGCCATTTCCGAGCTAGACCACAGCGACAACAGTATGTACAGTGGGAGGAAGACTTTAGTAATGATAACCTGTTTGACACAAACCAATCCAGTTTCAAAGAGGCTGCCAACGATGAAAAGGCAACTTTAGCGGTAATAGATGACGCAATAAAGATCCTGGATTAGAGGACAATCTTGCCTCTACTAGTCCTTCCGGATCTTGCAGCTGCTTTCAGTGATGCCAGAAACTAGACCCTCCTCTCGACACCCAGTGAAAGGATGGGAATGGACATTAATATGTTTAACTAGATGGGCTCCTTCCTGAAGTACATGTCCTACACGGTGAAAATGAGGGAACAAACTTCAGATTCCACAATGTGACCACATGGCGTCCCACAAGGATCAATTGTGGCTCGGACACCTTTCAACCAACATGTGGAACCATCAAATGAAAAGATTAAAGAACAGGGCCTAAGAATGCACTAGTGGACTGGAAATACTAAGCTCTATTGAAAACAATAATACTGAACAAGGACATGTGTATGGCAAACACTTTCTAATATTGAATCTGGATCAAACAAACTACCTTCTTATCACCTCTAATGACAACCCTACCCTCACTCACAAATGGACAATTGAATTGAACACATTGGGAATAACACTATTATACCCACCCCATGTTTCATCTTTGACAACACAGTGTGTCTGCAAGGAATTATCAACAATCATGCAATAAATGCCAATTGGCAATTGCGTACCATTGCAACTTTAAAAACCTAAACTGAACTAAACCTATTAACACTAGTCTAACTTCTTGTTCTCTGAAGTTTGGACTATGGTATTGTCAAAATCACATGCCTTCCTAAAGCTAGCTTGGCTCCCTAAAAAACAGGTCTTAACTCACCTGCAAGCAAAATCAATCACAATAGAAATACTGGCTACATATAAACAGCAGTACGATCTCAGAACAGACTACTAATAGAAACCATCTGCATTCTGAAGACCGTCTGCATTACATATACTGTAAGGCCGTGCACTGTAATTCTACTGACTTAGCTCAGAAACTCAAATTCGAAGGGGGGAAAATAGCTCCATGAGCACAAAATGGGTAACTTCAGAAAACCTTAAAATTAATAATCAAAAGCACAAACACCCTTCTCTGGGGATGGTGCCAAACTTTGGAATCACATCCCTCTAAAAATTAGAATTGCCCATTCTCTGTCTCCTTTAGGAAAGGAATGAAAGAACTGCTGTTGAAGCAACTTTAAGACCCCTTTAACCTCAACAATCCCTCAGATGAATAGGCACAGTGACAAAGAATCCTTTTTATAAGAAACTTTGTTAAGACGACCTTTCTCTCTCAAATGTAAATGCTGTAAAATAATCACAATATATTTACTGATAATGTTTCATGCCTATACTTTATCTGATAATTGAGGTATGATCCCTTCCCGTAAAGTGCTCTGTGGTTAACATGATGTAGTCAACACTATTAAACAAAACACACACACAAAAACCAATAAATTACACTCCATGGCATGGTCACTAAAGACTTCACCTGAAGGGTGGCTCACACACAATACTATATTTCTGCTGCTTAGTGCCTTATCGCTGCAGATAGGTCTCTGGCTTTCTCTGGATGGCTGGGCCAAAAAATATTGCTACATTGTGGCTGGCCCCAGATGCTCTTTCTCCTCAAGGTTAGGTCTCTGGTCCTTTATCCCCATTTCTGGGTAACTGGTGTGCTCTCCCAATGATTAGGTCCTTTGCCATGGAGCAAGTTTAGGAATAAGCACATCTCATTTGATATGTGATAACTCTTGCTGCTGTTCTGCTTGGGAAATGAGATGTCCCTTGAAAAAGTTTAAAAAAGAACTGATGGATGTTCAAGGCATAGGCACACTGCACCTCATGAATAGGTTTATGAATTACTGTACTGTACATAATGCTGTTGACATTTGTGAACTATAAATTTGTAATCTATGATTTTAGTAACATAAGATGCTGTTTGATAAGTTCACAAATTTGGTGAGTTACAGATACACATACATTTCTATTAGCACATATAAGAGCTATCTCGGTATAAAGAATGCTCCTGAAATGCTAAGCCCTGTAGGATTTCATATATATATATATATATATATATATATATATATATATATATATATATATATATATAATTTTTGGGGATTGTGTGAATTGTTTCCTAAGCTCATCGTCCGAAATAAAGTATTTGAACTTTGATCCCATGCTCCTCCCTGTGGCTACATTCCTACATCCTGCCCCCATCTTGCTAGCTCCAATGTTCCTTCGCCCTGTAACTGGAAAAGTTCACACTGTGATTTTCTCCTGAACTCCTTTCCATCTGTATGGCTTTTGGTTTCCATCTCACTTCAGCTGGTTACTTCAGTCCACTGCTTTGGTGGTCTCCCACTATGGTGCCGTTCCCTTCTCAGTACTCTTCCTTAAACCCATCTGTGCAGCCTCAAAATGTGTTCAGCATCTTCTCCTCCGCCCCCCCCGCCCCTTCCCCACTGGATCTTTTGTTTACCCCTTCAATCCGTTCTCCCTGGATCCCTCCCTTGTGGCAATCCCTAATTACTTCTGCTTTCTCGTTAGTTACAGTACAACACTGATGCATTACCATGAAGATGCAAGTACTGCCAAATTTTGATTGTTTACAGGACATTTTGTACAGCCATTGCATGAGGTTTACTTATACAGTAGACTTTCTCAGGACCCCAACGACCCCCTCTCCCCCGCCCCTCGGGCAGCCTCAACACTTCCTCCAATAACCTTGAGTTCCCTTTCAGTACAACCCTCACCTTTTGAGCCCTGATCCCAACACCAAGTCCCTGTCACTAGATTCCCTCCAAACAATCCTTTCCCCAGTTCAGAATGAAGGGTTCTGCGTTCCCTTTACACCACACCCCCCAAGCCCGGCACCTCTCTGCTCATCCTCCGGTACTCTCTTAACCCAGTCCAATCTTCACTCCAGGGCTCCTCCAATCCACACTCCAGGGCTCGAAAAATCCACTCCCACGCTCAGATTCAGCTATTTTTTAATACTTACAGGTCCCTTCTGGCAATTGAAACTGAACAGGTGTTCTGTTCAGTTGAAAAGTGGAGGGGCAATAAAAGATGCATTTAAATCTTGTTCTTATGTCACATTTGCTCTGTGTTCACAGAGGTCAAAAGTCAGTTTTTCTTACAATTTTCCTTCTGACTGCAGAGTTCCAGGATATTGTAAGGTGCACTGTGTGACCTGCTGCTTAGAATGTAAAATAAAAGGATGTATGGTGTCAGGTTTTTCCTAACACACAACATTTAAATGACAAAGTCAACTGTGCAAACATTTCAAAATATATTTCAGTAGTTGTGAAATCCCTTTTTTATATTTCTGTGTGATGAAAAAATATTTTAATAGGATAAAAACAAATCAGAATACTTTACAATTTGATGTGCAAAGGACATGTTTTCTGAAACCCAATTTTCATAGGTTAATACACTATATTGTTTTATCAGTAAAGCTTCAAGTTAGTGGAGAGGTTTTTGGACATTTCTTTGAAAGTTACTGTGTGTGTGGATGACAATATGTTACCACATCAGGGTTTAGTTATATATTTATTAAAACTGAGTATTTAAACAAACTGAGAAACACTCCTGCCCTGATGGAAATGTTGTTAGTAAACTAAAAGAAGTCCTAGGTTATGTGGGCTAGACCTCTTGGGTATGTGGGCTAGATTCTTGTGATATATGCAGCAAACTCTAGTCTACTTAATCAAACAAAAGTTTTTTTTGTACTGCAGAAATGCTGAGCTCACATATTTGAAGGTGCAATCACACTTGAGAATTAAGAAAAAGGCGACTTTGAAAACTATTTGCCTAGGATCACACAATTTGAGACCCTTTACGGGTCAAGTGCATTACAGTTAGGTCGAGTAGATTATTTAAGTTACTTGACCAGCAGGTCTAGCAACATTTTTATGATTTTTCGAGCTCTGCACTCCTCTACACTGCTTCACCCCACATACTTCTCCAGCCCACACTCGCCTGTCCAGGGGGTCTCCTTAACACCAAACAAACCTTCCCCAATCCAGACCCTGCCTTCTCCCCTGGCCTATCCCCAATCAAGACTCGTCTCCCCTACTTCAATCTCTTCAGCACACACTCCTTCCCCACTGAAGGCTCCCCTCGTCTTCGACACCCCCCTAACACCACATACTCCTTCCTAGTCCTGACTGGTCACCCATTGGTATCCTATACACCCATTCCCAACTTCAGACCCTCTTCCCTTCTCTGGGCTCTGATGTAAAGGCCACACACTCCATCCCCAGACCTGGTCTCCCGTCGCTATCCCACACCCCCCTTCCCCAGTCCTGCCTGGTCTCCCGTCGCTATCCCACACCCCCCTTTCCCAGTCCTGGTCTCCCGTTGGTGTCCCACGTCCCCCTCCCCAGTCCTGACTAATCTCCCGTCGTTATCCCACACACCCCTTCCCCAGTCCTGTCTGGTCTGGTCTCCCGACGCTATCCCACACACACCTTCTCCAGACCTGCCTGTCTCCCGTCGCTATCCCACACCCCCCTTCCCCTTTCCTCTCTGGTCTTCCGTCGGTATCCCACGCCCCCCTCCCCAGTCCTGACTAATCTCCCGTCGCTATCCCACACACCCCTTCCCCAGTCCTGACTGGTCTCACGTCGCTATCCCACACACCCCTTCCCCAGTCCTGACTGGTCTCACGTCTCCCGTCGCTATCGCACACACCCCTTCCCCAGTCCTGCCTGGTCTCCCGTCGCTATCCCACACACCCCTTCCCCAGTCCTGCCTGGTCTCCCGTCGCTATCCCACACACCCCTTCCCCAGTCCTGCCTGGTCTCCCGTCGCTATCCCACACCTCCCTTCCCCAGTCCTGACTGGTCTCACGTCTCCCGTCGCTATCCCACACCCCCCTTCCCCAGTCCTGGTCTCTCGTAGGTATCCCACACCCCCCTGCCCCACTTCAGACCCTCTCCCCTCCTCTGGACTCTGCTTCAAACACCACACGCCCCTTCCCAAGTGGAGCCGCCCCTCCCTGCCCTCCACTGTTCTCCCCCAAAACACACCCCCCTTCCCAGCCCCTCTCTCTACGCACTTCGGACCCCGTCCCAAGCCCAGTCACCCCCATTGAGCGCGTGGGATCGCCTCCAGATCTCCCCCTGTACCCTCTCTTACTCTCAATGTGGCCCACACCTTCGTTCGTCCGACGGGGCTTGGGCTGCTGGGGGTCCTTGTCCGCCATGGCCTCGGTGCTCCGCTTCAGGGGGTGCAGCTCCAGAATGGCGCAGGCAGCGAGCAGAAGCAGGCCGAGCTTGGGTTGTCAGTGCTGGGCCCGCCCCGGGCAGCTGCCCCAGCCCGCCCACTGCCGAAGGAGCGGGGAGGAATAACCTCACCCCTCCCTCGGTCCTGCCTCCCCACGCCCATCGCAACGGGGGCGTAAATCACCCGCCCTCGCCCCTGCCTCACAGGGGCGTACATCACCCCGCCCACAGCCCTGCCCGCAGCTGGAGGGTGGGTGGGGTGCCAGCAACCCTTTTGGTCCCACCACGCCCACAGCATTACCCACCCCCCGGAGCCTAGCGCTCCCCGCCCTGGTCCCTGCCTCTCCCGGTCCAATTCTGCACCCTGGAGGTGTGAAGCGCCCCAGGCTCTGCCTGGACCCCAACCAGCTTCACCCATCGCCTTAAAGACAACCTCATTCGCTCACCAACTAGCGCCTACTTGACCCTCCCACCAACCTAGCTCACCGCACCCTCACACAGCTGTCAAGAACCGTAGGGACCCTGTCCTAGGTCCGCCCCTCAGCTTGCCCCATCAGGCTCCAGAGTGGCTGTGCCCCCCTCTTACAGCCCTGGAGACCCTCTGTTCTCTTTCTGGCTTTCATCCTGGGCAGGGTCCTGCCCCCTCACTGCCAGGGCTTCTAGGCGCTCGTACTATCTAAACCAAACCAGACCCTCGTTGCTTTCGGAGCCTGTATGGGCCTGTCCGTGCCACACTCTCCACTGTTGTCAGTGGCAGACAAGCTTTTATCGCCTCTTACAGCCCCCATGACAACCCTGTTAGGGCCACCAGAATTTTAAAGCCAAAAACCGGGACATTTCACGAAAGTAGTAGAAGGACTACAGTTTTACTTCAGCCGAGCGTACCGAATGACAGCGCTGTTCAGCATACAACTACTGCAGAGGCACTAAGAACAAAAATAAAATGCATTTTTTAAAGCGAGTATAATGCCTGTTAATACAATTGCTTTTCAAAATCACCTGCTATCTGTTCTTTGAGAAACAAACAAACAAAAAAACACCTATCACCGTTTTCAGGCGACCCTCTCTAAAAACCTTGACATGAGCTACATTTCCCGAAATCTGCCGGGACAGCTGGATTAAAAAAAAAAAAAAAAAAAACTACCGGGACAGTCCCGGCAAACCCGGGACGCGTGGACAACCAACCTTGCGTGAGTCCTTACGAGCGCACGCAGAGCCCGTGCCTCTTCTCCCCTAGCCGCTCCCGGCCCCCCACGCGCAAACTGCAGTCCGTTTTATTACCCTAATAGTGAATAATATATTATCATTCACTAATAAGGTAATAAAAATTGACAGAAAACAAAGAGTGCAGCCCCAACTGACGCAGTGCTTAATTTTATCTGGTGGTTTCCGGTGCAGAGCACCGACACTTATTTTTGAGGGCCGGCACTCATTTTTCTGTCTCAAGCATTTACTGCGAGCAAAAGACACACATGGAAAAGACGCAGGAAGAGAAAAACGAAAAAGCTTTCTAAAGGAAGAAATCAGAAAGCTGCAAGAGTGAGCTGAAGGGGCAGGGAGTGACTGTAAATGGATTGAAGCGGCCTGAAATGTCTTTAGGATTACGGTGCCTCAGTATTTCGTGCTCGCACATTTTCGCATGTTTCAGAGGAAAGCTTTGGGCACCAGCACATATTTATTTACAAATTAAGCACTGAACTGACATCCATCAGGACCAGCTGTCCCTGTGATCCTGGTACTGAATATGCCACCTCTGAGGCCAGGGGTCACAAAGGTAGTGCCAGGGGTCGCAAAGGGCAAACCAGGGGTCGCAGCTGCATCCCCTGGTGACCCCTAAATGACGTCCATGTGTATATCTTGTATGCCAAACAAGCCTTCTATGCAACTAGGCTTTGGCAATAGTGCATCTGACATTTCCATTTTATTCTATACTTGTCCTGAAAAAACAAAACTACAAATGTCTGGATGTAAAGAAAAACAACGTTGAGATCAATTCTCCCTTTATCTTCCATTCTTTCTTTCCTTCTTTCACCTGATCCTAATCTGTCAGCACACTTTCTTTTTTAGGTCCAGCCATCAGATATACTGCTGGCCTACCACTGGATGCCTTTCCTGTCATATTTGCCTACTTTTTATTTGTGTCCAAGCTTGTCAATCTTGTGTTTGGCCCTCACAAGCAGCATAGCTTCATCACTTCTTTTGACTGGATTCTCTGCTTCCACTGCTTGCTTTTCAAGTACTATTTTTGTCTTTTGGTTAAGCATTCCATAACAATGAATGTGTTTTCCAGCTGTCTCCCTCATGTACTTCTCTCCCCCCTGCACTCTGTGTTACTCACTGTCGCCATGTGCTTCTCCTCACCCACCTCCATGTTGCCCTCGCTCTTGTGTTTTCCTCTAAGCTTTTCCGCTCATATTCTTTTCCCTGCCCTGCCATACTGCTCTCCCACCCGTTGTTTCTTGGCCCCCCACCCTCTTTGTTGCTTCTCCCACCTATGCCATCCTTCTCTGGCATCCATTGCTTCTTCCCCACACCTCATTGCTTCCTCCCACCTGCATCCTCCATGTTTTTTTTCCCACTACTTGTGCTTAAAAAAATGCCCTTGCTGTTTTGTTTCTTTTCATTGCTGATCCAGCTTGGATTGGCAAATAAAACGAAATGAAAAAGTAGGAATGTTATTTTGTAAACACTGCTGCCTCTATGCCCTGATGGAGTAAGTGTCCCAGGACCCTTTGCTCCCCTCAACTGCCTGGAGCTGCTGACAGAGGGAGGCACCTGACATTGCGCTGCCTTTTCCCACAAGGCTCAGGTTTTCCTGGACTTGCTGCCTCTCTGCCCTGGTGGGACTGAGTGTCCCGGGGCCCTTTGCTCTGCTCTACTGCCTGCAGCTACTGCGCGGTCTGCACTTGGGATGCGCCTGGGTGTGGCCCTGACAAAGACCGAGCCAAGAGCGGGCCCGTCTATGCCAATCAGAGCCCGAAAGTGGCTGGACCCGATCTCTTAACCCGTTAGGGGATGGCGTCGGCCACTGGCCGACGCCCGCACTACCTCCCTGGTGCAGGTCATGACCAGTGGGCGACACCAGGGAGGGTGTTAGAAAATCCTTGGGTGCGTTGCACCAGAGGATTTTTTATTTTTTATTTAAACCCCAGGGAGACACAGAAGCTCTTCGTGTCTCCCCTGCCCCTCACCCGCCCCTTTGTGACGTGCCGATGTCACATTGTTGTTTTCCCCATCGGAGCAGGAAGCAGCCTTATGGCTTCTCTCAGATTCCAGAACTTTCTATCACCGAAATGTGAGGAAAAAGTGTTTTTTTTCCAAATATTGAGGTTTGCAAAGGATTCTGGGTAACAGAACCTGGTGAGAGCCCCACAAGTCAGCCCATCCTGGATTCCCCTAGGTGTCTCGTTTTAAAAAATGCACAGGTTTGGTAGGTTTTCCTAGGTGCTGGCTGAGCTAGAGGCCAAAATCCACAGCTGGGCACTTTGCAAAAAACAGGTCTATTTTCTTTAGGAAAATGTGATGTGTCCACATTGTGTTTTGTGGCATTTCCTGTCGCAGGCGCTAGGCCTACCCACACAAGTGAGGTACAATTTTTATTGGGAGTCTTGGGGGAACGCTGGGTGGAAGGACATTTGTGGTTCCTCTCAGATTCCAGAACTTTCTGTCACCAAAATGTGAGGAAAAAGTGTTTTTTTCTCCAAATATTGAGGTTTGCAAAGGATTCTGGGTAACAGAACCTGGTGAGAGCCCCACAAGTCAGCCCATCCTGGATTCCCCTAGGTGTCTAGTTTTCAAAACTGCACAGGTTTGCTAGGTTTCCCTAGGTGCCGGCTGAGCTAGAGACCAAAATCCACAGCTAGGCACTTTGCAAAAAACAGCTCTATTTTCTATGTGAAAATGCGATGTGTCCACGTTGTGTTTTGGGGCATTTCCTGTCGCGGGCGCTAGGCCTACCACCACAACTGAGGTACCATTTTTATCGGGAGTCTTGGGGGAACGCTGGGTAGAAGGAAATTTGTGGTTCCTCTCAGATTCCATAACTTTCTGTCACCGAAATGTGAGGAAAAAGTGTTTTTTTGGCCACATTTTGAGGTTTGCAAAGGATTCTGGGTAACAGAACCTGATCAGAGCCCCACAAGTCACCCCACCTTGGATTCCCCTAGGTGTCTAGTTTTAAAAAATGCACAGGTTTGGTAGGTTTTCCTAGGTGCTGGCTGAGCTAGAGTCCAAAATCCACAGCTAGGAACTTTGCAAAAAACAGGTCTATTTTCTTTAGGAAAATGTGATGTGTCCACATTGTGTTTTGTGGCATTTCCTGTCGCAGGAGCTAGGACTACCCACACAAGTGAGGTACCATTTTTATTGGGAGTCTTGGGGGAACGCTGGGTGGAAGGAAATTTGTGGTTCCTCTCAGATTCCAGAACTTTCTGTCACTGAAATGTGAGGAAAAAGTGTTTTTTTTCTCCAAATATTGAGGTTTGCAAAGGATTCTGGGTAACAGAACCTGGTGAGAGCCCCACAAGTCAGCCCATCCTAGATTCCCCTAGGTGTCTAGTTTTCAAAACTGCGCAGGTTTGCTAGGTTTCCCTAGGTGCCGGCTGAGCTAGAGACCAAAATCCACAGCTAGGCACTTTGCAAAAAACAGCTCTATTTTCTATGTGAAAATGCGATGTGTCCACATTGTGTTTTGGGGCATTTCCTGTCGCGGGCGCTAGGCCTACCACCACAACTGAGGTACCATTTTTATCGGGAGTCTTGGGGGAACGCTGGGTAGAAGGAAATTTGTGGTTCCTCTCAGATTCCAGAACTTTCTGTCACCGAAATGTGAGGAAAAAGTGTTTTTTTGGCCACATTTTGAGGTTTGCAAAGGATTCTGGGTAACAGAACCTGATCAGAGCCCCACAAGTCACCCCATCTTGGATTCTCCTAGGTGTCTAGTTTTCAAAACTTCGCAGGTTTGGTAGGTTTCCCTAGGTGCCTGCTGAGCTAGAGGCCAAAATCTACAGCTAGGCATTTTGCAAAAAACACGTCAGATTTCAATGTAAAAATGTGATGTGTCCATGTTGCCTTTCCTGTCGCGAGCATTACCATGTTTTTCGGGAGTCTTGGGGGAACACAGAATAGCACAACAAGTGCTATTGCCCCTTGTCTTTCTCTACATTTTTCCTTCCAAATGTAAGACAGTGTGTAAAAAAGATGTCCATTTGAGAAATGGCCTGTAATGCACATGCCAGTATGGGTACCCCGGAATTCAGAGATGTGCAAATAACCACTGCTTCTCAATACCTTATCTTGTGCCCGTTTTGGAAATACAAAGATTTTCTTGATACCTATTTTTCACTCTTTATATTGCAGCAAATGAATTGCTGCATACCCGGTATAGAATGAAAACCCATTGCAGGGAGCAGCTCATTTATTGGCTCTGGGTACCTAGGGATCTTGATGAACTGACAAGCCCTATATATTCCTGCACCCAGAAGAGTACAGCACACGTAACGGTATAGTGCTTTAAAAAATCTGACATTGCAGGAGAAAGTTACAGAGTAAAACGTGGAGAAAAATGGCTGTTTTTTTTCAGCTCAATTTCAATATTTTTTTATTTCAGCTGTTATTTTCTGTAGGAAAACTTTGTAGGATCTACACAAATGACCCCTTGCTGAATTTAGACTTTTGTCTACTTTTCAGAAATGCTTAGCTTTCCGGGATCCAGTATTGGTTTCACACCCATTCCTGTCACTAACTGGAAGGAGTCTGAAGCACCAAAAATAGTAAAAATGAAGTATGTCCCAGTAAAATGCCAAAATTGTGTTGAAAAATGTGGTTTTCTGATTCAATTCTGCCTGTTCCTGAAAGCTGGGAAGATGGTGATTTTAGCACCGCAAACGCTTTTTGTTGGTGCCATTTCCAGGGAAAAAACCACAATCCTTCTTCGGCAGCCCTTTTTTCCATTTTTTTGAAAAAAACGAAATTTTAGCTGTATTTTGGCTAATCTCTTGGTCTCCTCCAGGGGAACCCACAGACTCTGAGTACCTTTAGAATCCCTAGGATGTTGGAAAAAAAGGACGCAAATTTGGCGTGGATAGCTTATGTGGACGAAAAGTTATGAAGGCCTAAGTGCAAACTACTCCAAATAGCCAAAAAAGGTCTCAGCACTGGGGGGAAAAGGCCCAGCAGCTCAGAGGTTAAACCCTTATTTTTTTAATGGCTGTGGGGTGAGTGATTGTTGGTAAATGTTCTCTTTTTTTGTCCTTGCTGCTGTGGATCAGTGCTGTGGGAACTGTGCGACAAGCATTTGACAAATATTTGCCATCTTTCACTTCCAAGGTACATTCCGTGTACTTAGACTAGTGCGAGGGGAAGTGAGAGAAGTTAAAAGCAATGGAGAAGCGCAAATGTCTTGGAAGGGCGGAGTCCCCGCAACCTGTGCCAAAACCAACATCAATAAAGAGGAATTTAAAATGGGCCATTAGGGTGGTAGCCCTCTGAAATTGAACTCACAGAAAGGCGACTCTCATTGAGCCAAGAAGTGAGTGGTGTATCCCTTGGCATACACACCCCTTCCTCTAACAGTCTGGTTACTTCGCATAGGGTCGCAATTTTATAATAGGCCCAAAGTGGTGTAGATGGATAAAGGCTGGATATTGACACGGATTGTTCCCTAAAGGTTTCTGGTGCAGATCATAGTCTTGTGGTCAAAAATAAGCGCAAGACCCCACACTCTCATAAGACAGTCAGCAAAGGCGCGAGGGAACTAATGAGTATTATCCTGCAAGTCTGAGCGCCCAAGAGGATGGGAGGACCACTTGTGAGGACCATTCACCGCAGTGGGCAACAGCTCTACTGAGGGACATTATGGCCCAAGTAAATGCCGTTTTGGCGGCTGAGCTTCTGCCATTGGTGGAACGTTTGTTGCAACTGGAATCTGCAAATATGGCGGTTATAAACACTGTCCCTGTGAGGTCAGGGGAAAAAAGGACTAGGGATCTCAGACAGACTTTGCCCCTGCAAACAATATACATAGGATTAAGCCCTCTAATTCAAGGAAGAGGTGATGGGGATGAGGGACGGTTTGGTTGCTAGCTGTACAGATTCCGACAACCAGGTACAGGCGAATGGAAGAATATCCCTATACCAGGGGAGTGCTGGTGCTTTTCCCAGGCCATTGGAAGATCGAAGGGGTTTAGAGGATTATAGCGGCATGAGCCCACACTATTAACCTCCGACCTTCTTCCAGTCCTTATGTTGTGGTTCCTGCTGGGGTTCCTAAACTGAACAGGAGTCACTGCAAGAGGTATTCAACAAATGTTTGCATTGGGTTGTAAAGAATAGAAATTTTTCTCCTGCACTGGCCAGCAACATCATTATGACCCATAGAGCCAGCTTGGTTGGGAAGGGTCCCCTTGACCAGCCCGGTGATTGTATAATGGCAAATTTGAGAGATTTGCAGCCGGTCTATAACCTTTTATTAGATGGTCCTAGAGTGCAGGAGACAGGTTCTTCCATTTGTACACTTTCACTGGGGTATTGTTACAGGCCTTCCCATAAAGAGAGTGTACCCAGGAGTAATCTTTCACCTTCCACAGGGTTAAACCATCTAAAGTTATGGTATCCACCTCTAACCGGTATGAAGTCCTGGACGAGGTGGATTGACCCATAGTTACCAGCTCCCTTCTAGTCAACAAGCTGAAGGATAGTTTCAAAGCTGATAGGTCGAAAGAGGGGCTGGATCACCCTGAGGCAAACCAGCCTAGGGGTAGGTAGGGCCTTATCTTCCCAAGTAGGGTACAAATGCGTCCTGGTAATTGTTCGAGGGTTCCCAATCCTGCTGTTGATGGTTTAGTTATTTGCTCTAGTTCTAGTGAAGTCGCCACTAATACAATCTCGGATTTTAATCTAGGGGCTGGAGGAAAGTTGACAACGGAGATTGAGTTTCCCCTGGGGGAAACAATAAAAATTGTATTAGGAATTTTGGGTAGTGGAGCTGACCCAGGAGGCTGTGAAACAGGGCTTATCCAATGATGTAGCAGGTAGGGTGGACTTAATGGCCAAGAGTAAGTCCATAAAGCCCATTAAAATGGCCTCGTGGAATGTTGTGGGCCTGAGGAGTAAGCTGGCTTGCCCAGATTGGGGCTATTTTATAGACCAGTTTGACATTTGCATATTACAAGAAACCTGGGTGACACAGGAGTTCCAGCACCCAGGATATGTGTTTTTTTGCAAAGCAGCAGTAGGGGGTGGGTGAGGAAAGCTGCCAGGGGGACGTTCAATTTGGGTTGCTACCCACTTGGGTTTATAGAATCAAAACTTTGGAAGTTCACTCCAGTGACATCCTTTGCCTTCTACTTACCTGATCCCCTAGCTGAGAACTATATGTGATTAATGTTACTCTAGACCAGTCAGAATGAGTCATAAATCAGGTGTGGTGGAGCAGCTAGAGTAACTCATTTTTTCACTCTCAGAAAGAGCATATAAGGTAGTGTCAGTCGATTTAAATTGTCAATTTGAGCCTTTGGACGCAGAGCGAGATGACATACTGGGAATGGAAGATAAGATCTGAGTCGTTCCTGGACTATCCATCCTTTGATTAAAAAATGGACTCCATTGGGCTTACAATTGAATGTGCTTAAGTTAAATGTTGCGTTACGCGCATGTAATGGGCGTACCAAGTCAGACATCCAGGGCTCCCACACATTTACCGTGTGGGCCAGACTTCTTTGATAGATTATATTTTGGTGGATGTAGGGTTGTGACCCTGTATAGTTGATATGGAGGGTTTCCTCAGACAGGACAGTGACCACAAGGTCCTTTCTCTAGAGCTAATGCTTCCCCTTAAGAAGGCCATGGATGTACTACCTGATCCGATGGATGGTAGACTCACTCTGCTCCAGATCAAGGGAAAATTAAATGGAGTGAGTTGCTGCAATCGCCTGGCACTGTTACGATGGATGAATTTCTAGAATTGATAATGACCCTGGGCAAATAGCAATAGGGACAGCTGTTCATCAGAAGCTGACAGGTACACTTAGTAATTTATTTGTTGTGGAGGTCCGACCCAAGGCTAGGAGGAAAAACATCTCATCCTAGTTTAACAGCCTGTGTCGAGCAGCTAAGCTTTCACTCTTAAAGGCCTTAAGATCCAAAGAAAGCACCTTGATCCTTACAGCCAGAGTTGTTTACAAACATTGTAGGAAGTTGGCTCTGTATGTGCTATTTCAAAGTAAGGGATAGAATGCACAGAGTCCAAGGGTTCCCCTTAGAGGTAAAATAGTGGTAAAAAGATATAATACTAATGCTCTATTTTGTGGTAGTGTGGTCGAGCAGTAGGCTTATCCAAGGAGTAGTGTTAAGCATTTGTTGTACATACACATAGACAATAAATGAGGTACACACACTCAGAGACAGATCCAGCCAATAGGTTTTGTTATAGAAAAATATCTTTTCTTAGTTTATTTTAAGAACCACAGGTTCAAATTTAACATGTAATATCTTGTTTGAAAGGTATTGCAGGTAAGTACATTAGCAACTTTGAATCATTTCAATTGCATGTATACTTTACAAGTTATTGACAAATAGCTACTTTAAAAGTGGACACAGTGCAATTTTCACAGTTCCTGGGGGAGGTAAGTTTTTGTTAGTTTTACCAGGTAAGTAAGACACTTACAGGGTTCAGTTCTTGGTCCAAGGTAGCCCACCGTTGGGGGTTCAGAGCAACCCCAAAGTCACCACACCAGCAGCTCAGGGCCGGTCAGGTGCAGAGTTCAAAGTGGTGCCCAAAACGCATAGGCTAGAATGGAGAGGAGGGGGTGCCCCGGTTCCGGTCTGCTTGCAGGTAAGTACCCGCGTCTTCAGAGGGCAGACCAGGGGGGTTTTGTAGGGCACCGGGGGGGACACAAGCCCACACAGAAATTTCACCCTCAGCAGCGCGGGGGCGGCCGGGTGCAGTGTAGAAACAAGCGTCGGGTTTGCAATGTTAGTCTATGAGAGATCAACGGATCTCTTCAGCGCTGCAGGCAGGCAAGGGGGGGCTTCCTCGGGGAAACCTCCACTTGGGCAAGGGAGAGGGACTCCTGGGGGTCACTTCTCCAGTGAAAGTCCGGTCCTTCAGGTCCTGGGGGCTGCGGGTGCAGGGTCTTTTCCAGGCGTCGGGACTTAGGTTTCAGAGAGTCGCGGTCAGGGGAAGCCTCGGGATTCCCTCTGCAGGCGGCGCTGTGGGGGGCTCAGGGGGGACAGGTTTTGGTACTCACAGTTGGAGAGTAGTCCGGGGGTCCTCCCTGAGGTGTTGGTTCTCCACCAGCCGAGTCGGGGTCGCCGGGTGCAGTGTTGCAAGTCTCACGCTTCTTGCGGGGAGTTGCAGGGGTCTTTAAAGCTGCTCCTTGAAACAAAGTTGCAGTCTTTTTGGAGCAGGTCCGCTGTCCTCGGGAGTTTCTTGTCGTCGTCGAAGCAGGGCAGTCCTCAGAGGATTCAGAGGTCGCTGGTCCCTTTGGAAGGCGTCGCTGGAGCAGAGTTCTTTGGAAGGCAGGAGACAGGCCGGTGAGTTTCTGGAGCCAAGGCAGTTGTCGTCTTCTGGTCTTCCTCTGCAGGGGTTTTCAGCTAGGCAGTCCTTCTTCTTGTTGTTGCAGGAATCTAATTTTCTAGGGTTCAGGGTAGCCCTTAAATACTAAATTTAAGGGTGTGTTTAGGTCTGGGGGGTTAGTAGCCAATGGCTACTAGCCCTGAGGGTGGGTACACCCTCTTTGTGCCTCCTCCCAAGGGGAGGGGGTCACAATCCTAACCCTATTGGGGGAATCCTCCATCTGCAAGATGGAGGATTTCTAAAAGTTAGAGTCACCTCAGCTCAGGACACCTTAGGGGCTGTCCTGACTGGCCAGTGACTCCTCCTTGTTATTCTCATTATTTTCTCCGGCCTTGCCGCCAAAAGTGGGGGCCGGGGCCGGAGGGGGCGGGCAACTCCACTAGCTGGAGTGTCCTGCGGTGCTGTGACAAAGGGGTGAGCCTTTGAGGCTCACCGCCAGGTGTTACAGCTCCTGCCTGGGCGAGGTGTTAGCATCTCCACCCAGTGCAGGCTTTGTTACTGGCCTCAGAGTGACAAAGGCACTCTCCCCATGGGGCCAGCAACAAGTCTCTAGTGTGGCAGGCTGCTGGAACTAGTCAGCCTACACAGACAGTCGGTTAAGTTTCAGGGGGCACCTCTAAGGTGCCCTCTGGGGTGTATTTTGCAATAAAATGTACACTGGCATCAGTGTGCATTTATTGTGCTGAGAAGTTTGATACCAAACTTCCCAGTTTTCAGTGTAGCCATTATGGTGCTGTGGAGTTCGTGTTTGACAAACTCCCAGACCATATACTCTTATGGCTACCCTGCACTTACAATGTCTAAGGTTTTGTTTAGACACTGTAGGGGTACCATGCTCATGCACTGGTACCCTCACCTATGGTATAGTGCACCCTGCCTTAGGGCTGTAAGGCCTGCTAGAGGGGTGACTGACCTATACTTGCATAGGCAGTGAGAGGCTGGCATGGCACCCTGAGGGGAGTGCCATGTCGACTTACTCGTTTTGTTCTCACTAGCACTTACAAGCTGGTAAGCAGTGTGTCTGTGCTGAGTGAGAGGTCTCCAGGGTGGCATAAGACATGCTGCAGCCCTTAGAGACCTTCCTTGGCATCAGGGCCCTTGGTACTAGAAGTACCAGTTACAAGGGACTTATCTGGATGCCAGGGTCTGCCAATTGTGGATACAAAAGTACAGGTTAGGGAAAGAACACTGGTGCTGGGGCCTGGTTAGCAGGCCTCAGCACACTTTCAATTGTAAACATAGCATCAGCCAAGGCAAAAAGTCAGGGGGCAACCATGCCAAGGAGGCATTTCCTTACAAACATGTTGTCAATTGTGCTAAAAGAGAGTGAGAGCAAGACAAGTGGGAGTTTTTGTATACTGCAATTAAGAATAAGAACTTTAATGTTTTTCGGAGCATAGTAGCCACTGGTCACCCAGAGTCTTGCCCTCATATTGAGAACACTATGGCCTTCATTACGACCTCGTCGGTCGTTTCGCAAGACCGCCAAGGTACCGCCGTGGTGAAGACCGCCAGTGGTGGCGGTCTTCCGTGCCGCATATTATGACCGCTGGCAGCTTTCTGTCCTTTTCCGTACGGAAAGCCGCCAGCAGCCATATTGGCCGTCGGCGGGAAAGTGGAGGCTGCACAACCTCCACCGCCACGTCAACAGAACACCGCCCACAGAATCACGTCCTATGATTCGGTGTGGCGGTGTTCTGGTGATGGTGTGCTGGTGGTGGAGCTGCCCCCATGGATCCCGTCCCCTCCCGGAGGACCAACGGACAAGGTAAGTTGATTGTCCGTTAGGAGAGGGGGTGGGGGGGTATTGTGTGTTGTGTGCGTGCATGGGGGTGTGCGTGTGAGTGTGTAGAGGGTGTGTGTGAGTGCGTGTATGCGTGCGGGGGGGTGCTGTGTGTATGGGAAATGTGTGTGGGTCGGTCGGTGTGCATGTCTGTTTGTATGTGTGCAGGTATGTGTTCTCGTGGTGTATGTGTGTGTGTAGGGGTGCGTGTATATGCATGTTGGGGGTGTGCATGTAGGGATGTGTATATGTGCATGTTGGGGTGGGGGTGGGGATGGGGTTTGTGCCACCTTTGGGGGGTGGCAGGGGTGTGGGGGGAGGACTCGTGGGGGGTAGCGGGTGGTGGGGGAGACCCCTATCAGTGCCAGGGAAGGAATTCCCTGGCACCGATAGTGCCCATCGCCATGGATCTCATGGCGGTTCCCAACCACCCGAAATCCATGGCGGTATGCAGGGTCCTGATACCGTTGGCGGTCTAGTGACGACCGCCGGGCTGGAGACTGAAATCTCCAGCCCAGCGGTCATGACCGCAATGGCGGTCGGAATGGTGAAGTGGTGGATGACCGCAGCGGTAACCGCCACGGTCATAATTCCATTTTTTTCCCGTCGGTCTGTTTGCGGTCTTACCGCCGCTTTACCACCGACTGCCAGGGTTGTAATGAGGGCCTATATTTGCTGATATTTGGAGTGATAATTTCCGATCCTTGTACGGAGAGGGAACAGGGCGGGAAGAACATGGGGGCTGAGATATTGTTTTAGACAGGCCCGGTGGGGAGCTCGCACGTCAGGGTCGGGGGGAATTCAATTTTATTCATCTTGAGGAAATTGTAAGGGCCATTAATTAAATTGCCCCATGAAGGGCACCAGGGATTGATAATATTCCAGGGGACCCTTTTTGCACAGCGCCTGAAGCATGGGGTCCTTATTTAGGTGTTGTGTTTAATGCCATCATGGAGGGGATGCCCATTCCCCACACATGAGCTGGGGGGGGATCATTCCTATTTTTTTAAAAGGCTCTCCTTTGCTACCTAGCAACTATAGGCCTATTAGTCTGACCGACGTCCTGCAAAAAAAATTCTCGAGAGTGATAATCAAGACGTTACAGGATCGGATGGAGGAATCAGATGTTCTCGGCCCTTCTCAAGCAGGCTTTTGCAAGTGTACCTCGACCACTGACCACACTTTTAGGTTACAACTTCTCTATTGGAAATCCGTTGTTTTAGAGCGTGGTAGTTCGTATTTGATTTTTGTTGACTTATGCTCCTGGTGGGTTCTGGTCAAAATAGGGGTCCCCCCATACCTGTGCAACATTCTGCAAAGCCTTCACAAAGGGAACTTTTTGCAGGTTCGTTGTGGCCAATTGGGAGAACTCTCAGAACCTTTCCAGTTACAAAAAGGGTCCGGCAGGACCGCATGTTGGCGCCCACACTATTTATTTTGTACGTTAACAGATTGGTTGATTTTTTGTCAATCATAAACAAAGATGCCCCTAGGCTAGCGAACGTTAAGATACCACCACTTATGTTTGCCGACAACACTCTCCTACTCTCTAAGTCCCCTATGGGTATCCAACGGGTAATCCTTAGTTTCAATACTTTTAGGAGGGAGAGGGGTCTAGAAATAAATGGGAATAAAACTAAATATATGATATTGAACTCTGCAAGGACCACGTGCTCCAATCCCACTTTGAATGAGACTTAGCTAGAGAGAGTTTCAACCTTTGAGTATTTAGCGATTACACTCAGTGAACACACGGACTGGCTTTCTCATGTGGATAGGCAAAGATTGATGTTGGGTCAGTGTGTGGATGGGCTCTCCAAGGTGCACAAGGGTCTGTTTCAAGCCAGTTAGTCCCGTTACAAAGATATATAAAATGCAAGCTGTAGGTCTGGTCATGTATGGGGCCATAAGCCGCTGGCGGAGTTTATGAGCATTGAGAACAGATTTATGAGACAGCTGCTGAGCCTTTCTGCTAGTACCCCCATGCTGCCCCTACAAATGGATGAGGGAATGAGACCTATAACAGAGGATATTGGACTTAGGCGTTACTCTTCTGGCGGAGAATTTGGGTTACTCCAGGGCTGATTTCTTAAAGATCTGCCCTAGCACATGTTTTAGCGATTGTCAGGACAGCCAGATTACTCTGGCTGAGATAATGCAAGGACACATTAAAAAACCTGGGGAAACAGCCTGTGGGACAACCTGGCAGAGGCTTGTCAGTCCATCTCAAGAGCTGAACTTACTAAATATTACAGGGATTATACGTTATTCACTCTGTTAAGGGTTCACTCTCAAAGCGACTTGACCGCACACTTCTTAAGTTTTAAGGACTCCTATAGCTTGGAAAGTTACCTTGACAAAATCCAACCGGCTCTAGCTAGGAAGCTTTATTTACAGTTCAGGTATGGCAACTTCCCTATTCGTTCCTTTACAAGCAAGTGGTGCAAGGGGGGGCAGATTGTGGATAACATGAGCCCATCATGTGGCCATGGAGAAGAAACGGAGACTCATGTTCTTTTCTTTTGCTCTGCTTATAGGAAGCCTAGATCTCTTTGGATAATTCCAGTCCGTCGTAATATTGCTTTTGCTTGCTGTTTTGAACCACTAAGAATTATGAAGACTAATTCTGGGCAACCCATTGTTTTTGCAGTTTCTAGTTATTTATTTAGGATCTGGTGCCTATGGAGACGGGTGGTGGGATGATTTGGCCCTGATATTTTGTCTATTATGGCATGCACAAAACTTCGATTCTCATTCAATTTGGGGGTATTAAGTGGGTAGTAGGATGTAATCGGTTTTTCTAACTGTGTTTAGTTTTAGAGCCACTTAGCTTTCTAGTATACATAGTAAGAGTTTGTATGCAGGGACCAAAGAAAGATTGTTATATAGGACTTATGTTAGCCCCTGGTAATGTTAAATGTTTACATCAATTTTTAGGAGCTGGTATTAAAGGTTGCAGGTCCAGGGATGCTCCATTTTAAGGACCCTGATGTATTTGTCATCTTTTAATAGCGTACAGTTTTTAGGTGAGATGGTTTTGTTCCTTTTTAAAATGTGATTGGTTTGATATTGAGTTGATCTCTGTTAATGTTTATTTATTGTTTTCTGCACTTTTATGGCCTTGAGTGCCTCAATAAAGTTATTGTATCATATTGTATCACATGCCTAAAAACATTTGACTAAGTCAACAGGTCTTAAAGACAACCCATTTTGGTTTTGTCAGAGGTTGTTTTCTTTCGATTATGCTTTTCTCCCTCTACCTTTTTAATGTCTACTAGTCTTTTCACTCCATCCCTCTATCTTTCTGCCTTGCCCTGTAATACCCATTCCACTCAAGTTCCCACATCACCCCCCATCTCTCTCACTGACCTCCTGTCACCCTAATCAGCCCTCAAACTCCAGACAATAAAGAGTGATGCTGGCCAAATGCTGTTTAGATAATTTAATCATTAGCACTGAATTGCCGTTGCCCTATAGTGGCCCCCTGCCTGGCTACTGGCTTTGCCAGTTACAAAGTCCAGAGCTGGCTAAAGCCCGGAGTTCTTACTCCAAGCCTCCTTCGGTAATTGTACCTCACAACAATATAGTTGAGTATGCATTTATCAGTTTTTAGGTTAAGAACAGTGCAGAAAATGAAGGGGATCTTGCTGGATCACAGATCAGCAGCTAATATAGTCATATCAGTGCTGGACCCGGTGAAATATGCTGAATTAGTCCCATTGTAGCTTGCCAATACTGGGACACATTCAGCAGCGCCAGCACGTTGTCTGTTTTCCTTTTCTAAATAGCAATCTGCAGGCGACAAGGGGCGTTTCTTAATTTCACTTGCACCTGGGCCCAAAACGAAGTCCCCATTTAAAGAACCATCAGCTTGAGTTCGTCCCTCCCGTGGAGCATAGCCCAGTTACTGTATTCTTCACAGTCTGTTGTAAACAGACCTCTATTTTATCTTGTCACATTTGCTGTGCATTCAAAGATAGAGGTCAAATGTCAGGCTTTGTCTTCCGAGGGAGCTTGGTGTTTGCTTATCTTTCTCTGACTTCAAAGTGAGAGGATTTAGGAAACAATCTTTCTGTGAAAGAAAAATCTTTTCCTAGGTCACAACAACATTTAAATATCTGTAAAGAAACTGTGCAGATATTTCAGAATATATCAGAATTCAGAAAGCACAAACAAAAGCATTTTTTTGTAATTCTGAAGTGTGGTGGAAATAAAAATGTTATTATGATCAAAACAAATCAATACTCTAGGTGATGACATTTCCATACATTAGCATTTGTGCACTGTATACTTTTAAAGTAAAGCTATTTGTGCACTGTATACGTTTATCAGTAAAGCTGTATGTCTGTGCAAATGTAATGGTCATTTCAACTGAAAATGTGTGTCTGTAATGGCAGTGCGCTACCACGCTATGTATAGCACTCTTTACGGCACTCCACTTTACTGTGCACCACTCCACGGCATTGCATTCTGCTCTGCACCATTCCACTCTACGCCACTCCACATCACTGCACTCTGCTCTGTCCCACTCTGTTTTACATTACTACACTGTATGCCACTTCACTGTATGCCTCTCTACTCTGCACAACTATACTTTATGCCAAAGCACTCTACTGCATTCTGCACTACTTTGCTCTTTGCCACTGCACTCTACACCGCTCCAGTCTAGGCCCCTCAACTCTACTTTGCACCACTCCACTCAACGCCACTCTACTCTGCAACATGCACTCTATGCCACTGCACTTTATGCCAAAGCACTCAACTCTGTACCACTCCACTCTATCTCACTGTACTTTATGCCAATCCACTCTACATTACTCTACTGCATTCTGCACTACTTTGCTCTTTGCCACTGCACTCTACACTGCTCCACTCTAGGCCTCTCAACTCTACTCTGCACCACCCCACTCAACACCACTCTACTCTGCAACATGCACCCTATGCCACTGTATTTTACGCCAATCCACTCTACATTACTCTATCTACTCTGCACCACTGCACTCTACCCCTCTGCACTCTATACCACTCAACTCTATTCTACACCACTCTAATTCCTGCCACTGCATCCTACCCTGCACCATTCCACCTCTACCTGGCACTACTCTACTATATGCCACTTCACTCTACTCTGAAACAATCTACTTTATGCCACTACACTCTATGCCTATGCCCCTCTACTCCTCTTTGTGCTACTCCACTCTGCCACTACACTCTACGTCACTGCTATCTATGCTGCACCATTCCAGTCTGTGCCACTGCACTCTAACGCACTCTACCCTGCACCACTCTACTCTATGCTACTCGATGTCAATCTATTTTGCAACACTGCGCTTCCAATACACTCTCTGCCAATGCACTCTACTTTGTATCACTCCACTCTATGGTACTCTAATATTCTCTGCCCTGTACTCCAAGCCACTCTTCTCTAACCCAGTGCACTCTATGACACTAAACTCTATGTCAATGCACTCTACACCACTCTACACCATTTTACTCAAAACCAATGCACTCTACACAACTGCACTATGTGCTAAACTACTCTGCACAACTGCACTCTACACAACTCTATGCCACTGCAATCTACGCCACTCTCCTCTACAGAAGTCCACTCTACGCCACTCCACTCTACTCTGTACCACTCTTCTCTATGCCACTACAATCTATGGCACTGCACTCTACTCTACTATGCAACACTGCACTCTATGCCACTGTACTCTACTGTGCACCACTGACCTTAACAACACTGCACTCTACCCCAGTGCACTCTAGGCCACTCTAGTCTACTCTGCACCTCTCTAACCTATGCCGCTGCATTCTATGATGCTACAGTGCTGTACTCTATGACACCACTCCACTGCATGCAGTTTACGCCCCTCTAATCCACTCTACACCACTTCACACTGCTCCACGTTACTCCACTCTATGTCACTCCATGCCACTCTCCTTTATGCCATAAACTTTTAGCGATGCTGTACAGCAGCCACTTTGTAGTACAACATAGTGAAAACACATTGGCAAAGCCAATAGCTCTTCCATAGGTGTGACCTATTGGCTCTGCAAATGCTTGTTTAACTAGCATACATGCTGGGAAGGTGCAAGATGAAGAGAACAGTTTTTGCTTTGTTGGCTCAGTGGCATTAGATGTATGTTTTACACTGGTGGTATTGTATGTTTTGGCTACTCCCGCCAAAGCACTACTTTAGAACACTTTGGGGGAAGAAGCAAGCAGGTGCAAGTAGAAGGAAATAGAGGCAACTGAAGCATGGAGATAAAGGCAGAGATGGCTATAAAAACTGACACATGATCTACAAATCTACATGCCATTAATTAGGAGTCAGTTCATAGCCTGTCACAGTTATGTGCATTAATCAATCCTGATCAGATATGCGAACTGTGGACATCCAATTAGCCAAGCAATCATGTGGCTATTGTGAGCTGACACCCAAATATATATATATATATATATATATATATATATATATATATATATATATATATATATTTGAAAAACAAAACGGCTCTCAAAGGCACCGCGCTCCAAATTACCGGTGCTACTGCTGAGGCGAGCCAACCCAAAACAATGTTTTAAATCAAAAATTAGCAGTGCACTCCATTAAGGGTGAAAATTGTGGCGTTTATTTCATATTCAACTGGAAAAATAAAACGAACAACGCGTTTCGACCGTCTGGTCTTTCTCGAGTTCGAAAAAGATTTCGAACTCGAGAAAGACCAGACGGTCGAAACGCGTCGTTCGTTTTATTTTTCCAGTTGAATATGAAATAAACGCCACAATTTTCACCCTTAATGGAGTGCACTGCTAATTTTTGATTTAAAATATATATATATATATACACATTTTTTCTTTTGTACCAGCTGAGGCTGTGAACTTCGAAAGTGGTGGAGCAAATGCTTGTCCCAAATTGTAGCGAGCGAACAAAGTAAGCAAACCATTTAGGTAGATATGGGGAGGAGAGCACCTCTACCGAGAAACATTTGAAAAACAACATGGGGTCCAATACTATATTTTGAAGCATAATTGACACATAAATTTGCTATAAAGCCATAGGCCCTCATTATTACATCGGAGGTAATAACTGCCTACCGCCACAGTGACTGCCTCCAACAAAGCACTGCGGCAGCGACCATCCGTCTGCCAGATTATGAGCACTGCCTGACTTCTGCCACAATAAGGGCAGAAATCCAGAGGTGTTCATACTGGTGGACGGTGGTGACCTGGCCCTGCTAAAACCAGCACCGCCCCACCAGTAGAACGCCGCCAGCCATATTTTGAGCAGACATACGGCCTGGCGGTGTTGGGTTGGAGGGGCGCTGCTGGCGGTAGCAGCGCACCTTCCCATTTCCTGCTGGACGACCTCCTCGCCCAAGGTAAGTCAAGCCTCCGACAGGGGAGGAGGGTGGGAGGTTGGGGGGTATTGTGTGTGTCTGAGTGTGTGAGTGCGTGTGTGAATGCGTCTGTGTGCTGTGTGGTATGCGTGTGAGTGAATGTGTGTAAGAACGGTGAAGTGAGAGCGTGTCTGCATGTCAGTGTGTCTGTGTGTAAAAATGTGTGTGAGTATGTCTGGACGAATGCGTATGTGAATGCATGTATGCCAGTGAATGAGTGAATGCGTCTTTGCCAGTGAATGCGTGTATGCTTGGTGCGTGTGGGTGTATGTGTGCGTGTATGTGGGGAAGGGGGGTGTGGGGTGAGGGGCGCTGTGACTGTAGTGGGGGTGGGGGAGAGGGGGTGATGTGTGCATGTGTGTGCGTTTATGAGTGTGTGGGGGGTGAATGGGTGTATCGGAGGGGGTGTATGAATTGGAGGGGTGGGTGGGGGGGGTGTCAGGTGAGTATTGGGGGATGGGGGAGAAGCCTACTGGAGACAGGGAAGGAATTCCCTGTCACCGGTCGGCCTAGCGCCATGGTTTTTGTGGCGTTGCTAATGCTACGAAAATCATGGTGATAGGCCGGCTCATAATGCTGCCTCCGGTACTCTGTGTACAATGGATAACCCTTCTGTTAACAATTACTATTTTTATAGGGGGCAACATTTATCATGTTTGCCCACCTTTCCAAATGTCATACTTTTCCTTCATTATGACGAGGATTACATTCAATATATCCAGTGACAGCATTGTGCCACATATGCAATGGATTTCCTCCAGTATTGCAACTCCAAATTGTTTTCCACGGATGCCCCATATGTTATAAATTATCTCCATTGTGCCAGAGCCAGCGATATGCTCTCAAACAGTGCTATACCAAAGACCTATGCAGCCCTTGTGGTGCGGTGTGGAGGGCTGGGCCCGAGCTCCAGGGGGGCCTCCCTCAGCGCAGTACCTGGGCTTGAGAGCTCCTGAATAAGCCAAAGGGGTCCCCTCCGTGAACTTCGCGGGGGGCCTCAAGTTATGTTACACCACTGCTCTCAAAAACATAAAACAGGCTGAATGTCAGTAAAAAGAATATTCATAATTAAAATACAAACAAAATTGGTAAGAAAAATAAAAAAAGCAATGGCAAAGCCAATAGGTCTTGCCTAAGCAAGAGAGTGGAGTGGCATAGAGTGTCAAAGGGTGGAGTAGAGTAGAGTAGTGTGTCTTAGAATAGAGTGGAGTAAAGTGGCATGGAGTGGTATAAAGAGAGTTGCATAGAGTGTCGTAAAGTGAAGTTGTGTTTTAGAGTGGAGTAGAGTGTTGTAGAGTGGAGTGGCATAGGGTGGAGTTGAGTTTCATAGAGTGGAGTAGAGTTTAATGAAGTAGAGTGTCCTAGAGTTGAGTATCATAGAATGTAGTGTTGTAGAGTGGAGGTGAGTGGCATAGAGTGAAGTGGCATAGAGTGAAGTGGGGTAAAGTACAGTGGTGCAGAGTAGATTGATGTAGAGTGCATTGGTTTTGAGTTAAGTGGTGTAGAGTGCATTGTCATAGAGTGCAGGGACCTAGAGAAGAGTGGCACAGAGTGCAGTGGTGTAAAGTAGAGTGGTGCAGAGTAGATTGCAGTGGTGTAGAGTACAGTGGTTTAGCATGCTGTGGCGTAGAGTAGGTTGTTTTGGAGTAGAAAGAAGTGGCGTCGAGTGAAGTGGTTTAGGGTAGAGTGGAGTGGTGCAAGGTAGAGTGTATAGGTGTAGAGTAGCATAGAATGAAGTGGTGTAGAGTAGAGTGGTGTATAAATGCAGTGGCATGGAGTGCAGTGGTGCAGAATAGATTAGAGTGGCATGGAGTGATGCAGTGTGTAGTGGCATAGAGTGGAGTAGAATTGTGTAAAGTTTAGCGGTGCAGAGTCGAGTGCAGTGGTGTAGAGTGCAGTGGCATAGAGGGCAGTGGTGTAGAGTAGAGTGATGCAGAGACCAGTGGTGTAAAGTACAATGGTGCAGAGTAGAATACAGTGGTGTAGAGTGCAGTGGCATAGAGTACAGTGGTGCAGAGTACAGAGGTCTAGAGTGGTGTGGCCTAGACTGGAGTAGTGTAGAGTGCAGTGGTCCATAGTAGAGAGGGGTAGAGTGCACTGACATAAAGTAAATTAGTGTAGAGTAGAGAGGCTTAGTGTGAAGTGGCATATAGTACAATGGTGCACAGTAGATTAGAGAGGCGTTAAAGTTTAGCAGCATAGAGTGCATTGGCGTAGAATGCAGTACAATGACGTAGAGTAGAGCAGTGCAGAGTAGAGTGCAATGGTGTAGAACTCAGAGACAGAGAATGTAGTGGTGCAGAGTAGAGTATTGTAGAGTGCAGTGGTATAGAATGAAGTGGCGTAGAGTGCATTGTTGTACAGTGCAATGCATATAGTGGTGCAGAATAAAGTGACAACGTAAAATGGTGTAGTGTAGAGTAGCATAGAGTGCAGTGGCATAGAGCAGAGTGTTGCAGAGTAGAGTATAGTGCTTACAGTGGTGCAGAGTAGATTTGTATGGATTGCAGTGGTGTAGAGTGTATTGGTTTTGAGTAAAGTGGTATAGAATTGATTGGCGCTTATTGCAGTGGCATAGAGTGCAGTTGCGTAGAATAGAGTGGCTTGGGGTCGAGTGGCACATGATAGATTGCAGTGGCGTGGAGTGGCATAGAGTTTAATGGCACATAATGGGATAGAGTGGCATAGAGTATATTGTTTCAGAGTAGAGTGAAGCGGCATAGAGTGCAGTGGCATCTAGTGCAGTGTTGTAGAGTGCAGTGGTGCAGAATAGAGTGTCGTAGAGTGTAGTGGCATACAGTGCATTGGCACAGAGGGCAGTAGAGTGGGATAAAGTAGAGTGATACAGCGTAGAGTGCAGTGCTGCACAGAAGAGTGGCGTAGAGTTCAGTGGCAGAGCGTGCAGTGTTACTGAGTAGAGTGGTATAGAGTGAAGTGGCATAGAGTGTAGTGATACAGAGTAAAGTGGACCGGTGCAGGGCAGAGGGCAGTGACATACAGTGGAGTGATACAGAGTATAGTGGCACAGAGTGCAGTATTGCAGAGTAGACTGTCACAGAGTGCAGTGGTGTACAGTAGAGTGATGTAGAGTGCATTGATGTGGAGTGCATTGGAGTAGAGTAGTACAGAGAAGAGTGGCATAGAGAGCAGTGGCAAAGGGTATAGTGGTACAGAGTAGAATAGAGTGGCGTAGAGTGCAGTGACATATAGTACAATGGCATATAGTGCAGTGGAGTAAATTATTGCAGAATAGAGTTTAGTGGCACAGAGTACAGTGGTGCAGAGTAGAATGGTGTAGAGTGCAGTGGTGTAGACTGCATTGGTTCTGAGTAAAGGTGGTAAGAGTACATTGGTGTAGAGTGCAGTGATGCAGAGTATAATGCAGTGGCACATGGTAGAGTGGTATTGCACCAAGTGCAGTGGCACCAAGTACAGTGTCATTGAGTAGATTGTTTCAGAGGAGAGTATAGTGGTGCACAATAGAGAACAGTGGTGTAGAGTGGTGTACAGTGCAGAGTATATTACAATGGCATTGAGTTGATTGGCATAGAGTGCACTGGTGTAGAGTGCATTGACATAGAGTGCAGTGTGGCAGAGAAGAGTGGCACAGAATGGAGTGTTGCAGAGTGGAATGGTGTAGAGTGCAGTGGGAAAGAGTGCAGTAGTGCATAGTAGAGTAGTGTGGGGTAGAGTCCATTGGCATAGGGTAGAGTGGTGTAGAGTAGAGACCGTAGAGTGAAGTCATTTAGAGTAGAGTGATGCACAGTAGAGTGCAGTGACGCAGTGTGGAGTGGCTTGGAGTGAAGTGGCATATTAAATTTGAATGACTATTATAGTTGCACTGACTTACAGCTTTACTGATAAAAGTATACAGCACAGAAACAATGATTAGGGGAAATATCATTGCCTTGTGTACTGATTTGTTTTGATCGTATTAGCAGAATTACCAAAGATTTGCTTCATTTGTGCTTTTTTAATTCTGATATTTTCTGAAATATTTACACAGTTTACAGACATTTAAATGTTATTGTGTGCTAGAAAAAAAATAACATCAAACAGCCTTTCTCAAGAACACTCCCAGTAGCCAACATGATTGCCACATAAACCTGCACTTAAAGTCTGAGAGACAAAAGTAAACACCAAGCTTCCTGGAAAAAAGAGCCTGACATTTGACCCCTGTCTTTGACCAAACAGCAAATGTGACAAGATAAGAACAAGATTTAAAGACCTGTGTAATTAAATCCAGAAATGTGGAATATTATAGTAGGCAGTGTTTGGGCAAATAGAGCCAGCAAATAGAAAGAAAGCAAATGTGAGTTACAAATCACAAAACTAGTGCTTAGCAACAGGCAGAATACATTCTTAAGGAAGCTTTCAGAATGTCCCCAAGAAGTCTTTAGCAAACCAGCAGCTGTGCTGTCTGGTAGGCTTCAACCTAAAATAAACAAATATGGATCAATTTGTTTAAAGAGGAAAAAACACTCCAGGATAAGTCATCAGTAAAGTGAGTCGAAATCAAGACTTGCCAAGAGAACAGTTTCCTATCAGAGACACATTCTATTTTAATTATTTCATAGTTACATTGTACAATAAAAAGGAAAATCTTAGTTACAATGACATCAGTTAATGGCATATCCACTATGTCACAATTAATTAATTATAAAAAGGATTAGTTACAAAAGGCTGTCAGTCAGCTATGTAGTAAAGAAGTACATTTTTAAGGTGAAACATTTGATATAGATAATGTTTTAATAAAGTATTGTACTTTCAAGATATTGCAAGTATTATCAACAGTTGAGTTTAGCCAATCTTTTAGCAATCAATGTAAGTTATTTTTGACACGTTATTAAAGCACCACAGAATTATAGATTACAATTGTTTAACAGTGACCAATGTATTCATTTCACACGTGATCTTCTACGGCAAATTATGGAAGTTAGAAAGCCAGCAGAATTATGTATGATTCTCATGTTCATTATACCGTGACAGGGTGTCATCATTTTGAAATGCGACAGTATTGCTAGTGGTTTGAACAAATGGAAGAGTGTCTAACTATTATACTTGCATAACTCTCCTCATTACCAGTTGGCCAATTTCTGTTTTTTTAATGTTAATATTATATACAGTTATGGTATAATTATATGTACTTGAGACTCATGCATACTACTGCTGTTTTCCTAACACGTAATTCCTTATTTAATTTATCGTAATGCATTTTTGAATGTACACATTAGGTGGCATACTGTATGCACAGTTAAGACATTGCAAACATATTTGCATGAACAATTATTCACCTAATCTTTGGCTTCAAATTCAAACAGACGACAAAAAGAATTTCGATACCAGGGCAAATAGTGTGAGTGAAACAGTAGTGAAATGACTATTGAGTTTTATTGAGTGTACGTGTCAACTTCATGTATATTAATTGTCTTCAATGATAAATTCCTCAATGGTGTGGATTGTCTTTTAAATAGGATGAGGCCAATCCCGGTGATTTATAGACATTGGGTGACCATGAAACACCCTTTTATAATTATCCTTCAAGGTCTTATATTCCTTGAATCGATGTGTTGACACGTTTCAACCCCTAAACATTTGAGATGTCTCCCCAGGAAGAGGGGCTGATGTTGTGAATTTATGATTCTAAAAGTGTGTTTTAAGGAGAAGGCCATAGCTGGTTGCAGGGTGAGTGTGTCGATGTTAACCTTAAGAGGTACTCGATGCCTTAAATGTGCCAATACTGCGAGATTGTGGATGCTGGGCGTGGTCTGCGGTCTTATTTGGTTTGAAGCTTTTTCAGAAGAGCTTCTTCATCTTGGAACCGGGCTGGGGAAAAAATGTTGGAGTTGGGCGGGCTGGGGAAAGAGCCCACCTAGGGAATGTCGATGTACTCAGGGAAGCACGGGTAATTTGCTTCACAGGGATTTGTTGCATCTGGAGCCACGGGTTATTTGAAGATCAAACCGGCTGACAGACAGAAGAGCAACATAGCAGAGACACCGCCCTGGTCTGGTACCAGTTCATATTTCAACTCTAATTAAACAGCTTAAGTGCTTCTTAAAGGTCTGAAACTTACTTGGAAGGAATTGATCAGCTATCGCTTTCTAAACTGCTTAGATTTGTTGAAACATGAAAGATTCTGCACCATGTATGGCAATTATAGATTGGACAAATGTTGCCCAATGTCAATGGAATGAGTGAAAATATCACCAAAAGTGGTAACACTTTGTAGGTTCTACTCTAATAGCTTTAACATCTGAAGACTTCATGTTGCTGATACTTAGACATATACATATGAGAAGTAGTACAGAGAGAGAGAGAGAGAGAGAGAGGGCTTTTTATCAGCCTCTTTCAGCCATTGGCCCCCATACACTTTTAAAACATTGTCATTGGTTGAACGGGCTGCCTTCAAGCCCATTGGAGTTCGTGGAAGGATACAGTGTCCCATTACCATTCTCATTAGGTTTTGGTAATAGTCCTTCATAGAGTCTCCTTCCCCATCCCTCCTCCACTGCATGCTTCTTTGTCCTTATCCCATCATCATGGTTCCTCCATTCATCTCTACCTTCTCACTCCATGTTAATTTGTGTTATCATCTCTGGTTGTTCTGACCTTCTTATTTCCCCATTCATCTTGCCTCTTTGCTTACCCCTGTCATCTTCACCTTCTTGCTCCCTACCTCCTGGATTCCTGCCTCCTTACTCCCCTCTTCTTCATCCCTGCCACATCATCTCGACATGGACTGGGCATCCACGTGTCCCTGTTATCAACATCCTTGCAACATCATTTTTGCCCCAATCCACCCATTGTCACTGGCCACCTCTGCCTCACCTCATTCCCAGTCCTTGTCATCTTTGTCCATTTATCTCAGCTTCACCCACCTCTTTATCATCATCATCCTTGCAGACTCATCTCTGACTCACCGCACCTGTTGTCATTAGCATCCTTACTGGATCAACTTTTCTTCACCTCGTCTCCATGCACTTGTCATCCCCTCCTCCCTCCAGCCTATCATTGTCAAACCAATCGCAGCATTTCAAGGGCATTCAAACGTTAATGCCCTTGAATAAGCGAGACTGATTGGCTTTGCCAACGCTTGCTCAGTACTATATGGACATTGCCCAGGTGTCAATAGTATCAGAAAATTTTATTGGAGGATTTCCAGGAAAGATGTCCTGCAGAGAATCCATTTCTCACTTCTGTTTAATTAGAGAAATTACAATTACCAGAGACAGTGTCTAGAGTGCATGGAGGTGGGATTTGGAGGTCTCCTGAGGCTCAGTAAGAATTATATGTGCCTAGATATCAAAAATAGAGTTTCAAATGAAGTAATCTCTCAGATTGCTTTATAGCTCTTCCTATGTTTTTGGTTTGTAATTCTCTGTCCACCTTTTTTGCCACCAGCATAAGAATTGTGTGCCACCTACACATAGCCAAGTTTATGGACAGGCCTTCCCTACAGCCCTCTGGTCAAGCACCGTTTCTTATATGGCCTCCATCAGTACTCTTGAACAAGTGTTTCCTTCAGACTCACACATGTATTGAAACGTTATAGCAAAAGTAGCCTGCATGTCTTCAGACTAAGGAGCTCATTTGGTGGATACAGGGCATCTCCCAAAAAGCAGCATATGTTATGTCTAACAAACCTGTGGTTTTCCCTGTCACTGGGGTGGCCGAGTCTCTGCCCATGGCCCTGAGCATGGTGCGGCTGATCAGGAAACGAAATAATTGCTCTGCATGTACAGAGAGAAAACTTCCTGTCCAGTGGGGCAATTGTTTTCAATAGCAAATCCCCACTTTTTGTAAGTTAGTTTTTGAAAAAGAAAAACTGGGGGAAAGTGGTGCATAAAACATGGTGCCTTCTATGCAGCACTTGAGTGCCTTCAGAAAGTGCTTACATAATTTGTTTAAATAAAAGCTGGCTCCTAATCTGAGCAAACATTTGCTTCTGTGCACAAGTCTCTTGTAACTTCTTAAGTAGGGATTTGGCACTTTTGCCACACCCATGTAAAGGTGTGCAAGTATCTAACACTAGAAATATATATGTTCATATTTATTTATTGGCTTCAATGGTCTCACAAGATCCAGATAACAACATGTAATGGTCCCACTGCTTTGCCTATAGGAGTTTGTGATGCCCTTTCTATGGTGGCATGTTTCAGTTGTTGGCAATTCTCCCATTTTACGACATATTGCCTACTTTACTTCTGCATTAGCAGCCACCAACAAGGTTCCTGCAAGAAACCTAACGTAATTGAAATTCCTGCTGATGTATTTCTCTCATGGGCTGCTTTGATTATGCTGTGTTCGTTTGATTGATTGGGTATATACTGAGCACCAATATTTGGTTTAGCACCTTAGGGAGCCCATAGTGTCCCAGAAAGTAGGTATACCTCTCTGGAAAATCATTAGGAGGCAGAGTTTCTTTCTGATGTGATTATTAGGCTGCTGAGAGTATGTTTTTTGGGCCAGTCTTTGATTGTGACTGGGTGGCGGCTGCTACTTTGAGTATCTGGGCTTGAGCAGCATGTTTTGCAGCTGATTAGTGACAAAGTTGCCTTCAGAATGGATTCCCTCACTGTGGTAGGCCAGCGGATGCTCCACATCAGCCAATGGAAGCTGCCCTTTGAATTTAGCTGTCCACGCCAGGAGCTATTTAGAGCTTTCCTTATTCCTTTGTGTGTCTTTGTAACTATTGGATTCCAAATATTTTAAATCTACACTGCGTCTTTGAACAGAGAATGAAGAGTTGCACACTATTACGATAATAACAAAAGCATCCGTTTTCCGCAGGACTGCGATAAAAGCTTTTAATTCTGCTATGTGTGCAGTCGAGTAGCCCAAAGGCTTCACTTACACATGCTTAAAATTCTGAAGAATCAAATCCGCCTTGAGCATCTGCACATGCCATAGATTATCACAGTTTAACGCCCATGGCAGGGTGCACTGATCTATATAGTTGACATCATCCTAGTCATGAAATGGTTCTCCAACACTATTTTTAATATTGAATCATATTCAAATTGTACACATGAATTGGTCTGAGTCGTGGCCCATTGCACCCAGCGTCTATGTAAAGCATGGGCATTTAGTAGGGAAGCCTTAGTGGCAACCCCTAGTGATGGCACACCCATTACCACAATCATTGTCTTGCCCTGTGCGATGAGTCTGCTGTTTGAACTGCTGAAAGAACTATCTAGTTTGGAGCAAATTGCTATTTGGCCGCACAATACAGGTATAATTGCACGCAATTGGTGTAGGTATTAATGCTTGAATCCTTCAAGAGTACACGTGGGCTCTAATTTCCCACATTCCTCTAGGAACCCTGCTCCCTTTCCTTCACTGAGCAATACATATTCCAGAAAGATTACATTATAAACCATAGTTTTGATTTTTTAAGTTGAACTTGTAACCTGCCTTGGCAAGTATTGTGCCTAGTCTGTCAACATGTTGAAGATGTTCCACGGATTCGTCATCTGTAATGTACATGCCATCAACATAAGAGGCCGCACTGAAATCATCTTGCAAGAGTTCAATTATTTGTGTTGAGAAAACACTGGGTCTCCTTATATACCCACGAGGTAATCTTGTAAAGCTGCACTGCGTTTACAAGAATATAAAGGAAGTCAAGTAATATGACACAGGGCAGTACTTTGGGTAGAGAACCCATCCACTATATCAATAGCGGTTTTGTATTTTTAACATGTGTGATGTCATTAATTTAGTACTATGAGCATTTTGTGCAACATAGATTTTGCATTTTTAATTCAAATTTAAATCGTCGATTATTAATGTCCAAGATGCACCTGGTTGTCTTTGGGGTATTCATTGTAGATGGGCATGGAGTGATGATTCCCTGATATTGTAGTTCATCTAAAATTCATTTAATGTCCCATTAATCTCAGGTTTAACTGAATAATGCTTTTAAACCTCTGATTCATCTTGCAATGAACATAGTGCAGAACTGTATTTTTATCCCAAATGTCTCCAGATCTATGCAAAACTAAACTCACTTGGTTTTGCATAGAACTGGAGCCATTTGTAACATCCACTTTGTGGCATACAGATGCTTATTGCTTGGGCACTAAGGAAGAATACTCTCCAATTGCAACTTCATTTGAAGTTTTGTTTAACTGAAATCCACTTGGGATCTTTTGTACTCTCTCCCTGGGACCATCGTGTCTCTGTTTCTTACCCTTTTGACTGCCCTTGTTTCATAATCTTGGTTTCAAAGAGGCTCTGAGGCCTGGTGCTGACATCTTGACATAAACTTGAGAGGAAATCTTCAGTATTTCCACTTCATTCTGGTCCTGTGGAACTGTGAATGGCCAATTGAGCCACATTACTAGTCATGTTTCCAAAAACAGTCTCAGCTACAATGTTACCTGTCAATCCCATACCCAGGTCTATAGCAGTCGTGGAGTGTATAGTTTGCTCCCAGATTCTAGTCTCCACCACGGGGTCCCTTATCACTTACATAGTTCACAGACAAGGAAGCTTCATCGGCTTGAGCTGAGTTGCCCACATTTCAAGGCCCACCTGATTACCTCTTGGGTTTCTCACTTCTTGATGGTCTGATGGAAGACATCCGGGAGATGTGTCTGGACTTTCTTCACTGTGGAAGACTTAGGCCCTCTTCTAGCAATGAGAGTGGTTCCCCAGACAGACAGCCTAGAATAATTGACTCTCTAAACCCAAACCAAGGTCTCTTATTTTAGTGACAGTATATTCCACTCTGTTTCCATTATGCTCTAGAAGTAAATGCATTTCTACATTCAGTCCCAGCCCTGTTCTCGGATATCACTGCACTCAGACCTTTATTGTTTCAGTTAGTAGTTTTTTTAAATCAAATCTTTATTGATTTTGATTGCACAAAGTAAATACTTAATGTAACAGGCAATAGTTATAGTCAACTTTCAAGATGTGAAGATGTACCTATAAAGTCCATTATGAATGACATATGATTCCCTACAAAACGAATAAGACATTATCCTCTGTAAAATCCTCACCATCGCACATGGTCATCTTTAGTGAAGTTCTTGTGATGTCTAAACCCCCTTGCTTATGCTTTCACAGTATGCATTCTGTCAGTCCCCATAGAACATCCTTACTCAGGTCCAGTTACATTGTCTCCTTCCCACCTCTTCTTGACCACTTTCCCCTTCTGTTCTTGAAATAAAAGGCATGTTGAAGAATGAGAAAGAATAACCGCAGGACATGAGACCCTTCCCTATACACAAGTCAGTAGTTTTGATAGTTTTAAAGTTTGTGCAAAACTCCTAGAATTGTGAGCATTTCCATGTAGATTCAGCCTCACACTTTGCACTCCTTTTACAATCCCCTTCCTTGTGGTGTAGCAGGTCGGTGAGTGGAGAAGTAAGAGACAGACACAGATGTCTCCACCTGATCTGCCTGTGAGCTAACCATGTCACTGCCAGAAAGCTCTTACATCATCATCTGTGGGACCTAGTTGACTCTGAAGACACAGAGGATGAATCACTTTAATATCTAACTAGATGTAGATAGATTAAACAACAAGCTCTTACACTAATCACAATCCTAATACCAACACAAATAATTGCAGGAAAAACAGATCCTAAACTTTGTGGTTGATTCTCTGCTTAATGTTTAGTCAAACTATTTAACCTACAAATCATCATATGAAAACATATACCAATGACTTTGCCAAAATATGTAATCGTGTTAAGACGCAAATGCTCCCAGTCCCACATATATCTAAACCGTATTGAATTATTGGGTTCAGCTGCAGTAGGCAGGAAGTGGGACAACCTTCTTTTGGTTCCAGTCTTATATCAGCTTGTCTGCAATCCACCTCAAAGCATCTCCACCTTATCCCTTGTGTAAGCCCTTCAGTCACTGTTTAATTATTCACAAAAACAATATTTAAAAAGTAACACAAAGTACTGAAATATTGTTATGATATTGCAAAGACATAATCAAAACAGATCTTTCAAAACAAACTTTTAAAAAACAAAGAAGCCCTTTTCAAAACATGGAAGGCTGATGAAAAACTAGTTGGTAAAACTGTGGCTGTGAAGATCATAAAAAGTTTGTAAAAAAACAAGGAACCCTTTTTAACACTAGCAATACAGTTATAAAACAAATATGCCTTTTTAAAAAAATGACCAATTTCAAGACAACCAAGGTGAATACAAAGCAATTATTTTCAAAATAACAGGAATTTATCAAAATGCAACATGTATACAGTTGTTTACATTACAGGACTACAACACAGAATGAAAGGGACCTGGTCTGGGACCCAAAATCAGAGAAGACATAAGTCAAAGATCACGACGATGTAAGAAAGCTTCTTGATCAACCCAAAGGCAAACTTTTTGAGATCTTTGTTCTTAATAGACACGTGATGCATTTGTGCTGTTCTCTTGTTTTTTGCTGCAGAGCACATGATGCATCTTTGTGATGCTGGTGAGGAAGTGTGACTGTTACTACTTGTGTTCTATGTGAGTGTGTGCACGCTTGCATGAGTGAAGGTTTCAGTACAACTACTACTGCACTTGGTCCTGTACCTGTTCTGTTTGTAAGGGAAGCATGTGCAGCTGCCCATGTTCCTGTTTGGAGTGTTAGTGAAACTGGATAAAAAATCTTTTGATTTTACAAATGTCTAACCAATTCCCAAAGAAAGTGCTTGTTTACAATGTAATTCCACATAGATGAGGTTGGCAAAGAGCAGAGGACAGAGATGGAGAGGTTGAGGAGACAGACTACACAAGGCTAGTTTGGGAGGACCATGTTGGGAGACAGACTACACAAGGCTGGTTTGGAAGGATAAGGCTGGGAGACAGACTACACAAGGCTAGTTTGGGAGGACCATGTTGGGAGACAGACTACACAAGGCTGGGTTGGAAGGAGAAGGCTGGGAGACAGACTACACAAGGCTGGTTTGGAAGGATAAGGCTGGGAGACAGACTACACAAGGCTGGTTTGGAAGGATAAGGCTGGGAGACAGACTACACAAGGCTGGTTTGGGAGGACCATGTTGGGAGACAGACTACACAGGGGAGACAGACTTCACAAGGCTGGTTTGGAAGGGTCAGGCTGGGAGACAGACTACACAAGGCTAGTTTGGGAAGACCATGTTGGGAGACAGACTACACAAGGCTGGTTTGGAAGGATAAGGCTGGGAGACAGACTACACAAGGCTGGTTTGGAAGGGTCAGGCTGGGAGACAGACTACACAAGGCTGGTTTGGAAGGGTCAGGCTGGGAGACAGACTACATAAGTCAGTCTGGGAGACAGAATGGTCTGGGGGGATTGAAGAGTAGTAATGGAATTTCTGCTTATGAGGCAGACTTTTTAGGACAGGTCAGGAGGATGACTTTAGTGAGTGTTTTTGAAAACCAATTTGCACTCGAGCTTTTCAAAACCCTTGTTTGTTGATTGATAGATAAATAGCTTTTTAAACTGCTACCTTTCAATCCTGAAACATATTTTGTGCCAGTTAAAAAATAAGTGAAATTAGTGCATTAAAGGCACGACTTTAGGAAATATAGTTAATTAGGAGACTGGATTTTTTCAGGATTATGCTAAAAGTAAACCTCTTTTTTGTGGTTTCCTCCTTCAAATATTGGGACCACTGAGCTGTGTCATTTGTGCTGTGGCTGGAATTGGAACGTTAATGGATACCCGACACAGAGACCTTTGTTTTTTACCTTAACTAATAAAGATTTACTGATTTGAACCACATGAAAACTGAAATATCTCAGCATGACACCACATAATGCTCATTGCTGCAAAAAATTACAGATTACAACTGATGTCCTTTCATCAAGGCTGCCATGCTTCATAGTGGGTTGGAAGCTTAGGGGTTCCACACATCCGATTCCTGAGAGAGAAGTTGTTGGTCAGCTGTAGTTTGGTAGCCATGAATATGTGGTACTTTGCTGGGCACTTTGACAGTAAGAACATAGGGTCAGATTTACGAGGCCCTAGAACCTCCTTGCGCATACTAGCATAATTTTTTTAATGCTAATGTGGCTCAAGGAGGCAATTTTTGCAGTGTCATATTTACAAAGTGGCTGTAGGAGGCTGGACTGGCTTGTAGTGAGTACCAAGGGGTACTTGCACCTTGCACCAGGTCCAGTTATCCCTTATTAGTGTATAGGGTGTCTAGCAGCTTAGGCTGATAGATAATGGTAGCTTAGCAAAGCAGCTCAGGCTGAACTAGGAGACGTGTGAAGCTACTACAGTACCACTTAGTGTCATATGCACAATATCATAAGAAAACACAATACACAGTTATACTAAAAATAAAGGTACTTTATTTTTATGACAATATGCCAGAGTATCTTAGAGTGTACCCTCAGTGAGAGGATAGGAAATATACACAAGATATATATACACAATAGCAAAAATATGCAGTATAGTCTTAGAAAACAGTGCAAACAATGTATAGTTACAATAGGATGCAATGGGGAAACATAGGGATAGGGGCAACACAAACCATATACTCCAGAAGTGGAATGCGAACCACGAATGGACCCCAAACCTATGTGACCTTGTAGAGGGTCGCTGGGACTATTAGAAAATAGTGAGAGTTAGCAAAATAACCCACCCCAAGACCCTGAAAAGTGAGTGCAAAGTGCCCTAAAGTTCCCCTAAGGACAAAATAGTCGTGTTAGAGGGAGAATGCAAGGAAAACACAAATCAGCAATGCAACAACGATGGATTCCTGTCTGAAGGTACCTGTGGAACAAGGGGACCAAGTCCAAAAGTCACAAGCAGCTCGGAGATGGGCAGATGCCCAAGAAATGCCAGCGGTTGGTGCAAAGAAGCTCTTACTAGGCTGAAGAACTGTGAATACTGCAGGAACAACAAGGGCTAGAGACTTCCCCTTTGGAGGATGGATCCCCCACGCCTTGGAGAGTCGTGCAGAAGTGTTTTCCCGCCGGATGGACGCCAACAAGCCTTGCTACACGCAAATCGTGCGTTTGGCGTTTTTGGACGCTGCTGGGGCCCAGGAGGGACCAGGAGGTCGCAAATTGGACCTGCAGAGAGAGGGGACGTCGAGCAAGACAAGGAGCCCTCACTGAAGCAGGTAGCACCCGGAGAAGTGCCAGAAACAGGCACTACGAGGATGCGTGAAACGGTGCTCGCCGAAGTTGCACAAAGGAGTCCCACGTCGCCGGAGACCAACTTAGAAAGTCGTGCAATGCAGGTTAGAGTGCCGTGGACCCAGGCTTGGCTGTGCACGAAGGATTTCCGCCGGAAGTGCACAGGGGCCGGAGAAGCTTGCAAAGTCGCGGTTCCCAGCAATGCAGCCCAGCGAGGTGAGGCAAGGACTTACCTCCACCAAACTTGGGCTGAAGAGTCACTGGACTGTGGGGGTCACTTAGACGGTGTCGCTGGATTCGAGGGACCTCGCTCGTCGTGCTGAGAGGAGACCCAAGGGACCGGTAATGCAGCTTTTTGGTGCCTGCGGTTGCAGGGGGAAGATTCCGTCGACCCACGGGAGATTTCTTCGGAGCTTCTGGTGCAGAGAGGAGGCAGACTACCCCCACAGCATGCACAAGCAGGAAAACAGTCGAGAAGGCGGCAGGATCAGCGTTACAGAGTTGCAGTAGTCGTCTTTGCTACTATGTTGCAGGTTTGCAGGCTTCCAGCGCGGTCAGCGGTCGATTCCTTATCAGAAGGTGAAGAGGGAGATGCAGAGGAACTCGGCTGAGCTCATGCATTCGTTATCTAAAGTTTCCCCAGAGACAGAGACCCTAAATAGCCAGAAAAGAGGGTTTGGCTACCTAGGAGAGAGGAAAGGCTACTAACACCTGAAGGAGCCTATCACAAGGAGTCTCTGACGTCACCTGGTGGCACTGGCCACTCAGAGCAGTCCAGTGTGCCAGCAGCACCTCTGTTTCCAAGATGGCAGAGGTCTGGAGCACACTGGAGGAGCTCTGGACACCTCCCAGGGGAGGTGCAGGTCAGGGGAGTGGTCACTCCCCTTTCCTTTGTCCAGTTTCGCGCCAGAGCAGGGGCTAAGGGGACCCTGAACCGGTGTAGACTGGCTTATGCAGAATTGGGCACATCTGTGCCCAACAAAGCATTTCCAGAGGCTGGGGGAGGCTACTCCTCCCCTGCCTTCACACCATTTTCCAAAGGGAGAGGGTGTCACACCCTCTCTCAGAGGAAGTTCTTTGTTCTGCCATCCTGGGCCAGGCCTGGCTGGACCCCAGGAGGGCAGCTGCCTGTCTGAGGGGTTGGCAGCAGCAGCAGCTGCAGAGAAACCCCAGGAAGGGCAGTATGGCAGTACCAGGGTCTGTGCTACAGACCACTGGGATCATGGAATTGTACCAACAATGCCAGGATGGCATAGAGGGGGCAATTCCATGATCATAGACATGTTACATGGCCATATTCGGAGTTACCATGGTGAAGCTACATATAGGTAGTGACCTATATGTAGTGCACGCGTGTAATGGTGTCCCCGCACTCACAAAGTTCAGTGAATTGGCTCTGAACAATGTGGGGGCACCTTGGCTAGTGCCAGGGTGCCCTCACACTAAGTAACTTTGCACCTAACCTTTACCAGGTAAAGGTTAGACATATAGGTGACTTATAAGTTACTTAAGTGCAGTGTAAAATGGCTGTGAAATAACGTGGACGTTATTTCACTCAGGCTGCAGTGGCAGGCCTGTGTAAGAATTGTCAGAGCTCCCTATGGGTGGCAAAAGAAATGCTGCAGCCCATAGGGATCTCCTGGAACCCCAATACCCTGGGTACCTCAGTACCATATACTAGGGAATTATAAGGGTGTTCCAGTAAGCCAATGTAAATTGGTAAAAATGGTCACTAGCCTGTTAGTGACAATTTAAAAGTAATGAGAGAGCATAACCACTGAGGTTCTGGTTAGCAGAGCCTCAGTGAGACAGTTAGGCACCACACAGGGAACATATACATGCACACCTATGAGCACTGGGGCCCTGTGTGACAGGGTCCCAGTGACACATACATATAGGCCACAAACCTATGAGCACTGGGGTCCTGACTAGCAGGATCCCAGTGACACATAACAACCATACTGAAAACATGGTGTTTTCACTATGAGCACTGAGGCCTGGCTATCAGGATCCCAGTGAGACAGTGAAAACAGTGACAAACACCCTGACATACACTCACAAACAGGCCAAAAGTGGGGGTAACAAGGCTAGAAAGAGGCTACCTTCTCACACAACCCCCCCCCAAACGAAGGACAATAAGGCTAACCTTGGCCAGTTGAGACTTTATTGTCTAAGTGGTGATAAGTAGAGAGTAGCTCTGCAATAGACTGGTTACTCCCTTTATCATCCACTATATGGTTACTTCCCTGTGGGGATGTAAACCACCCTGTTTGAAGTTTTTTAGCTAACCAACAATGTGAAGATGTATTTTCAGAGTTTCTATCAGTAAGTTTTAGTTTAGAGCAGTGGGAATTATCCACTGAACCTATTTGTAATGATGGAAATGCCAGACAGGGATGCTGTCTCAGTAAAGCCATAGCTGGGCAAAAACTTTGTCCATTTGGCTGGAAGAGAGAACAGGGATGCTGTTTCTCTTGAGTTGGAGCAGGGCAGGGATGCTGTCCTATGAGCTCCACACTAGGGCAGGGATACTGTCCTAAGTGTTGTGAGGTAGTGCAGGGTTTATGCACTAAAGTTTCTCTGGGAGGGTTGGAGGGATGCTCCATGTTAACTAAAATGGTGCTGTTTTTCTCACCAATGTTAGTTATCCCACAGAGAGGTACTTCCACCTCAGGGAGTCCAGCTTTGCCAGCTGATGATTCCCTTGGAACAGGTGCCACCCCAGGAGAGGTTTCTCCCACCACAGGAATGGTATCCTGAATGGTAGGGTGGTTAGGGGATACTGTGATACCCTTTTTACCTGTTGATGGAGAGGAATCCTGAGTTTTCAGGCCTTCTCTCCTTTGCTTTTTCATTTCACTTGAAATGAGAGGGAACAATTCCTCAGGGATGCCCAGCATGGCTGCATGGGCATAAAACTCTACATCAGCCCAACCTGAGGCCTCTAGGTCATTACCTAAGAGACAGTCTACAGGTAAGCTAGGTGATACCACCACCTGCTTAGGGCCAGTAACTCCACCCCAACTAAACTGAATTATAGCTAAGGGAAGAAACTTAGTGGAGTTATGGACATCAATAATCTTATACTGTTGTCCAATGATGTGTTGTTCAGGAGGCACTAGGTTTTCAGTCACCAAAGTGAAACTGGCACCTGTGTCCCTGTAGGCCAAGGCCTCAACACCATTTATTGAAACTGTCTGCCTGTACTTATCCATTGTAAGGGGACAAGCAGCCAGTGTGGCAAGGCCAATGCCACTAGGTGTGACAGAAACTGTCTTGGGACTGATTACATCAGTTTCCACTATGGACCCATAAGTGAACCCAACTACACCCTTTGCTTGACTGTTGCCAGCAGTCCCACCACTAGTACCACTACTGCTAGGGGCACTAGAGCTTGATGTATTAGTGGTGGTAGGCTCAGGGGGTTTACCTGGACAGGACTTATCCCCTGGCCTATGGCCTCTGTTTTTACACACAAAGCACCAAGGCTTTTTAATGTGTGCAGGTTGGGAAGAAGAGGAATAATTTGTTTTATCCCCACCCTCTGAAGAGTGTTTAAGATTTGAAGTGGGATCTTTGGTTTTACCCTTATCCCCATGCTTATCTTGAGATTTTTCACCATCTTTCTTCTTATTGCCATCTTTGTCACCCCCTCTATGAACTTTTCTGTTCACCCTTGTTCTGACCCATTTGTCTGCCTTCTTTCCCAATTCTTGGGGAGAGGTCAGATCAGAGTCTACCAGGTACTGGTGCAACAAATCAGACACACAATTATTAAGTATATGCTCTCTCAGGATTGTGTTATACAGGCTTTCATAATCAGTAACTTTACTGCCATGTAACCACCCCTCCAAGGCCTTCACTGAATGGTCAATGAAATCAACCCAGTCTTGTGAAGACTCCTTTTTGGTCTCTCTGAACTTTATCCTGTACTGTTCAGTGGTTAAGCCATAACCATCCAGGAGTGCATTCTTAAGAACTGTAAAATTATTGGCATCACTTTCTTTCACAGTAAGGAGTCTATCCCTACCCTTTCCACTAAATGATAGCCATAGGATAGCAGCCCACTGCTTTTGAGGGACATCCTGTACAGCACAGGCCCTCTCAAGTGCAGCAAACCACTTGTTAATGTCATCCCCCTCCTTATAAGGGGGAACTATCTTGTGCAGATTCCTGGAATCATGCTCTTTTGCAGGATGACTATGGGGAATACTGCTGCTGCCACCATGGGTATCTAAACCCAACTTCTGTCTTTCCTTCTCTAATTCTAAAGACTGTCTATCCAAATCCAGCTGTTGCTTCTTGAGCTTCAGTCTGGTTTGTTCCACTCTCAATCTATTGAGCTCCCTTTCTAACAATCTGTCATCAGGGTGGGTGGGAGGGACATTTCTAGATACAGAGGTATGATGGGAATGAACAGAAGGAGACCTGTCCCTTACAGAGGGCACCCTAACAGCTTGGCTACCAGTATAATGTGAGAGCACATCATCAGTATGATGTGATTCAACCTCTGTACCAACTATGCTAGACTGTCTAGTAATGGGCAGGCTGAGAAGTTTCTTTCCTGAACCTTTTCCTGGGGGAGTCCCTGGATCAGATTGAGAACCATTAGCTACTTTTTCTACAGATTGGGCACTTATGGCCTTATCCTGTACTCTAAGCATATTAATTAACAGTTCTAAGGAAGGATTCTTCCCTACACTCAAACCTCTCTCTATGCAGAGACTCCTTGCTCCTTTCCAGCTAAGGTGATCATATGCAAGTTTGGACAGTTCAACTTTTTGGCCTGTGCCAGACATTTTTAGAGAGAGTTAAAGTGATAGACAAAGAGAAAAAAGTTTTCAGAACTTTTTGGAAAGACAGAAAAAAACTTTTTAAACTTTTAAGAACTTTTTGAAAGTTTAGAAGTACTTTTCAGCACTTAGAAAAGAGTGAAAAGAGGAAATGCAAAACTTTTTGGCTATGTGTATATACACTGACCTTGTTTTGTATATTTTTCTCTTATGAAAAGTACAATGACAAGAGTGGTAAGTAGTCTCAAAGCACTTATCCCACCACTGCACAACCAATGTAGGAGGCTGGACTGGCTTGTAGTGAGTACCAAGGGGTACTTGCACCTTGCACCAGGTCCAGTTATCCCTTATTAGTGTATAGGGTGTCTAGCAGCTTAGGCTGATAGATAATGGTAGCTTAGCAAAGCAGCTCAGGCTGAACTAGGAGACGTGTGAAGCTACTACAGTACCACTTAGTGTCATATGCACAATATCATAAGAAAACACAATACACAGTTATACTAAAAATAAAGGTACTTTATTTTTATGACAATATGCCAGAGTATCTTAGAGTGTACCCTCAGTGAGAGGATAGGAAATATACACAAGATATATATACACAATAGCAAAAATATGCAGTATAGTCTTAGAAAACAGTGCAAACAATGTATAGTTACAATAGGATGCAATGGGGAAACATAGGGATAGGGGCAACACAAACCATATACTCCAGAAGTGGAATGCGAACCACGAATGGACCCCAAACCTATGTGACCTTGTAGAGGGTCGCTGGGACTATTAGAAAATAGTGAGAGTTAGCAAAATAACCCACCCCAAGACCCTGAAAAGTGAGTGCAAAGTGCCCTAAAGTTCCCCTAAGGACAAAATAGTCGTGTTAGAGGGAGAATGCAAGGAAAACACAAATCAGCAATGCAACAACGATGGATTCCTGTCTGAAGGTACCTGTGGAACAAGGGGACCAAGTCCAAAAGTCACAAGCAGCTCGGAGATGGGCAGATGCCCAAGAAATGCCAGCGGTTGGTGCAAAGAAGCTCTTACTAGGCTGAAGAACTGTGAATACTGCAGGAACAACAAGGGCTAGAGACTTCCCCTTTGGAGGATGGATCCCCCACGCCTTGGAGAGTCGTGCAGAAGTGTTTTCCCGCCGGATGGACGCCAACAAGCCTTGCTACACGCAAATCGTGCGTTTGGCGTTTTTGGACGCTGCTGGGGCCCAGGAGGGACCAGGAGGTCGCAAATTGGACCTGCAGAGAGAGGGGACGTCGAGCAAGACAAGGAGCCCTCACTGAAGCAGGTAGCACCCGGAGAAGTGCCAGAAACAGGCACTACGAGGATGCGTGAAACGGTGCTCGCCGAAGTTGCACAAAGGAGTCCCACGTCGCCGGAGACCAACTTAGAAAGTCGTGCAATGCAGGTTAGAGTGCCGTGGACCCAGGCTTGGCTGTGCACGAAGGATTTCCGCCGGAAGTGCACAGGGGCCGGAGAAGCTTGCAAAGTCGCGGTTCCCAGCAATGCAGCCCAGCGAGGTGAGGCAAGGACTTACCTCCACCAAACTTGGGCTGAAGAGTCACTGGACTGTGGGGGTCACTTAGACGGTGTCGCTGGATTCGAGGGACCTCGCTCGTCGTGCTGAGAGGAGACCCAAGGGACCGGTAATGCAGCTTTTTGGTGCCTGCGGTTGCAGGGGGAAGATTCCGTCGACCCACGGGAGATTTCTTCGGAGCTTCTGGTGCAGAGAGGAGGCAGACTACCCCCACAGCATGCACAAGCAGGAAAACAGTCGAGAAGGCGGCAGGATCAGCGTTACAGAGTTGCAGTAGTCGTCTTTGCTACTATGTTGCAGGTTTGCAGGCTTCCAGCGCGGTCAGCGGTCGATTCCTTATCAGAAGGTGAAGAGGGAGATGCAGAGGAACTCGGCTGAGCTCATGCATTCGTTATCTAAAGTTTCCCCAGAGACAGAGACCCTAAATAGCCAGAAAAGAGGGTTTGGCTACCTAGGAGAGAGGAAAGGCTACTAACACCTGAAGGAGCCTATCACAAGGAGTCTCTGACGTCACCTGGTGGCACTGGCCACTCAGAGCAGTCCAGTGTGCCAGCAGCACCTCTGTTTCCAAGATGGCAGAGGTCTGGAGCACACTGGAGGAGCTCTGGACACCTCCCAGGGGAGGTGCAGGTCAGGGGAGTGGTCACTCCCCTTTCCTTTGTCCAGTTTCGCGCCAGAGCAGGGGCTAAGGGGACCCTGAACCGGTGTAGACTGGCTTATGCAGAATTGGGCACATCTGTGCCCAACAAAGCATTTCCAGAGGCTGGGGGAGGCTACTCCTCCCCTGCCTTCACACCATTTTCCAAAGGGAGAGGGTGTCACACCCTCTCTCAGAGGAAGTTCTTTGTTCTGCCATCCTGGGCCAGGCCTGGCTGGACCCCAGGAGGGCAGCTGCCTGTCTGAGGGGTTGGCAGCAGCAGCAGCTGCAGAGAAACCCCAGGAAGGGCAGTATGGCAGTACCAGGGTCTGTGCTACAGACCACTGGGATCATGGAATTGTACCAACAATGCCAGGATGGCATAGAGGGGGCAATTCCATGATCATAGACATGTTACATGGCCATATTCGGAGTTACCATGGTGAAGCTACATATAGGTAGTGACCTATATGTAGTGCACGCGTGTAATGGTGTCCCCGCACTCACAAAGTTCAGTGAATTGGCTCTGAACAATGTGGGGGCACCTTGGCTAGTGCCAGGGTGCCCTCACACTAAGTAACTTTGCACCTAACCTTTACCAGGTAAAGGTTAGACATATAGGTGACTTATAAGTTACTTAAGTGCAGTGTAAAATGGCTGTGAAATAACGTGGACGTTATTTCACTCAGGCTGCAGTGGCAGGCCTGTGTAAGAATTGTCAGAGCTCCCTATGGGTGGCAAAAGAAATGCTGCAGCCCATAGGGATCTCCTGGAACCCCAATACCCTGGGTACCTCAGTACCATATACTAGGGAATTATAAGGGTGTTCCAGTAAGCCAATGTAAATTGGTAAAAATGGTCACTAGCCTGTTAGTGACAATTTAAAAGTAATGAGAGAGCATAACCACTGAGGTTCTGGTTAGCAGAGCCTCAGTGAGACAGTTAGGCACCACACAGGGAACATATACATGCACACCTATGAGCACTGGGGCCCTGTGTGACAGGGTCCCAGTGACACATACATATAGGCCACAAACCTATGAGCACTGGGGTCCTGACTAGCAGGATCCCAGTGACACATAACAACCATACTGAAAACATGGTGTTTTCACTATGAGCACTGAGGCCTGGCTATCAGGATCCCAGTGAGACAGTGAAAACAGTGACAAACACCCTGACATACACTCACAAACAGGCCAAAAGTGGGGGTAACAAGGCTAGAAAGAGGCTACCTTCTCACAGTGGCGCAATGCATGCATTGCGCCACTTTACGACCTCTTGCACCACATTATGCCTGCGCCAGGCATAATGTATGCAAGGGAGCCTTCCGGCATTAGGCGGCCCGCAAAAATGGCACAATGAAATCTACAAGATTTCACTGCACCATTTTGGGCATCACCTGCTCACAGCATGGGTTAAAATGACGGATACATTGAAATCAATGGGCCTCTTTGCACTTTGCTACACTAGCATCAACATTTTTGACGCTAGTCTAGCAAAGCGCCACAATAGCGTCAACAATTTTGATGCTGTCGTTCTAACGACCGCCATTTACAATATGACACACACATGGTGTTGTTAGGTGAGGCAAGGGTGACTCAAGAAAAGTGCTGCATCAGTACTGATGCGCCACTTTCTAGTAAGGCTGGCCCATAGTTGATGCATAATGAAATGCAAAGTCATCCAAGCTTGCCAGCACTTAGCATGTCAGCATAGTTGCAAAACAATGTAATCATTGTGCAATCTATTCATTGCTTCAGTCCGTTGGGCATTTCCCTCTCATGTGATTCACTTCAGTTTGTAGCATTTCTCAAACAAATGTGCCTTTTCAGGATGCAATCTATTTTCAGTGAAGAGACAAACCGTGTTCCGCTGAGCAATGAAGCCCCCCTGAATTACTGTTTCAATACAGAAACGTGACAGTAACATATGTGGTAACTGTTCGGAATGTAATGAAATTACAATTTTTTCTATTCCAGATTCCGCCTTTGAGAGGACACTATTCAACACTCTCTAGTGTTCATTTAACTGTGCAATAGGGTGAAATGAAACTGTTCGTTGGATGTGCAGCCTTAACTGATTCTAGACAAATATGTATCTTCAATTGTTGTTGCATTTTCCAGTGTGTATACCCATTTACCATTTGTGTTTAAACCTTTATTCAAAGTAAATCAATTTGAGAGTTAAATTTCACTCACTCAAATGCATCATGATCATCTGCGCTCACAAAAGGTTGGCTTGCCTTGATTTTCTTTTTGAGATGATGGTATACATAAACAAATATTTAAAGGAAGCTGTCTGTTGCCATCTGTCAAAATGACTCATTTGGGGCACTCTGTGTTTCACTGGCTGAACCTAGGCCAAAGGGTCTTGGAAGGGATAGTGTAGGACTTTTCTTAAGCAGCACCTTCGTCCTTGTGAGCACCCATGAGTGACAATTCCTCCCCGTTGCAGAGTGTGACTCAGGTGTGGTTGTCAGGGGTGTTACTCCAGTTGGCTCAGTTGAAGCAAACCAAGCCTGCTAACCAGAGAGCAGGAGGGTTGGTTAAATAGAAGGACAGGATGGTGAAACTGGCCTGAGCAACCTAACTATGCCATTCACAACTAATGGCTGTCAGAGGACATGGGCTGAACACAAGGTGCCCTGAAGCTGACTTTGGGCACTATGCTAGTGCTCAATACATCTATTTACAATACCGGAATGCTGAAGGCACCACTGAACACAAGGAAGTGGCTCTGCGCCAGTGGCGTAGTGTGGGTTGTCAGCACCCGGGGCAAGGCAAGTAGTTTGCGCCCCCTAACCCGGGGCAAGGCAAGTAATTTGCGCCCCCTAACCCGGGGCAAGGCAAGTAATTTGCGCCCCCTAACCCGTGGATTTAGTCTCTTCCAAGATGTTGCGCCCGTTGCGGCCGGCCCCCCCTGCACCCCCCACGCTACGCCACTGCTCTGCGCCAATAATGGCCGGTAAAAGCCCGGAGCTCCAACATTCCAAAGTTTGTCTTTCCTTTTCTCCTTTTCCAAATGAGAACATTCTGTACTCAGTGGGTGTAATGTTCTTATAGCCTTATAGTCCTTCTGCCTCAGGCTACACCTGTCATAATAGGCCTCATCCACGTGCAGGTTCAGGGCCTTTAACAACCTTTATAACCTAAGGAAACATGATACAGTGCATAAATAGCACTTAAGTAAATGTATTTCATGCAGAACTCTTCCTCTGTGGCTTGTGACTGCTTGAACACTGCTTCTGTTATAATTTCTCTGTTTGCATTCAGCAAGTGGCAGTAAGGTTGCACGTTCAATCTATGTTACAAAGGGACAGATTCTTCTAAAAGCTTTCATGACGGAGCAAGATCCATCAAAAGCAGATTGAGCTTGGAGTAAGTTTTGCACATTTTTGTGATTCACAAAAATGTTATTTTGCTACTGGAATAAATTCCATAGTGAACAAAACCAGCATAGAGTTTCATAAATTGCACAAATTATCTATATATGCAAAAGCCAAGCATGGGCATTTTTGACAGACACGTCACATGAAAAAAACATTGATATGTCTGCTGCCACTGAAGTGTACAAAAAGTGATGAAGAAAGGGAATCTCTACATTTTTACCTCTAAGAATGCCAGGTTTGAAAAGGGGCAAATGTTTAAAGGGTAAACACGTGCAAACCATTTTTGAATCTCAAAACTTATTTGAGTATTCTGCACATTTGAGGGTATTTATATCATTTACTTTTCCTGCCCTTAGTCACTCCCAGGGCCAGATGTACAATGCCATTTTGCAATTTCAAACCCAATGATTCACAAAATCACAGGGTTTGGGGCTGCAAAATGGCTTTTAGCTATACGAAAGCGATTTTGTGGGTCAGAAAAGAGTTTCCGACTCACAAAATGGGATTATCAACCCACAATGGATTGCAATCAGGAATGGGCATAAAGTGGGTTGCCCCTTCTAAATGCAATTCGATATGGAATGCATCAAAAGTTACCAACACCTCAAAGGAGGTGGTAAGTGAATAGTGATGGAGAAGGGACACCTTCCCCTTTGCGACAGCTGCCCTTTTGCGAATGGTGTCATTTTCCACATGGACGATTAATAATGATAATAATTTGTTTAGTTGCTTGACTGATAAAAAACATTGCAAAGCTTATAAAACAAGGGCCTCACAGAGCACTCTATTACAACTTTAACGGTATGATTTAGGGTTTGGCAGAGGGGCTACTCTGTGACAAACATGATGGACGTCCCGTCCACCGTATTAAAAGTTCCAAAGGCTATAATGGAACTGTAATATGGCGGACAGGATATCCCTCACGTTTGTGATGGAGAAACCCTTCTGTCAAGATATACATTAGGCCCTATAAAATTTGCCGAACAGATACAATTTAAATAGAAATTAAAAAGGCAGAGGAAGAAGCCATTATACCCCTCTAAGAATGATAACGCCATTCCTTTCCCTAGGCTGGAAGATGTAAATGTAAATGTAAATGTAAATTAGCACTTGTATAGCGCACTACTCACCCGTTAGGGTCTCAAGGCGCTGTACTCATACCGCTATGGAACCCCTCCTGGCTTTTCCCTGTGAGGCGCCCACTCCTGAGCACCCCCAGGGTGAAGCCAGGCATCCAAGCGCTGTTGGGGCCGTTGTGGAGATTAAGCAAGCTATTGCCCAGAGTTGCAGAGTGGGACTCATTAATTAGATTAGGCACCGAGGCGAGAATTATCTGGTCCAAGGGAATTGAGCCCAAGACCTGCCGAAGCGGGACTTGAACCCTGGTCTTGAGCCAGATCTCTGCTTCAGGGTCTGCCGCTCTAACCATTTTAAATGCAAGAGAGAAATTAAATAGTGTCTAGGTTCTTCTTGATACCAGCAACACTTGAAACATACAAGTCTCAGATGATAAAGGCCCTCATTTTAACATCGGAGGTAAAAACCACCTACCGCCACGGCGACGGCCGCCAAAAGACTCTTGCCGTGGCTATCAGCCGTCTGCCATAGTATGACTACTGTGGCCATAATGGCGGATGTCGGTAAGGTGGCGCTGCTACCACCAGCAGCGCCACGCTAGTAGACCGCTGCCAGCCACATTATGACCAATAATACGGCCTGGCGGTGTTCTGCTGGCAGGCGCTGCTGGCGGTAGCAGTGCCCTGTCCCGTCTCCTGCTGGAGGATACCCTGGATCCAGGTAAGGCGGGTCTCCGACAGGGGAGGGGGTGGGAGGTGGTATGTGTGTGTGGGGGGTGTGTGAATGTATGTGTCTGCGTGAATTCATGTGTGTGTTGCGTGTTGAATGCATGTACGTACGTGTGAGTGGGTGTATGTTGTGAAATGTGAATGCGTGTCTGCATGTATGTTTGAAAGTGTGTGCTGATGTGTGTGAATGGATGTATGCATGCGTGTAAGCATGTGGTAATGGGTGTGTGTGTATTAGTGTGTGTGTGTGTGTGAAGGGGCGTGAATGTAGGGAGGGTGGGGGAGTTTGGCGAGGTGGGGGGGTGGTGGGGTAACTGGAGAGGAGGGGGGGAGGCCCCTATCAGTGACAGGGAAGGAATTCCCTGTCACTGATATGGCCTACCGCCATGGTTTTTGTGGTGTTACGAACGCCACGAAAACCATGGCAGTAGACGGGGTCATAATCTCGCAGGCGACTGTTACCGCTGTGATGGTCAGAGTGGTACATTGGTGGGTTTGCTTCCGCCAACCCGCCAATGTCATAAAATGGCGGTAAGTACCGCCAGCCTATTGGTGGTACTTACCGCCAAATTATCGCCGACCGCTGGGATCGTAATGACCCCCATAGTGTTTTTGTGCATAATATCCATTTGACATGAGCCACTCAAGTAGCAATCAAGTGATTTTGTGACTAATGTCCACCTGGCACAGGCTGGTCATGTAGTTCTTCAAATTCATAATTTGCTCAGTGCTTCATTGCTCAGCGAAACATCGTTTGTCTCTTAATTCATATTTTTTAAGAAGTGCTGTGCTTGGGGACAGCTTGGAGAGTGATAGGGTTTTAGTACTTGATTTTGTTGTCTTTTAAATCCAGCCCTACTGTTAGAAATTGGGGACTCTAGTTGGCAGTCGGTTTGAACCCTGTCCAAGTAGGGACCCTCACTCTAGTCAGGATAAGGGAGATACCTGCTCAGATAACCCCTGTTCACCCCCTTGGTAGCTTGGCACGAGCAGTCAGGCTTATCTCAGAAGCAATGTGTAAAGTATTTGCACATAACACACAGTAACACAGTGGAAACACTACAAAAGCACACCACACCAATGTTAGAAAAATAGCCAGTATTTATCTATCTAAAACAAGACCAAATACAATAAAAATCCAACATGCAGTAATAAAAATATGAATTCTGCAAGATTTACTCAAAAATACAGTTCCTTGAAGTCCATAGCTCCACTTGGGGCTTTCACGGCGTCGTGATCAACAAAACCAGCAGTTCAGGCTGGCAGCGGCGTCGCAAGCCAGCTACAGTGTCGGGGAGACCCGCAAACAGTACCTTGGATTTGCAGGGCGTCGTGATCCTCACGGTGAGCTCCGGAGAGTGGCATTGCTGGTGTCACGGTGTCGGTTGCAGAGTCGGTGAGGGAGTCGTTGGGCACCTGAAATCACATGCTTTGCAGATCGAACTCTGGGCTGAGGAAGTCAGGAGCGCTGGCGTGGATGGCATCTGGGCTTCAGTGCGAAGTGGGACGGTGCGACGTGCGGTGCCCACAGGTCACGGTGCAGGCAGTAGCTCAGTGACGGTCGTCCAGCGGCATCGGTGAGACTGGGGCTGGGGCGTGAAGTGGTGCAGTGCAACGTTCGGTGTCCGGGATGCCTGGTGACGGAGTCGATGATGCTGGCATCGGTGGTGTGGTAGCTGGAATGATAGAATGTATTACATAATTGGAGGTATAGAATGTAAGAGGATTCCGATTCCTCAGGGAGACTGGGAGACAGATGAGAAAGCGGTTGGAGGTGGTGAAACATTTTGGATCTTCTGTTGTGGATAGGATATTTCTAATAAAGAATCCACTTGAACTATAACCTGTTGGAACCTCATCTTTACACTGGCGACGGGGATCTGGCGTAAGGAATATCCTAACACATCAATAATTTTAACCTTCTTTTGCTAAAGAAGGAACTTCGGAAACAATCTACTGAGCAAGCATCTCAACTTAAAAAATTTGCACTTCGTCTGGTGAGTATCGTTTTCATCATATTTACAAGTGCTGCTAGAAACCGGCAAGTAATTGTTCATTGCACATCGTGCGTTTCTCTTTACCCGCGAAAGGAAAAGTGCAACCATCCTGGTGAGCTTTGTTTTCAACATATTTACTTAAATGATTTACTAGTGCCAGCAATCACCCAGCAAGTTTCATTACGCTTAACATTTTAAAACGTGCCCTTTCTCGAACCGGCATCCTTCCGTCTCGTGCTGGCATACTTCAAATTGTGCGTGTGTGTGTACGCGCTTCACATTTCAAAACGCGCCTTTCTCGAGCCAGCATCCTTCCGTCTCGTGTCTACATACTTCAAATTGTGCGTGTGTGTGTACGCGCTTCACATTTCAAAACGCGCCTTTCTCGAGCCAGCATCCTTCCGTCTCGTGTCTACATACTTCAAAATGTGCGCATGTGTGAACGCGCCGCGTTTACGAGGCCAGTAAAGCTCACAAACAATAGTTTCTCAACTTTTAGAAGCCAACACAGTTAAAAGTGGTTTCTGTTGTTGAATCTCTCGGCTACAGCGTCTATAAAACCCGGAAATACACGCGTGCGCGTGTGCAAGAAAAGAAAAAAAAGAAAAAGGAAAAGAGGGAACTCACTTTAAAAAACAACCTTTTGATTGGTGATATTAAAGAAGGAAGTTGGCTATAACTATCGGAACTTACTTTTAAAGGGAAAACCAAGGTTTTTTGGGGGGGTTTCTTCTTATTACTTTGGAGATTGACTATAACTATTTATGGATGTGATCAAGCTCCGATAGAAGAAACATATTTTACATTGGAAAAAATATATATATTTCTTGTGGAATTCCTTAATTTTATTAAAGCAATGCAGAACATAGCTCCTCCTCCTTTCTTTTTAACATTGCCAGGAGAAGCACCAATAACTTCGTCTAGAAGGAAAAAATCGTTCTTGCATTATGCTAGAGTTTGTGGCACAAATGTATACAACGAAAGGAAAACGTCTCTACTCATGCACTGTTTGGGAAGTGAAGAGCAAGAAGTTTTTGAGACCTTACCAGAGCCCGATGATGAAGGAGCTGACTTAGTTTGAAGTCTGCTTGAAGAAATTAGACTTACATTATTTACCAAAAATCAGCACGATTTTGGAACGTTATCATTTTGGAATGAGAGAGCAAAAACCTGGTGAAACTATTGAGGAATATATTACGGCCTTGAGGAAATTAGCAGCAACATGCAAGTTTGGAGCAACTATTGACAAACGCATAAGAGATCAGTTTATGTTGAAATGCTCCAGTGATAAGATAAGACACGAACCTTGGAGTAAAGATGACCCTTCTCTGCAGGAAGTTGTAATTCTAGCTAAGGGTGTGGAACACACTCTAGCTTGCGTGGAGGAGGTAGAAAATAACAAGAGTCCTGCTGTTAACAAGATCATTCAGAAAAAGGAGCAAAAATTTTTTTACAAAGAAGGTGATGGAGATAAAGAAGATAGTAAAGCTAATCAAACGCAATGGTCTAGATTCAAAGACACTAAGACCCTCATTACAACCCTGGCTGTCGGTGTTAAAGCGGAGGTAATACCACCAATAGGCCGGGGGGAAAAAAATGGGATTACGACCGCGGCGGAAACTGCCAACATAGACAGCCACTTTAACACTCCGACCGCCACTGCGGTAGAAACAAACAGCCCGACGGTCACCGCCGACAGACAGGCGGAAGGCAATGTACCGCCCACACTATTATGAGAGGCCAATCCGCCACCTTTTCCGGAGAGGAACCAACGCGAACAAAACCACGGCGGAAACAGGACTTTGAAGGGAAAACACTCACCTCTCCACACCCCACGAGGAACCAGGACGCCATGGAGCCAGAACTCCAGATACTCCCTGCAATGGTATTCCTGCTCCTCTATCAGGAGCACCAAAGACGGTGGCGACGACCACGGTGAGTACTGCACCTACAACACAGGGGAGGGGGGAGGGAAAAGAGAGTGACACACACACACGCAACATGCAAAACCCCCACTCCCACCCTCACCCACAACAACATACACACAAATACATGCTGCAACATTACATTTACATCCCCCCACCCCTCCTGGAAGAACGCAAGGACAAAAGGAGATGAGTTGAACGATTTTAATCATGAAAAATCCAGTAGTCAAAACTCGAAATATAGTATATACAATTATGTATACCAACTACACAAGTCCGGATAGTGCACCAATTATTGTCCGTGGACCACTGGGCCCAAAATGCATGGGCGAGGCCCACACATGATACCAGACTTCAAACGGAGAAAACACTGCAGGGGCATCAGATCGAAATGAAACAGGCACCTCAGGGGGAAGGGAAGGGGGGCACCTCAGCCGGATGAGTGCACGACGCCACTGCTCCACGAGGGGGCTCCATGCCCACTGCTTTATCCTGGGGAGTGCAAAGCCACAGTCTCTCAAGTCTCTCCAGTGGGTGGTTTGCCCACTGCTTTAGCCTGGGGAGTGTAAAGCCACAGTCTCTCAAGTCTCTCCAGTGGGTGGTTTGCCCACTGCATTATCCTGGGGAGTGCAAAGCCACAGTCTCCCAAGTCTCTCAAGTGGGTGGTTTGCCCACTGCATTATCCTGGGGAGTGCAAAGCCACAGTCTTTCCAGTGGGTGGGTTCTGGAGGGGGCTTTGTGCCCAAAGTGCTTCATCCTGCCAAGGACTGAGGTAGTGGATGCCTTTCTCCACTGGTTCTGGAGGGGGCATTGTGCCCAGAGTGCTTCATCCTGCAAAGGACTGAGGTAGTGGATGCCTTTCTCCACTGGTTCTGGAGGGGGCTTTGTGCCCAGAGTGCTTCCTCCTGCCAAGGTCTCCGGTAGTGGATGCCTTTCTCCACTGATGGTGGTGCATCATGAAAGCTGCCCAGGCTCCTGGAACTGACCACCAGGCTCGGACGACTGACTACTAGGGATGGCAGCCATGTCTGCGGTGCCACTGGCTCAGGATGTCGCGGGCCACTGGCGGTGCTTGTGGCTGTATCAGTTGCGGCGGTGCTCGCGGCGGGCTCTGTGGCATCGATGCTGGCTGCGGACTCTGTGGCATCGGTGCTGGCGGCGGACTCTGTGTCAGCGGTGCTTGCGGCGGGCTCTGTGGCGGCGGTGCTGGTGGCGGGCTCAGTGACTGCGGTGCTTGTGGCGGCCTCAGTGACTGCGGTGCTGATGGCGGGCTCAATGACAGCGGTGCTGGTGGCGGTGCATGTGGCGGTGCATGTGACGGTGCATGTGGCGGTGCAGGTGGCGGTCTTCTCCACCTTACGGGTTACGGGTGTGACACTGGTCCCATTGTCGGTGCCACCATGCCCTCTCCCGACCTGCCCTTTATTTTCTGGCCCTTCCCCAACTTGGATGGTAGCGCAGCTGTCTTGCCACTATCCCCTTTCGTTTTCCCTGAGCCTTTGGTGGCAGGTGTTTTCGCCTTCTCCCTCTGGGATGTGGGCAACTTTTTAACTTTTGCAGGTGGCGGAATGTCCTTGCCCTTGCTCCGTGGCACACTGGCAGCCCTGGTGGTTGGCGCACTCCAATACCCTGCAGTTGCTGGCACCACTGTGCCTGGTGATGTGGTGGCTGAGGTGCTGGGTTGGGACCTGGAAAGCCTGGCCCTAGGGGATGGGGGGGAGGGGTGTAGGGAAGACGTCAATATTTGGCAGGAAAAGTTTTTTAGACACACTGGGACGGGTAGATGGAGTGTGTTTGGGAGTGGAGGAAGAGGTAGTGGTTGTAGGAGGTGTACGTTTGCTGAATTTGGTTGAAGGTGCATGGGCTGGAGGCTGTTGTGAGGTGGATGGCTGTTGGGTGGGTGTGTGCCTGCGTTTATGTACTTTGGGAGGAGGGCTCACAGACACACTGGGAGAGGACACAGGGGGATGTGTGAATGGTAGTGGGGGTGGTGAGTGCACGTGAGCGGTGTGTGGTGATGGGCGTAGTGGCTGCAGATGTAATGCATGCAGGTGTGAGTGGAGACGAGACTGGGAGGGAGGAGGACACAGTGGAGGAGGGGGACACAGTGGAGGAAGTGGATGTTGCTATGTGTGCATGGGTATGATGCTTCTGTGAGTGCCTGTGGGATGTGTGGTTCTTATGTTTGCCAGAGCCACCCTTGTGTGTTGAGGTGTGTGCATGCTGGTCTGATGGTGTGCTTGGGATAGGCTGAGGTACAGGGGATTGGGTCTGGGTGGAGGAAGTTGGAGGGGGAAGGCTGGACACAGGGACAATGGCTGCCATCAGTGCTAAGGACAGAGCCTGAAATGCTCTCTGTTGGGCTGCCTGGCCAGAATTAATGCCATCCAGGTATGCATTTGTTTGTTGTAAATGCCTCTCGAAACCCTGGATGGCATTCAAAATGGTAGATTGCCCAACAGTGAGGGATCTCAGGAGGTCAAAAGCCTCCTCACTGAGGGCAGCAGGGCTGACTGGGACAGGGCCTGAGTTGCCTGGGGCGAAGGAGATGTCCACCCTCCTGGGTGAGCGGCCATGGGACACACGCTGCGGGGCTGCTGGGAGGGCGGTGCTGGTAGACGGGGTGGTGGCTGTACCTGTTGATGCGGGGGGCAGAGAGGGGCACAAGGGAGCTCCCATCAGAGGAGGAGTCGCTGTCGCTGCTGTCACCTCCTGTCCCCGCCGTGGAGTTCCCCTCGCCCTCCGTCCCACTGGTTGCTTCAGACTCCGTTGTCTCGCCCTCCAGGGCCAAGTGGGATGAAGCTCCCTCCTGCTCCGGTGCCACTGCTCCTCCGCCTGATGATGCTATTGCACACAAGAACAGGGAGACCACAAAAAGGGGGGGGGAGACAGAAGAAAGACTTGTTCAGTGCATGCAATACCACTACCGTTGGCGGACACTACAGACACAGCAGCCCCCTGCACTACGCCATGCACTTATAGTTCCTAGATTAATCACATGCCCATGGGGTACAAGGCCTATGCCCGATTGCTGCACACATGGAAGTCACAGGAGCCTGACTAGGTGTAGATGGCTCTTACCACTGGTGGGGTTGGGGTGCCACATAACCTGCCTCACAAAGGGTCCTTGCCTACAAAGCTCGCCCTGGCCTAGGGTAACCCACTGCCCACCTCCCCCACCCAGACACCTCGTAGTCAGGTGAATGAGAGTGTACTCGCCCCCTTGTGGCTGCTGTGATGCCCTCAAATGCCCATCCAACTCCGGATACGCCACCGCCAGGATCCGGAACATCAGGGCGGTCATGGTGCGACGGGCACCCCTCCCACGTTGGGCGGCCATCCCCAACTGGGCCTCCGCCGTCTTCTTGCTCCAGCGGCGAATGTCCTCCCATCTATTCCGGCAGTGGGTGCTACGTCTGTGGTGGACCTCTAGGGTCCGGACGTCCTTGGCGATGGCACGCCAAATATCCTTCTTCTGGTGGGCGCTGACCTAGAGGAATAGTACAGGGGAAAAGGAAAAACTTTAACCGTCCGGACCATCACAGTCATTGGCCCACGTTCCCACCCTTTCCCTGACACACATACACTCACCGTCCGCTCATGCAGGGCTCAGTCCCCCCGCATGTATCTTCCATCCACACCACTCCAAACAGGCATTGCCCATGCAGCTTGCTCACAGTGTACTCACCTGTTTGTCTGGTGGACCGTAGAGTAGTGTGTACTGGGGGAGGACCCCATCCACTAACTTCTCCAACTCCTCCGAAGTGAAGACAGGGGCCCTTTCCCAGACACATGAGCCATCGTCGCTTCCAGACTGAGGTCACAGAAGCACTTGCAGTGTAGGTCCTCTCCTGTCGAAGGACAGGTATCAAGTGAGTGAACAGACAGAAAATGGCGGTCACGTCCGCAGCGTTGCGTACCATCACCGCCGGCGTACATCGTCATTGGCTCCTGGGACCCATAGGGTCCAATGTTAACCAATGCAGGATTGCGCTGCGGTCTTCAACCGCCTACCGCGACGGTGTAGAACGCCAGCGCAGTTAACTCATATCCCCTTGTCCCACATTACAGGTCAGGCAGCCGCCATTTCAGGGGGCCACATGGCATTAATAATAACTGCGTCACACCTATCTAGGCCTTGCATACACACAGTAACAGGCACATTGCGGATTAACAAATGTGTGATAATGACATTTTGTAATACCTCAGTGTTAGCTGACTCTCTGCTCGCTGTTCTCGTCCATAGGGCCCGTCCGCTGGGGCAGTGATGAGATGGCGGCATCCTCCGGTGTACAGACCGCTGGTGGACCTGTCGACAATGGAAGAGAGACACGTAATAGTCACCTACAGACTTGATCGTGCAACAATCCATGAACTGTGTGCCCAGTTGGAGCCAGACCTGATGTCAGCAATCCGCCATCCTACAGGGATCCCTCCTCTAGTGCAGGTCCTGTCAGTACTCCATTTCCTGGCAAGTGGATCTTTTCAAACTACAGTGGCCATTGCATCAGGGATGTCCCAGCCTATGTTCTCAAACGTGTTGTCCAGAGTGTTGTCTGCCCTGCTGAAACACATGCGCAGCTACATCGTGTTCCCTCAGGTGGAGAATTTGCCTACACCTGAGACACCTGCATTGGCTCCCAGTCAGCAATAGGATCACCTTCCGTCTTCTCACCCACGCACACAAAGCCCTCCACAACAAGGGACCGGAATACCTCAACAGACGCCTCAGCTTCTACGTCCCCACCCGCCCCCTCCGCTCCGCTGGCCTCGCACTTGCTGCCGTCCCTCGCACCCGCCGCTCCACGGCGGGTGGGAGATCTTTCTCCTTCCTGGCGGCCAAGACCTGGAACTCCCTCCCCACCAGCCTCAGGACCACCCAGGACCACTCCGCTTTCCAGAGACTCCTAAAGACTTGGCTGTTCGAGCAGCGATAACCCCCCCTTTCCCCCCTAGCGCCTTGAGACCCGCACGGGTGAGTAGCGCGCTTTATAAATGTTAATGATTTGATGATTTGAAAGGTGACTTATATGCCCTGGGACATATCCCCAACACCATAGGTGCCATTGATGGGACACATGTGGCCTTGGTACCCCCCGCAGGAGTGAACAGGTGTACAGAATCCGGAAGAGCTACCATTCAATGAATGTGCAGATGGTGTGTTTGGCCGACCAGTACATCTCCCATGTGAATGCCAATTTTCCTGGATCAGTGCATGGCGCTTACATTCTGAGGAATAGCAACATCCCTTATGTGATGGGGCAACTCCAGAGGCACTGTGTGTGGCTAATAGGTGAGGACGAGGACCCTATACCCTGTGAATAGTTGTCTGGGGTTGTCCCTAAGGGTTAGTGTGTGTCTAACAGTTGTCCCTCGACATTTGCAGGTGACTCTGGGTACCCCAACCTGTCATGGCTACTGACCCCAGTGAGAAATCCCAGGACAAGGGCAGAGGAACACTACAATGAGGCACATGGGCAAACTAGGAGGATGATCGAACGGACCTTCGTCCTCCTGAAGGCCAGGTTCCGGTGCTTTCATATGACAGGTGGTTCTCTCTACTACTCACCAAAGAAGGTGTGCCAGATCATCATGGCCTGCTGTATGCTGCACAACCTGGCTTAGCGACGACAGGTGCCTTTTCTGCAGGAGGATGGTCCAGAAGGAGGTCTTGTGGCCGCTGTGGAGCTTGTGGACAGTGAAGAAGAGGAGGCAGAAGAAGGGGACATCGACAACAGAAACAACGTTATCCAGCAATACTTCCAGTGAGACACAGGTAACAAGATGTCACTGCCTCACACATCTCATAGAATTGTTAGACCTATCATAAGTCTGTCATTATCACCCAGTGTATGGACCCTGACTTGTCACTTTGCCTTTCCATTTAACAGATGTGGGTCCCACTGTGTGACCTCTGCTATATTACATCATGGACTAGAGCTGTGTTACATCGTTATGTTGACAATTCAATTGACATTGCTATATTCCATAGTTATATTAAATACACATTTGTGAAAGCACAGACTGACTCCAGATTGTTTTGTGATTCAAGGGTGTTTATTTCAGTGCAAATTAGTGGAGAGGGTTGTAAAATGGGCAGGGGTGATGGTGGAGAAATGTCCATGGCAGAGTCCAGTCTATTTGTTTCACAGGTGCATTGTCCAAAGGGGCATAGGAAGTGGAACTAGGGCAGTTGATGGATGGACAGGGTGACAAAGTGGGACAGAAGGATGACATTCGGGGGGGTCTCATTTCCTGGCGGGGTTCTTGGCATTGTTCTCTGTCTTGTTCCTGGATCTCAGGGACCGTTTGCGGGGTGGTTCTCCATCTACAGGGGGTAGGGTGCTGGTGTCGTGGTCCTGTGGTGGTGCCTCCTGTCCACTAGCGCCGGCGGAGGTGGTGGGCTGTTCATCATCCAGGCTAGTGTCAGGGGCCCCTTGTTGTGCCACAGTGTCCCTCCTGGTGTTGACAAGGTCCTTCAGCACCCCTACAATGGTGACCAGGGTGGTGTTGATGGACTTGAGTTCCTCCCTGATCCCCAGATACTGTTCCTCCTGCAGCCGTTGGGTCTCCTGAAACTTGACCAGTACCGTTGCCATCATCTCCTGGGAATGATGGTACGCTCCCATGATGTTGGAGAGGGCCTCGTGGAGAGTGGGTTCTCTGGGCCTGTCCTCCCCCTGTCGCAAAGCAGTCCTCCCAGTTCCCCTGTTTTCCTGTGCCTATGTCCCCTGAACCATGTGCCCACTGCCACTGCCCCCAGGTCCCTGATTTTCTTGGGTTGGTGGGTTTGCCTGGGTTCCCTGTAGTGGTGGGCACACTGCTGCTTGTCGTGTCCTGGGGACAGAGGGATGGGCCCGCTGGGTGGGTGCTGTGCTGGTGTTTCCTGAGGGGGGAGGCTCTGTGGTGGCATGTGCCAGTGTCAGGGGAACCGACTGTCCCTCGGTCCCAGATGGGCCGGGATGGTCATCTTGATCCAGTTGGACAGAGCTGCTGTCATCACTGTGGGCCTCTTCTGTGGGGGGAGTGGACATGTCTGGAACCTCCTGTCCAGTGACGTTGGGTATGGGTCCTGCAGGGGTGTAAAGGCATGATTATTGCATCTGTGTGTGCCATCATGTGCAATGGGTGGGTGAACCTGTACTCCAGTGCTTGCATTCTTGTCTAGGACCTTGTGTGATAATTGGTTTGGGGTCTGAGTCGGTATCTGTAGTGGACATGCTTTGGTGATGGGTGTCCATGCTTTGGTGTTGCATGCAGGGCTTGGTGTCGGGATGGGTGCGTTGTGATAGTGGGACATTTGTGAGGTGTTGGAGTGGGGGGGGGGTGAGGGTGGGGTATGTGATAGCATGCAGGTAGGGTGGGGGATGTAATAGTTAAGATTTGACTTACCTGAGTCCATTCCTCCTGCTACTCCTGCGAGGCCCTCAGGATGCAGTATAGCCAAGACTTGCTCCTCCCATGTTGTTAGTTGTGGAGGAGGTGGGGGTCTGCCGCCAGTCCTCTGTACTGCAATCTGGTGTCTTGAGACCACGGAACGCACTTTCCCCCGTAGGTCGTTCCACCTCTTCCTGATGTCATCCCGTGTTCTTGGATGCTGTCCCACTGCGTTGACCCTGTCTACGATTCTGCGCCATAGCTCCATCTTCCTAGCAATGGAGGTATGCTGCAACTGTGATCCGAATAGCTGTGGCTCTACCCAGACAATTTCCTCCACCATGACCCAAAGCTCCTCCTCAGAGAACCTGGGGCGTCTTTGAGGTGCCATGATGTGGTGTGGGTGATGTGTGAGGTGGTGTCGGTTGTGATGTGTGAGGGGATGTGTTTGTGTGTGTTGTCTGAGGTGCGTGGATGTTGTGTGAGTGATGGTGTTGTGTGCCTGTGGATGCTAGTGTTGTTTCTGGAGGTGTCTCTCTATGGGCTTCTTTCTCAATTTTGGTCGTAAGGGTTTGTGGGTGATGTGGGTGTGTGTTTTATATTAGATTGGGTGTGTGGGAGAGGTGTGTGTATGTGTATCAGGTGTGTGTATTTCGATTTGTCCAATGTGGTTGTGTTTTGTAAATGTTTGTGTATTTTGAGCGCAGCGGTGTGTACTGCCAATGGTTTACTGCGGTTGAAAGACCGCTGCGTGGATTTGTGGGTCGTGATAGTGTGGGCGTATTCCTGTTGGCGTGACAGTGGAGGTTTTGTTATCGCCAGTTTATCACTGACCTTTGGTGTGGTGGACTTGTGTGGGTGTCTGGATTTTGGCGGATTCCTGGCTGTGGGTCGTAATAGCTGTAGCAGAATTCCGCCGCCGCAGCAGTGTGTTGGCAGTCTTCTGCACGGCGGTAAGCAGGATTTACCGCCAATGTTGTAATGAGGGCCTAAATGTTTCCGTTGTGGCAATGTTGGTGTAGGAAAGTACCATCTTGCCTGGCATGTTACCCCCATTTTTCACTGTATATATGTTGTTTTAGTTGTATGTGTCACTGGGACCCTGCCAGCCAGGGCCCCAGTGCTCATAAGTGTGCCTGCATGTGTTACCTGTGTTATGACTAACTGTCTCACTGAGGCTCTGCTAACCAGAACCTCAGTGGTTATGCTCTCTCATTTCTTTCAAATTGTCACTAACAGGCTAGTCACCAATTTTACCAATTTACATTGGCTTACTGGAACACCCTTATAATTCCCTAGTATATGGTACTGAGGTACCCAGGGTATTGGGGTTCCAGGAGATCCCTATGGGCTGCAGCATTTCTTTTGCCACCCATAGGGAGCTCTGACAATTCATACACAGGCCTGCCACTGCAACCTGAGTGAAATAACGTCCACGTTATTTCACAGCCATTTTACACTGCACTTAAGTAACTTATAAGTCACCTATATGTCTAACCTTTACCTGGTAAAGGTTGGGTGCTAAGTTACTTAGTGTGTGGGCACCCTGGCACTAGACAAGGTGCCCCCACATTGTTCAGGGCCAATTTCCCAGACTTTGTGAGTGCGGGGACACCATTACACGCGTGCACTACATATAGGTCACTACCTATATGTAGCTTCACAATGGTAACTCCGAATATGGCCATGTAACATGTCTATGATCATGGAATTGCCCCCTCTATGCCATCCTGGCATAGTTGGCACAATCCCATGATCCCACAGGTCTGTAGCTCAGGCCTGGGTACTGCCAAACTGCCTTTCCCGGGGTTTCACTGCAGCTGCTGCTGCTAACAACCCCTCAGACAGGTTTCTGCCCTCCTGGGGTCCAGCCAGGCTTGGCCCAGGATGGCAGAACAAAGGACTTCCTCTGAGAGAGGGTGTTACACCCTCTCCCTTTGGAAAATGGTGTGAAGGCAGGGGGGGAGTAACCTCCCCCAGCCTCTGGAAATGCTTTCATGGGCACACATGGTGCCCATTTCTGCATAAGCTAGACCCCTCAGCCCTGCTCTGGCGCGAAACTGGACAAAGGAAAGGGGAGTGACCACTCCCCTGACCTGCACCTCCCCTGGGAGGTGCCCAGAGCTCCTCCATGTGTGCTCCAGACCTCTGCCATCTTGGAAACAGAGGTGCTGCTGGCACACTGGACTGCTCTGAGTGGCCAGTGCCAGCAGGTGACGTCAGAGACTCCTTCTGATAGGCTCCTTCAGGTGTTGCTAGCCTATCCTCTCTCCTAAGTAGCCAAACCCTCTTTTCTGGCTATTTAGGGTCTCTGTCTTTGGGGATTCCTTAGATAACGAATGCAAGAGCTCATCCGAGTTCCTCTGCATCTCTCTCTTCACCTTCTGCCAAGGAATCGACTGCTGACCGCGCTGGAAGCCTGCAAAACTGCAACAAAGTAGCAAAGACGACTACTGCAACTCTGTAACGCTGATCCAGCCGCCTTCTCGACTGATTTCCTGGTGGTGCATGCTGTGGGGGTAGTCTGCCTTCTCTCTGCACTAGAAGCTCTGAAGAAATCTACCGTGGGTCGACGGAATCGTCCCCCTGCAACCGCAGGCACCAAAGAACTGCATCACCGGTACCCTGGGTCTCCTCTCAGCAAGACGAGCGAGGTCCCTTGAATCCAGCAACTCTGTCCAAGTGACTCCCACAGTCCAGTGACTCTGCAGTCCAAGTTTGGTGGAGGTAAGTCCTTGCCTCCCCACGCCAGACTGCATTGATGGGAAACACAACTTTTGCAGCTACTCCGGTGTCCGTGCACTTCCGGCGGAAATCCTTTGTGCACAGTCCAGCCTGGGTCCACGGCACTCTAACCTGCATTGCATGACCTCCTAAGTTGTCCTCCGGCGGCGTGGGACTCCTTTGTGCAACTTCGGGTGAGCACCGTTTCACTCCACTTTGTAGTGCCTTTTCTGGCACTTCTGCGGGTGCTGCCTGCTTCTGAGAGGGCTCCTTGTCTTGCTCGACGCCCCCTCTGTCCCCTGACGCAATTGGCGACATCCTGGTCCCTTTTGGGCCACAGCAGCATCCAAAAACCCTAACCGCATGATTTGCAGCTAGCAAGGCTTGTTGGCGGTCTTTCTTCAGGAAAATACTTCTGCACGACTCTCCACGGCGTGGGGGATCCATCCTCCAAAGAGGAAGTCTCTAGCCCTTGTCGTTCCTGCAGAACCTTCAGCTTCTACTGTCCAGTAGCAGCTTCTTTGCTTCCACAGCTGGCATTTCCTGGGCATCTGCCCATCTCCGACTTGCTTGTGACTTTTGGACTTGGTCCCCTTGTTCCACAGGTACCCTCGACTGGAAATCCATTGTTGTTGCATTGCTGGTTTGTGTCTTTCCTGCAGAATTCCCCTATCACGACTTCTATGTCCTTTGGGGAACTTTAGTGCACTTTGCACTCACTTTTCAGGGTCTTGGGGTGGGCTATTTTTCTAACCCTTACTATTTCCAATAGTCCCAGCGACCCTCTACAAGGTCACATAGGTTTGGGGTCCATTTGTGGTTCGCATTCCACTTTTGGAGTATATGGTTTGTGTTGCCCCTATCCCTATGTGTCCCCATTGCATCCTATTGTAACTATACATTGTTTGCACTGTTTTCTAATACTATTACTGCATATTTTGGTATTGTGTACATATATCTTGTGTATATTTGCTATCCTCATACTGAGGGTACACTCTGAGATACTTTGGCATATTGTCATAAAAATAAAGTATCTTTATTTTTAGTATATCTGTATATTGTGTTTTCTTATGATATTGTGCCTATGACACTAGTGGTACTGTAGGAGCTTCACTCGTCTCCTAGTTCAGCCTAAGCTGCTCTGCTAAGCTACCATTATCTATCAGCCTATGCTGCTAGACACCCTATACACTAATAAGGGATAACTGGGCCTGGTGCAAGGTGTAAGTACCCCTTGGTACCCACTACAAGCCAGTCCAGCCTCCTACATTGGTGGCAGCGGTGGGATAAGTGCTTTGTAACTACTTACCACTTTTGTCATTGTACTTTTCTTAAGAGAAAAATATACAAAACAAGTTCAGTGTATGTACACCTAACCAAAAAGTTTTGCATTTCCTCTTTTCACTCTTTTCAAAGTGCTGAAAAGTACCTCTAAACTTTCAAAAAGTTCTCAAAAAGTTTTAAAAGTTTTTTTCTCTGTCTTTCTAAAAGTTCTGACAAACTTTTTGTTCCTTTTTCTATCACTTTAACTCTTTCTAAAAATGTCTGGCACAGGCCAAACTGTTGATCTGTCCAAACTTGCTTATGATCACCTTAGCTGGAAAGGAGCAAGGAGTCTCTGCATAGAAAGAGGTATAAGTGTAGGTAAGAATCCCCCCAGAGAACTGTTGGTTAACATGCTTATAGAACAGGATAAGGCCAGAGGTGCCCCTTCTGTTGAAAAAGTAGCTAATGGTTCCCAATCTGATCCAGGGACTCCCCTAGAAAAAGATTCAGGAAAGAAACTTCCTAGCCTGCCCATTACAAGACAGCCTAGCATATTTGGTACTGATGTAGAGTCACACCATACTGATAGTGTTGTCTCACATCATAGCAAGAGTATTGCTTCACATCATAGTAGAAGTGATGTTTCTGTTAACCAAGCTGTTAGGATGCCCTCTGTAAGGGATGGTTCTCCTTCTGTACATTCTCACCATACTTCTGTTTCAAGGAATGTCCCACCCACCCACCCTGATGACAGATTGTTAGAAAGGGAGCTCAATAGATTGAGAGTGGAACAAACCAGACTGAAGCTCAAGAAGCAACAGCTGGATTTGGATAGACAGTCCTTAGAAGTGGAGAGGGAAAGACAGAAATTGGGTTTAGAAACCCATGGTGGCAGCAGCAGTATTCCCAATATCCTGCAAAAGAGAATGATTCTAGGAATCTGCACAAGATAGTTCCCCCTTATAAGGAGGGGGATGACATTAACAAGTGGTTTGCTGCACTTGAGAGGGCCTGTGTTGTACAGGATGTCCCTCAAAGGCAGTGGGCTGCTATCCTATGGTTATCATTTAGTGGAAAGGGTAGGGATAGGCTCCTTACTGTGAAAGAAAGTGATGCCAATAATTTTACAGTTCTTAAGAATGCACTCCTGAATGGTTATGGATTAACCACTGAACAGTACAGGATGAAGTTCAGAGAGACCAAAAAGGAGTCTTCACAAGACTGGGTTGATTTTGTTGACCATTCAGTGAAGGCCTTGGAGGGGTGGTTACATGGCAGTAAAGTTACTGATTATGAAAGCCTGTATAACTTGATCCTGAGAGAGCATATACTTAATAACTGTGTGTCTGATTTGTTGCACCAGTACCTGGTGGACTCTGATCTGACCTCTCCCCAAGAACTGGGAAAGAAGGCAGACAAATGGGTCAGAACAAGGGTGAACAGAAAAGTTCATACAGGGGGTGACAAAGATGGCAACAAGAAGAAGGATGGTAAGTCTTCTGACACGGGTGGGGACAAATCTAAAAATGAGTCTTCATCAGGCCCACAAAAACACTCTGGTGGGGGTGGTGGGCCCAAATCCTCTTCTAATCAAAACAAAGAAAAGAAACCATGGTGCTATTTATGTAAAATAAAAGGCCATTGGACAACAGATCCCAGTTGTCCAAAGAAAAGCACCAAGCCTCCTACCACTACAACCCCTACTGCTACACCTAGTGTCCCTACTAATAGCAGCGGTGGTGGGAGCAAACCTACTAATAGCCAATCCAAGGGAGTAGCTGGGCTCACTTTTTGTTACTTAGTTGGGGTTGGTCTTGTTAGGGAGACCACAGAGGCAGTGTTAGTCTCTGAGGGGGCTATTGATTTAGCCACCTTAGTTGCTTGTCCCCTTAACATGGATAAGTACAAGCAGCTACCCCTAATAAATGGTGTTGAGGTTCAGGCCTACAGGGACACTGGTGCCAGTGTTACTATGGTAATAGAGAAACTGGTCCACCCTGAACAACACCTACTTGGTCACCAGTACCAAGGAACCGATGCTCACAACAGCACACTTAGCCACCCCATGGCTGTTGTAAATCTCAACTGGGGGGGGAGTTACTGGTCCAAAGAAAGTTGTGGTAGCCTCAGATTTACCTGTAGACTGTCTACTAGGAAATGATTTGGAGACATCTGCTTGGCCAGATGTGGAGTTGGAGGCCCATGCAGCAATGCTGGGCATCCCAGGGCATATTTTTGCTTTAACCAGGGCTCAGGCCAAAAAGCAAAAAGGACAGGGTGACTTGGATCCTGGAACAATGGACCAAGTGCTCCCTAAAGCTAGGGCTAGTAGAAGTAAAGCACTACCTACTATCCCTCCCTCTACAGTGGATTCTACTTCTGAGGAAGAAGAATTTCCACCCTGTGCAGAACCTACACCAGAGGAGCTGGAAGCAGACACTGCTGAGCTTTTGGGTGAAGGGGGGCCTGCCAGGGAGGAGCTGAGTGTGGCACAGCAAACCTGTCCCACACTAGAGGGTCTAAGACAGCAAGCTGTCAAACAAGCTAATGGGGATGTCAGTGACTCTCACAGAGTTTACTGGGAGGACAACCTCTTGTACACTGAAGCAAGGGATCCTAAACCTGGAACTGCCAGGAGGTTAGTGATTCCTCAGGAGTACAGAAAGTTCCTCCTAACTCTAGCCCACGACATTCCCCTAGCTGGACATTTGGGACAAATGAAAACTTGGGACAGACTTGTTCCCTTGTTTCATTGGCCTAGAATGTCAGAGGACACACAATAATTTTGCAAGTCCTGTGAAACCTGTCAAGCCAGTGGCAAGACAGGTGGCACTCCAAAGGCACCCCTTATTCCACTGCCTGTGGTTGGGGTTCCCTTTGAAAGGGTAGGGGTTGACATAGTTGGCCCCCTTGACCCTCCTACTGCTTCAGGCAATAGGTTTATCTTGGTGGTAGTGGACCATGCCACAAGATATCCTGAAGCTATTCCTCTAAGGACCACTACAGCACCTGCAGTGGCAAAGGCCCTCCTGGGAATATTTTCCAGGGTGGGCTTCCCAAAAGAGGTGGTATCAGACAGGGGAAGCAATTTCATGTCTGCTTACTTAAAGGCCATGTGGAAGGAGTGTGGTGTGACTTACAAGTTCACTACACCCTATCATCCACAAACAAATGGACTAGTGGAGAGATTTAACAAAACTCTCAAAGGCATGATTATGGGACTCCCTGAAAACCTCCGCAGGAGATGGGATATCCTTTTACCATGCCTCCTTTTTGCTTACAGGGAGGTACCCCAAAAAGGAGTGGGCTTCAGCCCCTTTGAACTCCTCTTTGGACACCCTGTGAGGGGTCCACTAACACTTGTCAAGGAGCGTTGGGAACAACCTTTAAAAGCTCCAAAACAAGATATAGTGGATTATGTACTTGGCCTCAGATCAAGGATGGCTGAGTACATGAAAAAGGCCAGTAAAAACCTTCAGGCCAGCCAAGAGCTCCAAAAGCAATGGCATGACCAGAAGGCTGTTTTGGTTCAGTACCAACCAGGGCAGAAAGTGTGGGTCTTGGAGCCTGTGGCCCCAAGAGCACTCCAAGATAAATGGAGTGGACCCCACACAATTGTTGAGAAAAAGGGTGAAGTCACCTACTTAGTTGACTTAGGCACTGCCAGGAGTCCCCTTAGGGTGCTCCATGTCAATCGCCTGAAACCCTACTATGACAGGGCTGATCTCACCCTGCTCATGGCAACTGATGAGGGACAGGAGGAAGACAGTGATCCTCTACCTGATCTCTTCTCTTCTACAGAACAAGATGCTCTAGTGGAAGGTGTAGTTTTGGCTGATTGTCTTACTGCTGAGCAGAAAGACCATTGCATAAATCTCCTGGGTCAGTTTTCTGAACTCTTCTCTACTGTGCCAGGTACCACTTCTTGGTGTGAGCACACTATAGATACTGGAGACAGCTTGCCTGTCAAAAGTAAGATCTATAGGCAGCCTGACCATGTCAGAGACTGCATAAAGCAAGTGGTGCAGAAAATGTTAGAACTGGGAGTGGTTGAGCACTCTGAAAGTCCATGGGCTTCTCCTGTGGTACTTGTACCAAAATCTCATTCCAAGGATGGAAAGAAAGAAATGCGGTTTTGTGTAGACTACAGAGGTCTCAACCAGGTAACCAAAACTGATGCTCACCCTATACCCAGGGCAGATGAGCTCATAGATACACTGGCATCTGCCAAGTATCTAAGCACTTTTGACTTGACTGCAGGGTATTGGCAGATCAAATTATAAGAAGATGCAAAAGCAAAAACTGCATTTTCAACCATTGGAGGCCATTACCAATTCACAGTAATGCCTTTTGGATTGAAAAATGCACCTGCCACTTTTCAGAGGTTGGTGAATACAGTCCTGCAAGGGCTGGAAGCTTTTAGTGCAGCATATCTGGACGATATAGCTGTCTTTAGCTCCAGTTGGGATGGTCACCTGGTCCACCTATGGAAAGTTTTGGAGGCCCTGCAAAAGGCAGGCCTCACTATCAAGGCTTCAAAGTGCCAGATAGGGGAGGGGAAGGTGGTTTATCTGGGACACCTTGTTGGTGGGGAACAGATTGCACCACTTCAGGGGAAAATCCAAACTATTATAGATTGGGTTCCCCCTACTACTCAGACCCAGCTGAGAGCCTTTTTAGGCCTCACTGGGTATTACAGGAGGTTCATTAAGAACTATGGCTCCATTGCAGCCCCTCTTAATGACCTCACATCCAAGAAAATGCCTAAGAAGGTATTGTGGACAGCTAGCTGTCAAAAAGCTTTTGAGGAGCTAAAGCAGGCCATGCGCTCTGCACCTGTCCTGAAAAGCCCTTGTTACTCTAAAAAATTCTATGTCCAAACTGATGCATCTGAATTAGGAGTAGGGGCAGTCCTATCACAACTTAATTCTGAGGGCCAGGATCAACCTGTTGCTTTTATTAGTAGGAGGTTGACCCCTAGAGAAAAGCGTTGGTCTGCCATAGAGAGGGAGGCCTTTGCTGTGGTCTGGGCACTGAAGAAGTTGAGGCCAGACCTGTTTGGCACTCACTTCATTGTTCAGACAGACCACAAACCTCTACTTTGGCTAAAACAAATGAAAGGTGAAAATCCTAAATTATTGAGGTGGTCCATATCCCTACAGGGAATGGACTATACAGTGTAACATAGACCGGGGAGTAGCCACTCCAATGCAGATGGACTCTCCAGATATTTCCACTTAGACAATGAAGACTCATCAGGTCATGGCTAGTCTTATTGTCCTTCGTTTGGGGGGGGGGGGGTTGTGTAGGAAAGTACCATCTTACCTGGCATGTTACCCCCATTTGTCACTGTATATATGTTGTTTTAGTTGTATGTGTCACTGGGACCCTGCCAGCCAGGGCCCCAGTGCTCATAAGTGTGCCTGAATGTGTTACCTGTGTTATGACTAACTGTCTCACTGAGGCTCTGCTAACCAGAACCTCAGTGGTTAGGCTCTCTCATTTCTTTCAAATTGTCACTAACAGGCTAGTGACCAATTTTACCAATTTACACTGGCTTACTGGAACACCCTTATAATTCCCTAGTATATGGTACTGAGGTACCCAGGGTATTGGGGTTCCAGGAGATCCCTATGGGCTGCAGCATTTCTTTTGCCACCCATAGGGAGCTCTGACAATTCTTACACAGGCCTGCCACTGCAGCCTGAGTGAAATAACGTCCACGTTATTTCACAGCCATTTTACACTGCACTTAAGTAACTTATAAGTCACCTATATGTCTAACCTTTACTTGGTAAAGGTTGGGTGCTAAGTTACTTAGTGTGTGGGCACCCTGGCACTAGCCAAGGTGCCCCCACATTGTTCAGGGCCAATTCCACGGACTTTGTGTTTGCGGGGACACCATTACACGCGTGCACTACATATAGGTCACTACCTATATGTAGCTTCACAATGGTAACTCCGAATATGACCATGTAACATGTCTATGATCATGGAATTGCCCCCTCTATGCCATCCTGGCATAGTTGGCACAATCCCATGACCCCACATGTCTGTAGCTCAGACCTGGGTACTGCCAAACTGCCTTTCCCGGGGTTTCACTGCAGCTGCTGCCAAACCCTCAGACAGGTTTCTGCCCTCCTGGGGTCCAGCCAGGCTTGGCCCAGGATGGCAGAACAAAGGACTTCCTCTGAGAGAGGGTGTTACACCCTCTCCCTTTGGAAAATGGTGTGAAGGCAGGGGAGGAGTAGCCTCCGCCAGCCTCTGGAAATGCTTTCATTGGCACACATGGTGCCCATTTCTGCATAAGCCAGTCTACACCGGTTCAGGGACCCCTCAGCCCTGCTCTGGCGCGAAACTGGACAAAGGAAAGGGGAGTGACCACTCCCCTGACCTGCACCTCCCCTGGGAGGTGCCCAGAGCTCCTCCAGTGTGCTCCAGACCTCTGCCATCCTGGAAACAGAGGTGCTGCTGGCACACTGGACTGCTCTGAGTGGCCAGTGCCAGCAGGTGACGTCAGAGACTCCTTCTGATAGGCTCCTTCAGGTGTTGCTAGCCGATCCTCTCTCCTAAGTAGCCAAACCCTCTTTTCTGGCTATTTAGGGTCTCTGTCTTTGAGGATTCCTTAGATAACGAATGCAAGAGCTCATCCGAGTTCCTCTGCATCTCTCTCTTCACCTTCTGCCAAGGAATCGACTGCTGACCGGGCTGGAAGCCTGCAAAACTGCAACAAAGTAGCAAAGACGACTACTGCAACTCTGTAACGCTGATCCAGCCGCCTTCTCGACTGCTTTCCTGGTGGTGCATGCTGTGGGTGTAGTCTGCCTCCTCTCTGCACTAGAAGCTCTGAAGAAATCTCCTGTGGGTCGACGGAATCGTCCCCCTGCAACCACAGGCACCAAAGAACTGCATCACTGGTACCCTGGGTCTCCTCTCAGCACGACGAGCGAGGTCCCTTGAATCCAGCAACTCTGTCCAAGTGACTCCCACAGTCCAGTGACTCTGCAGTCCAAGTTTGGTGAAGGTAAGTCCTTGCCTCCCCACGCCAGACTGCATTGCTGGGAACCGCAACTTTTGAAGCTACTCCGGCCTGCGTGCACTTCCGGCGGAAATCCTTTGTGCACAGTCCAGCCTGGATCCACGACACTCTAACCTGCATTGCACGACCTCCTAAGTTGTCCTCCGGCGGCGTGGGACTCCTTTGTGCAACTTCGGGTGAGCACCGTTTCACTCCACTTTGTAGTGCCTGTTCTGGCACTTCTGCGGGTGCTGCCTGCTTCTGAGAGGGCTCCTTGTCTTGCTCGACGCCCCCTCTGTCCCCTGACGCAATTGGCGACATCCTGGTCCCTCATGGACCACAGCAGCATCCAAAAACCCTAACCACACGATTTGCAGCTAGCAAGGCTTGTTGGCGATCTTTTCTCAGGAAAACACTTCTGCACAACTCTCCACGGCGTGGGGGATCTATCCTCCAAAGGGGAAGTCTCTAGCCCTTGTTGTTCCTGCAGAACCTTCAGCTTCTACTGTCCAGTAGCAGCTTCTTTGCATCCACAGCTGGCATTTCCTGGGCATCTGCCCATCTCCGACTTGCTTGTGACTTTTGGACTTGGTCCCCTTGTTCCACAGGTACCCTCGACTGGAAATCCATCGTTGTTGCATTGCTGGTTTGTGACTTTCCTGCAGAATTCCCCTATCACGACTTCTATTCCTTTGGGGAACTTTAGTGCACTTTGCACTCACTTTTCAGGGTCTTGGGGTGGGCTATTTTTCTAACCCTTACTATTTTCTAATAGTCCCAGCGACCCTCTACAAGGTCACATAGGTTTGGGGTCCATTCGTGGTTCACATTCCACTTTTGGAGTATATGGTTTGTTTTGCCCCTATCCCTATGTGTCCCCATTGCATCCTATTGTAACTATACATTGTTTGCACTGTTTTCTAATACTATTACTGCATATTTTGGTATTGTGTACATATATGTTGTGTATATTTGCTATCCTCATACTGAGGGTACACTCTGAGATACTTTGGCATATTGTCATAAAAATAAAGTATCTTTATTTTTAGTATATCTGTGTATTGTGTTTTCTTATGATATTGTGCCTGACACTAGTGGTACTGTAGGAGCTTCACTCGTCTCCTAGTTCAGCCTAAGCTGCTCTGCTAAGCTACCATTATCTATCAGCCTATGCTGCTAGACACCCTATACACTAATAAGGGATAACTGGGCCTGGTGCAAGGTGTAAGTACCCCTTGGTACCCACTACAAGCCAGTCCAGCCTCCTACAGTTGGACATTATGGGGGTTATTCCAACTTTGGAGGAGGTGTTAATCCGTCCCAAAAGTGACGGAAAAGTGACGGATTTACCACCAGCCGTATTACGAGTCCATTATATCCTATGGAACTCGTAATACGGCTGGTGGTATATCCGTCACTTTACCGTCACTTTTGGGACGGATTAACACTCCTCCAAAGTTGGAATAACCCCCTATGTTTCTTACAAAAAGTGTCCAGCTATGCAACAAACGGGGGCATTTTGCAAAGTGTTGCAAGTCGAACAAAAATTCTCCTTCTGTGAGAGTTGTGGAAGATTGTGTTTTAACTCTCTATACACAAGATAAGAAAAAAAAAACATCCAAAAGATTTTGGGGGTCATTCTGACCCTGGCGGCCGGTGACCGCCAGGGTCACCAACCACGGGAGCACCGCCAACAGGCTGGCGGTGCTCCCGAGGGCATTCTGACCGCGGCGGTTCAGCCGCGGTCAGAAAGGGTAAACCGGCGGTCTCCCGCCGGTTTACCGCTGCCCCAGTGAATCCTCCATGGCGGCGGAGCACGCTCCGCCGCCATGAGGATTCAGACACCCCCTACCGCCATCCAGTTCATGGCGGGAAACCCGCCATGAACAGGATGGCGGTAGGGGGTGCCGCGGGGCCCCCGTAAGAGGGCCCCAAAAAGTATTTCAGTGTCTGCTTTGCAGACACTGAAATACGCGACGGGTGCAACTGCACCCGTCGCACCCCTGCAACTACGCCGGCTCAATTCTGAGCCGGCGTCCTCCTTGCAGGGGCATTTCCTCTGGGCCGGCGGGCGCTCTTTTGGAGAGCGCCCGCCGGCCCAGAGGAAATGTTTGAATGGTCGCCGCGGTCTTTTGACCGCAGTGCGGTCATTTGGCGGCGGTACCTTGGCGGACGGCCTCCGCCGTCCGCCAAGGTTAAAATCACCCCCTTTGTCACTATTTTTGGGATTGAAAGTGAAGTCTTGTTTGACTCAGGTGCATGGTTAACATTATTGTCCAATGACATATTTGACAAACATCTAAGTCATAGTGTTGAGTTGAAAGATCCAGATGTGATTCCTGGGGCATATGGTGGACAAGAGATAGAACTGAGGGGCTATTTCGAATCTGAAATTACTTTCAAGACTAATACAATTTTAGGAAAAGTTTATGTACCTGTGAAGGGTGACAGTGTTTTGAGTTGGCCACATCAAAAAGAACTGAATGTTGTTTTGGATCCAAATGCACCTACACCAGTCATGATTAAGAGTGACTGTGTCCAAAAGTTGCGTGATATATGTGAGTTCTCTGGGAAAATCTGAGAATGAGAATGTTGTGTCTTTGCCCGATTTTGTTGATGAGTTCAAAGATGTGTTTAGTGACAAGCTGGGATGCTTGACGAAAAATGTGCATCGCATTAAGATTAAAGAAGGGTCTGTGCCGGTGGTATCCAAGGTACGACCTATTCCTATATCAATGAAGGATGATGTTGAGAAGGAGATACAGAGGTTGTGCAAAGAAGGCATAATTGAACCGGTAGAGTGCTCTGAATGGGTTTCTCCAATTGTCGTTGCATGTAAATCCTCTGGAGGAATCAGGTTGTGTGTTGATTTGAGAAATCTCAGCAAGTGTGTTATTAGTGACCAGTTTCCATTACCAAACATGACTGAAATGGTGTCTTTGTTACATGGGGCAAAGTATTTTCGCACATTAGATTTAGCCTCAGCATACCATCAGGTTGTCTTGCATGTTGACTCAAGACTACTTTTATCACGCCGTTTGGGACTTTTAGATTTGTAAGAATGCCTTTCGGATTGGTGTCAGCTGCCTCTGTGTTCCAGCGTATGATGTACAATTTATTTGGTTCTGAACCTGAAATAAAGTACTTCCAGGATGATATTTTAGTTTATGCTCAGACAGAGAAGGAACATGAGATGAGAGTGAAGAAGGTACTAACCATTATGAGAGATCATGGTTTGACGCTTAAGTTGAAGAAATGTTCTTTCGGTAAGACGGAAATTGAGTATCTTGGTCATAAAATTACTGCTACAGGTTTGTTTACAAAGAGAGAACTTGTTAGGAACATTTTAAGTTTGCATCATACAGAAAAGAAAGAGGAACTTTTGACTTTTCTGGGAATGGTGAAGTTCCATGCTAAGTTTTTACCTAACTTAGCATCCAAGACGGAACATATGCGTAAGTTGCTTAAGAAAGGCGTTGAATTTTTGTGGGACGGTGAGTGTGAAAAGGAGTTTGAGAGCATTTAAAGAGAATTGTCAACTGTGAAAAGTTTGAATTCATTTGATCCGGGAAAAATGTGTGTAATCATGACGGATGCTAGCATTAAATGTCTGGGAGCAGTTTTGTTACAGAAATCTGAACGTAATGTACTTAAACCAGTGGTGTACAATTCAAGAACGTTACGAGGAGCAGAGATCAACTATTCTACTATTGAGAGAGAAGCTTTAGGTGTAGTTTGGGCAATCAACAAATTCAGGAACTTTGTGTGGGGAAGGGAATTCCATGTTTATACTGACCATAAGCCTCTTGTGGAAGTTTTTATGAAGAAGGGACTTGATTTGATTTCAAGTAGGATCAGCAGATGGGTTGTTAACCTTCAAGATTATAATTTCAATATGTTTTATGTGCCAGGAGCCTGTAACAAAACTGCTGATTGCTTATCGAGACTTACTTCTGAATCTGAGGGAGTTTTGGGGACAAGTCATGAAGATGAATTTAGCGTGTGTAGTGTCACGGAAGGGAATATTGAACAAGATGAGTGGGTAAGAGCTGTTGCTGGCGATTCTGTATTACAACTTGTCTGCGAATCTCTCAGAAGTTATTGGCATTCTGAGATGAAGCATGATGAAGCATTGAGAGGGTTCTGGAGGGTGAAAGATGAATTGTCTGTGGCAAACGGTTTGTTGTTGCGTGGATTAAGATTAGTTGTTTCAAGTGCATTGACGGATATAATTATTGAGTTGGGACGTTCAGGACACCAAGGCATGAGTAAGACAAAGGCCAGAATCCGCCTTAACTATTGGTGGCCAGGAATGGATTTGATGATCGAAAGGGCAGTTAGGAAATGTCCTGATTGCTGCAACAGTGACAAGATATACAAAACAAGAATTCCATCTATGTGTGTCAGAGATTTACCAAGCAGACCGTGGGATGTAGTTGGGATGGACATTGTGGGACCCATTCATGCGAAAGGTGGAGCTAGTTACATATTGGTCTTAGTGGATCAATTCTCCAGGTGGGCTGAAATAGGGATTGTCAGCAGTATTGAAACAGGGAGACTAATCGGATTGTTAGAGGAGATTTTCTGTCGAGAGGGGTTACCAAATTCAATTTTGACTGATAATGGCCCGCAGTTTGTTTCCAATGAAATGGAAGAATATCTTAAGCGTAGAGGGATCAGGTATAGATTGTGTTCCTTGTATCACCCTGAAGGAAATGGGACTGTGGAGAGATTCAATAAGTGCGTAAAGGAATGTGTACAACTGGAATTGGCAGCTGGCAGGAATTGGAAAGAAGGTTTGAAAAAATTCCTCCTTGCATATAGATTTACGCCACATTCTACCACCGGTGCAGTTCCTTTTAAATTATTCAGAGGTAGAAAGGGGAACACTCTATTAGTTCCAGGTTGGGTGTCATGGGATACAAATAGCACTGTTTCCTGGTCTGATAAGAGAGGATATGACAATGAGTGTTAAAAGGAATGTATAAGATAAAGGAAAGAGTATTTCGACAAGAAGAAGAGTGCTTGTACTGTCAGTGTGAATGTTGGTGATGAAGTTTTAATTAAAAAACCCACTCTAAGTAAAAGTGAAAGTAAATTTTTGAGTCCTTTTGTAGTCACCAAACTTTTCAGAAATGCAGTCAAAATTAATGATGGGAGGTTATGGAATCTCAATCGCGTTGTGATTTCAAAGAAGAAAATTTCATAAATTTTTATGTTTAGTGTGTTCATTATTATCATTATTATTAGTAGTAGTAATATTTGTAGTGAGGTTTGTAGTTCTCTTGTTCTGTATTTTCTATCATATGTTTTGGGGGGAGGGTGTGTGGTAGCTGGAATGATGGAATGTATTACATCATTGGAGGTATAGAATGTAAGAGGATTCCAATTCCTCAGGGAGACAGGGAGAGAGATGAGAAAGCGGTTGGAGGTGGTGAAACCTTTTGGATCTTCTGTTGTGGATAGGATATTTCTAATACAGAATCCACTTGAACTATAACCTGTTAGAACCTCATCTTTACAGGTGGACTGGGGCTGCGGTGCGGGACGGACGGTGCTTCGTGTACCTCACGAGCAGTGTCCACAGGCCACAGTGCAGGCAGCGGCGCCAGTGTCAGCAGGTGTGGGGTCGTCGTGGATGCCCATGCTGTGGTGTGAGCAGCCGATGCCGGAGTGCAGGGCCCACAGGTGGCAGTGCGAGCAGCGGCTCGGTGAAGTCGTCCGATGACGGCGTCTGTCAGACCAGGGGTGCGGTGCGAAGCGTGCCCGTGCGGCGTCAGCCGGTCGTGGTGCAGGCCAGCGGCTTCCTTGGTGGCGGCACAGTGGTTTCTCCTCTTGAACAGCACAAAACACACAGTCCCAAGTGCTGCAGGTCGAGGAAACTGAAGTCTTTGGTGTCCCTGAGACTTCCAATAGGAGGCAAGCTCTACTCCAAGCCCTTGGAGAACTTTCTCAAGCAGGAGACAGAGCAAAGTTCACCCTTTGCACTCTTTTCAGGCAGAAGTAGCAACTGCAGGCCAGTCCAGCAAAGCAGCACAGTGAAGGGACAATACTCCTCCTCCAGCTCTTCAGCTCTTCTCCTTGGCAGAGGTTCCTCTTGATTCCAGAAAGATTCTAAAAGTCTGGGGTTTTGGGTCTTCTTCTTATACCCCGTTCTGCCTTTGAAGTTGGCAAACTTCAAAGCAAAGTCTCAAGTGTTTGCAAGATCCTTCCTTGTCCAGGCCAGGCCTCAGACACACACCAGGGGGTTGGAGACTGCAGTGTGTGAGGGCAGGCACATTTCTTTCAGGTGCAAGCAACCACTCCTCCCTCCACTCTAGCTCAGATGGCTCATCAAGATATGCAGGCTACACCCCAGCTCCCTTTGTGTCACTGTCTAGAGGAGTGGTGTGAACAGCCCGACTGTCAAACTGACCCAGACTGGGAATCCACAAACAGGCAGATTCACAGAATGTTTTAAGCAAGAAAATGCGTACATTCTAAAAGTGGCATTTTCAAACTCACAATCTAAAAAACAACTTAACTAAAAGATGTATTTTTAAATTGTGAGTTCAGAGACCACAAACTTCATATTTGTGTCTGCCCTCAAAGGGAATCTGCGCTTTAAAGTTATTTAAATTCAGCCCCCAGGTTAACCTATGACAGAGATATTCCTTGCAACAGTGAAACCCGATTTTGGCAGTATTTCACTGTTAGGACATGTAAAACACACCAGTACATGTCCTACCTTTTAAATACACTTCACTTGCCAATGAGGCTACCTAGGGCCTATCTTAGGGGTGCCTTACATGTACCAAAAGGGAAGGTTTGGGCCTGGCAAGTAGGTACACTTGTCAAGTCGAATTGGCAGTTTAAAACTGCACACACAGGCACCGCAGTGGCAGGTCTGAGCCATGTTTACAGGACTACTTATGTGGGTGGCACAATCAGTGCTGCAGGCCCACTAGTAGCATTTGATTACAGGCCCTTGGCACCTCTGGTGCACTTTACTAGGGATTTACCAGTAAATCAAATATGCTAATCATGGATAAACCAATCAACAGTACAATTTACCTAGGGAGCACTTGCCCTTTAGCACTGGTTAGCAGTGGTAAAGTGCACAGAGACAACAAACCAGCAAAAACAGACCTGAAAAAATAGGAAAAAGAAGGCAAAATGTTTGGGGACAACTCTGCAAAAGGGCCATGTCCAACACCTACTCAATGATAGAATCCGTGCTGAGGAGAGGCCCACATTAGGTATAGGTGAATTTAAGCAAGCTCTTTATCGAGATCGAGCCTTCCCTTGTATTTCAAACCAGAGGTGGTGACTTAAGGAATCTTTGCTTGCTGCTTTGACGTTATGGCCGGGCCAGGGATTTCTTCACAAGACCAAATTCCAATCTGATCTGGGCAGGAAACGTATATGACGTTAGTTTAAGAACGCGCCTGAAGATTTTTTTTCTTGTTTTCACCAGGATGGTATTGTCCTGACCTCTCAGGGTCTCACTCCTATAGGGAATGGTGTGAAGACATTTTGCTTGGGTGACTTGCAGTAGCGGGGTCACCACTGGGCCCTTCAGTTTTGTATACAAGGCTCCCAAGCCTACTGTGAAGGTATTTCGCTTCTTTTTGATGTCTTCCAGTTGATTGCTGAATTGTCCATTGGCATTGTAAAACACACTGACGGATTCTAGCTTATCTCTCACCAGGTACCAGGTGTGGTGTTTCTGACCTCCTTAGTTAATGGTTAGGGTTTTGGTCTTTTCATATTTATTGTCAGTCCATTTTTCTTGGAATAAGCTAGAGTTGTGCCCAAAAGCTGTTGTAGGCCCACTTTTGTCCTGCTGAGCAGCATTGAATTGTCAACGTAGAGTAGGCTGGAAAGTAGGATTCCTCCCCATTTGGGGCCTGGCTATTGATCTCACTTAGAGTTAGTGGAAGATCACTAAGGAACAAATTAAGAAGGGTTGGAGCAAGCACACAGTCCTGCTTTAGACTTTGTGTTATTCCCAACGCTCACGACAAGTGCGAGCTGTCCCTCAGCTTGGCCCATATTTTAGTTTAAAACATCCGTATTGCCATTAGCAGGCTGGATGGGATGTTCCATTTTGCCAGTTGGTGCCATAACTTCTCACGGTCCCCTCTGTCGAAGGCAGCTTTGTAGTCTACGAACCAAAGATGAATTGGTGGCTTAGACATGATTGCAAAGTCGATCAGCAGAGAGAGGGTCATGGTGTTGGTTCTTTTTCACGTGTTCTTGGTAAAACCCAATTGGTTCAAAGAGATTGTAGCATTGACTCCGGCCCCACCAAAAGCTTTTCCAGTAGGACCCAGGCAAAGTAAAATGTTGGTGAGATTATTGAATCGTTCCATGATGTTAGGATGCTGTTTCCACCTTAGATGTGATAAAAGAGTGGGGATAACTGTTCTGCCCAGAAAACCGGGTCTTCCTTGAAAATCACAGGGGAATTTGATTTGGTCCTGGGGCCCATTCTCGTCGCCTCTTTGATACTTGCCTTTGAATGCCGCCCTGGCTGATGGATAGCTTCCAATTGCTGGAATCTTTCAGGCTGAAAGATAAGTTTCCAAGGATGTTATCCCCTTTTCACACTTCGGACTGGTTTCTTATGGATGATCTTGATTCACAGATTTTGCTTTGACATTTCTTGAGCAGAGGCATTTAGTTTCTCATATCTGGCTGTGTGTACAGGGGATTATCTTTTCTAATCCAATTAATGTTGGCCATGTTGAAATGGTCCGATAGATGGCGTGTCCATGTGGTTTCTGAGATGTTCGAATTTATTGCACGGGCGAGGGATTTTTTTCTTAAAAGCAGCACTGGTTTCTTCATGGAACATGGGCTGCAAAAAAAAAAATTACTTTTGGGAATGGATACATAGGGATAATATTCTGCTGTTCCTTGGAGGCCACCTTCCCATTGCTTGTAGCCAATCACAGGGTTGCAAATAGCGTCTGGCCAAATTAATATCCATTAGCAGAGCTGCCACGTTTTCCAAGTCCAGGCGTGATGTGCTGCTCCACACCAGGTGTTTGCTCTGAATTGTGGGTGTTGTAGTCTTGTTTTATTATGGAAAAACCAAGACTACAAGTCCCAGAATTCAAAGAAAAAACTTGGCATGGAGCAGCGCATCACGCACAGACATGGGAAATTTGTCAGGGCTGCGTTAGGCAGGTTGTTTTGCGATCGTCTGCAGTGAGCCCTGTTCCTCTATTGGTGGCATCGTAAAATAACAAACAGGGCACAATAAGTCTGTGTGCAATTCTATTTCAGGACCGGAGGCTCAGATTATGCTATCTCTCTCTTTACTGACCAAACACAGCAGCCAATCAGTTAAAAGTATAGGAAAAAACTACACATCCCATGAAGCATGTTATATAATCACATGGTCCAATCACCATCTGTGACCTCTGTCCATAAATATCCTGACCCCCAATGTCACTTCCTTTTTCTTTGCTGCTTCGCAGCAGCAAAGTACTATTCAACTTTCCTCTGTTATTCATGTATGTTGCTTATTGTGTTTATTGTCGATCAATATTAGCCTTTAGCAATGCTATTTCGCTCGCTTTACTTATTTATCGATTTAGCGCTTCGCGCGCATGTGTTGTTCTGTTTTTTCTTGACGATTTGATTTTACCCCTTTTTTATGTGGAGCCGGAGCGTGCTACGCGCGTTGCGTGTAGTCTTTTCTTTGTGACCTTTTCTTCCTTGCGCGCACGCTGTTTCACGAGCCGGTACTTTCGATTTCACTTTAGGGAAAGATCTGCTCGTGATAGCGGCGCGCGGGAAGGGAATCCCAGGGGTTTGCCTTTTTGTTTTCTTCAGTGCTCCCTGACGCCCACAGTGTTTTAACACTTGGGTTGTACAAATTCAAATAGGCTTGGCCTAGAGTGCACAGCAGGCTGGTCCCTCCACTCTTTATTGAACATTTATTTATGTATTGGCCTGTTAGGGGTTTTTGCACTCCTCCTTGTTATTTATACAACTTTTATTCCTTTGAACTGTACAATGGCTCAATGGATTGAGCAAGAAGCAGGGTACTACCCTGAAGATATTGATATCAACTGGAGGTTAGTCTTGTTGAAGCATTTGATACTAGGGTTCAACAGTCAGTAAACAAAGCCCTTGTGAGGGCTTTAGGACCTTTTTTTAGCCAGATGTTTGATTCCGCTCGGTCAGCAACCTCTTCCTGAGGGAACTAAAGTTAAATCTAAGTCTAAATCAAAAAATTTGGAAGGAACTGATGCTCCACCTGGAGACTTACACGCTGATTTATTTGAAAAATTACGCAATAAACGAGCTGCCGAACATAATTATAGCTCTAACAAAGATACTTCTTTGACCCTCTCCTCTTCTGATAAGGACTCTTCTTCTGAGGATTCTGATGACCACTCACTCCACCTTTAGGAAAAGCCTGAAAACTTGGCAATTCTCGCAATAGGCACTCTTGGTCGGTAGCTTTTGCATTCCCTTTGTACTTGTTCAGTTTAGCGCTTCAATGCGTTTCGCCGGAATGCGCTTTATAAATAAGTCAATACAATACAATGACTCTGAGGCCCCTGGTCCCAGTAAAAAAGCAAAGAAACAGCCCCCCCCCCCCTTTAGGTGTTAGATGTTGACCCCTCAGAAATCATACATCCCAGATCTTCTTCTTGGGTTCCTTCCCCTGAAGTGGCTCAATATGTTCACTCTAATCTTAGGTAGAGCTTTGACAAGGAGGCACGTTCTCACCTTCAGGCGGAATGCCCTAGACTGGATTTACATGACAAAGTTTCTGATACTCCTGAAATTGATCCCACAATGGTCACTTTTATGAAATAATTCGCCAAAGATCCCAAAAAGGGATTGGACAGGTCATGGTGGTTGTGCCAAGATAAACATTTGGATCTGTCTGGTCCTTTAACAAAAATCCTGGATATGACCTTCCTGGCCAAGGAGTCTGGCACACCCGTAGACATGGATGTTCTTATCGGCTGGGCTCAGCGAGCTATTTGTCATCTGGGCAATACTAATTGCGCTATTTCCTCTGAGCACTGAAAATCTGTTCTAATGTGGATTGACCCGAAGTTAGTTGACTTATCCTCTTCTGAGGCAGGCCCGGCAGCAGATGGACTCCTTTTTGGTAAAGCTTTTATTAAGGAGCTGGCCAAGTTTTGTTCTACATTTTCTTCACTGGATAAGGCACAAATGTCTCTTAACCCCTTCGCTGCCAGGCCTTTTCCTCCTCCTGTGCCAAGCCTTTTTTTGGCTATTTTGGGCAGTTTGTGCTTAGGCCCTCATAACCTTTTGTTCACATAAGCTACCCACGCCAAATTTGCGTCCTTTTTTTCCAACATCCTAAGGATTCTAGAGGTACCCAGACTTTGTGGGTTACTCTGAAGGAGACCAAGAAATTAGCCAAAATAAAGTGACATTTTTTTGTTTGTTTTTTTAAATGGGAAAAAAGGTCTGCAGAAGGCAGCTCGTGTCTTTTTTCCCTGAAAATGGCATAAACAAAGGGTTTGCAGTGGCAAGATCACCATCTTCCCTGCTTTCAGGAACAGGCAGACTTGAATTGGAAAACCCAATTTTTCAATACAATGTTGACATTTTACTGGAACATACCCCATTTTTACTAATTTTTGTACTTTCAGCCTCCTTTCAGTTAATGACCAAAATGGGTGAGAAACCAATGCTAGATCCCAGAAAGCTAAACATTTCTGAAAAGTAGACAAAATTCTGAATTCAGCAAGGGGTCATTTGTGTACATCCTACAAGTGTTTCCTACAGAAAATAACAGCTGAAATAAAAAAATTGAAATTGAGGTGAAAACTACAGCCATTTTTCTCCATGTTTTACTCTGTAACTTTTTCCTGCGATGTCAGATTTTTTAAAGCAATATACCGTTACGTCAGCTGCACTCTTCTGGTTGCGGGGATATATGGGCTTGTAGGTCCATCAAGAACTCTGGGGACCCAGAGCCAATAAATGAGCTGCACCTTGCTATTGGTTTTTATTCTATACCGGGTGTACAGCAATTCATTTGCTGAAATATAAAAAGTGAAAAATAGGTATCAAGAAAACCTTTGTATTTCCAAAATGGCCACAAGATAAGGTGTTGAGAAGCGATGGTTATTTGCACATCTCGGAATTCCGGGGTGCCCATACTAGCATGTGAATTACAGGGCATTTCTCAAATAGACGTCTGTTTTTCACACTGCCTTACATTTGGAAGGAAAAAGGAAAACATTTAGAGAAAGACAAGGGGCACTAACACTTGTTTTGCTATTCTGTGTTCCCCCAAGTCTCCCGATAAAAATGGTACCTCACTTGTGTGGGTAGGCCTAGAACCCACGAAAGGAAATGGCTCAAAACACAACGTGGACACATCACATTTTTTCACAGAAAACAGAGGTGTTTTTTGCAAAGTGCCTACCTGTGGATTTTGGCCTCTAGCTCAGCCGGCACCTGGGGAAACCTAGCATACCAACGCATTTTTGAAAACCAGACACCTAGGGGAATCCAAGATGGGGTGACGTGTGGGGCTCTGACCAGATTCTGTTACCCAGAATCCTTTGCAAACCTCAAAATATGACCAAAAAAACACTTTTTCCTCTCATTTCGGTGACAGAAAGTTCTGGAATCTGAGAGGAGCCACAAATTTCCTTCCACCCAGCGTTCCCCGAAGTCTCCCGATAAAAATGGTACCTCACTTGTATGGGTAGGCCTAGCGGCCACGAAAGGAAATGGTCCAAAACACAACATGGACACATCACATTTTTTCACAGAAAACAGGTGTTTTTTGCAAAGTGCCTACCTGTGGATTTTGGCCTCTAGCTCAGCCGGCACCTGGGGAAACCTAGCAAACCAGCGCATTTTTGAAAACTAGACACTTAGGGGACTTGTGGGGCTCTGACCAGGTTCTGCTACCCAGAATCCTTTGCAAACCTCAACATTTGACCCAAAAAAACACTTTTTCCTCTCATTTTGGTGACAGAAAGTTCTAGAATCTAAGAGGAGCCACAAATTCCCTTCTACCCAGCGTTCCCCCAAGTCTCCCGATAAAAATGGTACCTCACTGGTGTGGGTAGGCCTAGCACCCACGAAAGGAAATGGCCCAAAACACAACGTGGACACATCACATTTTTTCACAGAAAACAGAGGTGTTTTTTGCAAAGTGCCTACCTGTGGATTTTGGCCTCTAGCTCAGCCGGCCCCAGGGGGGGCAGAAGTGGCCTAAAATAAACATTCCCCCCCAACCCCGTGGGGAGCGACCCTTGCCTACGGGGTCGCTCCCCCTGCGTGACATTGGCGCAAAAAAAAAAGATCCCCGATGCCTAGTTGTTTCTGCCTCCCTTGGGGGCAGATTGACCTAAAACCGGCAGATTTTCCCTCAAAGGGGGCAGAAATGGTCTAAATACAATTTGTCCCCCAGGGGAACGACCCTTGCCTAATGGGTTACTCCCCATCTCTAAAAAAATCAAACAAACAAAAAAAAAACACACTTTTCTTTTGCCCTGGCGCCTACAGGTTTCTGCCCCCCCGGGGGCAGATCGGCCTAATAACAATAGGCTGATCTGCCCCCAAGAGGGGCAGAATTGGCCTAAAGTAAATTTGTCCCCCAGGGGAATGACCCTTGCTTAAGGGATCACTCCCCTTGCGTGAAATTCACGAAAAAAAACAAAACTCCCTGGTGTCTAGTGGTTTCTGTCCCCCTTGGGGGCAGATTGGCCTCATAAAAATAGGACAGTTTGCCCCCAAGTGGGGCAGAAATGGCCTAAATATAATTTGCCCCCTAGGGGAGTGACCCTTGCCTAAGGGGTCGCTCCCCACCTCAAAAATATAAAACAAAACAAAAACAACAACAACAAAAACAATGCTCCCTGGTGCCTAGAGGTTTCTGCCCCCTGGGTGGCAGAAAAGGCCTTTAAAAAAAATGCCCCCCCTGGGAGCGACCCTTGCCCAAGGGGTCGCTCCCTCATGCCAATTACATTTTAAAAAAAATCCCTGGTGTCTAGTGGGCGTTCTGCTAAAACGCTGAGAGAGACTTCAAAGGGAAGGAACTAACTTTCCTTCCCTTTGAAGTCTCTCAGCCTCCTCCACGTGATCGGAAGAGAAATGCTTTTGCATTTCTCTTCCAATCGTGCAGGAAGCAGCGCGCGATCGCGTGCTGACGTCACGGGGGTGGGGTTTTGTCAGGGCCGGTCATTTAGGAGGACGAATGCCCGGCCAAGGTAACTTCTCTGGTCCTCAGAACTACTATCCCAGAGGGAGAGAGGGGGTTGGTATGGAGATCAATCAGACCCCACCTTCTATCCCACTCGCTCCAGATATCTTAGAGGACCCCGTAGAGGGCAACAAGGAGCAATCCAAGAGGCTAGTTACTCAGGTGAGCATTATTCCTTATTCTCAAGTGGTTCTTGGAGGCAGAGTAGGATTGTTTTTAGAAAACTGGAAAAAGAGTTCTGGGGATCCTCAGATTCTTCAGACAGTGTTGGGGTTTCATATAGAGTTTGTAAGCTCTCTGAAGCAAGTTACCCCTCCTATTCAAATGACTTTTTCCCTCGCAGATCAGACTTTTATAGACGAAGAGGTCCGTGCCCTGCTCAACAAAGGTGCACTAAGTTTTTCTACCCTTCACCCCTCAGGTTTCCTCAGTCCCATTTTTGTAGTGGACAAAAAAGGAGGGGGGCATCGCTTAGTATTGAATCTAAAGGATTTTAATTATTGGATCTTATACAGACATTTCAAAATGGAAGGGATTCACATGTTGAGGGATATCCTCTTGGAAGGGGATTGGATGGTACGTTTTGATCTAAAGGATGCTTATCTGTCGATTCCCGTCTTTCCCCCTCACAGGAGGTTTCTTCAATTTCTTTGGAAAGGTCAATGTCTGGTGTTCAATGCACTCCCGTTCGGTCTGTCGTCAGCCCCTTGGTGTTTCTCGAAACTGTTGAGACCAGTAATGGAATGGCTGAGGACCAAGGGAGTTCGCTTGATCATTTACCTAGAAGATATTTTACTGATGGCATAGAACTCCCATTCTCTTCTGATTCACTTAGATTGGACCATCGATCTTTTGCAGGACTTGGGTTTCCTTATCAATGTACAGAAGTCGTTGTTGATTCCGACCCAGGTGATAGAGTTTCTGGGTTTCAAGATAGATTCTGTGCGCACTCAACTAATTCTCCCCTCGCAGAAGATTCGCAATATCAAGAGGGAACTGAGGTCGGCGTTGGCCAGCCCGACAATTTCCCTGAGGAATATTGCCAGAATAGTGGGACTCCTGGCCTCATCTATTCAGGCAATCCTCCCAGCCCCTCTCCATTACCTTGCCTTACAGAGACTCAAAATGAGACATCTGCAACAGGGTCTGAGTTACTCAGAACAGATTCCTTTAACTGCAGAGGTCAAATCGGAGATTCTTTGGTGGCTCCAGCACATGGAAGCCTGGAAAGGCAGAGCAATTTTTGGCTCTCACCCGGAAGTAGTGATCGAGTCAGACGCCAGTCGTTGGGGATGGGGAGCCCGGTGTGGTCCCCTCGCGACCGGGGGTCGTTGGTCAGACTGGGAACAGACTCTTCACATCAATTGTCTGGAACTCCTGGCAGGCTCGTTTGCCATAAAGAGTCTTTCCCCTCAGAAGACGGACTGTTGCATTCTTCTGAGGATGGACAACATCTCAGCGGTTCGGTATGTCAACAAGCTAGGGGGTATGCGGTCCAGGATCCTGCAGAGATTGCCAAGGAATTTTGGCATTATTGTCTCAATCACCGCCTGATTGTCATAGCAGAATATCTCCCGGTAGACCTCAATACAATAGCAGACTGGAACTCCAGATTTCTCACGGATTACAGCGACTGGAAGCTGGATCCTATGATCTTCTTTCAGATAAACAGGGAGTGGGGTCCGTGCAAAGTTGATCTTTTTGCTTCTCGTCTCAACTCTCAATTACCAAAATTCTTCAGCCGGCGCCCAGAAACTCTGGCACAGGCGACGGATGCTTTCCTTCAGGATTGGTCTCAGATTCAGGGTTACGCCTTCCCTCCTTTTCTGATGATTTCCAGGGTCCTGTCTCAGGTGCGGAGACAGAAAGCAGACCTCATATTGGTGACATTTTGGAGGGCTCAATCCTGGTTCCCCATTGCTCTGCAGTTAGCTTGTGCTTGCCCGCTTCTCATTCTTCCTCATCAGGATCTTCTCCTGAGCCCGGAAGGCCATCAACATCCTCTGATCATTTCAGGGAAATTGACGTTGATGGCCTGGTTGGTTTCGGGTCGAGATGGAACTCCCCAGGCCTTTCGTCACAGGCTGCAGAATTCATCAAACGAGCCTGGGCATCAGGCATGCATAAATGATATGCATCTGCATGGCGCAGATGGCATAGTTGGTGTGATGGAGGGGTATTAATCCCATGGAGTCAGACATTGAACTGATTGCAAATTTCCTAGCGGAATTGGCTGGGTCTGGTTTGGCGTATAGAACTGTTAATAATTTCAGGTCAGCCGCTGGTCATGTGCATCTGGATGGTAAACCGGTGGGTGAACATCCTCTGGTCTGTAAGTTGTTGAGAGGTATTTGTTTGTCTAACCCTCCTCAAACCAGATATTCAGTATTATGGGATGTAAACATTGTTTTGAGATTTTTAGATGCATGGCCTTCCAATAAATATTTTGCTCGGAAACAGATGTCAGCAAAACTAACTATGTTATTGTGTCTGATTTCCTGTAAGAGAGTTTCAGATGTTAAAGCATTGGATCTAGCTGGTAGGGTGTACTCTCTGGAAGGTGTTACCTTTGCTATTACCCAGAGAACAAAGACTAATTGCAGGTCAGTAACTTATTCAATGTATCCTGATAATTCTAAACTATGTGTAGTTCAATGTTTAAAGGATTATAAGGTGGCCACTGATGAATGTAGGCAAGCTCCTAATGGTCAGCTACTAATATCTTTACAGAAACCTATTAAACCCATATCTTCTGCTACTCTTTCAAGATGGGTGAAATGGTTAATGAATGAAGCAGGTATAGATACCAGTAATTTTGGTGCTCACTCTGTTCGAGGGGCTATGGCTTAAAAAACGTACGCCTTAGGTTCTCGTTTGGAGGATATTATGAAGGCAGCTGACTGGTCTTCTGAATCTACATTTCGTAAATTTTATCATAAGCCTGTGGTAGATGTTGCTTCGATTGTAATTGGACAGCTTTAAACTAGCATAATCTGAGCCTCCGGACCTGAAATAGAATAAAAACTTTTCTAGCTTACGCGTCAATAATTTTCAATTCTATTATGGACAAGGATTATCCCTCCCTTTGATATATGCTTATGTTATGTACATATGTTATAGTGTCTCATCTTGTTTTTTCCTTTTACCCTCCCACTTTTATATATGTTTGAAATATTGTGGTTTTGACTGGCATGAGATATTATTTTTATTATTTTATGTTCATAGGATCGGAACAGAAGAATTCTTTAATTTTATCTACAATGGCCGATTGATGTCATCACCTACAGGAGGATCTTCTCATGTGGAAGTTTATTACTTGGCTCCCGTTAAGCTCCGTTTATGTATCCAGTTTTGGTTGGAAGATCATTGAAGTTCACCCTACGTAGGAAGTTTCAGTTCGGAAATTTTAAGAACTATCTGACTTTTGCAAAGAAAGAGGAAGTGACATTGGGGGCCAGGATATTTATGGACAGAGGTCACAGATGGTGATTGGACCATGTGATTATATAACATGCTTCATGGGATGTGAAGTTTTTTCCTATACTGTTAACTGATTGGCTGCTGTGTTTGGTCAGTAAAGAGAGAGATAGAATAATCCTCGCCTCCGTGTCCTTAATAGAATTGAAAATTCTTGATGCGTAAGCTAGAACTTTTTTTATTGGCTATCACTACAATATCTGTCCCTTAGTTCACTCCCATTTTGCAAACTCAAATAAGGTTTTTTCTGAACCAGTCCATTTTTCCTCCACAATTTGTGGCTGTTTACAATACGAGCGTGTGCACTGTGCCCACCTGTAGTGCAAGGCGTGCCTTGGGCATCCTTCACTTTTTTTTATTTTGTGAATCGGCACATTTTGTGGAGCTGTAAATCATTCTTTTTATGGCATGTTTGCGGGATGAGACGCGCTTGCCCTCTACTAGCAAGCAGTTGCCCGGCAACGCGACTCCGGAATACACAATTGTGATTTACACAAACCGTGCTGGTCAGCCATGACATCTGAAGCGCAGGCAAATGTTTGAGGTCTGATAATTCTCTATGCACATCTTTTGGGAGCTGCTGCCACCTTGTGTTCAGTTAAGAAACTGTTCCATTGAAGTGAATTGAATTGAAACCACTGGCCTGTAATTTTCTGGCTCGTTCCCCTCGCCACCCACCACCTCTCACAAGCTATTTGCTCTGACTCCTGTTTTTGTCATACGGCTTTCCACAGTCAATTTGGAGAAAGTCATTTGAATAGCTCCACCGTCGCAGTCAAGTAAGGCGAATGGGCTATGGGAATGGGAAAATACATATAGGCTGGGATCAGGCACGTATTCCTGTGGTTTACTCCCAATTTCCACTTGGAGTAGGCTAGCAAGCAGAGGACTGCTAGGAGGAGGTGAAAGGAGAGGTCGTTTCTGGCTCCACATAAGTGCTTCAGAAAGACCTCATAGCTAAAGGGAGTAAATGCGCACACCACGTGTAAAGTAGGTCCCTTGTTTTTTTTCCTGAAAATCCACACCTTAAGATGTTTTGTGGGTACCTCCACAGCTGTGGTGAAGAGGGCACGGCTCCCTGGGTGGGGGGAGGCAGCATGCCTAAGAGGGTAGCACTGGGCAGTGAAAGATAAACTCTGACAGAAAACACAGACATTTAAGAACAGGGGCTCTCTTCCCCCTTTCATGTAGTTATTTAGTTACTGTATTATTTTAAATTGCTTTCTGACCTCTCGCTGCCACTAGATGTTATACTATGGCCCTTCGTGGCTTCATAAATCTCGAGTTATATAACGCAGTGCAAATCTCAGAATTGCACTATTCTCTGCCAGGGAAGCATTTCCATGGGTTTAGGGTGGGTGTTCCCATACAACATCTATGATTTTTGACGCATTCCCAGATTTACAAGAACAGGTAAACCTCGGAATGCGCCAAAAAGATATGTCTCCCCAGGAGAGACATAACGAGGAGAAACATCTTCATTTATCCTCGTTTATTCTTCTTTCTATGTGTGCTGTGTGTTGCAGCACACATAGAAAGAAGAACAAGCCTCTCTGGATTGTTTTTGTGCAGGAAGGTGCCCTTTCCTGCCCAAAAACAATCCTGCATGCAACACAGGCACCCTTGCACCATGGTGCACCATGGTGCAAGGGTGCCTGTATTGGCGCTAGGAAGCCCATAGTGCACCAGGGCAGGGGGAAATGATAGAAATGTACCATATTGCTTTAAAGACAGCACATTCCTGCCCTTTCCTGATGACGAAGTGCAGTGCAGCACGGTCACTTGTTGCGCTGCACTGTGCAACTTTGTCATAAATATGCCCCTGTATATATTAAGATTGCCTAAAGAACTAGTGTTGTTTTCTTGTCCAATCCTACAAGGGTTTCTTTCCTCACAAACAGAAATTCTACAACACTATATCATTAGCAGACTGTTTTATGAATAATGAACAAATTCATTCAAATGACTGTGTAACTATTGAACAGCTAACAGAGACAATGTGCTTCCCATATGCCTCCTTCAACAACCCCACAAAGTTTTCAACAATGTTTGTGAACTTTGCTGGCAGGATTGAAAGTTTCTATAGCTCTTTTATAGCTGTGATGTGACAAAGAAATAACAACTCAGGAGTGTTTCGTTTCATAAGGAAATGATCAGTTTTTAATAAAGTGCTGAGTAAAGCAAGAACAAAAATATGGCTGCAAATTGCAATGCGTGTCAGGATCTGAGGTCCACATTTGTTTCTTGGCTCTCCACTACCACAGAAGCGGGATACTCTGACCTGCCTGATGGGGGAAACGCCTTGAAGGCCGACTCCGGAACAACTAAGTCGTGGGCAACGAAAGCGGAACAACTCTTTCCTTAACCACAACTTCGTTGTTTTGTGCCTTAACACGCATGTGCTGAACAACGCACATGCGTGGTTAAGGCACAAACAAGGGAGTCGGCTGAGGAGGATGACCCGACGAGTCAGGTAAGTGGGGCGGGGTGGGGGGTTGGGGTTTTTAACTTTAGGGACGGGGTGGGGGGGTCGGGGTATTTTCAGTTTTATGGGCGGGGGTTGGGGTTTTAGTTTTAGGGGCGGGGGTGGGGGTCGGGGTATTTTCAGTTTTAGGAGTGGGAGTGGGGTGTTGTGGTTTTAGTTTTAGGGGCGGGGGTGGGGGGTCGGGGTATTTTCAGTTTTAGGTACGGGGGTTGGGGTTTTAGTTTTAGGGGTGGGGTGGGGGAGTCGGGGTATTTTCCGTTTTAGGGGCAGGGGTGGGGGTTGGGGGTTTTAGTTTTAGGGGCGGGGTTGGGGTATTTTCAGTTTTAGGGGTGGGGGCGGGGGTGGCGGTTGCGGTTTTAGTTTTAGGTGCGGTCGGGTATTTTTAGTTTTAGGTGCGGGGCGGTGGTGGGGGGTTGGGGTTTTAGTTTTAGGAGCAGGAGTTGGCGGTCGGGGTATTTTTAGTTTTAGGGGCCGGGGGTTGGGGTGGTTTTAGGGGTGGGGGTTGGGGTAGTTTAGATTTTAGGGAGGAGGTGGGGTTGGGGTAGTTTTAGGGGCAAGGGTGGGGGGTTGGTGTGGTTTTAGGGGGGGTGGGAGGGTTGCAGTAATTTTTAGGGGTGGGGGGCCAGGGTGGACGCATGCTGGAACAATGCATGCCTATCACTAATGCCTTTACCAGGAATGCCTTTACAACGAAAAATCGTTGTTAAGGCATTTGTGGTAAAGGAATTAGTGGTAACAACAAGGTCGTTGTTCCGACCTCGTTGTTCAGGCATGCGTTGTTCCGGCAGGCGTGGTTCCGACATACATTCACCTGGTGGTCCATGCATTCTGAAGCAGAACAGGCTGAGAGTGTGAGCATTGATGGTGCTGATGAAAAACATGCTTCACGTCATTACTGGATATGCTATGAAAGATGCCAGAGTTCAGTTAAGCAAACTACATGTCCCATGAAGCCACAGGTCTCTCAGGAGGTTTGCATGTGACAGTGACCATTGTGTAGTCACAGAGTAAAATTTGCTCTTACTCCCCAGTGTCCTTGCTATGATGTCAGGGTGTATAGCTACTGCAGCCAGGACCTTGTTGCCAGAGTTAAGGGAAACCTTCAAGAATGTTTGCAGAACGTTTGAATTCAAAGAAATACTGAACTAAAAATAGAGACATATTCTAGTAAACTATTTAAATATGAATACATTTCTAATTACTGGAGGCTCAAACATAAAGTAAATAATTAAAATTACCAGTCCTGTGATACACCGTTGGGGAAACCCACTTCTGGAAAACCCGTCAAATGTACCTTTGCATAACATACTCAAATATACTCATAAGTAACATACTTTAAACTCTCACATTATCCATGTATCATTACAGTGCATCATGGTCCATCACGTGTAATGCTGTATCGAAAACAAGGGTTTACCCAGTAAATATGATGTTCACCTAGAAAAGCTTTGCGAATGAGTCAACAAATGTGTTCATATGTAATGTTATGTATTTTTATTTTCATTAGTATAGTGTTACCACCTTTGATATGCTGAGCACATAATTTAGTTTGGTCGCTTTTCATGCGGACTTGGACAGGCCATTAAATAAACTGGAAGAACCATTGTTTGATAATGTATGTTGTTTGTTATGGCAGCAGAACGTGAAGTACTAAATATCATGATACCTTAATATTGTTGTCAAAATATTGATGACCAAAATGTCAACAAGGTAAATCTATGCTTGAAAATACAGATTATTTATTCTTAATTCCACATCTGCATACATTGACAATCTATGTAAAATCAAAGTGCACAGATATAGAGTTAAGTCAGCGGTCAAAGTGCATTAAAAAAATATGGGAACTGTGATGCTGCATGCAATGGGGGTGGGGTCAAAGGTGTGGCTAAAAAAATCAAATATTCTTGTTCTTGTAGCTACATATGTAATAAATCATATATGAAATGAAAAAAAAAAATGATCAGTGGTAAGTGCGCTATTGTGTATTATGAAACCTCTATTAGTTAATGCACTGAGAGGTCTGTGTGTAACCAGAGAGTCACAGAATGAAATCTTGGTGGGTCCAATGGAGAATTGTGGCTTGTGAGTTGTTAGTGCTATGAGGGCCCAGCCTGTGACAGGAAGCACTAGGAACATGTAAGTCATTATGTTAAACTTGCATTACACACAGTATAAGACAGACTGCTACCAAATGTGCAGAAAGGTTTCAGATAAAACGGTACTTCAAAAATATAGGTTCTAATAATACCCAGTCTGTAGTTAATGATTTATTTTTATTTAACTGCCCTGAAAAGCGCACACTGCACAGTCAGCTGGTAATTCCCTTGGACTACCAGTCGAAAAGAACAAACCTCTGTCATCACAAAGCTTCATGTGATTCAGACAATTAAACCAGTACCTGCCCCCAAGCCATCTTTACATTTGCAGATTAACCAGTTGGGTGCATTTGCATTTCTTTGGGCGAGGAGGCACCCTGGCAATAATACCTGTTTATTGTTAAGCTGCCTGCTCCTCCCTTGGACTCACAGCACAGAATAAATGAAACTTGGGCTGAAGCATTTGTACCATTGGAGTTTACTGTCCCTGATGGTTGTCTTTCATAAGAAGTAGGGGAATGGTTTTTCATAAATTAAAAAAGTAGGGGCCTGCTCTGCCCCTCTGATCCTGTCCACTTCAAGCACTCAGTTAAGTGTAGTTAATCAGTGCGCACCTATACATACCTCCCTCCTCCTGGTGTTTGGGAGTGTGTAGCAAGTAGAGATTTTACTGAGTGTTACACTTTGAAAATGGTTTGTGTGAGTTAGTGTGAAAGACGATTAGCTGGATCGAAGAAGACCCTTTTGGTTTCTTTATATGTGTGGGTGGTTGCGAAGAAGGACTTTCCAATTTTCTATAACGATCTCACACACCTGGGAGAATATTTCCATACTCATGACCAGTTTGTGAACAGAAAAATTGACACCACACCATCCACCCTAAATAAAGCAGACAGTGTAATCTCCTACCCCTGACAGCCCATTATCCTTCACACCATTGGAGGAAGCTTTCCATTGTTGGAGCCAACCAGGGGAGTAACACGGGCCCTTCATTTTAGTCCCCCTAATCCTTCAGGGCCCCCCGTTCAGCCCAAGACCAAGGAATATTTGTGTGATGTAGGATACTCAGGGGGGGGCCTGACCACATTCTGCAGGGAGTGGAACGGCAAATCTTTTTGCATTATGCCACTGAATCCAACCACTGAATCCAGCCAACGCTTGTTGATGTAAAGTTTGGGATCTGCCCATCAATAAATGGACCAAGAGTTTGGCAGACAGAGCACTCTGTCATGTTTCAATTTACTTTGTAAGAGAATCCACCAGTGGAATTTCCTGCACCACATACCAGTGTATTATGTACTTCTTACAGTGGTGATCATCATGTGGCTCGCTGGCCGAAGGTGGCATCTAGCCTTCCTTGTGCTCCCCTTGGTAAACCATGGAGCTTTGCTCCTCAGGGTCACACCTGACCATGTCTTCGAAGCTGTCGGAGAGTGGCTGCTTGCATCTCTTCATGGAAGAGCCCTGGATTACCATCTGTAGTGGAGTTAAAATGTCCCCCCTCTCGTGCCTATGGCCTATAGAAGGCATTGAGGAATTCTTTAGCTTCAGTGGTCTCATGCCTATAATGCAACAGCTCTTAGCCAAGACTTCAGCGACCTGCCGGCCTGACCTGCTTTCCATGCACCTTGTCCGCCTCTTCTCAGACTTCTTGGCACTTGGGTTTGACTGAGGCCCTCAAAAGTCCCTTGCAACCCTCGAACGAAGGGGGGCAGAGTGTGTCGTTGCTTCTGTGTCATCTATTTATCTTCATATTAGATGGTGCGCCTGCTCCTGCATTGGACTCACTTGGGGGCTGAAGAGATGAAAGGAGGAGGCGCCTTCACAAAAAGAAAGGCAGGGAGGTGCTGCTTTCGGAAGATTTACCTGGAAACTGTGCGGCACCAAGAGTGACCCTGCACGTGTGTGGTGGCTGCAGACGTGCAATTGTGGGTAAGAAGGCTTGTCACAAGAGGACCCTTGCACCCTAGAGATGTCTGCATACGGAAGGTAGGACACAGCTACATGAGAAAAGCTGTCATGTTGGGGCACTAAGTTTACATTTCTGCACTCGCTGTCACCCCGGTGTGGACTGTACTCCATGTCTCGAGAAGTTACCCCATTGTGTGCACCTCTCTTCAGCTGTCTGTGCTGTACTTGTTCCAGGGGCAGCTAGTAACTTAAAAAAACGGTGGGGCACAGTGCCAAAAAGATGCTTCTGGCCGGTGTTGCTTCTCTCCCACACGTTGAGCAGGGAAGGGAGGTGGTTAACTTCCTGCATTCCAATCCAACTGATCCTGGGGCTGCTCTCGTGCTGTCTCCAGCATGAGAGCAGCTCCAGGATCGGTTGAAGCAGGCTAACTCAGTGCTCATTTTGAGGCTGGCGATCTATCCCTGCAATCCTCTGGCTGTTTCACAGCGCGGGGATTGCTGGCTCTGAAGTGCACATGTTGGATAAGACGGCTGCGGACAGCTGGCCAATCTGACATGCGCACTGACAATCTGCAGATGTCATACTGCACTCCCCATGAACATGCCCCACCCCCACCATTACACTCGCATGGCTGGCAGCATTCAGAATAATACAAAGATAGTGGCAATTTTATTATTCTGTGTTTACATGCTGCACAGCCGGTGGGGGGATACTCCTCAGCCTTAATGGGGGAGACACCTCTGACTTGTCCTGTGTCTCACGGAAGCTTGAGCATCTGACCCGCAACCTTCTGTGACCAGAAAGCTTGCACTGCTGCTGCATAGGTTCTGTGCACGAGAGAAAGTCCCCCTGATCTATGTGAGAGTTAAGCCTACAGTGCTGATCCGTGCACTGTTCCTGCTCTGCTTGTGCATGGGAGTTATGTCACTGCCCTTGTTATCAGCTATTCTTGTTGAGGGCCTGTTCTCTGCGAACCTTTTCTTCACTGAAGCTCCCTGCTTTTCAGGCACACAAGGGGAAACACAAACGACTCCAAAAAATGGAGGGGGTCCAAAGACACTAGCTTCCTGTGAAAAATGCTTGATTGAAAAATACTAATTTGTGTGGGAACTTTGCCAGAGGACATGGACCCAAGTCCTCCAAGGGAGAGATAAATTGACAAATGACTGGAAAAGTCCTACTTAAAAAAAAATCTATGTTTAAGGTCCTAATGCCAAATATTTGAAACGATTCAGGTAAACAGAAGGCTTTGTTATTGATGCCAAGAATTCACTTATTTAATATATATAGAGGGAACAAAAATATTTCCAAAATTGGTTACATCAGTGATTGGATCCAAAGGGAAGACAACATGGTCAGCCAACACGTGTTGCGCCCCAACTGGCATGTAAGCCGGGGCTTTCTCAAGGCTGAAAGAAAATAGAAACAAAATCCAACTGAGGATAATACAATGTTTGCGAAGGAGGTTATTTGAGAAAAATTGTTGAGAAAAGACAACACCGAAAGATGAGAATTCCCAATATGCATTCAAAAATCATCGGGTGCTGATTAAACCTAAAAAGAAAGAAAATATATATGCGTGTTATTAAAGGTGAGGGAGAGATGACATGAAGAGATCGATCCCTGATACAGGATATTCATAAATTATTATGACTGATAAAAAAAAGAATAATAATATTGATGTGTGAATCGGTAAGTAAGCGAAGAGAAGTATAGAAACCGTAATGGACGTAATCAGAGAATTAAACACAAGCCGAAAGTGAGGAGTGAAAAGTACAAAATGTGTGCTCCTTTATACTACCAATAATTAAAATAAAGTGATAGAAGTAATTAGAGTGAGGTGATTGGAGGGAAAATTAAAGAAACGTGAGGTAATAAAGCATGCAGGTTATGACTTAAAGTGATAATATACCGAGGGGTGTGGTAAAAAAATACCCTTGAAAAGAGATTCAGCAACATAAATCACTTGTTGTGTACATGATTAGAAATGTTCAATGATCTGCAATAAGTACATATAGTAAACATGTGGAGTTTGCCATGAATGTAGATCCAGAGAGGAATATAAGTACATGATAATCTGCAAAACAACCATATGGTGACCGTAACTCTCGATACAATACTAGTACAAATTAAAGTTAAAGTTAAAATGCTAAACATCTTACAAATACGGTGAGATTCTAACTGAATGAGCAATGCGTAATTTGGGAAACAATAATATATATATAAATATGTGACATGGGAGCAGTAAGGGAATCGAAAACGGGGCTTCCGATAATCTTAAGTAGTGAACATCCCATACTGATAAATAGGAATAATCGGCAGGCGGAAATGTAAAGAATAAGTGTCTAAAGCACCATCTAACTGGCTCACCAGCTAAGGACATCTCAAGCATCACGATGCAAGAAGACGTGTCCTTCTCCTGTAGAGTAACAGGACGGCGGCATGGTATTTATAAACTATGCCGAACTCAGAGAAATTGAGGAGTCCTACCTCGATGGCGTTAGCGAGGTGGAGAGGGAAGAGAAAGAGAAAAGGGACTACCATAACTTCAATTGAAAAACGCCATCTTAGGCCAAATCTACCAGAGCTGCCATCTATGAGTGGAGAACCACATATCAAAGGAGTGAGTTAAAGGACGAATGGGAAATGGATGAGTGAAAGTTAGATAGATGAGGGTAGAAGAGAAGAAGTATAATAAAATAAAGAAGTAAGAAAAGAGGGGATGAACGAAAAGGTTAATAACTCAATTTAAATGATAAGAAAAAGAGACAAAGTAAAAAAGAAATGCGGTGTGAAAAAAGGAGGATGCAAATGAGCAAAATTAAAAACAGAGGAAAAAATGCAGAAATAAGAAAAAATTAGGAAAAAAATAAGAAAAATATTAAGAAAAAGTTAAGAAAAAGTTAAGAAAAATAAATTGAGAAAAATTAAATAAAAAATTAAGAAAAGAGCGAGTGTTATGAAAATACAATAGAATAAAATAACCCTTGATGTAATTTGCAACATTGGAAAGAAAAGGAGCAAATCGATAATAGAGCAAGACTAATATATGGTCATGATAACCTGATAGCAGATCATCAACCGTGAAATAATGTTAATATACGAATAGCCAAAATGAAAAGTGTAGGCCACAATTAAAGGATTACTATGAAAAATTAAAATAGAGATTAACAGTGAAAGCTAGTGACACACAATACAGAGAAACATGATAAAGAGCAAGAATATATGCAGACCATCATGTATAAAATTAGAGGAAACCAATAAGACCAAGACAAATGAATAAATAAATACTGTTGACAAATACATATTACATTAACAAAAAATGCCATTCATGGTCTTTGTTGAGTCCATTGTTCACTGTAACATACTTGATAATAAGACGACTTTCTTCCTGACGTAAACGTACTAGCCCGTTGCCACCTCTTGGGGAAGAAGTGATTCGTCGAAGTCCGCTGAATGTAAAGTTTCTTTGATGGGAATGATGTTCAGTAAAATGTTCAACTAATGGTGCTTTTGTGTCTAACTTCAAAATATTCCGATAGTGTTCTTGAATCCTGAATTTTAACGGACGGGTGGTGCTGCCTATATAGGCTTGATTACATGGGCACCATATGGCGTAGACAACATGGGAACTTTCACAATTGATGAAGTCATGGATATGGTGAGTTTGGTTATTGATGATGACTAATTTAGATTTAGATAGACCCAGCTTACAGACAGAACATTTACTGCAAGTGTAAAAACCTTTTGGTTTGGGCGGAAGAAAAGTAGGCAATGGCTTATCTTGAAAAAACGATGAACATAATTTTCTGCGAAGGTTAGGAGCCCGTCTAAAGCCAATTTGGGGGTGATCCGTAATATATTGATTAACGGAAGGATTGTTCAACAGTAAATACCAATATTTCTTCAATGATTTTCGGATACGGTGATGACCATTGTGATACACTGTGATGAACCGGATAACCGGATTTCTGCTAGTCTGCTGGGATGTATTGAGTAACTGATTGCGATCCAAGTCTCTCATGTTTTTCCTCATGTTGTTAAGTGAGATGCGATTGTAGCCCCTAATTGTAAGTCTTTCAGTCATTTGGGTGGAAATGGCATCATAATCAGATATATTAGTGCAATTGAGTCTAGCTCTCCTAAATTCCCCTTTCGGAATATTACGAATAGTGCTGGGAGGATGACAGCTGGTGGCGTGAAGAATTGAATTAGCTGCTGTTGTTTTCCGGAAAAAATTGGTCTGAAGCTTGTTATCTTCGATGAATATCAAGAGATCAAGATACTCAATTGAGGAGTTGGAGATTTGATAAGTGATCTCGATATCCCAAATGTTTGGTGTTAATGACTGAATAAATTGATTAAGGAGGGCCTTCTGACCTTGCCAAATTAGCAAAATGTCCCCAGAAAATTATATGTTGGGTAAATTGTTCCGATCGATCGCTCCACAGCCAGGAATTTTCCACTGCTCCCATCAGGATACAAGCGTAAGACGGAGCAAATTTTGCCCCCATCGCTGTCCCTTGAAGTTGTAAATAAAAGTGGCCGTCAAATAGGAAATAATTATTTTCAAGACAGAATTTGAGCATATCCATTATCATGTAGTTACGTGCCATGTACTTGACGGATTTCGTAGAGAGACATTTGCTCACTGCTGTTAAACCATCACTGTGTTTAATAGAAGTATAGAGACTGACAACATCGATGGTAAGAAGAAAGTAATCCGGTTGCCACTCTATGTTCTGTAACTTTTGTAAAATGTCTTTAGTATCTCTAACATAGGAGGGTAAATTGATCATAAAATGCTGAACCTCCTTATCAATTAGGGATCCTAACTTAGAGCATACAGAATTCACTCCCGAGTTTATAGGTCTGCCCTTTGGTGGATGGCCTTTTTAATGAATTTTTGGTAGGAGATATAGGCCCTCATTCTGACCCTGGCGGTCTTTGACCGCCAGGGCGGAGGACCGCGGGAGCACCGCCGACAGGCCGGCGGTGCTCCAATGGGGATTCCGACCGCGGCGGTAAAGCCGCGGTCGGACCGGCACCACTGGCGGGCTCCCGCCAGTGTACCGCCGCCCCATTGAATCCTCCACGGCGGCACAGCTTGCTGCACCGCCGCGGGGATTCCGACCCCCCCTACCGCCATCCAGATCCCGGCGGTCCGACCGCTGGGATCCGGATGGCGGTAGGGGGGGTCACGGGGCCCCTGGGGGCCCCTGCAGTGCCCATGCCACTGGCATGGGCATTGCAGGGGCCCCCGTAAGAGGGCCCCTACATGTATTTCACTGTCTGCTGTGCAGACAGTGAAATACGCGACGGGTGCAACTGCACCCGTCGCACAGCTTCCACTCCGCCGGCTCGATTCCGAGCCGGCTTCATCGTGGAAGCCTCTTTCCCGCTGGGCTGGCGGGCGGTCTGAAGGCGACCGCCCGCCAGCCCAGCGGGAAAGTCAGAATTACCGCCGCGGTCTTTCGATCGCGGAACGGTAATCTGACGGCGGGACTTTGGCGGGCGGCCTCCGCCGCCCGCCAAGGTCAGAATGAGGGCCATAATGTAGGAATGGTAGGAAATTGAAGAATAAGGGCAGATTTTTCTTGGCTAGAGAGGATGTGACGTGAATGCCAGAGGTCCAAGAGATCAGACAGTCTTTGTTGTATTTCCACTGTTGGATTTTGTGAAAGTTTTTTATAACAATTCTTGTCCTGAAGATGTCGATAGGCTTCCATCAGGTAGTCATGCATGTTGAGGATAACAATATTCCCGCCTTTATCGGCCTCTTTAATGATAATCTGATTATTGGAAGACAGGTGTGTTAAAGCTAATGCTTGGTCTCTATTAATATTAGAAGGTAAGTATTTCCGTTGATCACAATACAGTTTGTATTCACGGTCTTGGTCACTCAACACTGCCGTTGAGAAAAGGTCTATGGAATTACCTGCCGGGAGAATAGGTGTGAAAAATTGATTTAGGTCTTAAATCAAAGGGATAGTATTGGTTAGTCTCAAGATCGAGTTCATGTGCTATGGAAGAAAGTGAAAGATCTGGTTCAACCGTATTAGAGAGATTACAAAGGAGAGAGATATCAGTGAGGTCCTGAATGGAGATATCCCCCTGACTCTGTTCAGGAGAGAGAGGAGTAGAGGATGGGGGCATAGAAGAAAAGAAAGACTTAAGTTTAAGGTGACGAATACATTTGAAGAAATCGATTTTAGTTTGAGTGATATCCCAGAAATTAGTAGGATAGAAGGACAGACCCCGATTCAAAATAGATTCATCAGTTAAGGAAAGTTCTTGATCAGAGAGGTTAACTATCAATTGGTCAGAGATAAAGGTCGGATTGTTTTGCTGCGAGGTCTGGTCTGTATGCCTGAAGTACTGGGAAGAGCCATTCAATCAATCAATCAATCACTGCATTTGTAAAGCGCGCTACATACCCACGAGGGTCTCAAGGTGAAAGGGGAATTTAGGAGAGCTAGACTCAATTGCACTAATATCTCTGATTATGATGCCATTTCCACCCAAATGACTGAAAGACTTACAATTAGGGGCTACAATTGCATCCCACTTAACAACATGAGGAAAAACATGAGAGACTTGGATCGCAATCAGTTACTCAATAAATCCCAGCAGACTAGCAGAAATCCGGTTCATCACAGTGTATCACAATGGTCATCACCGTATCCGGAAATCATTGAAGAAATATTGGTATTTACTGTTGAACAATCCTTCCGTTAATCAATATATTACGGATCACCCCCAAATTGGCTTTAGACGGGCTCCTAAGCTTTGTAGAAAATTATGTCCATCGTTTTTTCAAGATAAGCCATTGCCTACTTTTCTTCCGCCCAAACCAAAAGGTTTTTACACTTGCAGTAAATGTTCTGTCTGTAAGCTGGGTCTATCTAAATCTAAATTAGTTATCATCAATAACCAAACTCACCATATCCATGACTTCATCAATTGTGAAAGTTCCCATGTTGTCTACGCCATATGGTGCCCATGTAATCAAGCCTATATAGGCAGCACCACCCGTCCGTTAAAATTCAGGATTCAAGAACACTATCGGAATATTTTGAAGTTAGACACAAAAGCACCATTAGTTGAACATTTTACTGAACATCATTCCCATCAAAGAAACTTTACATTCAGCGGACTTCGACGAATCACTTCTTCCCCAAGAGGTGGCAACGGGCTAGTACGTTTACGTCAGGAAAAAAGTCGTCTTATTATCAAGTATGATACAGTGAACAATGGACTCAACAAAGACCATGAATGGCATTTTTGGTTAATGTAATCTGCATTTGCCAACATCATTTATTTATTTATTTGTCTTGGTCTTATTGGTTTCCTCTAATTTTATACATGATGGTCTGCATATATTCTTGCTCTTTATCATGTTTCTCTGCATTGTGTGTCACTAGCTTTCACTGTTAAACTCTATTTTAATTTTTCATAGTAATCCTTTAATTGAGGCCTAAACTTTTCATTTTGGCTACTCGTATATTAATATTGTTTCACGGTTGATGATCTGCTATCAGGTTATCATGACCATATATTAGTCTTGCTCTATTATCGATTTGCCCCTTTTCTTTCTAATGTTGCAAATTACATCAAGGGTTATTTTATTCTATTGTATTTTCATAACACTCGCTCTTTTCTTAATTTTTTATTTTATTTTTTCTCAATTTATTTTTTCTTAACTTTTTCTTAATTTTTTCTTAATATTTTTCTTTATTTTTTCTTAATTTTTTCTTATTTCTCCATTTTTTCCTCTATTTTTAATTTTGCTCATTTGCATCCTCCTTTTTTTCACACCGCATTTCTTTTTTACTTTGTCTCTTTTTCTTATCATTTAAATTGAGTTATTAACCTTTTCCTTCATCCCCTCTTTTCTTACTTCTTTATTTTATTATACTTCTTCTCTTCTACCCTCATCTATCTCACTTTCACTCACCCATTTCCCATTCGTCCTTTAACTCACTCCTTTGATATGTGGTTCTCCACTCATAGATGGCGGCTCTGGTAGATTTGGCCTAAGATGGCGTTTTTCAATTGAAGTTATGGTCTTTCTCTTCCCTCTCCACCTCGCTAATGCCATCGAGGTAGGACTCCTCAATTTCTCACAGTTCGGCATAGTTTATAAATACCATGCCGACGCCCTCGCAACCGTCCTGTTGCTCTACAGGAGACGGACGCGTCTTGTTGCATTATGATGCTCGAGATGTCCTTATCTGGTGAGCCAGTTAGATGGTGCTTTAGACACTTAGGGGGTCATTCTAACTCTGGCGGGCGGCGGAGGCCGCCCGGCAGAGTTCCCCCGCCAGAACACCGCTCTGCGGTCCGAAGACCGCCGCAGTGATTCTGGGTTTCCCACTGGGCTGGCGGGCGACCGCCAAAAGGCCGCCCGCCAGCCCAGTGGGAAACACCCTCCTACGATGAAGCCGGATCCGAATGGAGCCGGCGGAGTGGGAGGTGTGCGACGGGTGCAGTAGCACCCGTCGCGAATTTCAGTGTCTGCTAAGCAGACACTGAAATTCTTTGTGGGGCCCTCTTACGGGGGCCCCTGCACTGCCCATGCCATTGGCATGGGCAGTGCAGGGGCCCCCAGGGGCCCCACGACACCCCATACCGCCATCCTGTTCCTGGCGGCCGAACCGCCAGGAACAGGATGGCGGTATGGGGTGTCGGAATCCCCATGGCGGCGCAGCAAGCTGCGCCGCCATGGAGGATTCCTAAGGGCAGCGGAAAACCGGCGGGAGACCGCCGGTTTTCCCTTTCTGACCGCGGCCAAACCGCCACGGTCAGAATGCCCTTGAGAGCACCGCCAGCCTGTTGGCGGTGCTCTCGCGGTCGTTGACCCTGGCGGTCAACGACCGCCAGGGTCAGAATGACCCCCTTATTCTTTACATTTCCGCCTGCCAATTATTTCTATTTATCAGTACGGGATGTTCACTACTTAAAATTATCGGAAGACCCGTTTTCGATTCCTTTACTGCTCCCAAGTCACATATTTATATATATATTATTGTTTCCCAAATTACGCATTGCTCATTCAGTTAGAATCTCACCGTATTTGTAAGATGTTTAACATTTTAACTTTAACTTTAATTTGTACTAGTATTGTATCAAGAGTTACGGTCACCATATGGTTGTTTTGCAGATTATCATGTACTTATATTCCTCTCTGGATCTACATTCATGGCAAACTCTGCATGTTTACTATATGTATTTATTGCAGATCATTGAACATTTCTAATCATGTACACAACAAGTGATTTATGTTGCTGAATCTCTTTTCAAGGGTATGTTTTTACCACACCCCTCGGAATATTATCACTGTAAGTCATAACCTGCATGCTTTATTACCTCACATTTCTTTAATTTTCCCTCCAATCACCTCACTCTAATTACTTCTATCACTTTATTTTAATTATTGGTAGTATAAAGGAGCACACATTTTGTACTTTTCACTCCTCACTTTCGGCTTGTGTTTAATTCTCTGATTACGTCCCTTACGGTTTCTATACTTCTCTTCGCTTACTTACCGATTCACACATCAATATTATTATTTTTTATCAGTCATAATAATTTATGAATATCCTGTATGAGGGATCGATCTCTTCATGTCATCTCTCCCTCACCTTTAATAACACACATATATATTTTCTTTCTTTTTGGGTTTAATCAGCACCTGATGATTTTTGAATGCATATTGGGAATCCTCATCTTTCGGTGTTGTCTTTTCTCAACAATTTTTCTCAAATAACCTCCTTCGCAAACATTGTATTATCCTCAGTTGGATTTTGTTTCTATTTTCTTTCAGCCTTGAGAAAGCCCCGGCTTACGCGCCAGTTGGGGCGAAACACGTGTTGGCTGACCATGTTGTCTTCCCTTTGGATCCATTCACTGATGTAACCAATTTTGGAAATATTTTTGTTCCCTCTATATATATTAAATAAGTGAATTCTTGGCATCAATAACGAAGCCTTCTGAAATTCTGTTTACCTGAATCGTTTCAAATATTTGGCATTAGGACCTTAAACATAGACTTTTTTTTCAAGTGGGACTTTTCCAGTCATTTGTCAATTCGGCATACAAGGGGAGACCGGCTATATGCATATTATATCATTGGTCTTTTTGCTAAGAACTGATGCTACCTTGTGTATACCTTCCCAGTATTATTCACACCCGCTCAGGAGTTTAAAAGCAAAGGACAGATCCCATACCCATTCAATCAGTGGCCTCTTTGCTGATGCTTACAAATCTTTAGTACTGCATTATAAACTAATATAGAATCCTGACATCTAAGACTGTCCCACCAAGTAAAGCATATTCACTGTTCTGGCACTCTCAGTGTAAAGCCATACCAGCCATGCCAAGTCGCCCCAGTGCTGTCCCACAGGTTCTAGTACATTCCCATTTAATTTACAGCAAGCATTTTCAAAAGTGCTGCCACTTTCCCACTCAAAATGTAATAGTCCTGTTGAGGTATTCTGGTAATGTCCCATTACAACTATAGCAAAGCTGTCTAGTTCTACTAATGTTTTTTGGCAACCAGCTAGGAAGTCCTTATTTTTTAATTTGCCATTGTAGCCCTTCTGTGCTAAACGTATCAGTTGTTATTGCCAGCTGGTACGGTCATCTAGGGCCTTTCCTGGTTTTTGGTGTCACAAATGGTCCCTGTAACATGGAAAAGAAAAGGGAAAGGATGAATAGGGTGTAAGATGCTCGGTCAGGTGACGCAAGTCAAGCATCTAAGGTGACTGTAAGATTGCAGAGGTTTCTATTTGGCAGCTGGTGGTGATGCACAGAGACTGGGTTCATGTTGCTTCGGGTATTGGGGCGGCAGAAATTAAGGACTTGTCTGCTTTCTTCTGATCCTGGAAATCTGATGCATGATTTGCTTGCAGCAAATCCTGGATGCATCCCCTCTGGATGTTGTTGAGCAGAGCATGGGTCCAGTCACTGGGAGTTTAGGTGTTCTCACTCTATTTGGTCTCAGAGTTGGTATGGAGGGTTTGCTGGTTTGTCATTTGTGGTAGATACTAGAGGAGCTGCAGAATGCAGGAGCCCATGAAATCATAGGCGCACCGGTGCTTGGAGTCGTAAGCTGCATGCACACCACAAAGCCAGTTTGCGTCCCTCCGGCCCACAGTATCTGTGCTCAGCTCCTTCAAGTAGCCCAGTGATGTACACCAACATCAAACCCTGAGGGAACTTGAACCCGCAACTGGCTCGTAGGCTTATCCACTTTGGACATGAATAGTCTGTGTTGTCAACATACAATTATACCACTTTCCAATAGTTCGTGCATCGGATGTTTGTTGGGATAGACTCCTTTACTTATCTAAAGTTCTTTTTGAAACCTATTCACAAAATCTGGAGGATGATTTCTACTTCTAATAAAATGTTTTTTTGTAATCTTTGTTTCTTGTAGCAGATCACCAAACGCTCTTTTTGTTGTTTTTGAAACCTAGGTGCTTTGGCCCTCAACCCCCACTCTGTATTTGGCTTTGAACTCAATGCTCCTTTTTCATGTATCACTAATAAGTCAATAAGGCAAACACCAGATACAACTATTTGGGCCCTGAGGAAATATTCGTAACTATCTATGACATTTAGGCTCTCATTATGACATTGGTGGTAAATCCCACCTACTGCCATGCTGACTGCCGCCAACATACCGCCGCCGCCGCGGATATCCGTTCACCATATAATGACACACACAACCAATCCGTCACTATTCAGCCACAGCACAATTCCGCCACACCAAAGATCAGTGATAAATTGGCGGTATCAAAACCCACACCGTTACCCCTACAGAACAACGTTCATCACATTATGACCCACGAATCACCACGGCAGATATTCAGTGGCAGTAAACCATTGACGGTACATACCGCCGTGCTCAAAATACACACAATAACAAAAAAACACCACAATGGACAATTCAAACAACACACACCTGACACTCATACACACACCACACCCACACACCCACACCACTATAAAACACACACCCACATTAACCACAACACTTTACCACTACAAACAATTGCCACCAGAGAGAGACAGCAGGACCACTGACACAACCAGAACCACACACCACTCACACCTATACACCACTCACATACCCCACATCACACACCCCAACACATTACCCTAAACACCCTCAGCTACACACCCCACACAACACCCATAGCACCACAAAGACACCCCCGATTCTCAGATGAGGAGCTAAGGGTCATGGAGGAGGAAATCATCCAGGTACAGCCTCAGCTATTTGGAGCACAGGTGCAGCAGATATCCATTGCTAGGAAGATGGAGCTATGGCAGAGGATCGAGGACAGGGTCAACACCATGGGACAGCACCCCAGAACAAGTGACATCAGGAAGAGGTGGATCGTTCCATTGCAGCAAAACACCAACTCGCTGTACAGAGGACTGACGGTAGACCCCCACTTCTTCCCCTACAACTAACAACATGGGAGGAGCAAGTCTTGGCAATCATGCATCCCGAAGGCCTGGCCGGAGTAGCAGGAGGACTGGACTCTGGTATGTCAACTCTGTACTACTACTGCCCCCCTACCTGCATGCCATCACATACCCCTACCCTCACCCTCACTCCCATCACTACCAATGCATGGACACCACTTAAAGACCTGCATGGACACCTATCACTAAAGCATGCACACTAGAAAGAACTAATTATCCCAGAAATGGAGTCTTTGGTTGGCAGTCATGTTACCCCTTGTCCAAGCAAGGACCCTCACTCTAGTCAGGGTAAAGGAGAATCACCCTCAGTTAACCCCCGCTCATCCTCTTGGTAGCTTGGCACGAGCAGGCAGGCTTAACATCAGAAGCAATGTGTTAAGTATTTGTACCAACACACAAGTAATTCAGTGAAAACACTACAAAATGACACAACACAGATTTAGAAAAATAGCTAATATTTATCTAAACAAAACAAGACCAAAATGACAAAAATCCAACATACACAAGTCACGTTATGAATTTAAAAAGCGAAAGAGTCTTAAATCCTTTAGAAAACAGTGAGAACGTTGCTAGTGTATAAAAGTACCTGTGTAGCGTCAAAATAAAGCCGTACGGGCGAGTGTGCATTGGAAAAGACCAGCGATGCGTCGATTTCTCACTCGCAAGCGAGAGCGTGTGTTGTTCCTCCTCTGGTCGGGTAGGTGTGCGTCGTTTCTTCTCTCCTGCAAGAGAGCGATGCGCCGATCCGGACGGGTACCTTGGGTCCGGGCAGGCTTTGTGTTGATTTTCCGCTTCGAGCGATGTTGCCTCGAAATCCGGTCGCACGGAATCAAGAAACCACGCTGCGTGGGGTCTTGCATTGTTAACAGCAGCCGCTGTGGGTGTTGTGCTTCGTTTCTCCAGCCATGTTGCATTGATTTCCCAGCCGCGATGCAGGTGGAGTGTCGATTTTAGCAGCAAGGCCGGCGGCGCATCGTTTTTCAGCCACAGGTGGAGCATCGAAAATTTCCCCGCGAGGCTGTCTTTGAACGGATTTCTATCCTTTTCCACCAGCTGCATCTTTCAAGGGCCCAGAGACAGGTTAGGGCACCACTTGGCAGGCAGGACTCTCAACAGAAAGCCCAAGTGATGGCAGAGAGAAGTCTTTGTTGTCCCTGAGACTTCAACAGCAGGAGGCAAGCTCAGTTTCAAGCCCTTGGAGATTCTTCACCAGTGGGAAGTCACACAAAACTCAGTCTTTGTCCTCTCTCAGGCAGAAGCAGCTACTGCAGGCCAACCCAGCAAAGCACAGTCACAATCAAAGGGGCAGTACTTCTCCTCCGGTGTGAGAAAACAGGGCTGATTGCAGAGGCCCCCTAACTTTTTGCCCCCATTTTCCACTTTATGCTGGTGTTTTCCTGACTCTGATGGTGCCCTGGGTACTGCTAACCAGTCCCAGGGCCTGTGCTCTGTGTAAAATCAATATGCAAATTGGGCTAATTATAATTGGCTAAGTTAACCTACCTATAAGTCCCTAGTATATGGTAGGGCATGTAGGTTTAGGGACCACAGCATAGGTGGTGCTCCCATAGGTGCACTGCTGAGGTGCCCAGTGTCATTTTAAAGGCAGGCCTGCCTTGCTGGCTGCTTTTAAATTAAAGTTATATGCAAATTCGACTTTGGAATTAAAAGTACTTCCAAAGTCTTAAACTACCTTATTTTTACATATAAGTCACCCCTAAGGTGTGCCCTATGTGCCCCTAGGGCTGGGTGCCATGTAACTATAAGCAGGGACTTTATAAAAATAGATTTATAAACCCTGGTGAGGTAAAAACAGCCAAATTTGTTTTTCCCTCATTGAAGTAAATGGCCTTCATAGGCTAGAATGGGGAGACTTTGTTTTAAATTTTAAAGTCTACTTAAAAGATGCATACCAAGAATTTGGTATCAAATTAATTGTTGTAATAAATCCCACAACTTCCAGTTGTTGGATTTAATATAACTTGTTCAGGTAAAGAGTTATAGACTTTACCTAAAAAGTTGCCAATTTCAGCCCTGCATTGTTTTTGCTGCTGTGCTCTGATTGGCCAGCCTGCAGCAGCTTAGTCAAGCTGCCTTGATGAGGTGTGAAGTGGCCTGGCTTCACACAAAGGAATGTGCTTGTGGGAGAGAATCTCCCCTCAGTAGATGGTGAGGCAGGAAGGGGGAGGGCTGCCAAACTGGTCTTCAAAGGCAGAGAAGGACATTTGGAGCAACCAGCAACACCCCCACATCCTGCAACCCCAGACAGCTAGGTGCCCCCTTGATTAGATTAGGAGAGGGCAGGAGAGGGGTGTGTTTATGATTTTTAGCCACACCAGTGGGTGGGCTCAGCCAGATGTAACCTCCAAAAATCAGATTCAGCCATGTTGGATTTTTAGAGAATGTTGCCTTTTGGGATGGATTTTTGCCAAACTTCCCAGGAAGTAGTCATCACAAGGGGACGACCCTGTACCTGATTGGAGAACCAGGACCCCCCTGCTTTTCACCCAGGAGCAAGGATAAAACTGGCAGACCTGCCCCCACACCTCAGATCCCCGCCAGATTTCAAGAAGAAAAGAACTAAAGGAGAAGAAGGACTGCCCTGCTGGACCCCTGGCCTGCACCTGGAACCTGCACTCAGAAGGACTGCACCAGCTGCACACTTGGGCTTCACCACAAGAAGGACTTTGCCTGGCTTCAACTGGTTCAAGGAGGGACTCCCTGTTTGCTAGAGGTGAAAAATTGCTATCCAGAGTCCCCCTGCACCAACTCCTGAAAAGTGACCAGCTGACCACTGTCCAGTGGCCAAAAAGGAGTTTGCGCCAGGTGCATTCTGGGAGTTGAAGTCCGCACCCCCCAAGGACCATCTCAGAACTTCTGGACCCTTGGGGTGAGCTGTGGACCCCAAAAGAACCTTAAAAGAACATCTGGGTGAAGCCCCAGAAGTTTGGAGAAGATTTGAGAATTTTTGTAAAAAAGCTCCATAGAGGGACCGACCCGCCGTGGAAATTCTAGCCGGCTTGCCTCAACCGCGACCCGGCCTGACTTGGTGGTTCGTCCCGGTAAAGAAAAATCTCCGAAAAAGAGACTAAGGCCCTCATTCTGACCCTGGCGGTCAAAGACCGCCAGGGCGGAGGACCGCGGGAGCACCGCCGATAGGCCGGCGGTGCTCCAATGGGGATTCCGACCGCGGCGGTAAACCCGCGGTCGGACCGGCACCACTGGCGGGCTCCCGCCAGTGTACCGCCGCCCCATTGAATCCTCCACGGCGGCGCAGCTTGCTGCACCGCCGCGGGGATTCCGACCCCCCCTACCGCCATCCAGATCCCGGCGGTCCGACCGCCGGGATCCGGATGGCGGTAGGGGGGGTCGCGGGGCCCCTGGGGGCCCCTGCAGTGCCCATGCCACTGGCATGGGCATTGCAGGGGCCCCCGTAAGAGGGCCCCTACATGTATTTCACTGTCTGCTTTGCAGACAGTGAAATACGCGACGGGTGCAACTGCACCCGTCGCACAGCTTCCACTCCGCCGGCTCGATTCCGAGCCGGCTTCATCGTGGAAGCCTCTTTCCCGCTGGGCTGGCGGGCGGTCTGAAGGCGACCGCCCGCCAGCCCAGCGGGAAAGTCAGAATTACCGCCGCGGTCTTTCGACCGCGGAACGGTAACCTGACGGCGGGACTTTGGCGGGCGGCCTCCACCGCCCGCCAAGGTCAGAATGAGGGCCTAAGTCCGAAGGTAAAAAGTTGACCGGGACTTCCCAGCCATCGTATCCGAGAAGGGCTCCACGGACGTCGGATCAAGATCCAGGTTTACCCCGGTCGAAGGATTTTCACCTCGGAAAAACGACTAAGTCCGAAGGTAAAAATCTCCACCGAGGAATCCAGCATCGCGTATCCGGACAAGGGCTCCAGGAGGTCGGATTCGACTGGCAGGTTCGTCCCGCTGAAGAAAATCTTCAAAATAAAGACTAAGGGCCTGATTCTAACTTTGGAGGACGGTGTTAAACCGTCCCAAAAGTGGCGGATATACCACCTACCGTATTACGAGTCCATTATATCCTATGGAACTCGTAATACGGTAGGTGGTATATCCGCCACTTTTGGGACGGTTTAACACCGTCCTCCAAAGTTAGAATCAGGCCCTAAGTCAGAAGGTAACTTTTTAACCGAGGCCTCCCGCGACTTGTAGCCGAGCAGGGCTCCATCGCGGTCGGCCTGAAACTTTGACTTTGCCCCGGTCGTGGTGCAACCAGATGACCTGATTGGCGCTTTTTGTTTCTAAACGCTACAAAAATAATAATTCTTTAAAAATTCATATCTCCGGTTCCCTTTATCCGATTTTATTTGTTTTTGTGTCATTTTAAAGATAAAAATATAAACTATTTTTATAAATTGGTTTTGGATTTTTAAACTGTTTCCTGTGTTTTATTTAATTACTGTTTGGTGATATTTGAATGCTTTACACACTGTCTCCTAAGTTAAGCCTTGACGCTCGTTGCCAAGCTACCAAGGGTTAAGCTGGTATTAATTTACTGAGACCTAACTGTACCTAAGTGGAGGTTGGTGGCTTGTTGCTAGGTGTAGGTACCTACCTGCCCTTACCAATAACCCATTTTCCAACATCCGGCTACTCCAGCTCTTCTCCTTGGCAGAGTTTCTTCTTGGTTCCAGAAGTAATCTGATTTTCCGGTGTTTTGAGTGCTCTTCTTATACCCATTTCTGCTTTTGAATTAGCCCAACTGCAAAGATAAGTCTCTGTTGTTTTCAAGATCCTACATTACCCTGGCCAGGCCCCAGACACATACCATGGAGTTGGAGACTGCATGATGTGAGGGCAGGCACAGCTCTTTCAGGTGTAAGTGACCACTCTGCCCCTCCATCAGCCCAGATGGCCCATCAGGATATGCAGGCTACACCCCAGCTCCCTTTGTGTCACTGTCTAGAGGAGAGGTGCAAACAGCCCAACTGTCAAACAGACCCAGACAGGGAATCCATAAACAAGCGTGGCTTAAGCATAAAAATGCCCACTTTCTAAAAGTGGCAGTTTCAAACACACAATCGAAAAACCAACTTTACTAAAAGATGTATTTTTAAACTGTGAGTTCACAGACCCCAAACTCCACATGTCTATCTGCTCCCAAAGGGAAAATGCGCTTTAATCATATTTAAAGTCAGTCCCCATGTTAACCCATGAGAGATGGGCCTTGCAACAGTGAAAACCGAATTTGGCAGCATTTCACTATCAGGACTTGTAAAACACATAAGTACATGTCCCACCTTTAACATACACTGCACCCTGTTCATGGGACTACCTAGGGCCTACCTTAAGGTTGCCTTCCATGTATAAAAATTGAAGTTTTAGGGTTGGCAAGTGGGTACACTCACCAAGTCGAATTGGCAGTTTAAAACTGCACACACAGACACTGCAGTGGCAGGTCTGAGCCATGTTTACAGGGCTACTAATGTGGATGACACAACCAGTGCTGCAGGCCCAATAGTAACATTTGATTTACATGCCCTGGGCACCTCTAGTGCACTTTACTAAGGATTTACTGGTAAATCAAATATGCCAATCATGGATAGCCAATCTAAACTTACAATTTATACAGGGAACACTTACACTTTAGCACTGGTCAGGTGTGGTAAAAGTGTCCAGAGCAACTAAAACATCAAAAAGAGTCCAGCACACAGAAACAACCTGGGAAGTATAGGCAAAAAGTTAGGGGGGGAGACCATGCTAAGTATGCCAAGTCTAACATGTCTAATTGGAATTCCATTTGGGATTCTTATAGAAAAGGGGGTTTCTCTGTAAAAGTGAATACTTCTAGTGGCTGTGGCCACAAACAGGTAAACACATACGAAGGGTCGGGGAGACTTAGAGACCTGCAACTCATATATCGTACACACATACAGAAACCAGAAACACCTGGGACTAAAGAGAGTTAGATAAAAGAGAAAAAAAACTAGCTGAACAGAAATATTCCTTTTTTAGGACAAATTCCCTCACCCCCCAGAGGTGGCATGCTTCATCAATGGGATTGTCCTTGCAACGTGACAGCAAATCACGGTGTGGGGTACAACTTTCTCTCTGAGAAGGAGGAGCTCTTGGGATGTTCTTAGAGATTTGGTAGAAAGCCCTATGGTGAAGTAGAAGGTGGTAGGGTTCGCAGAGCGTGCAATATGTGAAAAAGTGATTTAAACTGACTTTAGGACCAGTGCCCAACTTTATTCATATGTGCCTGGGTCAGGATTAAAAAAAAGAAGGGACACTGTAGTGGTCAACTGACCCTTGATCTGTGTGTCGCTCGTTATTGGTCAACACGTTCCTGCCACTGAGACCCTTAGAAGAGGTGTGTTGGCATTCATCAGGACCTCGAAGTATTGCTGCTGCTCAAATAATGTGCTCATCAAAGACAAACATACATACATAAAGGGTAAGTGGTGCACAGTGAATTTCAACAGCGGATCCACTGCATTACAACCGTAGGGAGATATAATGATAGCTAGGTTATTATAACAAAATCAGTAGCACTTACCAATTTAGGGCCATCAACTGCCCAAATTATGGTGAGATGTGACCACCATGATAGCGTGCACATAACATCAATCAACTTGTGGTTTTCAATCAAAATACACAAGCTTATCCGCAATCTTTGGGTGTTGTGCCTCAATTCGAGGGACCATGGCGTGGGGCTCAGGATGCACTCTGTCCTATAGTGGGAATATAAGTAACTTTTACATAGTTATCAGAAGCAGTAGTAAGGCTATTTAGTACTGGTACACTGAGTTAATGATGTGCCCTCAAAGAAACTGGAGAACAGCATAGGTAAAAAAGACTGATTCAGGGGATCCGTCACATACCCATGGAAAATAAAAGGTAAAGAATGCATATATGTCTCTACACTGACCGAAATGTCAAGTTTACGTTCGCTCATGCATAGTGATGTTGGTTAGGAAAATTAATTTGCCGTAAGTGAAATGGCGGTGGCCCTCAAAGAAGAGCAGTGTGTGTTCCTCTTCCTCTTGATGTGATGGCATAGTGTTACTGGCCCACTGAGGTATGTGTCCAGTCACAAGATTGAATCAGTTGACCAAAAATGGGTGATGTTGTAACATACTACACCTTGCAAGATGTAAAGCTTATACTACGTACAAATCACGCAAAAAATGCATATCACAGCGAGCCTGAGAGTGTCGCTGCAACAAGCCGGAGTAGTGTAGGGAGAAGAGGAGCTCTGGAACAGGCATTTAGTCAAACAACTATGCTACTCAAGCAAAAAGGGCAGTGGTGATCGAAAAGGGTAGTGATGATCATAACATGAATAGTGCAAACCACGCGTATTGCAATGAGCTCGAGAAACTCGAAGCGTCGCTGCAACAAGTTTAAGGTAGCGCGGGAGGCTAGGAGCCACAGCTCCATAACAAGTCAAGCAGCTGCTAGCAGTGAGGGCAGGTACAAAGGCAGAACATTAGTGGGAAAGTAGTTGCTCAAGTTAAAGAAGCCACATGTTTAGATAGCAGCCACAGATCACCTGTCCATGGGTTTGTGGACATCGGCTAGGCTTTCTCCTGATGTTCCTAACGAGTGCGTAACCTACTAACTTGTGCATCGGTGGTGTGATTTCTCAGCTCGGTGGTGTGATTTGTCAGAAGATGACACCTTATGTCCTAGCTACAAAGCTCCATGTGGGACTCTTGCCCTAGTCAAGATGGTGTGGAGAAACTATGATCCCCAACCAAGGTATGAAGGAAAACTTTCAATGCCTTCTGTTTGGTGCACCCTGAAAAGTTTGTGACTGTTTATTCCCAAAACCTGGTAAAGAGTCATTAGTGAAAGTAGATGCTTTATTTTCGGTGATTGCTTCTGCCACCGTGTACTGTGTAAAGATTTGAAAATGTTTAAAGGTTGTAAAGTGGATAAGGTGTGGGAAAGTTACATTACCAGAAGAAGGGCCCAGTCATTTCTGTTGAGAGTCTACTGCCCAGAAAGAATCTTTGCCACATTTCTTATTGCAGGCACTTTAAATCAGATTTCTGTTCCAAAACCTTGTTGAGCAACCTCAGTATAGGTTCTAGTGCCATTTCCTCTTAAGGATTTTGCTCACTTTTTGGCGTTTTGCTCTTACATTCTTGCTGCTTTATTGCAAAATCTGCACCTATTTGATCATGAGCAACAGGTAAGGCCATTGCCACACTGAGGCTGTGCGCCGCCTTATCAAAATGTAATGTAAAGCAATGTTTCTTTTAGAGCGCATACACAAATCATGAGGTTTCTCCAGGATTGAAGAATGTTCACTACAGAGTAATGGCAGCTCAATCTAAAAGTGAGGGAGCCAAGATTGAGATAGACTGCTAATCCTTTCAATAAGTCAGTATCATGGAAAACAGTGAACACTATTTAGAAGGATGAGGAGTGCACAAAAATTCAGATAGCTGGTCTTTGTTCTTTACGAAAAAAGTACACAGCTAGACAAAGCATGGTGTACTGTACACAGTACCTCACACGAAATGTCTTACTTCACTGGTAAATATTGCAGCTGCAAGGCGGGAAGGTATAAAATCAAACTTTGTAAGTCATTATCTGAATGCAGCACAGCTTACTGAATTAATTGCAACTTATTAATTAAGTGGCTATGGATCCCTAGACCTATGGAGTCTCACTGATACACCAAGAGCCTCTATGGTAGCAATAGCTGATCACTTAGGGGGTCATTCTGACCCTGGCGGTAAATACCGCCAGGGCGGCGGTTGGCGGTAGCACCGCCAACATGCTGGCGGTGCTCCGCCGGGCATTCTGACCGCGGCGGTACAGCCGCGGCCAGAAGCGGAAAGCCGGCGGTGTACCGCCGACTTTCCGCTGCCCATGGGAATCCGCCATGGGGATTCTGACACCCCATACCGCCATCCTGTTCCTGGCGGTTTGCCCGCCAGGAACAGGATGGCGGTATGAGGTGTCGTGGGGCCCCTGGGGGCCCCTGCAGTGCCCATGCCAATGGCATGGGCACTGCAGGGGCCCCCGTAAGAGGGCCCCACAAAGAATTTCAGTGTCTGCTTTGCAGACACTGAAATTCGCGACGGGTGCAACTGCACCCGTCGCACCTTCCCACTCCGCCGGCTCCATTCTGAGCCGGCTTCCTCGTGGGAAGGGTGTTTCCCACTGGGCTGGCGGGCGGACTTTCGGCGGTCGCCCGCCAGCCCAGTGGGAAACCCAGAATGACCGCCGCGGTCTTTTGACCGCGGTACGGTCTTCTGGCGGTTCCCGCTTGGCGGGCGGCTACTGCCGCCCGCCAAGCTTAGAATCAGGGCCTTAATCTCTATACTAAAACAAGCAGAACTTTACTCAAACAGTGCAGGCGATCAAAATAGGAAGAAATGACAGCACTAACCTGAGACAGCAGGGAGTGTGAGGATTGTAGATTGATTCCACAGGTGGTCAATGGAAAGGTGGTCAGAGCTCTCCACAAACATCATCTAATAATCCATGGTTTTGTAAACATTAAGTGTAAACCACTTACACTCAGTGCACTCACGACCCTGCAGAAAGAATGTTCTAAAATTAGCTGGTCACATAGCCAGATCAACTCCAAGTATGAGGGAAATCTGGGTATTATTAGGAAACAAGTCCAATTAAAAGTCCAGGACATGAATTAATCTGCAAAAAGTTGGGTGTAAACATTCAGTGAGATCGGCGATGACAAGCAACATTGAGGGATAAGACAACCGCCTCAAGGGGATAAAGAAAATGGCCTGGTTTACGATTTGGATAGATCCAGAAAGCCCAAGACACGGACACAGCCACAACCAACTGCAAGGGGTCGGATGTCAAGGATGGACTGAAGTGATTGGATCCTGCTATGGGGCTGATACCAAATAGAGATTTGATTCAGAATGAATGACTACATTTTTAATTTGTTGAGTGACTCTCATTTAGAAATAACTGGAATTTTCCAATTTGTATGATAACTTGTGGGATTCCAAAGGTCCAAAGACCACTTCTTTAGAAGAAGGGGGACAATAGGTTATTTCAGTGAGATGGAACAATCTACCTTGTAGGAAGATTACTTTCACCCTGAGAAGGGATAATTAAATTAGATAAATATATTACCAAACCTCACAGGACAGGAATCATTAGGAGAACAGGACTATAGTGCTGTCATAAAATCAGATCAGAGTGTCTAAGGAAAATGATGTCAGAGTCCATGGGTGAATGTATTACATTTCCTTGCTTACTCTTTGAATGATCTAATAATTTTAAAAAGTCATAAACATAGGAGTAATGCCACACTTTTCACACAAATGATTTTTAATCATCATTCGATTGCAGCCCAAGTCGTCACCTTTAGTCTATCACTGGCTATTGCAAGTGTGGACATCTCCAATGAATTGCAAGTTTGGGAATTTCTTGTAAACATTTTGAGTTCCAAAAATGAGTAAAAACTCAAATATTTGGGAATCACAATCAGATTGTTGCTTTGTTCTTGACGTGGAACCCTTTTTTCTACAGTGCACCCATGCATATATCAATGTGAATTAATTAGGGGGAAGTTTATATTTTTTGCCGCTCCCAATTACAAAAGTGCCATCTTATACAGAACACCACTCCTCATATGTTGAGATGCATTGGCCATTTCAAATGTATTTCCTGCTACTCTGGAGTATGGCATGGTTACAGTTTCCTTATCCAGTCGTAATTGGTGACTCCAGTGTAACAAACATCGAGGGGGCATAGGCCAGATATATGTGACTCCAGCACATGACGTCTCCTCCTTTTGGTCTTCAAGACATTGTCATTGGTCTCCTGTTGGCTACTGCAAGTGTAGGCATCTCGAATGAAAGTTTGGAACTTTCTCCTTAACATCTTGAGTTCCAAAAATGATTCAAAACTCTACGACCATCTTTGCTCTGTTGAGTGATTAAACGGCAAAGTTAAGAGGATTTTAAAGCTGTTCGTATTCATCACTATAATTAGCTGATTCTGTGGTGGTCTTATCTTCCAACTTGCAAATGCAGGTCACACTGCTCAGCATCTGTCTGTGTCCACAGACAGTAACGGAGGCTCTTCTAACTATGACTCTGCATAGGTGTTTCATGAGATCATTTTGTGGATTGGCACCAGCAATGGAATTTATGCTATATATATGAATATATCTTTAACCAAACAGAACCAGACCTGCAACATCACCTGGTCACTTAAACTTCCAGTATTGGTGCTCATAGGGCGGGTGCAAGAACTGTCTCAAAGCTGTAGGGCATGCCCTTACACACAGGTCCCCAAGTACAGCCCACCAGTGAAATTATGCTGCTTTAACGGTGGCAAGGCCTTCATCAATCGGAACAACAAATGCGCTCAACCACTTTTAAAACTATGTTTGAAATAGTAGACATAGATAACAGACTTCCTATATGACACAGAGTCAATCTAATGCGAACACATAGAAATGATGGTGACTGCAGAACTATTCCGTAACATGATGCAACAATCCATTTATTACATTTTTTTGTAATTACCACTGTATTAATTAAAGATATACATATACAAATGCTGTAAAATGTCATCACTCAACCATTATGGATATAGAAAGTAGACTATGACCAGTCGAGTTGTTAACAAAGCATCCCACTGCAAGTGTTTGTTCTAGTTATAGCTGGGAACACTGTAACAAGTGTCTGATTATCCTCATATTGTTTACAAGTCACATATATAAAGGAAAGTTCATTGTTGTCACAATCATTGCTTGAAATATTGTATACATCAGCAAATGAACTGTCACACCTGAATGCAGTGTCAAAATGTCCTTCGCAAGTGATTCAATAAAGTAATCACTAAATTTATTACTGATTCTTAATTGATGTAGGAGTGAGATATATTGAGATTCATATTTATTTTATGAACTAAGGGCCATATTTATGGCAAAGTCATGCAGCAGGTCACATGGCTGAACTGAGTGACAACTTGGTCAGTAAGATTGGGGGGGAGGGGCCTGGTGGAGTGAGCTTCAGATTTTTTGACAATCAGGCTGCCATATAAATGATGCTTAAATACATTGCACGGCAAGCAGGGTGCATGATTGGGGCCTAATGGCCAGTACAAAGGGAGAGGAATGCAGTTTGGTAGGAGTACTAAGAGAGAGAACACAATATTCTGTAAAATAACTGATATTTTGGAACACTTCTACGCCGATTTTGTGTGTGTGTTGATGTCTGTATGTGTGTAAAAACACCTGTTAAAATCCAACTGATATCTCACAGTATCTGACTAAAAGCACCTGTACCCGACTATTTATAAGAAAAAACATCTATGAGAGGGGGAGTGTAACACCTCGAACACCCCTATGAAGTTTCATCCCTGGGGAAGGGCAGGAATGTGTTGTATGTAAAAGAATTTGGTGGGGGCGTGGCTTCGGGCGTCAAGATGGCGGTCGCACTCTGAGAGTGCTCTGGACCCCTCCGTCATCTGCCCTTAACTACAGCGGTCCAAGGGAGCAAAAAACGCTGTACATGGCTCCCTGGTGTCCCGGGGGCCCGTGGAGAAGTCTGCTGGGGCGATTTGGTGAAAAGCCGGCGGCTCGCCCTCATACGGCGGCTCGGCTGATCCCGTAAAGAGGAGTTCAAGATGGCGGCCGCTGCGAGATGCACCCGGCGGATCTGAGGTGGGCTTGGGAGACGATTGCTGCAGGTTGAGGGGCGGCGAGAGGCCCGGTGAGAGCTGGGGCACGCCCCGACGGTGGATCCCTGCCACTGGAGTGCCGACAGGCCCCCCCCCTTGTCGAGGATGAGGACACCGGGTGAGCGGCGCCGCGCTGGCGCATGAGGCGCGGGTGCGGCCCGGGAGACTGGAGGCCCTCTCTGGCCGCCCGAGCGGCTTGCGGTGCCGCGCTGGGGCCGTGGCGGAGGCCCTGGCCCCCGAGATCCCCCTACTAGAGGGAATTTAAATCTGGAGGCGTGCTGGGGATCAGGACCCGCCCGGAGATCCGAGTGGCGCCCCCGGGGGGGCAAAGAAGTGAATCGGAGACCGGGAGGGGGTGGAAGGAGAAGACGAGCGGTGCCACCCCCACCCCCCCATCCCTGCAGCAACAAGAGGGGGCTCGGGGGCCTGGGGGCTTGGTTCCGGCCTCTCTCGGGCCCGGGCCCGGGTGGAGCGCGAGCTGGACTGCGGCAGAATCTAGACTGCGAGCCGAGCAGTGGAGGACAACACCTTGGGGCAAGTGGATATCCTGGGTTCCGGGTCGTGTTTGGTTGACCTTAGACCCTGGTCGGAACGACTCGAGAGATTGAGAGCGAGGTCGTGACGGCGCGGGGCCTACAGTGGAGGTGCAGAGCCCTTAAGGTGGAGAGGCCTGGGTCTGGGACTCAGACGGGTCCCCCCCAACTGGTGGAGAGAGCGAGAAAGGGACCTGAAAAGAAGGGGCCAACGGTGCCATCGCCGGCCGTCCTTCTGTGATCAGACACAGCAAGCCCCCCCACAGTCCAAGGTACTTAACAACGCACTAAATACTCAGGCTTGAAACCGCATTAAGGAAGGTGTGGCCCACCTGACACCCTCCTCAAGTGCCACGATGGGAAAAGATAAAACGAACAAACAACCTCCGCCCTCCCAACAAAAAATCGACCAGTTCACGACTACGACGGGCCAACGAGGAGGGGGAGAAGTGGCTGGTGGGGGTTCGGCCCCGGACGGGGTGAGTGCCATTCTCCAAGCTATTCAATCATTGCAGATAGCCGTGGAAACAAAAATTGGTGAGGTGCGAGTGGACATGGGCCTCATCAGACAGGACCTTAGAAATGCAGTAACCCGAATTACGGAAGTGGAAACCCGAGTCTCCCAAACCAAAAACGATTTGTCTGACCTCAAAGCCAAAGTAGCCCAGCTACAATCCCGAACCGGCGAGCTTCACCGCCGTGCAGAAGATGCGGAAAACCGGGCCAGGCGCAACAACCTACGCTTCATAGGTTTCCCGGAGGTCATAGAAGATGACAAGGCAGCCGAATTCCTGGAGACGTGGATCAAATCTTGGATGCCTGACCAATCCCTCTCGCCCTTGTTTGCAATTGAAAGAGCCCACAGGGCGCTCGCACCTCGCCCACCCCCGGGCGGCCCGAGGCGCCTGATGATCGCACGATTCCTTAACTTTAAGGACAGAGACAATATCCTCAGGGAAGCGAGGCGGCAAGAGGGTACGCAGTGGGAAAACCACAAAATCCTAATTTTCCCGGACTACACCAGAGAAGTCCAAACCCGCCGTAGGTCGTACGAACATGTTAAGCAAAAACTAAGGGCAATGCAGCTCTCGTACATGCTCCTTTTCCCCGCACGCCTCAAAGTCCTCATGGCTGGGAAAGCCTACTTTTTTGATTCTCCTGAGGAAGCTTGGGACTGGCTGACAGAGGAGGGCATCGGAGCCCGAAAGGGTCCCCCCGGGACCACTGGAAGAACCCCACATGTCGGGCCCTCACCATCAGAGGGGCCCCGGAGGAGCAGGCGGCGCACCAGATCCCGGAGAGGCAGACAGAAAGACTCGATCGCTCCTGCGGAGGATGAAACAGCTCGGGACTCTGGTCCTCATGCCGAATCTAACACTGAGATTCTTCCGGTGTCTCGAATACCGCCCGACCCGCCGAGGATGGGCGATTGAGTCAGTCTCCGGTACTCGGCTGACGGGAGGTGTGGGACCCCTGCGCGAGACGTAGGGGGTTTTCGGGCTTCGCTTGATCCTCTCGGGCGACCCCTAGCGAGATTAACATTGATAGCTCCGGAGACTTCCTAGAGTATGGTGTTGAACGCTTGATTTGTGACTGCTAATTGCAATTGATCCGAAAGAAAGGAGGGGTCCATCACTCCACTTCAATGACAGTTTTACTGGCTGGCTGGTTTTGGTTAGGTACATGGGCGACAGATGCTTCCGGGGGGGGGGGGAGTATGGGGTGGGGGGGAATTTAGGGAGGAGGGGAAGTTTAAGTTAGGTTTAAGAGGCGACAAATTAGTTAGCCTGGTTTGTAGATTTAAAATTTCACGGTCACGTCCGAAATGGTCATCCCTGGGCCTGCACCCACACATCCAAACATGCCCAACATCGGCACACCTCACACTTGGCCCTCAGTAACCCAGGTCCTCTCCTGGAATGTAAACGGCCTGTTAGACAAGATCAAAAGATCGGCAGTATTTAACACCCTCCGCAGGTATTGCCCCTCAGTAGTTCTCCTGCAAGAGACCCATCTTCTTGGGTCCAGATGCCCTATGCTTGCGAGAGGAGGATACAATAGGGTATACCATGCAGGGTTTTCCAGAGGCTCTAGAGGAGTGGCCATTCTGCTCCACCGATCTTTGCCTATGGTAATCACTTCCACGCAATCTGACTCACAAGGTAGATTCATGGTGGTCACGGGGACTCTTCACGGACAACCGCTAAACTTGGTGTGCGCCTATGCGCCCCCGGCAAATCTTGACTCCTTCCTACTTTCGCTCCACCGAGTAACCTCAGGATTACCCCAAGGAACTACCCTACTGGGAGGCGACTTCAACGCGGTCCTTGACCCAAAGCTGGACATTTCTGGGGAAACTACCATAATTAGATCCAAGCGGGCCTCAGCCCTAAGTAGTTGGGCGGAGAGCCTCGGCTTGTGTGAGGTGTGGCGCACCTGGCATCCCAGAGAACGCCAATACACACATACTCCGGCAGCCCACCAGACGCAATCCAGAATAGACCTGGTGTTCATGCCCGCCCTAGATTTCTTAAAAGTCGCAGGGGCAGAGATTCTTCCACGGGGGGTCTCCGATCATGCACCAATACGGATCCGACTGGGTAGAGCAGACCTTACCAGACGGCCTATGTGGCGCTTGAACGCGTGGCACTTACAAGATACAGAGTACACCCAAGAGATCAGGTTGCACCTCGACCAATATTTCAAATTAAATGAGGGCTCGGTTCGGTCCCCAGGAATGTTATGGGCTGCCTGCAAGGCCACTATTAGAGGACATGCCAGAAGCATTCTTCGGTCCTGTGAACGGGATCAAAACTCCCAGATCACCGAGCTAGAGAACAAGGCCCGGAGACTCGAATGCCAACATGAAAACTTGGCATCAGCCTCGACCATGAGGAAACTGACCAGGGTAAGAGAAGATATTAAACATATAATGCTAGATTCGGCCAAGCACATGTGGAGAGCCTCAGCAGGCCAAATTTATGGATGGGGGGATAAAAACGGGAAGCTACTGCATTGGCTGGCCACCCGCCCCATGGCTAACAGAATTATACCGGAGATCTTAGATGACTCGGGTACTCTTGTCAAAACAGCAGTGGAAATCGCACATAGCTTCGCCTCCTACTATGCCCGTCTATACGCCAGGCACCCACGCCCTGCTGTTGAGAGAGAGTCCCCCCTACTAAATGAGATTACCCTTCCCGGGGTAACCCCAGAGGTGAGAGACAGACTGGACGAGGCCATCGGTCTTGTAGAAGTCTGCAACGCAATATCGGGACTGGCATCAGGCAAAACACCAGGCCCCGACGGCTTTCCAGCGGAATTTTATAGTAAATGCAGCGATATTCTGGGCCCCTACCTGCTCAACATGTACGAAGAAGCGGAGAATCAAGGCCGCTTCCCAACAGAGATTGATCAAGCCACTATTGTGGTAATCCCCAAAACCCAACCCCCATCACGACAATGTTCAGCGTACCGGCCTATCTCGCTCCTAAATGTGGAAGTCAAGGTGCTCTCTTCGATCCTTGCTTCCAGACTGAAGGAGGTAATGCCCACGCTGGTGCACCCTGACCGGTGTGGTTTTATGCCCACTCGTAGCACAAGGCACTGCATCAGACGATTACATCTTGCTTTGGCGCACCGCAAAGCGCTATTGCATACGCAATTGGCACTGCTTTTACTCGACTTCGAAAAGGCCTTTGATAAGGTAGATTGGTCCTACCTCAATCAGGTCCTATATAAAAACGGGCTCGGACCTAAATTCCGGGGATTGGTGAAACTCCTATACTCTAACCCGACGGCTCGAATCAGGGTGAATGGAGTAGTCTCCGACCCAATCCCCATTGGCCGTGGGACTCGACAGGGATGCCCGTTATCTCCCCTGCTCTTCGCACTAGTGATAGAGCCACTGGCGATACTAATGAGAAGCGACCCACTGATCGAGGGCTGGCACTGGCCCTCTGGTTCGGAAGACAGAGTGGCTTTGTACGCAGATGATGTGCTCCTGTATATCTCCAACCCATCCAAAAGCAGCCCACGCGTCCTAGAGATCCTTAGACTTTTCGCGGAAGCCTCAGGGCTGACCCTGAACCCAGCCAAATCTTTACTGATCCCCCTTCATCGCTCGCACGACTGTATAGATTGGCAACGGAATATCCCTGTACGGAGAAACAGCTTTAAATACCTCAGGATACATATCTCACTTCTCCCCGAGCTAGCGTGGGAACTCAATGTCACGCCGCTTTCAAAGAAAATCAAAATCGACCTTCTGCGCTGGAAGGCCCTCCCCTTGAATTTACTGGGTAGAATAGCGCTGTACAAGATGATGATTCTCCCCAGGCTCTTATACCTCCTGCAGAATTTCCCACACCCCATCCCCGTGAGATGGTTCAAGGAGATGGACTCTTTAGCACGCCAATTCATATGGAGTGGGTCACGTACAAGATTGTCGCTAAAAACCTGTCAGAGGGATGTATATGAGGGTGGACTGGGCATGTCGAAAATTCAATACTATTATCTAGCGATGCACACACTTGTAATCAATGACTGGATGGGAGGTGGATGGACAGACCCCGCACACCAACTAGAATTACAGACAATGGGCTACCCACGGATCCTTGACATACTCTACGGGAGCCCGATACCCCGGGATACTCCAGATGTGACCAAAGTGGTACTTCTGGGATGGCGTACAGCCCAGAAAGTGACGGGGTGGTGGGGACGTCTAACCCAACAAACCCCGCTATGGCATGGGAAGCAGCTGATACATGTGGCAGGTCTGGAGGGCTTTCAGAAATGGGACACCATAGGGATCTCCACGCTGGGAGATATTTGGAGAGGGACACATATACGATCTTTTCAAGACCTCCAGAAACAATATTCCTTAAACAAAACACAGTTCCACCGATATCTCCAATTACGCCATGCCCTACTAGTTCACCTGCAGACAGGAGACACCATACCCGAGCACAGCCCCATGGAAGCCAAGGCACTGATGGGAGACCTGGGAAGGGAAGGGGTTTCTCAGATTTATTGCACCTTAATCACCGCCACTGGGGGACCCCTGAGAGAGCTTCGCCAAAGGTGGGAGAGTTGGGTGGGATCCATGGAGGAAGCGGACTGGACAGAAGCACTAATGGCCCCACGCTCCCTAACAATGGCCACACGCTTCCGTTTAATACAATCCTATTTCCTACATGCCGCATACCTCACACCCGCCATGTTACATAAAGCAGGCCTCCGCCCCACAGCGGAATGCCCCCGCTGCAGGTATCATACAGCGGATTTCTACCACATGGTATGGACATGCCCGATTATAATGGCCTATTGGGAAAAGGTGGTGCAAGAGATATCTGAGGTCCTACAGGAGGAGGTAAAGAGGTCGCCACTGCCCCTCCTTCTCGGGGTCATGGGAGATACAGAGCTACGAAGAGCAGATCGGTCCTTCTTAGGGGTGGCGTGTCTAGTGGCCAAAAGGGACATAATGGCATATTGGAAGGCCAGGGTGGCTCCGGCACTGGCTAAGTGGAGACGGGGAGTGGATTGGTGTGCGCAGCGGGAGAAACTTGTGTACGAGGCCAGAGGTTGCTTACACAAACATAAGAAGATATGGGGGGAGTGGGAGGATGTAGCGGGCCTTTAAGAGTGGATGGTGAGCAACATTTAGTAATAAAAGGGGCAGGGACCGAGGACTTGACCATTACTGTTTTGATGCCCGTTGGCATCATGTTGTACTGTATTCATAATTGTTTTATGCAAAATGTAATAAAATCTCTTTATAAAAAAAAAAAAGAATTTGGTATATTCCTGCCTTTGTCCCTTCAGTGGTCCCATTTTGGCTGCTTGGCGCCAATGCAGGCACCGCGAACCATGGCCGAAGGGTGCCTGTGCTATAAGGAGAATCGTTTTTGTTCAAGAAGGGTCACTTTACTGCACAAAAACAAAACCCTGAGGCATTGTTGTCTTTCTATGTGTGCTGCAGGATACATAGAAAGAGAAAGTAAGGAGCAGGAAAAAAGATATTTCTGTCCGTTATACCTCACCTGGAAGGCGTAGCATTTTGGTGCATTCCCAGACCTACCACCTCTGTTTAAACCGGGAATGCATAAAAATCCATGGGTGTTGCATCAGAACACCCATGGAACGCCTCACTGTGGCAGGGTAACGCAACGCAGTGATTTGCACTACGTTGCATTACTCCACATTTATCAAGCCACTCGGGGTCACACAAGGTGCCCTTGCGTGGCTTGATAAATTGCATTTTGGGAGTGCATCGTGCATACACCATGTTGCATGGTGCAAGAGTGACGTAACTCCAGTCATTAATATCCCCCTCACTATATATGATAACCACATCCTTGTTTAATGGTGGTTGAAAAGAAAAAGCGAGTCTAAAAGGCACTATAAAGGTGGCAACAATGTGCTCGATGAATAATGAAAGAAGGAAGAGGTAATATGATGTATAAAAAAAGGCTAATTACAGCAATGTGTACTGAGGCTGAAACGAAATTAATAAAATCGCTTAATCTTACACACCATTTACTCATTGCTCTGTGAACGAGACATAATTACTATGTTCTTTTCCTTGCTCTGTGGGGAGTTAGCTTTGACTGACATTGCTCTCAACGTATCAGATTCAGTGGGAATTTGTGCGTGTGTGAAAAATTATGCGTGCATTAAATTTCTTTGCGCATGAATACTTTGCAATCTTGTGGTGTACAGAGGGTATGGTGGATGTAGATTCCAGCACATCTGTAACTCACAGAAAGACGCTCTGAAATGTGCACCGGGCGCACCTTCATTTCCTCTGCGGTAATCCTGGCATAGTGCAAGGCTGTTGCAGCAGAAGGCACACTGGATGCAGGGACAGAAAAGTCCCATCTCTGCATCCCAGAGCTGAAGATCCATCCTCTAGAGCATGGGTGCTCGCAAACATTTTCCCAATGGCCAAAAATGTTGGTCTGTGGTGTGACCGAAGGCACATTGATGCCAGCAGGCCAGTGGTCCGGTGGAAGAGGGGGGCAGTAACGGGGGTATACGTAAAGCAAAGAATATACATCTAGAGGCTGAATTGCATAATATGAAACCAGAAAACCTGGGATTAATCCCAGTTTCTCAACTTCACTAAAATGTTTTATTCTAGGCAATTGTTCATTTCACTTTCCCTCCTTTTTCTTTATTATCACCTGTAAGAGGACCCAAAAGTACATGACTTCAGGGTGTACTGTGCAAAACTTTCTCCTTTGTTTTGATTTAATAAACTATAATGTGTTCATGTATAATAGGAACCTAAGCCACATAACAATTGACTTGCCTCTTAGTTCACTATTGGCATTGTTGTCAGTGTATGGGGAAGAATGAATGTTTCTAAATACATATTCTAAACTTATCACTTTAAAAACATACTTCTGATCTAATCTAATATACTAATGTGAAATGGTTTTGCATGTTAATGAATTACGTTTTTGAATCTTAAAGAAACCTTATCTTATTTTTACTCTTTCTCTACAAGATGGCTTTGAAAATAAAGGTGTTCCTAAAGTTAAGTGGTGCAGGACAATTCAATTAACAGCTCACCTGTTTATTTAACAGCCTTTTAAATGTGTGTGCTGAGCCAAGAGAACAGAAGCTCACATCTGCTGTTGATCAGGGGGTCACATGTAAAGGTCAGGAGGGCAGAATGCTTTGTGAAGCCCTGCTTTGGAGTTCAGGTGCGATGCAGTGATGATTTATGTTTTCACCCCTAAATTATTGGGGGATAAATAAACCTGTGAGGTCTATTCACAAAAGCATTTTGAAGTAAGCACAGTAGTATTGCTGTAGTACTCCAAGATGCCTTTGTGTATTGGCCCACAGACCTCTAAAATGGAAATATTAATGGAATACTCATATACAATTAGTACAATAAAGCCCACTTTTCATTTTTCTAATAGGGAATCGGATGTTTAGGGACCTATTCATAAAGGCGTCAGAAAGTATGTTAAAGACTATGGCCCTCATTACGACTTTGGCGGTCACGGTACTGCCACGCCGCCGATGGTGGTCGGACCGCTGCCGGCCGGCAGTGCAGATCGCCATATTACGACCACGGCCATCTTCCCACTGAAACCATGTGCTGTCAGTACCGCCAGTGCGGTGTGACCGCTGCTGATGGCGGTTGCCATCTCCAGCCCGGCGGCAACCAGTGCACCGCCCACCCTATTGTGACTCTGGAGACCGCCACGATTTCTGCGGTGGTACGACTGCCACCCAAAGACAGGCGGAAACAGCAAGTATAAAAGGACCCTCTCACCACCAGGGACACAGATGACTCCGTGGAAGCCATGGAACTCCATGTTGGAGTTTTTCCAGCGCTCTTCTCGCCTTCCTCCTCCATGACCACCAGCGCCAACAAAGACACCATTGGAAGACACCACCTGCCGAGCACACAAGGGGGGAAGGGGAGAGTTACACACCCACACACAACATACACACCATGCATGGACTCCATCGCGCACACACGCACGCACATGCTACACTACACCCGTTCAGAGACAGACACACACACATACACACACACAAAACAGCCACGCCAAACACACACGTCACATACACACACCCCAGATCAAAAGTACACAACCACACCAAAATTGCTAACAGGCTGAGACACACAAACTAATACAAATACACAACAAAACATACTATGGCCAAATAAAAAAAATTACAGTGATCTTGAATAAATAATGCATACAAATGCACATTGTACAGCACATAATAGACATATGGAATCTTACCTGTAAACAAAAAGACCCGTCAAATGTATTTTGAGAATACCAACAGGAATTATTTTGGCCAGATTTATATAATTTAAAATAATTATTTAAATATATAACAAAAACACCAAGTAAGGCCCTTAGCCCAGTCCAATGTCCAAAAGTCTCTAAGGCACCGTGTGTCTGGCAAAGGCTCCAACTTCAATCCTGACAGCCCAATGGCCTCCACAAGGTAGGGGCAGCAATGGGGCAGGCAGGCGCCTCAAGGGTCTGTGGGTGGGGGTGGCGAAAGGTCTTTGGGTTTGGGAGGGCTGGTCCTTGGGCCTTGGAGTGGGAGGGGGTCCTTTGGCTTTGGCTTCGGAGGGGGTGGGGATTTTACCTTTGATATGGACGGAGGAGCAGGTGCTTTGGACTTATGTTTAGGGGCAGGTGACTTTGTGGGGGACAGGGGACTTTTTGGTGGGCTGGAGGGGCAGCAAAGGTAGAAGGGGGTCATGGGAGGACTTGGAGGTAGGGGGACTTGGCACTGGGAGGGAACCATGATGGCGAGGGACAACACAGGGTGGGATAGGCTCAGGGAACAGGCCAAAGCAGGCAAGGAAATGCTGCTTAGGACCACGGGCATGCATTGGGAAACTGGTTTGGGAGTTGAGGTAGAAGGAGTGATTGTAAGACATGTAGGTGTGCTGGATATGGGCGCAGATGTATGCAGAGTACGTGTGTGTGAGGTTGAGGAATGTTGAGTGTCTGAGTGCGGCCGTTTATGTGTTTTAGGAGGGGGGAAGAGAGGCTGGGAGAGGACAGACAGGTTGTGTGGATGTATGTTTGGGTGGTGTCTGCATGTAAGGTGGGTGTGCTGCATGAGTCAGTGATGGTGGTTGTGGTGAGTGCGGATGAGGTGCATGGGGTGCATGTATGAGTGTTTGTTGTTGTAGTGACTGGGGGCAACACAGAAGTGGTGACAGGAACTGTGAGTGAGGATGCAGTACCGGCAGGTTTGAGTGGTGATGTGACTGTAAGGGAGGAGGTGCTGGGGGAGAAAGGGGAGGTAGTGGCTGATGTTGTGTCTGCTTTTGTGTGTTGAGTGTGTGTATGCTTGTGATGTGATTTGTAGTGCCTGTGCTTGTCTATACGTACCTTGTCTGTTGCTTTGGGAGAGAGCAGGTTTGTATTTGTGTCTTGGTGGGGAGAGGGGTCTGGGATGGGGCACAGGTAGCAGGAGGGAGGACGGAAGTACTAGGGACACTGGCTACCGTCAATGTAGAGGCCAGAGCCTGAAATTATCTCTGTAGGCTAGACAAGGCACCGTGAATGCCCTCCAGGTAGGCATTACTCTGCTGCATCTGGGATGCCAGGCTCTGGATGGCATTCATGATGGTTGCCTGCCTTACAGAGATGGACCTCAGGAGTTCAATAGCCTCAGCACTGAGGGCAGCAGGGCTGACTGGGTCAGGGGCTGAGGTGCCTGCGGTGAAGGAGAAGCCCACCTTCCTGGGGAACAGGCATGGGCAACTGGGTGGGGGGCTACTGGGTGGGCAGTGCTGGTAAGTGGGTGGTGGACAAGGATGGTGCTGGGCTGGTCCCAGAAGGTTCTGCCACCACCAGGGAGCTTCAGTCGGAGGAGGAATCTGTATCTGTTGTATCTGCTCCAGTCTCTCCCGTGGTGCTCCCCTCACCCTCCAACCCACCGGTCCCCTCGGCGGTCTCTGCCTCCTGGATCCAGTGGGCTGCAGCCTCCCCACTCGCTGGTGCCCCTACTCCATTGCCTGCTGATGCTAATACCACAAGGATAGGATACAACAAAAAGGAGGGGAAGTGTGAAAAAGATAGGAGCATAGGGTCAATACAAACACCCTTTGCACATTTGAACAAATCAACAACATTAATCATTTGAAATTCCTGAATGCACCCACCACAACGCCAATAGACATATCTACACACCTACTGTGCATTCACTCTAATGTGTATACGCAATCATAAAACCTCTACAATAACACTCAGGTACTACTCAACTCTGTCATTTACAGGATAAATACTGTAAAAAGTCAGTCCATAGGTGACATTTGTAGTGTCATATCTAAATCAAATCAAATCAAATCAAATCATTAACATTTATAAAGCGCTCTACTCGCCCGTGCGGGTCTCAAGGCGCTAGGGGGAAGGGGTTACTGCTGCTCGAAGAGCCAGGTCTTGAGGAATCTCTGGAATGCGGAGTGGTCCTGGGTGGTCCTGAGGATGGTGGGGAGGGTGTTCCATGTCTTGGCCGCCAGGTAGGAGAAGGACCTCCCACCCGCCGTGGAGCGGCGGATGCGAGGGATCTACCTGTGTCACCCTTAATGGACAAGAATAGATAGGTATTGTAACCAACTTAAGATTCTGAATATCCCTGTCATATCCTACAATTTGGCACCTTACACATGCCATGGCAACCTTTTGCACAGATGGTTACCTATCACAGCAACTAATACTTACATCACAACTGTCTCCTACCTAAATTATCTGTCATAGCTACACTAGTCATCATTTATCCTATGGCTAATGCACCCCTTCCATTCTAAAGCAAACAGTACAGGAAATAACCTCTCTAACTCACCCCCTTGTGGCTTCTGTGTTGCCCTCAAGCACCCATCCAACTCCGGGTAGGCCACCGCCAGTGTGCGGGCCATTGGGGGGCGGGTCACGGTCTGAGGAGCACCCCTTCCTCGCTGGGAGGCCGTCCTCAACTGGGCCTCTGCAGTCTTCCAGGCCCAGCGTCCCAGGTGCTATCACTGCTTCCTGCAGTAGGTGCTCTGCCGGGTATAGCCCCTCAGGGTCCGCACTTCCTTGGCAAACCCTTTCTTTTGATGGGGGAAGACCTTCATGGGACACACAGAAGGAAAGGCACATTTATTCAGACCCAACAACCCACTACATTCTTAGGCCTACAAACTGTTAACATATTATGATCGTACACGACTTCACACTTGCACAACATTCCCGGCAGTCATATCCGAAGCTACACCCTCCACTGGAATATCCTGCATACACATTCTAACACTTATGGTAAATGTGTTACTACATACCCATGTAGTAACACATTTACCATAATGCAATCTACCTGGAGCCCCATACAGCTTTGTGTACAGGGGTAGGACCCCATCCACAAGTTTCTGGAGTTCTTCTGTAGTGAAGGCGGGGGCCCTATTCCCTGTAACACGCGCCATTGTCGCTCCCAGGAACACAACACAGAAGCACACTCAGTGGAGGTCATGATGGCTGGAGAGTCAGGAGTCAAGTGAGATACAATGTAGAAAATGGCAGTCATGTCCGCAGCGGTCTGCACAATCACCGCTGGAGGTAATTGTCATTGGTCCCTGTATGCCATAGACATCAGTGTTAACCAATGAGGAGTTGCACAGTGGTTCCTACCGCCATGACGGCATACGCCAGCAGAATGAGCCCACTGTCATCTGTCCCCTGCATGCAGGACAGGCAGCAGCCATTTTACACTGTTACTGTTAGTAAAACATATCAATAAATCTGTCACTAATCTTTTTCATTATGGACATGAAGTACGTTACGGTCTAGGACTGTGTACATAACAATCAGGCAGTATAAACTTTGACAGTGAACCAAATCAGATGATGACATAACGAAAGATTTAAAAATTACATACATGATGACGGTGACTGTACACTAGCATGGACAGACAACCATCTTTCTGATGTAATCCTATGTAAAACCCAGATGTATGTGCAAAATACAAAGTATTACAACAGCTCTGCACTTTGACGTCTGCTTTGTATGCAAAAAGTGGTAGCAGATGTGATGTTCATCCTCCATTTGTGACCATGAAGTAGGATGCATGATGTGTAATCGTTGTAACTCTTGTTTTGTTTGTCATGTGTAGATACCGGCCACTGTGGAGGGTGAGACATGCACCTGTGTACCGGCCCCTGGTTGACTTAGCAACGATGGAAGAATGCCATATGATCTCCAACCATGGTCTGAACCGTGCTACAATGAGGGACCTGTGTACCCAGTTGGAGTGTGATCTGCTGCCAGCCATTCAAAAACCTGCAGGCATTCCTCAAACTGTGCAGGTGCTATCCGTCCTCCACTTCTTGGTCACTGGGTCATTCCAGGGGATGGTGGGAATGGCAACAGGTATGTCTCAACCAATGTTCAGCAATGTGTTGAGGGATGTCTTCTCTGCCTTACTAAAACATGTGGGAAGCGACATTAAATTTCCCCATACTGTAGATCTAGCCAGCGTGAAGGCTGAATTCTATGCAATGGGAAATATCCCTCATCAGATTGAGGCCACTGATGGCACCCACATTGCATTAATACCACCCAGGGATAATGAGCAAGTGTATAGAAACCAAAAGAGTTTTCACTCTATTAATGTGCAGATGGTCTGCTTATCAGACTAGTACATCTCCCAGGTGACTGCAAAGTCTCCCGAGTCTGTACATGATTCCTACATCCTCAGGAATAGCAGTGTCCAATGGCTGATGACACTTCTACAAAGAGAAAGAGCCTACCTCATCAGTGAGTATGATGAGTGTTTGTGAAATTACAGTCACCTCAGCCTTCCTACTCAGTCTGTAGGTAACATATTGGATTGTACATGTTTGTTTCCTCTCTCCACAGGTGATTCAGGTTATCCAAGTCTCTCCTGGCTGCTGACTCCGGTGAGAAATCCAAGGAGCTGGGCTGAAGAACAGTACAATGATGCTCATGGGGGGACAAGAAGGGTGATAGAAAGGACATTCGGTCTATTGAAGGCAAGGTTCAGATGTCTGCACATCTCTGGGGGTTGCCTGCAGTACTCACCATAGAAGGTGTGCCAGATTAAGGTGGCCTGCTGAATGCTCCACAATCTGGCACTATATTCCATTGCTGGAGGAGGAAGGAGTTAGGAACAATCTGGTGGCAGAAGAGAGAGTAAATCTGAGTGACGAAGATGGGGACGAGGACGATGAAGTCACAAGGACACAGCTCATCCAGCAGTACTTCAGCTAACATTCTGGTAGGTACATCTCTACATATACCATGTCTCGTGCTGGAGTAAAGGTTGGGTGTACTTTATTATCGTTATCCATTGCTGATATGAGTAGGTTTTGGTCTCATTTGGGTATCAAATGAGAGTATACAAGAAAGGTCTGTCAAGTAGGTCAACAGTCCCACTGTGGTGTAATGTAGTCCATCTGCCTGTGTTGCATATACGTCAGATATCCAATCTACCCATTTGCACATTTGTGACTACTATATTCTGATATCATCATATTAACAATACATAGGTTGCTGCTTATTGTATCTTCAGTTGATGTTTATACTTGGCATCCAAAGGTGTGAGCTATGTAGTACAGCTCCAATGAGTGTGTATTACTCAGTTCATTACTGTAAGATGCATCAATAATCTTGTCTCATATTAACTGCACAGAATTGAGGTCATGTGTTCAATAGCATTGGATTGTTTTTCTATGTATATATCGACTTTGTAGTCGGTTTAACCATCATAATTTGCAGGTACATACTGTTGACAACTGTGCTATTATTATGTGATGTACCTTCTTTGCTATCTATTGCAGAAGTGCTGTGGATGGTTTTTGATTACTCTTCCCTCTCTGCTACCTGAGGACCCAGGTATGTGTTGAAACTGACTTTGCTTCAGACAATTGGATGTCAGGATGATACATTCACATCTTCACTGTGTATTGATAGTCGCTTTCTTTAACATGTCACAATTTGGTTGAACTATTTATAATACTATTTATAATTAAATACAAAACACCATAACTTGTGTGTAAGTGCATGTATTGTGAATAACAAAGGGAAGGATAGGGTGCAAAGAAGTGGGACCATGGTGGTCGAAGACAACAGTCTGTTAGGCCATGCAGTAGGTAGCACAGGTCCGGTATCCACATGGCATTTGAAAATGGGGCTATGGCAGCAGAGAGTCAACAAGGTGTCTCAGTGGCACACAAGGGAAACAGTTCTGGAGAGGCTCATTTCCTGGAAGTGGGGTTGGTCTTGGCTTCAGTCCCTGCAGGATGTCTGGCTCTGCAGCTACGTTTGCATGGGGGTTCCTCAACAACAGAGGGTGGCTCAGTAGTGGCCTGTGAGTCCTCAAGCATGGCCCCCATCCCACTTGCTGCGGCAGATGTAGAGGGCCTGGTCAGTAGTGTGGCTAGTGAAAGGGGCCTGGCAGTGGGTGGAGGACTCACGCAGGACTGTGAGGAGCTCCTACATCAAGCCTTTCATGGAGGCCACGGTGGCATTGAGGGCATGCCACTCTTGCATGGCCTTCTGGTGGTACTCCCTCTGCAGCCTCAGGTTTCCACCCAACATGTCTAAAATCTGCCCATCTTGTCCTGGGATAGGTTGTACGCTCCCAGGATTTGTGATATTGCCTCATGGACAGGTGGCTCTCTGGGTTGCCCCACCCTGTGGTCCCTAGATGCCCTCCCACTGGCCCTAGCCCCCTGTGCCTGTGTCTCCGGCACCGTGTGCCCACTCCCACTTACACCAGGACCTTCATCGTCTTGTGTGGTGGGTGCTGACTCAGGTCCCTGTACAGGTGGGCACACTATGGATTGACGTGGCCTGGAGACACTGGTTTGGGGGTGTTGGGTGACAGGTGTTGTGGTGGCTGAGGTTGAGGGTGGCTCTATGGTGTCCTGGGTGAGGCTGGTGGAGGTGGACTGCCCAGAGAGACCGGATGGGCCAGGTAGGCTTCCAGTTCCAGACATCCTGTGTAGCTGTCATCATTGGGGTCTTCATCTGATGGAGGACTGGCTGTACATGGCACTGGTTGGCTGATGACATTCTCAGTGGCACCTGTGGATAACAGGGATTGTTATTCACATCTCCCTGATGTACTTTACAGGGGCTGCTAGGTAAGTGCTATATGTCACACTTCAGTACTCAGGTGTAGTTATAAGATGGAAATGTGCATTGTTAGGTGGCTAAATGGTGATGCATTGTGGGAGTTGTAGTGCTTCATGCTGTACATGCATTAGGTGTATTTGGCAGTGTAGACTTTGGGATTGGTGTTAGTGGGGTAGGGTGGGCATCCAGGGGATGGGGATACATGCATTACTGGTATACTTAACATAAGGGGATTAGAGGTGACTTACCAGTTTCCAGTCCTCCGGGGATTCCACTGAGACACTCAGGGTGCAGGATCGCCAAGACCTTCTCCTCCCATGATGTGATCTTCAGGGAAGGAAGTGGGGGCCCACTGTCAGTCTTCATGAGGGCGAGTTGGCGTCTGGACGCCATGGACCAGACCTCCCCCCTCAGGTCGTTCCACCTCTTCTGTATGTCCTCCCTTGTGCATGGATGGCTTTCCACTGAGTTCACCTTGTTGATGATCCTCCACCATAACTCCATCTTCTTTGCATGGACGTTTGCTGGACTTGTGTTCCTAACAGCTGTGCCCTGATAATTCCTCCACCATGGTCCTTAATTCATAATTGGTGAAACTGGGGTGCTTTTGTTGGGACATGGTGAGTGTGATGTGTGTGTGAGTGAATATTATTTTAAGTGAAGTGTGATGCATGAGAGGTGAGTAGGTGTCTGTGATGTCTGTGTGCACTGCGATCTTCAGGGTGGTCGTGCAATGTATGGTAGTTGTTTGTCATAGCATAGGATTGTGGGTTGTGTGTGTGTGTGTTTTATAGTGGTGTGTGTGGGGGGGGATGTGGTGTGTGTATGTGTATCAGGTGTGGGGTATTCAAATTGCCCAATGGTGTGTTGTGTTGTTGTGGAGGTTCCTTTTCGACTGCCGCGGTCCGGACTGCCAATGGATTACTGCCGTGCTAAGGCAGTTGGGCTGATTTGTGGGTTGTAATAAGGAGGGCGGTCTTTTTCTGGCATGGCGGTGTGGGACCACCTCTCTGCCGCCGTCATTAAGCCTGGCGGTGTCGGATTTGTGGCTGTATTCTGGTGATATTGTTTTTGTGAGTTGTAATAGGGCGGGCGGATTACCACCGCCACTGTGATCTTTTGGCTTGCAGCCAGCACTGCGGTCTTCGGGAAAGCCCGTCAAAGTCGTAATGAGGGTTTTAATTTTAGTTGGGATAGTGTCCGAGTCCGGCCAAACTGACGTGCCCTTAGAAACTCTCCTCCCGGCTGTATTTTATAGCCGGGTGGAGACGAAGCACAGTGCCTCACTCCATCCCTGAGTGGCGTTTCTGCCCACTCAGGCCAATTGCGGCACTTCTTTCATGCTGTGTAACAGCACGAGAGAAGTGTTGGGATTGGTTGGGGAGGGAAGAAGATGAGAGGTGGCAGGAATGGGAGTGGCGGATCATGGAAGGGCAGGTATGTTTTTTTTTTTATTTACTGACGCCCCCTTGCTCCAGCTCGCGCGCTGCTCCCTCACCCTTTGCTGGCAGCAGCCGCGACTGGTAAATTTACAAGGCAGGAGTCTTGGTCTCATTTGATATTAACCTCAAGTCCATTGCAACTTTTGATGCTAGTGTTACAGACTTGGGGCACATACATTCCCAAAAGCATGGGAATGTGGAGAAGACTGTGGTGCTTGCTTCAATGACTCTATTAATTTCAGAAATAAATTTCTCTGTGATTGAAAGAGAAGTGCTGGTACCTTCTTGCGGTGTGGAATACTATCGTAAGTATGTGTGGGGGGACAAAATATATCCCAGGGTACGACCATAAGCCCCTGGTCAAAATACTTCTTCCTGGTGGAGCTGGTAAATGGTCGGCAAGGCTGGTGAAATTAGCAGCCAGACTTCAAGAGTATAGGTATCAAATTAAACATATTCATAGTTGGAAAAACACACAGGAAGATTGCCTGTCTAGGATGTCTGTGGCAAGGCTGGACTAATCATGTTCATGGGGCCTTATCTGTGATATTGAGGGAGCTGTTGCCTTAGTTCTGAAGGTTGTTGAGAGTGGTGAGGGTGAGTTTTCTGTGGATGAGTAGTGACAAAAGATGGAGGTGGATGATGTATTGAAGAAGGTTAATCGTATATTAAATAGGGTTAGTAGGAGAGAAAGTTGCGAGCCTGTGAAAGTGCAACCTATCTTCAAGGCACTAGATGAGTTGTCCATGTTTGGTTATAGATTGCTCATGAGAGGTGATAGATGTATACCACCTCTTGGCTTAAGGCCCAAACCTATAACATTATCCCATTAGCATTTAGGTCAAACGTTGGCACAACTTAGACTTAAAGCTTAATTTTGCTGGCCGGGCCTTGATGACCAAGTCACTTCCTGGACTGAGAAATGCTCCATATGCAAGAAAGGAGAGAAGAGGCTAAAGGTGGGAGTACAATTAAATTTGGGCCATATTGAAAATCTGGGTAGGCCTGGGTACAGTGTTTGTGTGGATTTCATAGGGCCTATAAGTGAGTTGTGGAGTGAGTGTAGATTTTCTTTGGTACTTATTGATGCACTCTACCAGTGGTTGTGTGTAACATTTCTAACAGACATCACAATAGGAGTCACCATTTGCAACCTCAGTGTTAGATCAGGCAAGACCTTGGCGTGGTCTCTCCTAACTTTTTGCCCTCTGACCTCCTATTTTTGTAATCTGTTTTTGCTGGCCTTTAGGGATCTGTGCACTACCACTGCTGATCAGTGCTAAAGTGCAGGTGCTTTGTCCTCTAAAATATGGTAACTTTGGCTTCTCCACAACTGGCATATTTAATTTACTCGTAAGTCCCAACTAAAGTGCACTATATGTGCCAAGGGCCTGTAAATTGAATGCTACTAGCAGGCCTTCAGCACTGATTGTGCCACCCACTACAGAATCCTCTCAATCATGTCTCAGGCCTGCCACTGCAGAGCCTCAGTGTGCATTTTAAAATTGCCATTTTGACCTGGCAAGTATACCCATTTCCCAGGCCAAAACATTCCCTTTTAATGCATGTTAGTCACCCCTAACATATGCCATAGTTACCCCAAGGGCAAGGTGCAAAGTATATAAAAGTTTGGGCATGTACTTTTTAAGTTTAACTTGTCCAGATAGTGAAACTGATAAATTTGTTTTTCACTATCTCTCACAGGATAACATTGGGATTACCTTAAAACATCTCTTAAGAGTAACTCCCAATTCGGAAAATATACAATTGTGTAATTTGGTCTCTGGACTCACAATTTAAAACCACAATTTATGGTGAAGTCAGATTTTAAATTGTAAGTCTGAAAAGACCACTTTTAAAAAGTTGGCATTTTCTTACTTTAACCATTCTGTGCCTCTGCTGCCTCTGAATATATGTCTGGGTTGGGTGAGCTCTGTGTGTTCCCTCTAGTCAGCCACATGCAATGGGAGAGTAGTTGTAACCTAATGGGCCTTACTTAGTCTTAATGGGCCATTAACTGGCTTGATGGAGGGACAGAGCTTAGCACTGGCTCTCTTACACCTGAAAAGTCTTGTCCGGTCCACCCACAATGGGACTTAACAACCCTGTATTGCCACTCCAGCCAACTTGGAGCCAGGAGAGTGGAGGCAGATCATCTGTACATTTAAAAGCCCTACCTCTGGAAGCATCTCCCACCTTACAAAGCCAGTGCACCAAAGTGTATATACTGGACCCCAAGCCGCAAGAAATCAGATTCTACTGGAACCAAGGACACTCTACCAAGAAGAAGGACTGCTGTGCTGCCAGGAGGGACTGCCACTCTGCAATTGCATTGCTGTGTTGGCCTATTTCTGCTTTTGTAGGAGGTACTGCTACTTTGCTTCTTGCTCTGCTGTGTTGGCCTACTGCTGCTGCAGGAGGGATAGCCACTTTGCCGTTTGCTCTGCAGTGTCGGCCTGCTGTCTGCTGTTTCTGTCCTACAGTGAGAGGGACTAGACTTGCTCACTACATCCTTGAACCCAATAATCTCCAAGTGCTTGTTGGCTTGCCCCCTGTTCGTCTGCAGTCTCAGGTACATCAAAGACTTCTGCAACTCACCTGGGCTCTTCCATCTGTGAGTCTACACTGTCAGTGGTGTCATCCCATCCCTGGACCTTTGGAAGTGGGCCTAAGGTGCGCTGCTTTCTGTGGTTTTCATCAGAAACGATGTACAGAGACGCCAAGCCCTCCAAAGCCTTACTGCACAGCTCCCCAGGATCAACGCAAAAAACTGCCAAGTCCAGCAAAACGTTGCCGCTCAGCTTCTAGGTACCGACACCGGATACTGTGAAGCCTCACAAAGTAATGCCGCGCAGACCGTGCACCAGGATTTAAGGTACTGTGTTCACTGCCTCCAAGTGGGTGCCTGTAGCCAGCCCATGCTCCATCGCGATTGGCCTGAACTTGCGACTTTGTCCCGGTCCAGCATGACCAGACACCCGAAGTTGGCACTTTGCGCTTCTATCCGCTATTTTCATCTAAATCTTTAAAATTGTATACTTCAGGATCTACTTATTATTTTTGTTGCTTTGTTCTGTTTTAATCAGATAAATATTCTCTACTTTTCTAACCTTCTTGTGGTGTCTTTGACTGTGTTGCTGTAATTAAATGTTGCGCAAATACTTTACACATCACCTTCTAAGTAAAGCCTGCCTGCTATGTGCCAAGCTACCAGAGGGTGAGCACAGGTTAATTTAGGTTGCGTATCTGACTTACCCTGACTAGTATTGTGGTCCCTACCTGGACAGGGTGCATATCTCTGCCAACTAGAGACCCACTTTCTAACACTGAGAAAATAATTTTTGAAGAGGGAGTGTCATCTGTAATTATCACAGATAATGGTACCCAACTGGTTTCTAATGAGATGAGGGAATTCCGATCTGATTGTGGGATTAATCATCACTGCACTTTACTTTATAACCCTCAGGGAAATGGGATGGTGAAAAGGGCAAATCGCTTAGTGAAGTGAGTCATTCAGAAGGCCATTGAGAGTCTAAAAGATGCAGAGAGATTAGTTGAGGTCTTGGTGTGAGCATATCGCACCACTGTTTAAGAACCAACTTCAAAGTCCCCTTTTGAAATCATGAGAGGGAGAGTGCAGAGTGCAAAATTGTGCCTGCTTGGATGAAGGAGTGGGTGGTTCAGAGTTGATAAAATGGTGAAGAAATGGTGGAAGGTACCAAAGGTGCTAACAAAATATTGAAACAAGGTGATTGGGTGAAGATTAAAGTGGGAAGGTTCACTGATGGGCTTCATGCGTTGTGCAATTGTTGGGTATGTTTTAGTTAGACATACGCTGTTAAGGAAAAACTGTGTTTTAATTGTTACAATAATTATTTTCTTTATTTTCCTTTTCTTCTTTGTTTTTATTCCAACCTTTTATTGTCATGGGTTTATACTGTATTTCCTTTTATTACCTTGTGTATGTAATTTGTTATTTTTAAGGTTGTAATTTGTTTTTGTGGAAGAAAATTATATATGTTATATTGCTAACAACCAACATTGGAGCTTTGAGCTTCTATCCACTATTTTCATCTAAATCTTTAAAATTGCATATCTCAGGTTCTCCTTATTGGATTTTTGTCTCTTTGTTCTGTTTTAATCAGATAAATATTCTCTACTTTTCTAACCTGGTGTTGAGTACTTTTTGTGGTGTCGTTTCCTGTGTTACTGTAATTAAGTGTTGCAGAAATACTTTACACATCACCTTCTAAGTAAAGCCTGCCTGATCTGTGCCAAGCTACCAGAGGGTGAGCACAGGTTAATTTAGGTTGCGTATTTGACTTACCCTGACTAGGATTGTGGTCCCTACCTGGACAGGGTGTTTATCTCTGCCAACTAGAGACCCAATTTCTAACAATCAGAAAATAATGTTTGAAGAGGGAGTGTCATCTGTAATTATTAACGATAATGGCACTTCACTTTATAACCCTCAGGGAAATGGCGTGGTGGAAAGAGCAAATCGCTTAGTGAAGGGAATCATTCATATGGCCATTGAGAGTGGAAAAGATGTGGATAGATTCGTTGAGGGCTTGGTGTGGGCATATCACATCACTGTTTAAGAACCAACTTCAGAGTCCCCTTTTGAAATCATGAGAGGGAGAGTGCTGAATGCCAAGTGCAAAATTTGTGCCTACTTGGATGTTAAGGTTGTAATGTGTTTTGTGGAAGAAAATGAGATGTGTTATATTGCTGTAGGTCACATGATGTTGGTCTGCAGGTCATGTGATGTTGATACACTAGAATCTCACTGATGTGAGATTCTCTGTAATGTTTAAATTGTAAATTTTCCATTCTGGACAGTTTCTCTGGCCAGAATGGGGGGTAGTCACTCACAGATGTTAGCTTTTCACATAAATATATGTGACAGTGTATATCCTCTACAACAGAAATCAATAGTAATAAGAACAGACAACCAAGTTGGCAAAGGTTACAACAACAGTCAGGGAGTACGAAGGTAAATTCCAAAGCTCAGTTCGCACATAAGAGCTCTTCTTTGGAGGAATGGAGTGTTCTGAGTCTAAAAAGCACTGTCCCTTCTAGGGGCTCCTCATGTCTTGGCATACAGACAGCTGAAATCTTCCTTCCTTCCTTCCTGGAATCTAATTGGCGGTAGGAGGTTTTTGGTGAGATCATGACTAAGTTCAGGAATCCTCGGTTGGATTGTCTTGCAACTCCTTCCAAAGCCCAACTCCCACAATTTTGCTATTGAATATTCTTTTCCCAAGCATGCATGATAGATGCTATTCCAACTCTTTGGCTGGGGGAGGAGCATTCTCTGTGGCTTCCCACCAATTCACGTTTTCCCAAATGTGCTTCAGAAGATTTGGGTGGAGAGGTTTGTAGTCATCCTGGTGGCTCCATTTTTGCTTTGTTGGCCACGATTTCCACTGCGGCAAAGGATGTCAGCAGCTCAGCATTTTCATCTTCTTAGATATCCTTCTTCTCTCAAGATTCTGGATCTGCCAAGGAAACAATTGATGGATCTAAATCTGCTGGCCTTGCTCTTGAAAGGAGATCTCTCCAAATTGTGTGCTGTTCAACGGTGGTAGCATCGAAACTTCAGTCCTCCAGCAAGCCCTCAGCTTTAGCCTCCCGTGCCAAGCACTGGAGAAAGTTTTTAAAATGGTGAAAGATTAAGAACCTGAGAGCTTCAGACTGTGATCCTTTTCAGATCCTGGAATTTTTGAGAGATAATTTTATGAAAGGGCTGGCACCTTCCACCTTTCCAGCCCAGAGGGCCGCTATACAGGTTGGTGAGGTTCTGGTGGAAACATGGAGCCCTTTAGCCTCCAGATTGTCAAAAAGCTTCAGAAATAGGAAGCCAGTTGTTCCATCACCTTTTGTAACATGGGATCTTTCAATAGTTTTAGAAGATTTACAGAAGGACCCGTTTGAACCTTTGGAAACAGCCAAAGTTTCTTGGTTATTAGCAAAAATGGCAATTCTTATAGCTATAACATCAGCTAAAAGGGTGGGTGAAGATGCAGTGTTAGTCATCTCTTACCCCTAGTTTAGAATTTTTTTTAAGACAGGGTAGACTTAAAATCAGAACTTAAATTTCGACCAAAAGTTCAATACCAATTATATTTAGATCAAGAAGGTATTCCTATTTCCTCTGCTACAGAGGTGAATCAGATTCCAGTTGCCTTAGTTATAAAGAGAACATCAACATCTTTTCTAGACAGGACTAAATCATTTTGAGCTACTAACGCTCTTTTTGTATTTTATGGCTTAGCAAATAAAGGTGAAAATGTGTCAAAGCACACTCTTAGTCGTTGGGTTGGACAAACAATTTTGCATCCTTACATTACCTCTAGATGTCCTGTGCCAGGAAAGGTCTAAGGGTCCTCTACCAGGGCAGTCTGCAACTCCTCGTCAGGGTCAGCACAGGTTTCTTTACAGGAAATATGTTGACATATAGTGCACTCCCCATACTTTCACTTCTTGTTATCGATTAAGTGTTCAGCAAGAAGAGAATGCCAATTTTGCTTCAGCAGCTTTAAAAACTGTGATGAAGTAATTGTAGTTTTTCCTTTTTCTTGAATTAACTTAAAATAAAGAGAAGCATGAGAAATTTGCATTGGTGGTGTTTCTTTTGCTCGGGTTTTTCTTCAAGTGTTAAGGACTGGGTCGAGGAGCATGCACTAGGGGGTAATGATTCCATTAATTACCGGTAACCTTTATTACCCGAGTCTTAGATTCATCATCCCAGTCCTAGAATCCACCCATCCTGCTCTCTCCAAAGCATGGTGCCAATGCAAATTAGCTTTGTGAGGGCAGGATGCTGGGATCGGAGGGGAGGGTTTAATCGTGTTGGCATGAAAATAGCAGAAGGACTTTAGCACGTTTTTCTCTTTTAATTTTATTGAAGGCTTTAAGGGCGTGGCTGCCAGAGGGTGGGGCACTTCCAGTGTTAAGGACTGGTACGAACAGGACTAAGACTCAGGACAATGAAGGTTATCGGCAAGTAATGGAATCATTATATCACCTGGCACCTATAATAAAGTGAAAAAGGCTATCCGTCACCTTGTGAATATGTAACCCTTAGGCCAAACTCTAAATCAGGCTCATTGTTTTTCTAAGGGCTTTAAACATTTCTCCTTTCTGTTGATCCCTGGTTTTCTTTCATGCATAGACAGGTGGGCACTTTACAAATTAAAAAATAGTAATAATGTATATCCTATATGACCTGGAATGCCCAGTAGAGAGCAGTTGTATGAAATAGGCAGAGTTTGTGGCAGTCTCTTGTTACCACATAGAGTGCACGACCAACCACCTATCGTGACCACTTACGATGCTCACTAAATTGAACTCAGCGCTTAACTAACATTGCACAAAGTGGACACTACATAGTTTTATTGCTAGACTAGCTCTGAATGCTAGAAACAAATCACAAAATGGAAGCTCAAATTCTGATCTCTGAGAAAGCCAGGGCTGGATAGGCCTTTTATACCACCAGGAATTTCCACAGTGGACTAGAGTCCTTGGAGGGGAATGCTTCGAGAGAGAGACAAAGAGAGAGAGAGAAAGAGAGAAGGGAGGGAGAAAGCGATCAGAGAGGGAGAAGAGAAGGAGAGAGAGAGAGAGACAGAGAGAGAGAAAGAGAGAGAGAAAGAGAGTAGGGAGGGAGAAAGCGATTAGAGAGGGAGAAGAGAAGGAGAGAGAAAAAGAGAGAGAGAGAGAGAGAGAGAGAGAGAGAATGAGTGCCTAGAAAAGGAGAGATAGCATAAGGAGACAAAGGGAGCATAGAGCAGTGCTTAATTTGAGCTGGCGGTTTCCAGTGCTCAGCACCGGCACTCAATTAACAAAAACAGCCCTTATAACAGTCCACCACAATGGGGCGCTGTCACTCAAATGTGGAAATTAGCATGACAACAGTTGTTTGTTAATGCAATATACATGAAAAAGGACTAATGACTGCCACTCAAGCTATTCCTCTAGAACTGGGCTGCATAGAATAGCCTGGATTGTTACACTTCTAGAAGTGTGATGCAGTAGTTGTGTTGGTATTGTCATTGGCTGCCCTGGCATGGGCAATGGTTGATGCAATCTGCAGTGGCCTCCTGACGAGGACCCTGGCACTTATTTTATTTATTGTTTTTACCAATTAAACAATGGACTGGATGCTTTGAGCATCTTTGCTAGGGCTGCTTTTAGTTCCCCAGTAAGCCCGGGAGAGAACCCAGGTCCTGGTAGAAACACCCATCCAAGACAGGTAGTGCACTACACCAATGTGGATCGCCAAATACCAGATTCTCTTGATCTTTTTGCAGTTTTCTATAGCGCCAACTCGACTCTAGGATATCTGGGCACTTTATATGAGCATCCCATACATTACGTAAGGACACACTCATTTGTTCGGGGGCACGGGCAGATTAAGGGCCAGATGTAGCAAAAAAAAAATTGCGAGTTGCAACTCGCAAAATAATATGCAGAAAGGTGTCTCAGACTCCTTCTGCGACTCGCTATGGGGTCGCAAAGACCCACCTCATGAATATTAATGAGGTGGGTCGCAGTTTGCGACCCCATAGCGAGTCAAAGCACTCACAGGGATGGTGGCCTGCTGGAGACAGCAGACAACCATGTCTGTGACTGCTTTTAAATAAAGCAGTTTTTTTTTTCTTTTTCCAGACCGTTTTCCTTAAAGGAAAACGAGCTGCAAAACGAAAAACTTCCGAAACCATTTAGTTTGGGTTTTTTCAGAGCCTGCTCTGAAAAAATATTTTTTGGGGCATTCACAAAGGGGAAGGGGTCCCCAACCTTTTGCGAATGTGTTACCATCCACTTCAAGTGGATGGTAACTGCGAGTTGGTTTGCGACCGCATTCGCGGTCACAAACCAACTCTGCATGGCGATGCGGTCGCAAATAGGAAGGGAACACCCCTTCCTATTTGCGAGTCGCAGCCTCAAATTGCGAGTCGGTACCGACTCGCAATTAGAGGTTGTGCATCGCGTTAAGCCTTTTGAGCGTCGCAAACTGCATTTTTCGCAGTTTGCGACGCGCAAAAGGCTTCCTACATCTGGCCCTAAGTGACTTGCCTAGAATCACATGATGTTGATCGGACGCCGAGACTCGTTCCTGCTACCACAGTGCCAAGGTCGGCTCCACATCTCCCCCTCCTCCCGCCAAGTAACCCCTCATACAGACAGAGGAGAGGGCAGCAGACATGGTCCGTCCTCTGCTATCCACGGTGTTTCATGCATGGATTGTCCCCGTGGTCTCGCGCACTCTGTCGCTTTTAGAAGTCGCCCCGGCGCAGCTCCATTGTTTGCATTGTCTAGCAGCGCGCGGCGCTGGAACCAGTCTGGCGTAATGAGGCAAACATCACGTGCCTATGTTTATAACCTCGGCACAACATTTTAATATCCAGCGCATCTGTTGTCATTATTCCCTGGTGGACGAGGCTGGCGAGACCACGAGGAAAAGAAGCGGGGACATGTTTTCTCGACAGGTAAATTGCTTTCTGCAAACACCCTGCCCCTGTCCCCCGACCCTGCTCTCTGCTTCCTGTTTTTCCACTTCGTAATTGAAAAACATTGGGTTTTCTGGGGCGGGATCTGTCAAGTTTGAAAAGTAAAAACTGAATTATGTTCTCGAACTTTTTCTAATTCGCATAAGGACATATATTTATATGGTATTTTGGTATTAAAAATGGGCTGTCAATAGTCTGATATGAAAGAGGTCTGACTCTAAAATTAAAGGTTTGAACACTTGTAGTCACAAGAAATGTTTCCCTAGACATATTAGTTGACTCTTTCTAGGGTTGGATATCGAATTCACTGATACGATGAAGGCTTATGTACAGTGATATATGTATTTTATGAGGGTCACATGAAAAGTGGCTCAGGTGTTTGAGTTCTCTTGGGAAAATTCTATGTTATTTGTTTGTTTGAAAAATAAGCAATGTTGTCTTTTCGATATCCAGGCTGAGAAATGTCCCTCCTTCGTCACCTTTAAATATATTTCTCAAGTAGTTATTGTGATGGAAGTCTCGTGGTTTATGAGGAAATGTGGTCTATGAGCCAGTTGGATCCATCCATAACTTGTCACAAAAAGTAGTCAAAATGTACGACCAGCCTTATTGCAATTATTATTAGATGTTGTAAACGGACTTTTCTACTAACGATTCAAAATTCAGAATCTTGATGGGTTGCCTTTCAGCCTACCTCATTAATATTGATAAGCTGGGTCACAAATCGCATCTCACTTCGATTGGTGGCAATCACAGGGATGGTGGCCTCAAAGGGACAGTAAACCACTGCGCCTGTGATTGTTTTTTTAATAAAGCATTTTTTTAAAGGCAGACCAGTTTACTTGCAGAGAATGTGCTGCTTTAAAAACATCTTTATAAAAAAGTGTCAGGGTTGGCAGCCATTCATAGGCCCACTGCCTACTCCCCTGAAACGTTTTTTGCAAGTCACAGAGGGGAAGAGGTCCGAAGGGGACCGCTTCTCTTTTGTAAATAAGTTACCACCTCAACTTGGGACCTGGTAACTTTTCAATGGTTTACAACTGGAATTCGGATTGCAGTCCATTGATACAACTGGTTCTGATTTGGTGTTTGAAAAGAATGTCCACAACATGCCCCATTCAAAAACTGAGTCAGTACCCAGTTGGAAACCCATTTTAGTAATCAGTGCGACTTAAACAACTCCTAAAATGGGATTGATATAAGGCCACAAAATGTTGTTGTTGTAAACTCTGCAATGAGACTGCAAGAAAGTTTCGTACATCTAGACCAATGTTCCTAAGTGAGAATCCAGGAGAACTTGGCCCATTTTCTAAGACACTGTGAAACTCCATATTGCACAATTTCCCCTTTTTTTGTTAAATGTGGTGGTACAAACAGATTTTGTTGCAGTAGAGTTTGCACAAGGTCAAATAATGCTTGATTTGACACAATTTTGGTACATTTAAGCAAAAGAACACATACATCGTTATCTACTTTATAGATGCAACAGACGGACCAGGTTCTAGACAAAACCAATAAGTTACATTTCTTATATTGTAAGCAGCAAAAGTAGGGCACACTATGTTGGCTTCATTCCTTTTCATGGAAGTAGTACAGTTGTATGAAATGAATTTACTTTGTTTGTTTTTTGGACCTGTAAAAAAGTTTACAGAATATAATCCTTGCGGTCTAGTTTTGTTAGCTGACTTGAGCGCACTGTTTGAATTTTGACAAATCAACTTATACCTGTACTCCTCAGTTAACTTATCTGCCAAACCCTGAAGCACTTGCGGAAAGTCTAATATAGAGAGTCAATCACTGCATTAATAAATTTCCATTTCCATATGCATCTATTGGAGCGATCAGTGGAACAGAAAGCTGCCTTCCATGGAGAAGAAGTGATGTCAATGCTGTATTCAGTCTTAGACCTTTGATCCGCTGGCTTCTTCATCCCATCTGAATTGTAATATCTTCCGCTGTCTACTGTAATAAGATTGCAAACCATGGAAGAACAATTAGGGAAATGTGGCGTGTCCACTTGAATATAAAACAATTACAGGCTGACAAGTATCCCTCAGTAAAAGAAGAAAGCCTAGACTGGGATGCTTGCAAGGCCCTTTTAAGAGGTTTTCCAATTACTGAGGAGGGGTGAGCGGAGCTGGGCGGTGCCTTGGCAAGAGCTTCATTCCCTTTCATTAATTGATTTTCTGCAGATGCATTGGCAGCTCTAAGCAGTCATGCCCCTATCCCGGCCTTCTGAAGTCACGTTCCCAACGCAGCAGATCCTCATTGAAGAATGCTGACTCATATACATCACAATGATGATATTGTAAAGAGCATTTGCAAATGCATTACTGACTGCCAACATCACCAAAAAGAATCTGTTGAAGCGTGTCGCAAGGCTTGCTTTTGTGCACATGGCTGACCTTCAAGCACTGCCATGGCCTTGGATGCACTGGGTCTAGAGCAGAGGTCTTCAAACTGGGGGGCTGGCCCCCCTAGAGGGCCTCAAGTGATCCCGGGGGCGGGGGGGGGGCTAGACTCTGGCCAAAAGAAATATTATACAGATAACAGGCCTTTGTTTTAAGCAGAAGCATGTTATTGCAGTTTTAAAAAGGTAACAGTACTTAACTACAATGTTTAAATAGGTTTAGACATATTTAAACATTGCCATTTTTAAACAATAATTGTTGAAAATTATGAGGGGGGCCCAATGATTTTTATTTTTCAACTGGGGGGGGTGCGGCATTAAAAAGTTTGGAGACCACTGGTCTAGAGAAATGCACATTTGCAATTGGCACAAAAAAGAACATGCATTTGCAATGCAGTGGGTCTCGCGTTTGCTCGCGTTAGAGCTATTAGCGTTGTGAATTACCGAATGGACTTTTCTTGCCACATAAATTGAAAATGAAAAATAAAATAATTGACATAAGTGAGCCAGTTCAAAGTGCCATGGCCGCCATGAGTGTGACCGCGAAGGAGAGACATAAAAGAAAAAAGTTTGCTCTCAGTCAAACATATCGGCACACGTGCAATTATCCATGTTACAGGGTCAGTGTCCAAGGCGGTAACAAAACCGTCCAAGGATGGACAAATGTAAAGCATTTACCAATGATACCAAAGGATTTTTGAAAGGCAAGCCCACGAAAGAGTGAGTGTGATGGGCGTGAGTTGGGTCTGTTTAAAAGCCCACATGGATACCAACACGTCTGAAAAGCAGCGCTTGGGCGCTGCTATGTTCAACCCAAAAAAGACTAACCACATCTATATTCTTGATGTTGCATTCTCCTCTGTTATGACGGACACATTTTTCCTGATCAATATTCAATGGAAACCTGTTTTCTTTTACGGTGTGTGATAAAAATGTTTACTTATTTCAGATGGCTCATGTTGGCAATGCTGCCATTGATGGAAGGAGTGGAATAACTGTGTCCAGACAAGTAGAGTTCAGATAAGAGCTGTGAACAGTTGACCTGGTCTTTGTGCTTTGGCTCGTAGGGGGTCTATTTAGATGTCCGGGGGCTACTCACTGACCCCCTGGAGCAGCTGAGACACTCCTCCACCCAGCTAGCAGCAGACTATCTGCTGAAACTTGTCTGCTCCTACCGTGGACAAAAGTGCTCCAGCCTAATTGGAGGTACCACGTTTATTAAAAGTATAATGCTTTGACGACCCACTCTGCATTAACTTTGTTTTTGGGAAAACAAACCCACAAAGCTGAGTTTGTTTATGTTAAAAAAATAAAAAAGTTCTTGAATGGGAGGAATTTTCTCCCTGCACACCGGGGGCATTTCTGTCTTTTTGTGCCCACAGCTGGCGTGTCTCGTATGTCAGTCCTGAACCGGAAACATGAAGGGGCAGGAGGAAGAGTCATGGCGGGGGCCTAAAGCTCATAGACTGACAGCCCTGTGGCAAGTTGTAGGTTTCAAATGGCGGAGACAGCTTACGCTCTGCTTCTGGGCACTTAGGGGCTCCCATGTCAATAAATGGGGAAGGAACAGCAGGTTTGGTGAGATGAGAGTCCTGCTTTAATAAGGAAATACCTTTCTTTGTGACCTTGGACTATAGTAAGGCCTTTGATGGTGTGAAAATGGTGGTCTTGTGGCTATAATAAAATGCGTGTAATTGTCAAACAAAGACTGTTGACCACTGGTAATCTCCATGTGAAACAGCAACCCAGTCACGATTGGGTTGTCAGATCACAGATCTGTGATGATACCTTTCAACGGGGAAAGCAAAGGGCATGTCATATATCTCCTGACACCCACATTTTTCTAGTCTAGTATGGTGATCTGCTGATGAGATGGAAGGTGTCGTATATCTCTTTACGCCACCTCTTTTAAATCTACTATGGTGATCTGCTGATGACATGGAAGGTATTCCTGTGATGCAGTGAGGAAGATACTGATCCTCCTTCACTCAAAACAACTCCTTTTGTTTAGCTAGAGAATCAATGATGCCGTCCAGACAGAATGTTGTCCACAGAGGAAGGATGCTCCAAAGGAAACAAACAAAAGAATAATAAGGCATGTTCCTAATAACGATCTGTGGGCAAGCAGCAAACATTCAGAATCAATGTCATTTTTCCCTAAACACAAGAAGCTTTGAAGGGTTGTTACCTATAAGTATTTAGGGATTATAATGAACCATAAAGTGTCTCCGAAACACCATATTAAGGAAAACATTGGCAAAACAAAGGGTGAGGTATTACACCGTAATTGCTTAGCTGCAAGACATTTCCCACCCCATTACTAAGACCCTTTTTAGATATTTGGAGCACTGCTCGCTTAATCCTCCAAAACTATTTTTCCACAAAAGGTACCTAGGCCAGATTTGTTTCTATTGTTCCCACATGCTAGATGGTATCCAGGATTTGTAGATTTCACTGGAGGGAACTGCAAACATAGCCAAAATATAACCATTGTTTTTAGAAGATTTGGAACAATTCTGTGCAAGAAAACTATTTGTTTATAATAATGGCATCACTACACGGTTTGATGTGATAACATATCTATGTTCCCATTTTTCAGTGACAGCAAGAGTTTTAAATAAATCCAACATGTTTAACCCCAGTTTTTACATTTCTCTGAATGGTAGTCTAGTTCTATTTTTTGTGATTTCAACGTACGCAGTTTGTGGTGGAAACAGGTGTGACGCACATTGGTGAATCCAGAAAGATATACACTTTGGGGAAAAAAAATCCAAATTCAGCAAGGGATCATTAGTGTAGATAGCTCTTCGTTTACTCAAAGAAACTAATCGTTGAGATCAAAAGTTATGTAGAAACAGAAAAAAATAAAGAAGAAAAAAGAAACAGCTGACAGTGTTTAATTCTGTAACAGTTTGCCCTGATACCTATTCACAAAAGTAACAAACCTTTATGTCCCCCAGACTCTTCTTGTCACACAGATAGTGTTTGTTGGTTTTCTAAAAACGTGTGATACCCAGAATAAATGACTGAGCTAGTGCTTATAATATGTTTTTACCATGAGTCAATTCACACGGTAAAATCTAATGACTGAAAAATGGATATGAAGGAAGCCTATAAGTTTCTGAAATGTGCCCAAGATACTGAATTCAGTAAATGTGGTAATTTGTACTATTCAGAATTTGTGGTTACTCGTACTATCACTCGTACTATGCAAATTGTGTTCTTGGCCATCTACATTTGGAAGCCAAAAATGGAGAGAAATGCAATGGACAGTAACAATTGTTTTACTATTCTCTATTCCCACATTTCACCTGATTAAAAAAGGTACCAACTTGTGTCTTTGGGCTTAGCGCATGTGACAGAAAAGGCTCCAAAAGGCAACATGGAGACATCTGATTTTCATATGCAAAATTGACCCATTTTAGTGATATTGTCAGCAATGGCTTATGTGATCAGGCTTTTGTGCAACCCATGGAAAACTGTAAATCCTAGACATTTCTAAAAGCTAGGCACCAATAAAGTGAAGCAAACAGGATTTGTTGCAGTTAAGCCTTGCACCAGGTCAAATATTTCATATTATTTTGTTGCATGTAATTGATAAGAAAAAGAACACATACATCATTATCCACTTTATAGATGCAACAGACAGGCAATTAGTCAGCTTGCCTTTAGCAAACTGAAACCAGATCTTATCATATCAAAAAAATAGTAATTTATTGGAACTAAATGACAACTATGAACCCTCCATTAATGCTTTCACTAGGGAAAGAAGGTCTGTATAATAACATTTGAGTTTTTAATCTTAAGATCTTACCACAATCAAATTTTTTAGAAGACAGTGGGTGATTAAACATATGTTTTTTCATTACTTGCCTCCTAAATGTCCGGTATGCGGACCTCTGTTTCCCAGGGGATGGTTCTGAAAATTATGTGTAAGGTAAAGTAATTGTGAGACCAAACCTCCATCTATGGTCCTCAACATTACCCAACAACCTGCGCCCTCTGCATCAGTTTTGTGTCCCAAGTGAATGCCAGGATTCTGGGTCCTTCAGGGTAACATGGCACCCTCAGAGGTGATGACGATGCACATCCTTGACTCAGCAAAAGTTGTCTCCAAACCTGTGATGAAGGCAGGTGCCATAAATAAAACATCAAAAAGTGGAGGAGCAGTGGACAATGGAAAAGCACCTGCAGGAAAGAGGGAATAGGGAAAGGAAGTATATCTGTAACACAAGAGGCTGCAAGGAAACCATAAGACAAGCTACACCAGAGATTGCCACCCTTCTCAGCCTCAATTGGACAGGGGCTCTTCCTGGGGATCTCTCTGTCCTCTGTAGTGGTTGCCTGGAAACTGGAGTCTTTAAAACGATTCCATAAGCACACATTCAAGAAGCTAACCTGTGCGTGGGACAAAGACTACGGGCCTGGTTTAGATATTGTTGGAGGGGTTACACGTCACAGTGGTGATGGATATCTTGTCAGCTGAAATATAAATCCCATTACATCTAATGGAATTTAACGTTTGGCGGACAAGATATCCATCACCGGTGTAATGGGGTAACTCCTCCATCAATATATAAATCAGACCCTAAGACTATTTCTTGGTCAAGTTCCTTAAGATTTTCCTGTTGCCAAAGCAAGGGATCATATGCTGGAGCCTCCAAGTGAATGGTCGGTAGAAAGTAACAGAGGGAGCATCTGAACTCCAAGCATTGTCAAGCAAAGGCTGTGTGTTGCAACGTGTGAGCAGGGTTTGCATTAGAAGTAAAGCCATCCTCTAGCTAGAGATTCCAAATATCAAAAAGTAAAAGACGCTGAAACAGTCCTCCTGTCAAGCCATAAGAATATGGAACCAAATACCTGAATATTTAAGACTTATACCAAACCTGTTACCATTTCACAAAGTCCTAAACCAACCTTTTCAGAACAACCTTAACAATGTACGTTTATTGTACACAGCCACATCACTGGTTTTGTCTACTGTGACTGTTCTAATTTTTTGGCCGGGCATTCTTGACAGTGCATCGGCTGTTTGTTTGCAAGGCTTATTGTGGGCTTACCAAAGACCTACAAAGGCTTGGAGCCCATCCATTACATTCCATTTGTTGGTAGTCACTATAATTTACCTGCTTCTTATCTGTGTCTCAAATTGTCAATCTTGTGTTTGTCCCACCCATCGAGGATTGCTTCTTTACCATCACTTTTTATCCAAGCTTGCCTCTTCACCATTATTTTTCATCCACAGCTTGCTTTTCAAGCACTCCTTTGTTCTTCTTAGTTAAGCTTTCCATGAGAGAGCATGTTTTTTCCAACTGTCTACTTTGCGTATTTCTTTCCTACTGACTCTTTGTTGCTCTCTGCCCTCCACGTGCTTCTCCCAGCCCACTCCATGTTGTGTTCATCCTTGCATGCTTCCCACAACTTTGTTGCATTGTTGCCCATGCTCTTCACACCACAACCTCTATATTGTTCTCAGGCCTGTGGGCTCTCCTCCCCCAACTGCATCCTCCTTTTGCTTCCTCCTTCTGGCTTTTTTAATTCTTTAGCTTTTCTGCACAGTGTCTGAGTTGCTGTGCAGCATTGCTAAAAACATTAGCAAAGCCAGTAGGTCTCGAAGGCGAGACTTTTTGGCATTTCCAGTGTCTATTAGACCTGGCATTAGCCAAAACACTTAAGGTCAGATTTACAAGGCCCTAACGCCATTGGAACATCACTTTTTGTGATGCTCCGGTGGTGCTGTGCAATGCACAACATTTACAAGGCAGCGCCACATTTACAAGGTGATATTAGCATGGCACAATGAGGAGGGAAGCTTTTATTCCTTCTCGTTTTTTGCTTTTTCCATGTGTGCTGAATTCTGCGGCACACATAGAAAGAGCAAAAGACCATGAATGGTTGTTTATGTGCAGGAATGGACACCATCCTGCACAAAATCAATCATTTAAAAATGACAATTTGGTACTTCTATGTGTACTGAATTCTGCAGCATAGATATAAGTGCCAAATCGCCGTTATACTTTGTTTATGTTCCAAAAGGGACACCTTACTGCATACAAATAATCACTTCCCTCAACACAGACATCCTTGCACTATGGTGCAGGGGGAAACACAGGGGTGCATAATATTCTTGTAAATAATGTGCATCCCTGAGTTTCACAACTGGAACAGAACAGCTATTTTTGCACCAGTTTCATGTAGATCTGGCCTTTAGATTTTAGTAAAATGTAGAGTGTATTAAACATCTTTCATCCAGTCCCCTTCATTCACTGGTCTTTAATTGTGCTATTCACATTTTGAACCACCCACTACAGCATACAACATGAGGTAATGGGTGGGCCCATTAGGTAATCTTTCTGTGAGTGAAGTCATTCAGCTCTTTCACAAGTGCACATCCACACACATAGACGTTTCTTTCAGTGCCGTTGACTACTATGGCATTGTGTGCTTTTTCAGACCAAAAAATATTTTTGCTTTATTCTAGTGTTTTTTCAGTATTGGTGAGAGCCTGGCAGCTCCATCAACAATGTTTTATTAAAGCCATGTGAATACAAAACAAATACTGACAGACCGAATGTCTGGTAGCCAATGCCAGATGGCTTGGATTTGCCAATGCTTGTATATAATGGTCATTTTCAACTAGTTAGCACTGCTGACAATTTTTACCATACTTATTCCTTCTCCTTGTGAAACAGCCTGTTGCCCCTAAGGCTATGTATGCACTTCATTCATATGTCAATACATAAGTAAACCATTCTTTCTCCTCCCTGTTTTGTCATCAGGCTTATTTTTCCTCTTTCTTATTGTTTGACTTTTTTTGTTGTCTTTGGTGTAAGGCAACTGCCTACTACAGCGGGTTATTTTTTGTTACCAATTTAGGAGCATATTTACAAGCCCCTACCGCCACCGGAGAGTAACTTTTTGTGACACTCCGGAGGTGCTGTGCACTGAGCCATATTTACAAGGCGGTGTAAAGCCACTTCTTGTGGCTTAAAACCACCCTGTAAAATATGGCCCCTTAATACTCAACTCTTTGTGTGTAAGGGGCGTGCAATGGGTGCTGCTGAGGGTACTCCACAGCAACACCCATTGCATTTTGACGCTGACGCAAATTTAGGAGATTTCATAAATCTGAGGCAGCGCCAAATTCTAACGCCACCCCAGAGGTGGCATTAGCATGGCGCAATGAGGAGAAATGCTTTCATTTCCCTTCCTGCACAAAAGCATTATTTCCCGCAATGCAGCCATCCTTGCACCATGGTGCAAGGGTGGCTGCATTGGCGCTTGGCAGCTAAATTAGATCAATATTTAATAAAATCTGAAATAGAGATGTTTGTGTTGAGGGTCTGTGGACTCTTTAAAGCTGGCTCACTTTGAAAATGTTCATGAGGCAAATGTCAGTAATGGATGGATTCGTTTTTAACGCTCCTCATTCTAGTCTCTCTGAGGTCTTTTCCGCCCCTTACAGGGGATTTCTGAACAAAAGAGAGATAAAAGAGAGTAGAAGAGAGAGAGAGAGAGAGAGCAACAGAGACAGAGATAGAAGTGAAGATAGCGAGAAAAAGAGCAACAGAGAGAGAGAGAAAGAGAGAGTTATAGAGCGATGTAGAGAGGGAGAGAGAGAGGAAGATGGAAAGAGAGTGGCTGGACAGAGAATAACACAGAAAAGGTTGGATAGAGCGAAAGCGAAATACAGTAGCAGACAGAGAGGGAGAGAGAGAGAATGCAACAGAGAGTAATGAAGGGAGCTTGAGAGATATACATAGAGGTGTTAGAGAGCAAACATTACTAATAAACTATGAGTGAACAAATCTTATAATTAATGTGTACTAAAAGAGTTTAATTAGCGAAACGTTTGTTGGAAAAAATAAAACATGCATGTTTGAAATGTGGTTGACATGGTGTTCTCCACCTTGAGTTCTATGTGAAATACCAAATAACCTTGAAAATCTATTTTGATGACTCATAACTATTTGTACTGACAAAAGATAATTAATATTGATGAATAAGACTAATGATTTTAAATTATTATGAATTAATTAAATCATGTACTAAATATGGTTTTACTATTAAAACTGCTTTAGTCTTCATGCATTCAGCATTAATAAAGGGCCTAAGGTTTAGTATTTTTCCTCAGCACAGAGCTGAGATATTATGAGGATTTAATTTTAAATCTTTTGCAAACATTGTTTATTAGCTATTCCTTTGAAAGGCTCACAGTGGAAATCTACTGTCTTGTTCTATTCTGTTCATTCTGTACTTCCCTTGTGAATGTAATTGAAGGTTTAACAATGAGCTTTAGTTTCTGGTTGGAAATAACTTTAGTAAAATGTCATGTTCTGTGCTGTTTTCTACAATTTTAATATTTTGCAGAAACTGCTCACCAGAGAGGAGTGTCAACATGGGCCTACCTTGAAGAACAATGCAGAAAAGTTACAATCTAAAGAAAAGGTGAAATTCAATTGGTTGCTCACTATAACTCCTCATAGTCTTGCCCAACAGGAGTCTAGCTAGTGATTTTCTGAACTTTAATTTAGCAAAGTTTCAGACGTTCTTCAATAGTAGATGAGGAGAAGAAGTGGTGTTATGTTTATGATTGTAACAGTTCAGTTACCAAAGGGTCAACATTACTGAACTATTGCCCCTTTCATGTGCCTGATGCTGATCGCTGAAGACCTGATGTTCCTGTGCTCTGCTGACGAAGACTCTGCTAAATTCTGTCTCATTTAGGAGAGGTATAACCAATGTGCATTTGTTTTGTTTTCCTTTTGCAGGTTTCCCCTTTGAAATCCAACCGCATATTTTTGCTAGCGCCATAGTTCAGATATTTTCCAAATTAATTTTTGTCTTATTTCGATTTTTGCATGTGACAAAGCCCAGCCCCACACATGCTGTTCAAATCAAAATTTGGCAGTATGGATGCCTGACCCAATAACTGAATCGATTGTTTATGAATTGGTTATTACTGATTCAACTGCATAACTAATGAAATCTGTTTACGTGATTTTAGCTTTGGTAATATAAGGGCAATGAATATTTAAACTTTACTAAATTGGTGTGGTGATTGATTGCCACATAGGTCATGCTGAGTATAAATTACTGACTCCTTTTACATTTTCATTGTTGTTTATGGCTATTAGTTCTTATTGTTTGATTTGATGATTTTATTTTTCCTCTGTGATTCAAAAGATTCAAGTCGACCTCTGAGGGTAGATGTCACTGCCCTATTACGTGTCACCTAAGCCTAATTTAGGAGGTCACACGCCCACAGAATTTGGTAGCAGAGGGTGGTTTTGTTTCAATATGGCAGAGATCATGCTGCGTTTTTGTTTTTCTTTTTTCCAGTGCTTGTTTAGATGAGGTTGGTATGTTCTGAGTCTTTCCAGTGTTGTTTGAGGTCTAAGTAGGGTTTGCGCTTGCAATGCTTTGACAAATCGCAGGTGAATTGTGATATGTGAGTATAATAGGGAGTTTGCGAACTCCAAAGTAGTTGAGTAGGGAGTTTGTGTACTCCAAAGGGTGAGAGTAGGGAAGTAGTCGTACTTCAAGTGAATGTGGCACTTTGTACTCACAAATTGCCCTCGTGGTTGTTGTTGTAACATACCCTGCAAGGTCTAAGACTCTGGAGTATTGTACAAGTGTGTGAGACACTTATGTAGTTGTTGTTGTTGTTCACTTGCCTGCAGGTGAAGATGTTGGTCGATTGAGCGCTGTAGAGAACACCTGTAGTAATATTTCCTTGGGTGTATGTTGTTGGTTGGTATTAGGTGAATCCTGAGTGCACATGGAGTATCTGTAGTAACCGGAGTGAGGTTTGTGTGTCAAATCTTACTTGCATTTGAGACTAAGCTACATCCAAAAGAGTAGCCGTTTGTGCGAAAGGCCACAGTTCGGAAGCTTTACAGAAATTATGGAATTTCCGTAAGGCTTCCGAAGTGTTTGAGTCTTACCTGTAGAGAACAGACAAGTTGGTTTTTGTTGATTTTTTTAGTGCTTGGAATATTTTGCATTTAGTTTTTTGCGTGTGAATTTAGTTTGAAGGACGAGCGGTGAGGCTTTGTCAGCTTCTGTGTGGGTCACGCTGGGATTGGTCGGTTGGTGAACAGAGCCGTGCACGGATTAGTGGACAACCGTAAACAGCTATTGTTTGAGAATAGCAAGCGAAAATAATTTTGGGATTGAAGTACTTCCTGATTTGAATTTAAATTGTAGTTTAAGCCCTATTAGAGGTCAAAATGAAAAATTTTAAAGCATTAAAGAGTGAGAGGAGATGCTTTAATTCTAGTTAGAATAGGAGAAGGTACTCCCACATACATAGTATTCGAGGAGAAAGGTCCATCAGCATGTATTTGGTTAAAACAATGGTGCAAAATAACAGAGAAAGAAGGGTCTTTAGCTTTTCATAATTATGGAAGTTTTAATATGACTGTTTAAGAAAATCTCAAAAGGGTACTTTATGAATTAAACCCCCCTCCCGGACCAGCACAATTTGAAGCTTTAGCTCTGTGGGAGCTGTCAGCCAGACAACAAGAAAAATTTAAATTTGAGAGACGAATACGAAAAGCTGAGAAAACATTGGTAGAAGCCAAATTGGATAATGAGCAGACATTTTGGAGAACTGAAACCTTACAAGGTACTGTGATGTTTTCTGCAATTTCACAAGAAAAAGGTGACAGTGTCATACGAAAGACAAAGAAAAAGTTTCCTGAAAGAACTGAGTCGAAGTCAGATGAAGCTAGGAAATCACTGACTTATGTTAGTGATTCATATGATGAAGAATTTATAACTCAATTATTGAGGAATCGTCCTCCTCTACATGCAGCAGAAGAGGCAAATCAAGGTGCTAACCTATTACAGTAACTCAAACTCCTGTGATTCAGACTGTAGCTCAACCTGTGATATTTCCTACAGTTCCTGTTGTTAGTTCTGCACTGAGTATTGCAGTCCCGGTGGAAGCACAGATATTTCAGAAACCAGTAATGGTCCAGACGGAGTCTACACTTAGTTCAGTGACTCCTGTCCGAGATGTTAGTCAAGCTCAGACATTGCCAATGCATACTCCAGTAACAATATCGCAATGGAGTTGTTCAGTATTTACAAGTCAGATTTCTGGAATGATTTTTTCAAAAACTCAGAATACTTCACCAGGTCCAGAAGCATTAACAGTTCCTGTCCCATTTGATCCAGTTGTTCCATTGTATGCCCAGGGAAACAATGGGAGCAATATGCAGATTACTAATTCAGCTAAAAATGCTGCAGTGTTTTCACCTTTTAATTCAAATGCTGAAATGGAGAAACTCAATGCTACTGTGGAAGTTATGTCTCCAATAAATCAGACTTTTCACAAAACAGGTCCGCCTATTGATGTAACTTGTGATGTGATCTCACAAACTTTGGTCTCGCTAAATTCAATTCTAGTGTCACCTGAAAGCATTCTAGGTCTGCCATGTAATACTCTACAATGCATGCCCAAAGTGAACAATGATGGTTCCCTGCAAGGCTTGACAGCTCAGAAATTAACAGAACGGTTGGAGAAAGTGAGTGGTGCATCAGCAATGAAAACAGTTGCTGAAGGGGAAAGGACATTGAATTTGGCAAGATTAAAATTAGAATTAAATTAAATGATTGAAGGAACACTTGAATTAAATAGAATTGACTCATATAATGAAGGTGAGTTACTCTTCATGTGTAAAGATGTAAAAAAAAGAGCAAGACTGTCACATCAGAAATTATCAGAGCTTGCAGAAAAATATGAAATGCATATTGAAAAATTCAAACCACTCAAGAGGCGTTACATGTTAGAATTCCATTCAAAAGACATTGAAAACATGAGATCTCCAGCAATGAAAATTCATATTAGAGAATTAATCCTAAGTATTCAAACATAGGGAGCATTAGATAAACGGGAAGGCAGATGGGAAAAGACAAGAGATCAGAAGAAAAGAGAGTCTGCAACTTCAAACTCTACTGACACTCAGTATACTAATAGTCCAGTAAAAATATTACCAATGAGAGAAATTCCTGGAGAAATTTATGTTTATTTCCCTTGGAGCAGGAGTGATATTTTGTCATTCACAAATGATTACCCAAGATTGAGACAAAAGCCAGTGGAATGGTTGACAGACAGATTTGTGAAACTTGCAAAATGTTTGTAGGAAGATTTAAATGCTCTTTTAGAAATAGTGGTTCCAGCTCACTTTTGGATTGAAAGTGGTTCCAGCTCATTTGTGGATTCAATGTAAAAGGAGTGTTGACTGGCTGACGAGAGAACCTCCACGAGATCCGGTTACAGGTGCGCCGCTCATGATGTAATGAAAACCTATTACAGAGTGATTGAATTTTTTAAAATAAGAATTTCTCCCAAAGATATTGATTGGCAGAGAATTGGTAGCACAGCTCAGGAAGCAAAGGAGTCAATTCATGTATTATGAAAGTTGTTGCAAGCATTCAAGCATTACAGTGTTACAGAGACAATTGAGCCCAAAGACATGATTAATTTCTTGTTCAGGTTTGTGCAGGGGTGAGACCGAAATTGGTAACATGCTTAAGAGTCATTTGATTTGCCAGCAACCAAAACCGATTGATGAAGTATTACGATTTGCTAAATATTACAGTGACAAAATTGACATGAAGCAGAAACGATTGAGAGAAAGGCAATGGTGATGTAGTTTAGAGCAGCACAATCAGGGATGCAGGGAATTCCACATCAACAGGGAAACATGCAAGTGATTCAGGGACAAGGTATGATGAGAGGAAGAGGACATGGTGGTGGTGGAAATGGAAATCGTGTTGATCTGAATACTAATGTTAATCCAGGTGATATGCAAGCAATGAAGAAAACATTACCTTGTCAAGCATGTGGGAGTCTTGGACACTGGAAGAGGAAACGTCCTTTGATTGTGCAGGAAAGTTTTGTGTAGGTGAATGAACATCATCTTTTTCCAAATTTTAGAGGACTGAGAATTGGGAATCCTAATGTAAATGTCCAGAATATGAATAATAAAATGCAGATTCTGCAAATTCCTCAACAGCAGGTGCCACGTTTTCAGGTACCACAACAGCAAATGCAATTGCAGATGCAAATGATGTCGCAGCAGCAAATGCAAATATCTCAAGCTCCAATTGCGCACCAGCAAGTAGTGATTCCTCATCAGAACATGGGTCAAAGGTTAATTCAAAATAATCAGTAAGTGATTGTACAATATCCCTTACACATTGGGGATGAATTGAGTGATGATATCATGAGTGAGAGTTCGGATGAAGAAAAATGTGTGCTAGAAGCTTCATTAGAGGTGGACCAGAGTGATCCCTATGTAAATGGAACAACTATGGTACATGAAGTTTCATTTCTGGTTGACACAGGAGCTATACGCTCTGCTGTAAGAACTGCAGAAGTTCCCAATGTGCCACTATCTGGGAGAATAGTACAGGTAGCGAATCAACAGATGAGAAATCCGATTAATGAATTGATTCCTGTTAAAATTGGTACTTTTGAAGGCATGCACAAATTTGTAGTCTGTGACTCCAGTCCGCTATGTCTACTGGGAAGAGACTTATTGTGCAAATTAAAATGCTCAATACTTGTACAAATGATGGAATTGCTATTCAAACAAATAGTGATGATGAAGACTCATGTATACCAGTTGGTTGTAATATGATTAATGAAGAATTCCCTTTGATTACTCTTTTTCCCGCTTCCACAGTACAGAACTTACAAAGTGACTTACAAGTTACAGTTATCATAAAAGTGTGGGATCTTTCTGGATGAGCTATTGGTCTATTTAAAGGAGTAGAACCAGTCAAAGTCATAATTAAACCTAACTCAGTTTTCCCGAAAACTCCTCAATATCTCATGGCACCAGATGTAATTGAAGGAGTTACTGCTGTAATTAAAGATTTTGTTGAGCAAGGTTTTTTTTTAAGGAAGTGTTGAGAAGCCCATGTGATTCACCTATTATGGGTTTGTGGAAACCTAGTGGGAAATTTTGCATAGTTCAGGATTTGAGAAAAATAAATGTTATCGTGGTCAAATCTAGTCCAGTGGTACCAAATCCAGCAGTGATGTTATTCCATAGTCCATGTGATACAGAATGGTTCACAGTAGTGGACTTGTCACAAGCATTTTTCTCAGTGCCTCTACATGAGGATAGCCAATTTCTCTACTGTTTTAAATTCTGCAATCATGGTACTCCTGGTATAGAATTCCACAAGGATTTTCAGAATCCCCTTCAAATTTTAATCAAGTGTTGAAAAAGAATTTGGAAGCATTGGAAATGCCTTTCCAATCTACATCGAATCATTGATAGCTTAATGAATGCTTCAAAGACACAAGAAGCATGCAGGCAAGATACTTTTGCCTTACTGAATCATTTGGATGGAAATGGACCCAAAGTCTCCCCAGTGAAATTACAGTTGTGTCAAAAAGAAGTTAACTTTTTGGGTCACCAAAAAGAGAAAGGTGCAAGGAAAGTATCCAGAGAAAGGCTTACAGTTACATTGCAAATGAACCCTCCCATTATTCAAAGAGATGTCAGGATGTTTTTGGGAATTGTCAGTTACTGTCACCAATGGATTCCCATTTTTTCTGTGATTTTCACAGAGGTTGACCCACAAAGATATTACAGATCTGGTGCCTTTTTAATGAAGCTTTAAGAAAGCTTTTACTAAGCAGAGAGAGATTGTGCCGAGCACCAGCATTGAGAATGCCTGACTACACGAAACCATTTTCACTGTGTTGTCATGAACGTGATTGTTGTACTCTTTCTGTCCTGACCCAGGTACATGGTGGTGTAAATAGTTCTGTAGCTTTTTTTTCAGCTACATTAGCTCCAGTTGCCACTGCTTTACCAGGTTGTTGAAGCAGGTGCCTGCTGTTGGTATTAGTCTTGCCCAGAGTGAGAGCATTGTGATGGGACATCCTTTAAATGTTCTGGTCCCTCACTCAGTTGAGGCCTTGCTTCCAAGGACCAAAACTCAATACTTGACAAATGCTCAATTGACAGGATACAAATTATTAATTTTGGGATCCCTGCATATACATCTGAGAAGGTGAGGAGTACTTAACCCCCTCTACTTTATTACCTATAGACACTGCTGAATCTGAAAATGTAAATAAAGTGGAATATGACTGCCTGGATGTTATTGAACTGTGCACCAAACCAAGACCTGATATTCAGGATACTCCGTCAGAGAAAAATGACCAAATAATTTTTGTTGATGGTTCCTCTTTAAGAGACAATGTGGGAACCTTGAGAGCTGGTTATGCTGTATGCACTATTTCTGGTGTACTCAATCAATCAATAAATCAAAGAAATTTGTAGAGCGTGCTACTCACCCGTGAGGGTCTCAAGGCACTGGGGGTGGGGGGAACAGAGGGGGGGGGGGGCAGGGAGGGTCACTGGTCGAACAGCCAAGCTTCATGGCTTCATTTTCTACACAAGTGGCTGAATTGGTTGTTCTTACTAGAGCATGCTGTATAACATGGGTACTCACAAACATTTTCCCAGGGGCCGCACTCTTTGGTCTGTGTTGTGACCGAGGGCTGCATTGATGCTCGCAGGGTGGCAGTCGGAGGGCTGATGGTGGGGAGGGGTAGTGGTAAAGTGGTTGTAGGGTAAGTGAAGCGTATATATCTAGTGTCTGAATTGCGCAATGTGAAACCAGAAACTTGGGTATAAATCCCAGCTTCTCCACTTAACCAAATTGTGTGATCCTAGGCAAATGTTTGACTTCACTTTTCCTCCTTTTTCTTCATCATCACATATAAGGACCTTGAAATACGTCTTCAGGATGTATGCTGCATAATACCTTCTGTGTCTGATTTAATCAAATATAATGTTGTTCGTGTACAATAGAAACCCAGCCCTCCCAAAGAGTTCACATAACAGCTGGCTTGCCTCTTAGTTCACAGTTCACATTGTTGCCAGGGTGTGGGGGAAAGAGGGATGAAAGTTTTTTAATTTATGTTTGAAAATTATCACTCTAAAAATACTTCTCAGTGCAGTGATATAATTGTGTGTACTAAGGTGAAACGGTTCTGCAGGTTAATGAAATGCACCTTTTGAATTTCAAACAGATCATACTTTTATATTTCTGCTGCACGATGTCTCTAATAATGAAGGTGTTTATAAAGTTGAGTTCCAGGACACCCTAGTTATTCCCTTTTCAATTAGCTTCCAACTAAATACTTGCCCGTTTAGTTAACAGTGTTTAGAGCTGGTGCCATGTCGAATAAACAGCAGCACAGTGCTGCTGTTGACCTGGGGGCTGCATGTAAATGTCAGGAGGGCCGCATGCGGCCCCCGGGCCGTACTTTGAGTATCACTGCTGTATATCATCACACCTCAAAATTATGAATTTTACAGACAGCCAACATGGATTTGGTGTTGTACATGACTTCGGGCAATTGTTTTCCCAAAGGGGTTTTTTGATCTCATCTGGCTCTCCTATCAGAAAGGGAGACAGGCCTCATGAATTCGTAGAAGCTTTGCAATTACCTGAGAAAGTCACAGTTGTCAGGTGCTGAGAATCGAAAAACAAATGATTTTATCACTATGGGTAATGCATATGCTTTGTAAGTTGCTAGATACGGTTCACTTAAATGTGCCACTTTCAATGAAGAGTGGAAAAATGTAACAGGTACTGATGAGACAAACCAATGTTTTCTGTTAAAGTGGTTGACACTTCAGAAGAAATAAAAAGATTCCAAGATGAAGTTCCAGAAGATGAAAAAAGAAGCTGGATAAAATTGGGTTGCAATCAAAGAGAAATTGATTAAATGTGGGTTTCAAATGAAGGGCAGGTAGTCTTGCCAAACTGTCTAGTGACACGAATGGCTAGATATTACCATGGACAAACTCACATTGGCAGAGATGCAATGATTCAAACATTTAAGCAATCCTGGTTCAATCCGAAGTTTAGACAGGTTGCAAAAGCCATTTGCCACAGTTGCATTACATGCCAGCAAATGAATGTGGGGAAAAAGAACTGTTGTCGTTCTGAGTCACATTGGAAGATCCGGTGGTCCATTTAACAGAACACAGATGGATTTCATTGAGATGCCTGTGTGTGGTGGTTGATATACATGTTGGTGATTGTCTGTATATTTAGTCATTGGATCGAAGGCTACTCTACAAGTAGAAATGATAGCCTCACAGTAGCAAAGCTGTTACTTAAGGAACGTAAGCCAAGATTTGGGTTCATGCCCTCTTTAGAATCAGCTAGAGGAAGTCACTTCAGTAACGAGGTGATAAAAATGCTATGTTCAGCCTTAAACATTGAGCAGAAGCTGCACTGTAGTTACCGTCCTGTAACCTCTGTATGAGTGGAGCAAATGAATGGTACTCTGAAAGCACGATTGGCAAAAATGTATGCATCCACTAATCTGAAATGGCCCTCTGCTTTATCTTTGGTTCTGATGGACATACAAAGTACACCCGACAGAAAAACTGGCCTCTCGTCACATGAGATATTGATGGGCAGAGCAATGAGATTACCAGTTGTTCCTGAAAATGCACTTGGGAACATAACAGAAGACTTGAAGCTGGATTGCTGCAATGGTCTAGCTGATGTGCTTCTCTCTTTGTCTCACCAGGGGTTAGCAACAGATGTGCCACCATCCCAAGACCAGTGTCACGGTCTACGGGCTGGTGATTGGGTGGTGATCAAGAAGCACATGCGGAAGACTTGCTTAGAGCCTAGGTGGAAAGGGCCTTTTCAGGTCATACTGATGATGACGACTGGTGTGAAGTGGCTGGAATTCCAAACGGGATTCATCTGAGTCATACTCGTAAAGTACCATATCCCTTGGATGATGAAGATCCAGTGTTCCTGAGAGCACCAGCAAAAACTGTATAGTCTCACAAGGAGCAAGGGACAGAAACATGCCAGAGACTGCAGAAGTAAAGACAGTGTAAACTGGTGAAGATCCAGATCCAAATATTCCACTTATAGCCGAGCTTGAGGAGAAACAGTGGTGAATGTGGCAGGATTGTCAAGTCTGAGCAGGAGAATACTCCCAGAAGCAGATGATTGGGTAAAAGAGATAGAGCAAATATTGTTTCCTGTAATAGCCGAAAGTGGATTTGAGTTGAATCAAAATCACACAGATTTGACTCCTCCTAAAGCGGCTACTGGGGCAGGTGAAACAAGTCAAAGAAGAACTTGTCGGATTCCTGCTAGACCAAGAAGAATTGTAAGACCAGTTGTATTATTAATTTCTTGAAAAACTGTGAAAGGAGATAAGTGACCTTCCTTGACTGCAGTTGAAATGTTGTTGCTCGACATAAATGAGGAAGCAGAAACAGCAGAAGAAACAGGTCTAAGTGAAGGAGAAATAAGTGCAAGTCTCAAATCAAAAAAGGAAAAGAGATGCAAGTGGAAGATGCGCAGGTCCTGAGTGGACGTACCTTTCAGCTGATGAGTGGGAACATCAATTTGTGTCCTTTTGTTTTGACTGTGAGAATCCAGGACAGTATTTTGGAACTTGAAATCAAACTTGAACTGAGTTTTTAAATTACGTTGTCGATTGACCAAGAAAGACATTATACACTGGAAATGATAGTCACTTAACAAAAGATTGTCATGTGCTAAGGAGACATTTCAAACTGATTTTGAAAAAGCTGTTAAAATGATTTTTGACACATTCTGGAAAGCCTGAAGGTTGCTGTATATCATTGCAAAGAAAACTGAAGAATATATTTGATTTTTGCTAAGGATGCATAGTTACATTTTTATTTTTCCTTTCCTTCCACTTTCTGACCCTTTACAGGTCATGAATACCAATTGGAATAGAAGCAATAGAAGCAATGGTTGCAATTATGTATGTCTTGGATTGGCAGTTGTATTTGTGCTATTAAGTTTTTTGCTGATTATAAGTATTTCTGGTAAAGTTGAAATTACTTACTCACCTTCTTTAATACAAGAGGTTAATACACTTTCTGAGTTAAATAAAGTCTATAAAAATGAGGGTTACTTACATTTAGATAACTCAAAAGGATATCTTTCTTCAATTTTTTTTATCGTTTGCTGTATGACTATGTTGAGACTATGGCTACAAGAGGATGTTGTGTGTGTACACAGGTTCCTTCCTCAGTAAAAGAAGGGATTACATATCATAGCTTACCACTTCCATATGGGATCAGTTGTAACCTTTTATTAACAAGGCTTTATATTCAGGAGTACATACAGTATTTGACCTAACATTTTGACTTAGTCTTTGCATTTGTTTCAGTAAATCAACACTTGTGAGTATTGCTAAAGCTAGAAACGTAGACATTGTAGGGGGTTTCTTTAACACACACTGGGGGTCATTACAACATTGGCGGTATAAGGCGCTTACCGCCGTGCAGAAGACCGCCAATACACCGCCGCGGCCGCGGTAGACCGCCACAGCTATTATGACACACATCACGGAATCCGCCGAAATTCAGACACCCACACAACACCGCCACACCAAAGGTCAGCGATAAACATGCAGAAACAAATCCTCCACCTCCACGCCAACAGAAACACGCCCATGCTATTACGACCCACGAATCCACGCGGCGGTCTTTCAACCGCGGTATTCCATTGGCGGTACACACCGCCGTGCTCAAAATACACACACATCTCCAAAACACCGCCACATTGGACAATTACAAATACACACACCTGAGACACATACACACACCACTCCCACACACCCAACACAATATAAAATACACACCCACATCACCCACAAACCCCTACAACCAGAAATTCTGAGAGAAGGCGAGAGAGAGAGCACAGCTATTGACAACCCCATCACACAGAGGCACACAAAACCATCACCCACACAACATCCACGCACAAAACACCACATACCACTATACTCACCACACTCATCAACACATACACCACTCCACACATCACACACACCACCCCATGTCACGCCAAAGACACCCCCGCTTCTCCGAGGAGCAGCTCAGGGTCATGGTGGAGGAAATCGTACGGGTAGAGCCACAGCTATTTGGCTCACAGGTACAGCACACATCAATAGCCAGGAAGATGGAGCTATGGTGCAGAATAGTGGACAGGGTGAACGCCGTGGGACAGCACCCAAGAAATAGGGAGGACATCAGGAAGAGGTGGAACGACCTACGGGGGAAGGTGCGTTCCACGGTCTCCAGGCACAACATCGCAGTGCAGCGGACTGGCGGCGGACCCCCACCTCCTCCCCCACAACTAACAACATGAGAGGAGCAAGTCTTGACCATCTTGCATCCATAGGGCCTCGGAGGAGTCGGTGGAGGATGGGACACTGGTAAGTCAAATCTTAACTATCACATCCCCCACCCTACCTGCATGCTATCACACACCCCCACCCTCACACCCTCCCCTATCACCCAAAATCCTCACTAATCTACCCATGACACCAACCACCCATCCCAACACCAAGCCCTGCATGACACAACTAAGCATGGACACCCCTCACTAAAGTATGCCCACTGCACATACCCAGAACACCCCCAACCATCACCACTCAAGCCCCCACGCAGGAATGCCTGCACAGAGGTTCACGCACACCCAACCATTGCACACCATGAAACACACACATGCAATAATCATGTTCTTATACCCCTGCAGGAACCCGAAGGAACGTCACCACACCAGAGGGTCCAGACAACACCACTCCACCCCCAGAAGAGGCCCACAGTGACGACAGCAACTCTGGCCAACTGGATCCTGATGACCAGCCTGGTCCATCGTGGGCCTCGGGACAGTCGGTTCCCCTTGCAGAGGCACAGCCCAACACTGACCTTCCACCCTCTGGTAACACCAGCACAGCACCCACCCAGAGGGCCCAAACCTCCCTACCCAGGACAGGTCAATCAGCTGTGTGTCCACCACTACAGGGCACCCAGGGTAACCCACCACCCCAACAACAACAGGGACCTGGGGGCAGTGGTAGTGGGCACACCGTCCAGGGGACGGAGGCACAGGAACATAGGGGAACTGGGAGGGCTGCTGTGCGACAGAGGGAGGACAGGCCAAGGGAACCCACTCTCAACGAGGCCCTCTCCCCCATCATGGGAGCATACCACCACTCCCAGGAGACCATGGCCACGGTCCTGGACAAGTTGCAGGAGACCCTGCGTCTGCAGGAGGACCAGTATTTGGGGTTCAGGGAGGAGCTCAGGACCATCGGCTCCGCCCTGGGCACCGTCGTAGGGGTGCTGACGGACATTCAAAAGACCTTGAGGGACACCGTGGCACTCCAAGGGACCCCTGACACTAGCCAGGACGACGAACTGCCCACCACCTCCGCCGGCGCTAGTGGACAGGACGCCCCGCCACAGGACCACCACACCAGCACCCCAACCCCTTGCAGACGGACAACCACCATGCAAATGGGCCCTGAGATCCAGGAACAGGACAGAGCAAGATGGCAAGACCCCCGCCAGGAAATGAGACCACCCTGATTGTCCCCCCACTGTCCCACTTTGTCACCCTGTCCAGATTGGAACTGCCCCAGCTCCACTTCCAATGCCCAGATGGGCAGTGCACCTGTGAGACTAATAGACTGGACTCTGCCATGGACATTCCTCCACCATCCCCATTTTACAACCCCCCTTCATTTTTTGAGCACTTAAATAAACACCCTTGAAACACAAAACAATCTGGAGTCAGTCTATGATTTGGAACTTTGTATTATCAATTACAGTGTCATAATGGGTTACCCATTGTAAGGCTAACATACCAATGTCACACATCACAAGCCCTTCAAGGATGCAAGCAGTTGACACGTAGGTTACCACACTTGTGAAACTGAAATGGAAGGGTACAACTCAATTAACAAATAGTGAGTGAAATGTAGGTACAGGATAGAGGTAGACGTGTGAAAGTTAATGTAATGTTAAACCAGAAAATTTTCTCACATGTGTGTCACTGGAAATATTGCTGTATGACTGACTCCCTGTTGTCGTTTTCTTCTTCCTCAGCTTCATCCTCATCACTGTCCACAGGCTCCACAGCTGCCACAACACCGTCATCTGGATCATCCTCCTGCAGAAAAGGCACCTGGCGTCGCAATGCCAAATTATGGAGCATGGAGCAGGCGACGATGATGTCGCACACCTTCTTCGGTGAGTAGAATAGGGATCCACCTGTCATATGGAGGCACCTGGCCTTAAGAAGGCCGAAGGTGCGTTCGATTACCCTCCTAGTCCGCCCATGGGCATCATTGTACTGTTCCTCTGCCCTGGTCCTGGGATTCCTCACTGGGGTCAATAGCCAGGAAAGGTTGGGGTAACCAGAGTCCCCCAATAGCCATACACGGTGCCTCTGGAGTTGACCCATCATATCAGGGATGCTGCTATTCCACAGGATGTAGGCGTCATGCACAGAGCCAGGGAACATTGCATTTACCTGCGATATGTACTGGTCTGCCAAACAGACCATCTGGACATTCATCGAATTATAACTCTTCCTGTTCCTGTACACCTGTTCACTCCTGCGGGGGGGACCAGAGCTACATGGGTCCCATCAATGGCACCTATGACTGTTGGACAGTCTACCATTGTGAATGCCATCCAGGGTGTAGAACGAGAGTTGCAACATAGTAATGCATTCCTGGAGGGCATTCATTCTTGTCAGGCTGTCCTTCAGCGAACCCTGCAATCTCTGGCCTCAGCACTGATGGCAGCCATTGTCCCTGTCTCTAGCCTCCCCACTCCAACTTCCTCCACCCAGACCCAATCTCCTGTACCCCAGCCCATCCCAAGCACACCTACAGACCAGCATGCACACAAGTCAGCACACACAAGTAGCTCAAGCAAACATAGGCACCACACACACCACAGGCACTCACGCAAGCCTCACCCACATACAGACACAGCAACATCCACTGTCTCCACTGTGTCCCCCTCCTCCTCTTCTCCCTTCTCCCTCCCAGTCTCGTCTACACACACACCTGCATGCACTACATCTACAGGCACTAAGACTCGCACCAGGACACCCAGCACCACAAGCCGCTCACCTGCACTCACCACCTCCACTGCCATTTACACGTCCCCTGTGTCCTCTCCCAATGTGTCTGTGACGCCCCCTCCCAAAGTACACAAACGCCGGCAATCACTCACCCAACATCCATCCACCTCAAGACAGCCTCAGTACCTGCACCTGCACCTGCACCCAAAACACCTAAAGTGACACCTCCTACAACCACCTCCTCTTCCCCCACTCCCAGACCCCCTCCAGCTACCCATCCCAGTGTCCGTCAGAAAATGTCCCTATGTCAAATTGACCTTTTTGCCCCCACCCCCCCCCTCCAATTCATCAGTCCCGTCGTAGCGCCTCAGCAAAAAAGCCTCCAGTACCAGTGGTGCGTGTTCCAGGTTTTTGGAGTGCACCGGCTACCAGGGCAGGCAGTAGGACCCGGAGCCAAGGCACTGGCAGCCCAACCCCTGTAAAGGCTCTGAAATTGGAGAATGGACGACAGGACCGTCTTAAGACTCCTGGTGGGACAACAAGTGACATGGGATCGAAGGCGATTGGTGAGTCAGCTGTAACTCCAAAAAAGGGGGGGAAGGTCCAGAGGAAGTCTGCCCAGCCTGTTGTGAGTGTCACGGCGGAGAAGTGCGCCATCATTTTAGGCGGTCCAGACACAACCGCCAGCACCGTCGTCACTGGTCCAGAGACCACCGCCAGAGTCACAGCCCAGGAGGGCCCTAGTATCGTTACTGGTCAGGAGACCACCGCCGGAGTCACAGCCCAGGAGGGCCCAAGTATCGTTACTGGTCAGGAGACCACTGCCGGAGTCACAGCCCAGGAGGGCCCAAGTATCATCACTGGTCCAGAGACCACTGCCGGAGTCACAGCCCAGGAGGGCCCAAGTATCGCCACTGGTCCAGAGACCACCGCCGGAGTCACAGCCCAGGAGGGCACAAGTATCGTTACTGGTCAGGAGACCACCGCCGGAGTCACAGCCCAGGAGGGCCCAAGTATCGTCACTGATCCAGAGACCACCGCCAGAGTCACAGCCCAGGAGGGCCCAAGTATCGTCACTGGTCCAGAAACCACCGCCAGAGTCACAGCCCAGGAGGGCCCAAGTATCGTCACTGGTCCAGAGACCACCGCCAGAGTCACAGCCCAGCAGGGCCCAAGTATCGTCACTGGTAAAAAGACCACCGCCAGAGTCACAGCCCAGGAGGGCACAAGTATCGTCACTGGTCCAGAAACCACCGCCGGAGTCACAGCCCATAAGGGGCCAGGATGCCACAGCCACGCTGGGCAATGATGGAACGTCATGCCACACACCAATGCCCATTGTAGAGATCGTCATGCCACACACCAATGCCCAGTGTAGAGATCGTCATGCCACACACCAATGCCCAGTGTAGAGATCGTCATGCCACACACCAATGTCCGTATCAGAACCGCCATGGCAAAGCACCGCTGAACAGTCCATAGACCGCCATGTCAAAGCACCGCTGAACAGTCCAGAACTGACATGTCAAAGCACCGCTGAACAGGGCAAAGACCGCCATGGCAAAGCACCGCTGAACAGGGCAAAGACCGCCATGGCAAAGCACCGCTGAACAGTCCAGAACCGCCATGTCAAAGCACCGCTGAACAGGGCAAAGACCGCCATGTCAAAGCACCGCTGAACAGGGCAAAGCCCGCCATGGCAAAGCACCGCTGAACAGTCCAGAACCGCCATGTCAAAGCACCGCTGAACAGGGCAAAGACGGCCATGTCAAAGCACCGCTGAACAGTCCAGAACCGCCATGTCAAAGCACCGCTGAACAGGGCAAAGACCTCCATGGCAAAGCACCGCTGAACAGTCCAGAACCGCCATGTCAAAGCACCGCTGAACAGGGCAAAGACCGCCATGGCAAAGCACCGCTGAACAGTCCAGAACCGCCATGTTAAAGCACCGCTGAACAGGGCAAAGACCGTCATGTCAAAGCACCGCTGAACAGGGCAAAGACCGCCATGTCAAAGCACCGCTGAACAGTCCAGAACCGCCATGTCAAAGCACCGCTAAACAGGGCAAAGACCGCCATGGCAAAGCACCGCTGAACAATCCAGAACCGCCATGTCAAAGCACCGCTGAACAGGGCAAAGACTGCCATGTCAAAGCACCGCTGAACAGGGCAAAGACCGCCATGGCAAAGCACTGTTGAACAGTCCATAGACCGCCATGGCAAAGCACTGCTGAACAGGGCATGCACCGTGTAGGAATGAATGGACCGTCACATCAGGCATCCTTATCCCATGTGCAGCTGGGACAGTGATAGGACAGGTACTTTCACGGGGAGACTCATCCAGTCTGGGCACCAGTCCCCCTCCAGAACCAGTGGAGACCTGCATCTACTTGAGAGACTGTGGCTTTGCACTCCCCAGGATGGCGCAGTGGGCAATCCACCCACTGTAGAGACTTGAGAGACTGTGGCTTTGCACTCCCCAGGATGGCACAGTGGGCAACCCACCCACTGTAGAGACTTGAGAGACTGTGGCTTTGCACTCCCCAGGATGGCACAGTGGGCAAACCACCCACTGTAGAGACTTGAGAGACTGTGTCTTTGCACTCCCCAGGATGGCACAGTGGGCAATCCACCCACTGTAGAGACTTGAGAGACTGTGGCTTTGCACTCCCCAGGATGGCACAGTGGGCAACCCACCCACTGTAGAGACTTGAGAGACTGTGGCTTTGCACTCCCCAGGATGGCACAGTGGGCAAACCACCCACTGTAGAGACTTGAGAGACTGTGGCTTTGCACTCCCCAGGATGGCACAGTGGGCAATCCACCCACTGTAGAGACTTGAGAGACTGTGGCTTTGCACTCCCCAGGATGGCACAGTGGGAACCCACACACTGTAGAGACTTGAGAGACTGTGGCTTTGCACTCCCCAGGATGGCAAAGTGGGCAAACCACCCACTGTAGTGACTTGAGAGACTGTGGCTTTGCACTCCCCAGGATGCATCAATGGGCATGGAGCCCCGTCGTGTATCTGGCTTCGCATTCATCTGGCTGAGGTGTCCCCCCCTTCCCTTCCTCCTGAGGTGCCTGTAGTGTTTCTATCTGATGCCCCGGCGGTGTTCTCTCCGATTTTGGTCAGGTATCTATTGTGGGCCTCGCCCATGCATTTTTGGACTGTTGGTGCACGGACATTGTTGTGTACATATCTGCACTACTTCTTGGATTGTATGTGTAAATAAGAGTGATTTTGAGATATATATCTGTATATTTTTGTATGACATGTATATTGGCACATTACAATGTTTGCCCGAATTTCGTATTGTCTTTGCATTCTTCCGGGGGGATTGTGGGTTGTTACTGTGATTTTTGTGACTGCATTGGTGTGTATGTTGTATAATGCGAGGGTGGGGGTGTTTGGTGGGTGTCCCCCTAACTTTTTCCTCCCCCCTCCCCCGTGTCGTAGGTGCAGTACTCACCGGTATCTTCTGCGCCTACGTAGCTGTTGGTCGTAAAGGAGCAGAAAAACAAGGGCAGGTAGGATTTGTAATTCCGGCTCCATGGTGTCCTCCTTCCTCGTGGGTTGTGCTAAGGTGAGCGTTTTCCCATTGCAGAAACTGTTTCCGCCGTGTTTTTATCCACGGTGAATCCGCCCCGGAAAAGGTGGCGGATTGGCGGGTTGTAATAGTGTGGGCGGTACATTGTCTCCCGTCTGTCTGTTGGCGGTAACCGCCGCTCTCTTGTCTGTACCGCCGTGGCGGGCGGTGTGTTAAAGTGGCTGTCTTTGTTGGCGGTTTCCGCCAGGGTCATAATTCCCTTTTTTTCTCCACCAGCCTGTTTGCGGTATTACCGCACCTTTAACACCGTCCGCCAGGGTTGTAATGACCACCACTGACATTTGGTACAGCTTATGCTCACAGGAATAATCAGACATGCATGCTTTCACTGGTTGAGAGACGTTTCCTGAATCAGGCTGTTGATAGAAGAAAAACAATAGAAAAAAGATAGAAGGGGGATAGGTGAAACACAATGTAAGAATGATCATGCATATAGTGTAACTAACATGCAAGGAAAGCTTGCTTTAGATTTTCAGCATGTAGGAAAGCCTTGTATATACAGGCCTTAATCCAGAACTGAAAGTAAGTGTGTGGGAACGAGAATGCAGACATGTATTTCTATTTAAGAAAATATGGGACGTTATGCTAAATAGACAAGACCCTATGATTCCAGGTGTATACTATATTTGTGGTAAAACTGCTTCTTATCGTCTCCCTCATGGATGGTATGGGACTTGTTATCTGGGAGTGATTTTCCCTAAAATGTACCAAATTGACAACATAAATGATAGTCAAGAACAGGATCAAAAAGAGCAATCTATTCAGAAATAGTTGGGGATATATTTGGAGCAATGATTCCTTCTATAGGAGTTGCTCTGAATGACATGAAGATTTGAAAATGGTCTATCATTGTAGACAAAATGTTAACAGATTTTTCTGGAGCAATACTTCTCATGGATACAGAAATGGCTGCTGTCTGTTCAATGGTTCTTCAGAACCGTCTTATGTTAGATATTCTTTTAGCAAAAGAGGGCAGAGTCTGTCAGATGGTTAAGGCACAATATTGAGCACTTTTATTTCAGACAACAATAAAGAAATGAAAAGCTACACTCTGACTTAAAGGACCTGAAACAACCAAGTGTGTGGGAAAATATAGGTAAAAGTTTTACTAAAGTGGGAAATTGGTTAGGAAATCTTGGTCAGGGTTTTGTGGGAACAATACTGAAACCATTCTTAAAAGTGGTTGTGTGTCTTATTTGTATAATCCGATTTTACAAACTGTACACATGCATGACATTGCAAAAGATGAAAAATGAACAGAGAACAGAAGAAATACAAATGGAAAAGATGAGAATCAAATACTTTTGTGATTTGAGAAATTGTGAAAATTTAAGGAAACCTAACAGTAGATATACTAACCAAACTAAGCTTTGAATTGTCTCATTAATGAAGTAATAAAGTGTTCTTTTGTTACGGCACAGATTGCCATCAGAGGAGGGATTATTAGAGAACAAACATTACTAATAAAATATGAGTGAGCAAATCTTATAATTAATGTGTACTAAAAGAGTTTAATTAGAGAAATGTGTGTCGGAAAAATAAAACGTGCATGTTTGAAATGTGGTTGACATGGTGTCAGTCACCTTGAGTTCTATGTGAAATAATAAATAACTTTGAAAATGTATTTTGATGAATCATAGCCATTTGTACTGACAAAAGATAATTAATATAAATAAAACTAACGATTAGAAATTATGATTGATTAATTAAATAATGTACTAAATATGGTTTTACTAATAAAACTGCTTTATTCTTCATGTATTAGCATTAGTAAAGGGCCTAAACATTAGTGTTTTTCCACAGCACTGAGTTGAGATATTATGCTGATTTCATTTAGAACCTTTTGCAAACATTGTTTATTAGCTATTCATTGAAAGGCTCACAGTGGAAATCTACTGTCTTGTTCTATTCTGTTCATTCTGTACTTCCTTGTGATAATAATTGAACGTTTTAGCAATGGGCTTTAGCTTCTGGTTGGAAATAATGTTAGCTAAATGTCGTGTTCTGTGCTGTTTTCTACAATGTTAATATTCTGTGGAAACTGCTGACCGGAGAGGAGTGTCAACATAGGCCTATCTTAAAGAAAAATTAAGAAAAGTCACAATCTGAAGAAAATGTGAAATTCAATTGGTTGCTCACTATCACTTCTTATAGTCTTACCCAATAGGAGTGTAGGTAGTGATTTTTGAAACTTTAATTTAGCAAGGTTTCAGATGTTTTTCAGTAGATGAGGAGGAGAAGAAGTGCTGTTATGCTATGATGATGATAGTTCAGTTACCTTAGACCCTACATTACTGAACTGTCACCCCTTTCATGTTCCTGCTGCTGATCGCTGAAAACCTGATGTTCCTGTGCTCTTCTGATGAAGACTCTGTTAACTGTTGTCTCATTTAGGAGAGGTGTAACCAATGTGCATTTGTTTTGTTTTCCCTTTGCAGGTTTCCCCTATGAAATCCAACCTCATATTTTTGCTAGCACCATAGTTCATATGTTTTCTAAATTAATTTTTGTCGTATTTTGATTTATGCATGTGACAAAGCCCAACCCCACACATGCTTTGTGGAATTAGAATTTGGTAGTAAGAATGCCTGACTGAATAACCAAATTGATTGTTTATTAATTGATTATGATTGATTCAACTGCACAACTAATGAAATCTGTTGTTATTTCTCAAATAATTCTGTATAATTCTTCTGGAGTGTTTAATGGTGATTGCTCTTATTAAACTAAGATTCTTTAAACATTTTTGACAGCCTGTGTTGTTCTGTATTGCTATCAACTGTTTTTGTTTATTATTTATGTGACTTTAGGATTGTTACTATAAGGACAATAAATGTTTAAATGTTCCTAACTTGGTGTGGTGATTCATGGCCACATAGGTCACGGTGAGTGTAAATTACTGACTCATTATTACATTTTCGTTGTTGTTTATAGCTATAAGTTCTCATTATTTGATTTAATGATCTTATTACTCCTGTCTGAGTCAAAAGATTTGAGTCGACCTCTGAGGGTAGTAGATGTCACTGCCCTATTATGTCACCTAAGCCTAATTTAGGAAGTCACACGCCCACAGGGGAAGACAGAGCGAGAGCACAAGAGAGGGCGAGACAGTGAAGAAGGGAGAGACTCAAGTCAGTCATATAGATATATTTACATAGATAGAGACACACATGAAGAGAGAGCAGGGGATAGAAAGTAAGATAGGAACACAGAAAAAGATGGCGGCACAAAAGATAGTGAGAGAGATAGAGAGAGAATGCAACGGAGAGACAGAGCAACAGCTTGCAAGAGATGGAACCAGGGAGAGAGAGAGGGCAACAAGAAAGAAAGGGAAATAGAAAGAGAGCACAAGAGAGAGGAGGAGTGAGAGAGTGAGAGAGAGCCATGGAGAGTGAGAGACTGCAACAGAGAGAGCAAAAGAAACTGAGCACCAGAGACACAGAAAGACTGAGGGCCACGGCCTTTGAGATCACTAGGGGTACTAGACAAGGTTGTCCACTCTCCCCATTATTGTTTAATCTCTATACAGAGCCGTTGGCAGAAAGGATTCGGAAAGACCTTATTAAGCCCTTCGTCAGTGCAGGTTGGGAAAAGAAAATATCATTATATGTGGATGACATTATGATCTACACAAGTAATCTGCGCCCTACCTTAGACAGACTGGAATGTTTAAAGCTGGATTTTGGGAAGGTATCGGGGTACGCTGTCAACATGTTGAAAACTGAAATCATGACTTGGAATATGGAGGATGAACATAGTCAGGGAAGGAAATAATTAAAATACTTGGGTATTAAGGTGTGCGATACCCTGGAGGATACTGTAGAGGTGAATTTTAACAGCACCGTGAAAGAGGCCATTAGGCTACTTCTAAGCTGGACTCATCTCCCACGCGCTCTATATGGTAGAACAAATCTGATAAAAATGGCTATTTTACCAAAATGTATGTTTCTTTTCAACAAGATTCCTCTAAACTTTATAAGTGGTTGGGTACCAAAGGTACAGGGGAAAACAGACTCCTTTATCTGGGCAGCCAAAGGAGTTAGAATCTCAAGAAAGAAGCTGAGAAGGAGATATGATAATGGAGGAATAGCAATCCCAGACTTGCAACTCTATGCTTGGGCCTTTCAGCAGAAGAACATGAAGGACTTACTATCTGGGTCAGGATGAAATCAGTTAAGGGAGGCTATGCTGAAGGGAATGGCAGGAGGAGAGGATAAGTTCATGTATAAATACGGCCACCCTAGTTTCTACAAAAAAGTGAAACTAAAAGTTTTACAGGCAGCAGGCCAGCTGTGGGCCCAGAAAATAACCAATCTAAGGTACTATAGCCAGTATGCCCATGTGTGGGTCTCCCTTGGAATGACGAAATGCCTTAAAGATAGTTTATCGTATCCCTTGAGGGAAGCAGGCATTGTAGAGTGGGGACAGATGTTTCAGTATGGGACATTTTTTACATGGGAGGACCTCATGGTCAAAACTCAGGGGTCTTTATCAAGATTTAAATACTATCAACTGCAAAGCTGGGAAAGATCCTTGTCAGAGGAAGGAACAGATACAATAGAACTGGAGGAGTTAATAGTTAATAATCCCAATCACAAAAAGGAAGTGGGGCATACTACAGTACACTTTTAGATGCCTCGGACAAAGATCAGCATACTCCAGTCACTATGTGGAGAGAAACGTTTCCGAGCGAAAATGTCACCCGTTTATGGTTGGTATCATGGAGCCTTTTGTATCAAGTGGTTAAACCTGCGTACTTGAGGATCATCTTTTTGTCCTTCATATGGCCTACTTCACTCCTAAGAAATTGGCAAAATTAAGTGGGGTAGGGAATATGGTCTGCAGAAAATGTGGCTCAGTTAAATCGGATGATCTTCACATGTTTTTTCTCTGCCCTTATGTTCGGGAATTCTGGGCGGAGTTTGTCAAAGTACTAAAAGAGATATTTCACCCGCAGTTATATGTGAGCCAGGAGTTGGTAGTTTTTGGGTGGTTACATAAATAAATTACTCTATATGGGCACTGAAGAAACCTTTTGTTTTACTTGATGTTATTGGGAAGAAGGGAGATCTGTAAACAATGGACATCTTGGAAGGCCCCCTCTAGAGTCGAGTGGTTGCATGAAGTAGCCTACATATGTAAGATGGACTCTAATCGAAACCATGCAAACAAGGCTGGAAAAGATGTGGTCTCCCTGGATGAGCTGGATAGGGAGGAAGGGTGGGGGAGATCACTAGTACACTATTAGTATTAGCTTTGTGTCGTGGTGGCGAGGTGTACTGTCTGATAGTTAGAGCCATGTGGGATTAAGATATGGTGATGGGTGGGTACACCCGTCGGTCTCGCCCTATTCTCTAACATCCCTCTCGGAGCACTTTGATCTTGCAAGGGCCATCATCACACTGAGAGAGCAAGATCTCGGAGCCCTGTTTGGAAGTGCAAAAGGCAAATGAGACATAAAAAAATAAAATCCAGAGGGTGAGAGAGGTTATAAAGACAGAGACCCAGAGGTGGTTATGTAGATAGATACAGTCAGGGTGGCATTGAGAGAGCTGGCTGAGGACACAGAAAATGAGAGAAAAACATAGAGGGTGGCAGAGAGATAGGAAAAGAGAAGAGGGACATAGAAAAAGAAGGAGCGAGAGATGGAGAGCAATAATTAACAAAAGAAATCGGAATTTAGGGTTATAATTACTATCTGCTCTGCTACCTTTTTGTTTTGAAAGTGCACCGAGATCATACTGTGAGTATCTTCTCATAAGGCCAAGCCAGAGTCTTGTAAAGGCCTTGTCCTTCCAGGATCTAGATAGTTTGGCCACACTAGAGCTGGATGAGTAAAGGGTCAACGCTTGTCATTCTGTAACAACTGCATCTGATTGGACTTATTGATGTCTTATGTGAACTCTGAACCCAACCAGTATATAGGACACCTTTACAATAGCGAACACTGCCATGAACATGGTAAATTGGATTCATGATTCTTTTTGCACAATAGGTTTTTTATCACCTATATTGGTTCATGATGTACAAAGCTCTGTCCATAGTCTGCAGCTGAGATGGCTGTTCAATGAAATGTGCAGCTCTGTTGTTCAGGTGATAATCAACAACACAAGCAGGGAGGGAGCTCCTTGTAAGGAATGACCTAACAATAAGGTGAGGACGCCCGCTGGCTCTTATTTCTCACATATTTATTTTATTTTGAAGCTTTATATAGCGCTCATCACCATGAGGCATTAAGGCACTTCATAGTAGAAGACTAAACACAAGGAGAATACATCATAGCAAACATGCAAGCTCAGTGCATAGTAATACAAAGATAAATGCACACATGTATGTTTACTCATGTGTAAATCTAATACTGCACCTATGTGTAAATCGACACTTTTTTTGCTATTCACAATTTCCAAGTGTAGCTTGCCACCTAAGAGACCTATTCAGCAACAGCATCTTGTAGCGCGTAAACTTCAACAAAAAGCTTCCTCAGCTTCCCTGTGGTCTTTGCTTGCAGGGGATAAGACCTGCAGGATATTATGCAAAGAGAAGTGGTATTGACTTGAGGGGGGTTCTAAGCACACGCTTTTGAATGCAAGGCAGTGGCGCCTGGCTTGTATTTATGGTGGGTGGGTACAATAATAATAATTTTTTAAAAGGCCTCCCCTCTCCTCACGGCATCCTCCTCTCCTCTTGTCGTGCTCCTGGACGCTCCAACGCAGGACCAGGAAACTGCACTAACAAATTCTGGCACTGCTTTTACGTTGGTAACCAGCATGAAGAAAGCGTCAAGATTGGAGGGAGGGGCCTCTCGCAGCGCTCACAAGAGCACCGGAAGCCTGTGCTTTCTCTGACCCAGCTGTCTTAAGGCAGCTGGGCTAGAGAAGTTTAAAGTGCACATGTCAGGCTGGCCATCACATGATGGCCAGCCAAAGGAACATGCGCACTTTAAACTAAAGTGCAGAGCTCCCTGCTGCTGTCACTCAGCAGCAATTGCCCCGCCCTGTCCTGATACTATTCAGGATCGGATGCTGAAAATAAAATGGTAATAAATAAATTTCATTACCATTTTATTTTTCAGCTCTGGGGGAATTTTTTAGCTGGGCGACGGTCCTCCGCTCTAATGGAGGGGCTGCTCCTGATGTAGGGTACCCTTCTAGTGATCTTGCTATTTATCTCATGAAAGGTAACCTGCTTACAAAGACCTTTCTAAACACACCATCCCATGCACTAAAGTTAAATGTGCAATGAGAGCATGTGCTTTATCTTAACACGTTTCCTATATTTCAGTAGCATCTTAAAAGATTCCTAGTTCACACAAATTCCTTCTTGAATTTCTTCTTGAATTCAATTGATATAATGGCAGTGCCTAGATCACACACATCAGTCAGTTTTAAGCCTTCACTTCCTGCCCAAGCTCTAGAATCACTACTATTCTCACCCCTCACAGTCTTCCTGATGAGATTTTAGACATGTGCCTTGTGAACATTGTGTAGGCTCTTTCAGTCATCTGTCCTCTCAGCACTGTGCGGTGCTTTTTCTGCTGCTGCCTGGGCTGTATGTTTTCTCTGTGTGAGGGTGACTGCTATTGCAGGTCCCTGAGTTATATGCCAGGGAAGCTTGCAATGATTCTGGCTTTACTGTTCATGTTCTGAAGTCACTGCTGCTGCCAGGAGTGTAACTAGTCTGTGTGAAGGCAGCATGGACTGCTGATGTGCATGTTGTACCTGTGCTGAGTGTGAGGGAAACATGCCCTGCTGCTGCCCATCCTGCACCTGTGCTGAGTGTGAGGGGAGCTTGTGCTCCTGGTGCCCATCCTGTCCCTGTGCTGAGTGTGAGGGGAGCTTGTGCTCCTGGTGCCCATCCTGTCCCTGTGCTGAGTGTGAGGGGAGCTTGCGCTCCTGGTGCCCATCCTGTCCCTGTGCTGAGTGTGAGGGAAGCTTGTGCTCCTGATGCCCATCCTGTCCCTGTGCTGAGTGTGAGGGGAGCTTGTGCTCCTGGTGCCCATCCTGTCCCTGTGCTGAGTGTGAGGGGGAGCTTGTGCTGCTGGTGCCCATTCTGTCCTTGTGCTGAGTGTGAGGGAAACATACCCTGATACTGCCCATCCTGTACCTGTGCTGAGTGTGAGGGCAGCGTGCTCTGCGGCTGCCCATCCTGTACCTGTGCTGAGTGTGAGGGGAGCGTGCGCTCCTGGTGCCCATTCTGCCCCTGTGCTGAGTGTGAGGGGAGCTTGTGCTGCTGGTGCCCATCCTGTACCTGTGCTGAGTGTGACGGGAGCTTGTGCTGCTGGTGCCCATTCTGTCCCTGTGCTGAGTGTGAGGGGAGCTTGCCCTGCTGGTGCCCATCCTGTACCTGTGCTGAGTGTGAGGGGAGCTTGTGCTCCTGGTGCCCATCCTGTACCCGTGCTGAGTGTGAGGGGAGCTTGCACACTTGGTGCCCATCCTGTCCCTGTGCTGAGTGTGAGGGGAGCTTGTGCTGCTGGTGCCCATCCTGTACCTGTGCTGAGTGTGACAGGAGCTTGTGCTGTTGGTGCCCATTCTGTCCCTGTGCTGAGCGTGACGGGAGCTTGTGCTGCTGGTGCCCATCCTGTACCTGTGGTGAGTGTGAGGGGAGCTTGCCCTGCTGGTGCCCATCCTGTCCCAGCGCTGAGTGTGAGGGAAGCTTGTGCTCCTGGTGCCCATTCTGTCCCTGTGCTGAGTGCGAGGGGAGCTTGCACTCCTGGTGCCCATTCTGTCCGTGTGCTGAGTGTGAGGGGAGCTTGTGCTCCTGGTGCCCATTCTGTCCCTGTGCTGAGTGTGAGGGGAGCTTGCGCTCCTGGTGCCCATTCTGTCCGTGTGCTGAGTGTGAGGGGAGCTTGTGCTCCTGGTGCCCATTCTGTCCCTGTGCTGAGTGTAAGGGGAGCTTGCGCTCCTGGTGCCCATTCTGTCCCTGTGCTGAGTGTGAGGGGAGCTTGCCCTGCTGGTGCCCATCCTGTCCCTGTGCTGAGTGTGAGGGGAGCTTGTGCTGCTGGTGCCCATCCTGTCCCAGCGCTGAGTGTGAGGGGAGCTTGCGCTGCTGGTGCCCATCCTGTCCCAGCGCTGAGTGTGAGGGGAGCTTGCGCTCCTGGTGCCCATCCTGTACCTGTGCTGAGTGTGAGGGGAGCTTGCGCTCCTGGTGCCCATCCTGTCCCTGTGCTGAGTGTGAGGGGAGCTTGTGCTCCTGGTGCCCATCCTGTCCCTGTGCTGAGTGTGAGGGGAGCTTGCCCTGCTGGTGCCCATCCTGTACCTGTGCTGAGTGTGAGGGGAGCTTGTGCTCCTGGTGCCCATCCTGTACCCGTGCTGAGTGTGAGGGGAGCTTGCACACTTGGTGCCCATCCTGTCCCTGTGCTGAGTGTGAGGGGAGCTTGTACTGCTGGTGCCCATCCTGTCCCTGTGCTGAGTGTGAGGGGAGCTTGCCCTGCTGGTGCCCATCCTGTCCCAGCGCTGAGTGTGAGGGGAGCTTGCACACCTGGTGCCCATTCTGTCCCTGTTCTGAGTGTGAGGGGAGCTTGCGCTGCTGGTGCCCATCCTGTCTCTGTGCTGAGTGTGAGGGGAGCTTGCCCTGCTGGTGCCCATCCTGTCCCTGCGCTGAGTGTGAGGGAAGCTTGTGCTCCTGGTGCCCATTCTGTCCCTGTGGTGAGTGTGAGGGGAGCTTGCGCTCCTGGTGCCCATCCTGTCCGTGTGCTGAGTGTGAGGGGAGCTTGCGCTCCTGGTGCCCATCCTGTCCCTGTGCTGAGTGTGAGGGGGAGCTTGTGCTGCTGGTGCCCATTCTGTCCTTGTGCTGAGTGTGAGGGAAACATACCCTGATACTGCCCATCCTGTACCTGTGCTGAGTGTGAGGGCAGCGTGCTCTGCGGCTGCCCATCCTGTACCTGTGCTGAGTGTGAGGGGAGCGTGCGCTCCTGGTGCCCATTCTGCCCCTGTGCTGAGTGTGAGGGGAGCTTGTGCTGCTGGTGCCCATCCTGTACCTGTGCTGAGTGTGACGGGAGCTTGTGCTGCTGGTGCCCATTCTGTCCCTGTGCTGAGTGTGAGGGGAGCTTGCCCTGCTGGTGCCCATCCTGTACCTGTGCTGAGTGTGAGGGGAGCTTGTGCTCCTGGTGCCCATCCTGTACCCGTGCTGAGTGTGAGGGGAGCTTGCACACTTGGTGCCCATCCTGTCCCTGTGCTGAGTGTGAGGGGAGCTTGTGCTGCTGGTGCCCATCCTGTACCTGTGCTGAGTGTGACAGGAGCTTGTGCTGTTGGTGCCCATTCTGTCCCTGTGCTGAGCGTGACGGGAGCTTGTGCTGCTGGTGCCCATCCTGTACCTGTGGTGAGTGTGAGGGGAGCTTGCCCTGCTGGTGCCCATCCTGTCCCAGCGCTGAGTGTGAGGGAAGCTTGTGCTCCTGGTGCCCATTCTGTCCCTGTGCTGAGTGCGAGGGGAGCTTGCACTCCTGGTGCCCATTCTGTCCGTGTGCTGAGTGTGAGGGGAGCTTGTGCTCCTGGTGCCCATTCTGTCCCTGTGCTGAGTGTGAGGGGAGCTTGCGCTCCTGGTGCCCATTCTGTCCGTGTGCTGAGTGTGAGGGGAGCTTGTGCTCCTGGTGCCCATTCTGTCCCTGTGCTGAGTGTAAGGGGAGCTTGCGCTCCTGGTGCCCATTCTGTCCCTGTGCTGAGTGTGAGGGGAGCTTGCCCTGCTGGTGCCCATCCTGTCCCTGTGCTGAGTGTGAGGGGAGCTTGTGCTGCTGGTGCCCATCCTGTCCCAGCGCTGAGTGTGAGGGGAGCTTGCGCTGCTGGTGCCCATCCTGTCCCAGCGCTGAGTGTGAGGGGAGCTTGCGCTCCTGGTGCCCATCCTGTACCTGTGCTGAGTGTGAGGGGAGCTTGCGCTCCTGGTGCCCATCCTGTCCCTGTGCTGAGTGTGAGGGGAGCTTGTGCTCCTGGTGCCCATCCTGTCCCTGTGCAGAGTGTGAGGGGAGCTTGCCCTGCTGGTGCCCATCCTGTACCTGTGCTGAGTGTGAGGGGAGCTTGTGCTCCTGGTGCCCATCCTGTACCCGTGCTGAGTGTGAGGGGAGCTTGCACACTTGGTGCCCATCCTGTCCCTGTGCTGAGTGTGAGGGGAGCTTGTACTGCTGGTGCCCATCCTGTCCCTGTGCTGAGTGTGAGGGGAGCTTGCCCTGCTGGTGCCCATCCTGTCCCAGCGCTGAGTGTGAGGGGAGCTTGCACACCTGGTGCCCATTCTGTCCCTGTTCTGAGTGTGAGGGGAGCTTGCGCTGCTGGTGCCCATCCTGTCTCTGTGCTGAGTGTGAGGGGAGCTTGCCCTGCTGGTGCCCATCCTGTCCCTGCGCTGAGTGTGAGGGAAGCTTGTGCTCCTGGTGCCCATTCTGTCCCTGTGCTGAGTGTGAGGGGAGCTTGCGCTCCTGGTGCCCATCCTGTCCGTGTGCTGAGTGTGAGGGGAGCTTGCGCTCCTGGTGCCCATTCTGTCCCTGTGCTGAGTGTGAGGGGAGCTTGCGCTCCTGGTGCCCATTCTGTCCGTGTGCTGAGTGTGAGGGGAGCTTGCGCTCCTGGTGCCCATTCTGTCCCTGTGCTGAGTGTGAGGGGAGCTTGCGCTCCTGGTGCCCATCCTGTCCCTGTGCTGAGTGTGAGGGGAGCTTGCGCTCCTGGTGCCCATCCTGTCCCTGTGCTGAATGTGAGGGGAGCCTGCCCTGCTGGTGCCCATCCTGTACCTGTGCTGAGTGTGAGGGGAGCTTGTGCTCCTGGTGGCCATCCTGTACCCGTGCTCAGTGTGAGGGGAGGTTGCACACTTGGTGCCCATCCTGTCCCTGTGCTGAGTGTGAGGGGAGCTTGTGCTGCTGGTGCCCATCCTGTCCCTGTGCTGAGTGTGAGGGGAGCTTGTGCTCCTGGTGCCCATCCTGTCCCTGTGCTAACTGTGAGGGGAGCGTGCGCTCCTGGTGCCCATTCTGCCCCTGTGCTGAGTGTGAGGGGAGCGTGCGCTCCTGGTGCCCATCCTGTGCCTGTGCTGAGTGTGAGGGGAGCTTGTGCTGCTGGTGCCCATCCTGTCCATGTGCTGAGTGTGAGGGGAGCTTGTGCTGCTGGTGCCCATCCTGTACCTGTGCTGAGTGTGACGGGAGCTTGTGCTGCTTGTGCCCATTCTGTCCCTGTGCTGAGTGTGAGGAGAGCTTGCCCTGCTGGTGCCCATCCTGTACCTGTGCTGAGTGTGAGGGGAGCTTGTGCTCCTGGTGCCCATCCTGTACCCGTGCTGAGTGTGAGGGGAGCTTGCACACTTGGTGCCCATCTTGTCCCTGTGCTGAGTGTGAGGGGAGCTTGTGCTGCTGGTGCCCATCCTGTACCTGTGCTGAGTGTGACAGGAGCTTGTGCTGCTGGTGCCCATTCTGTCCCTGTGCTGAGCGTGACGGGAGCTTGTGCTGCTGGTGCCCATCCTGTACCTGTGCTGAGTGTGAGGGGAGCTTGTGCTCCTGGTGCCCATCCTGTCCCTGTGCTGAGTGTGAGGGGAGCGTGTTCTGCTGGTGCCCATTCTGTACCTGTGCTGAGTGTGAGGGGAGCTTGTGCTCCTGGTGCCCATCCTGTCCCTGTGCTGAGTGTGAGGGGAGCGTGCGCTGCTGGTGCCCATTCTGTACCTGTGCTGAGTGTGAGGGGAGCTTGCACACTTGGTGCCCATCCTGTCCCTGTGCTGAGTGTGAGGGGAGCGTGCGCTGCTGGTGCCCATCCTGTGCCTGTGCTGAGTGTGAGGGGAGCTTGTGCTCCTGGTGCCCATTCTGTCCGTGTGCTGACTGTGAGGGGAGCTTGTGCTCCTGGTGCCCATCCTGTACCTGTGCTGAGTGTGAGGGGAGCTTGCACACTTGGTGCCCATCCTGTACCTGTGCTGAGTGTGAGGGGAGCTTGCACACTTGGTGCCCATCCTGTACCTGTGTTGAGTGTGAGGGGAGCTTGTGCTCCTGGTGTCCATCCTGTCCCTGTGCTGAGTGTGAGGGGAGCTTGTGCTACTGGTGCCCATCCTGTACCTGTGCTGAGTGTGAGGGGAGCTTGCACACTTGGTGCCCATCCTGTACCTGTGCTGAGTGTGAGGGGAGCTTGTGCTCCTGGTGCCCATCCTGTCCCAGAGCTGAGTGTGAGGGGAGCTTGCGCTCCTGGTGCCCATTCTGTCCGTGTGCTGAGTGTGAGGGGAGCGTGTGCTCCTGGTGCCCATTCTGTCCCTGTGCTGAGTGTGAGGGGAGCTTGCCCTGCTGGTGCCCATCCTGTCCCTGTGCTGAGTGTGAGGGGAGCTTGCCCTGCTGGTGCCCATCCTGTCCCTGTGCTGAGTGTGAGGGGAGCTTGCCCTGCTGGTGCCCATCATGTCCCAGCGCTGAGTGTGAGGGGAGCTTGCGCTGCTGGTGCCCATCTTGTCCCAGCGCTGAGTGTGAGGGGAGCTTGCGCTCCTGGTGCCCATCCTGTACCTGTGCTGAGTGTGAGGGGAGCTTGTGCTCCTGGTGCCCATCCTGTACCTGTGCTGAGTGTGAGGGGAGCTTGCACACTTGGTGCCCATCCTGTACCTGTGCTGAGTGTGAGGGGAGCTTGCCCTGCTGGTGCCCATCCTGTACCTGTGCTGAGTGTGAGGGGAGCTTGCACTCCTGGTCCCCATTCAGTACCTGTGCAGAGTGTGAGGGAAGCTTGTGCTCCTGGTGCCCATCCTGTCCCTGTGCTGAGTGTGAGGGGAGCTTGTGCTGCTGGTGCCCATCCTGTCCCTGTGCTGATGTGAGGGGAGCTTGCCCTGCTGGTGCCCATCCTGTCCCAGCGCTGAGTGTGAGGGGAGCTTGCACTCCTGGTCCCCATTCAGTACCTGTGCAGAGTGTGACGGGAGCTTGTGCTGCTGGTGCCCATCCTGTACCTGTGCTGAGTGTGAGGGGAGCTTGTGCTGCTGCCCATCCTGTACCTGTGCTGAGTGTGAGGGGAGCTTGTGCTGCTGCCCATCCTGTACCTGTGCTGAGTGTGAGGAGTTCTTGTCAGATATTTGGAGCACAGCTGCTTAGCTTTACATAAATATATTTCTTCTCCATCATCTTCTGAATATTTCTTTAGCTTCCTTTGTGGGTTTGTGCTCAGTGGGGCTTTCATGTCTTCCGGACCATCATTCCACTGACTTGGGGTTGGGTGGTTTGGCCAGAAACAAGGATGGTGCACTCTAATACATTTTGCTGCCCCCAGGGAAGCTGCAAAGTTGTGGCTGTCTTAGCAGCAGCACAATAATGAGGGACAGAGCTGCATTTTAAAGCAGGTGCTCTGTTTTCATAATACAAGTGACACCTGGCTCACACATCAAAGGGGACAGAGATCCCCCTGCAGGCAGGTGCAGCGATGGCCTGCACCTGCCTACAGGGGAGTGTTGGGTCCCATGGGGCCTCTTTTCTCCTCTTTCTCCCCCTTTTCCACCTCTTTGTGGCGACCCCTGTTAGCACGTCTGACCTTAATAAGTAAACTTACAAAGGGACGCATATAGGTCGATAAACCTTTTGACTCGCAATTAAGATGTTCTTACCATAGATCCAGTACATAATCAATAATTAATACACAATAGTCAATATTCAATTAGTAATCAATAACATCAATACTCAATTAAGTCAGTAATTGTCACGCACCATGACACCTTCAGTAAAAGTTTAGAATGTTTATTTCCCTATATTAACAATGCTAAGGTCATGTAGATTAATCTCAAAATCAGATGGAACACATACAGAAACAACACTGGTTGTCCAAAACGGCGGAAGAAACGCAATTTAATCAAAGCTTGAACTACAACACATTCTAAAGTTATGGTGCAAATCAATAGCAAAGTCAACTGCGTCAACGTTATAGCATACATGGAATTCAGCAGCAAAATTCATCAATCATTACTCCCGGTTACTGTAAGTCATTAGTGAGAAGCCTTAACTAACATCAGATTAGCATCAGCATGTTCGGCTTCATGGAAAACAATTTGGTAACACAAATTTGTATCAAAACAGCGCAGTTGGCACCTAGAAAGAAAAAGCAAATATGCATGATAATCACAGGCTATAATATACCTATCCTCAGCATGGTTCAGCAAAGCAGAGTCAATCTTCGTCTTCAGGACATTAGTCAGTCAGCAAAGCATCAGGCTTCAGCATCAGAATTAAAGGGCAAAGTCTGTAAGCATTAAAGTTAAGCACGTCTCTTATCAAGACGCATAAGAAAGTAATAACCTCTTGGTCAGAAACTATGGGCAGAAGCCAAGGGCAGAAATGTGTCCCAGAATGTCTGTCTTCTCACTGTGCAGTGTCGTTAAGTTAAAGTCACCTAAACTATCCCCCAAATCCCTATTGGTCAGTTAATCGTATGTTCACCCTCTGTCCAATAAAACTAATATCCCAAATCTATGAATTCTAATATTTCTCCATTCTCACATTGTTGATTGGTTCGTCTTGCAATGTCCCAATCATCCCGCTTGTCAGGTAACATTATTGTTGCAGCTTCTACTCTAGTCAGTATCTTCATTGTTCTTGTCCTGGGAAAGTCATTCTCGTACACATTACACATAAAATGTTGCATTAGCAAGAACATAATCTGCTAGCAGTTGGTTCTCATGAAAAGCTTCCATTTTGAGCACATTTAAACAATACAATAGACATTCATAGTTTAACTTCTCTTGGTCAGCATTTTATTAAACGCTAAGAAATACAGCTTTTACATGAGGCCTGGCACATAGGCCAAGACACTCGCACAATTTATAAAGCTAAAGCAAACTTCATAACGCTTAATATGACATATTACTGCATTAGTCTAACATATATTCAACATTTAATAATATTTAATCATTAATTAGTACATTTCGTTAACATTGGTGGCCATTCTTCGTGATCGCATTTTAAAATGCGTGAACTATTTTTCTACGTTATTTCATTGTCTACTTAAACTTATTATTCAAAATACATAAACAATCATTAATAATTTTTATTAAAACACCTGCGCTAGCACCCCTGAGGGCCTCTTTGCCCACGTCCACAATACAGAGCGCATGCAGGGGGAAATTGTTTCCCTCATTGCCCTGGGCCACACCCCATGCTAATGAGGGAACATCCACCTGTGATAGCACCAGCGCTATATGGGCGAACGTTCTTTCTGCATTACAAAAAGGGCCACACAAGTGTCTGCAGTACGCTGGAGTAGAGAAAAGTGTTCCCACCCAGTACACTGGAGTACACAGGGTGCTGCAGAACACTGGGGCAAAGAAAGGTTTTCCCACCCAATCCCATTTAGAGAGTTTAGGGACATAATTTTCCTTGTCACTCTCCTGTGTTTTTAATCTTGACATAGGCTCTTTATATAGCAATAGAACATCCTTTCTTAGGGCCTATAGTCAATTTTAACCCTACACTTTTCAGTTCTTCACACCACACGACTGCAGGCCTGAGAACATCCCTGTAGACAACTTTAACACTTTTTCAATTAAAAGTTCTCCAGCAGAGAGACCCCTTTCAGGGTCACTCGGGCATTGCAGCACTGGCCTAATGAGGAGCAGGCCCGATGATGAAGGACGCCACCTATTGGTGGGAGAGGGCTCTTGCTTCTAATAAATGAGTGCTTAGATTACCTGGTCACTCTTCAGTAGTTGGGTTTGAGTGGGACTCCACGGAACGGAATAGTGTACCTTACAGTATCTGGCTTTAAAGTTGGGAGACCATACACTGGACCGGTTAACTCTCCCAGTCCCCCTAGTGATTTAGTAATTAAGGCCCATATTTATACTTTTTTAGTGCCACATTTGCGTAACTTTTTGACGCAAAAGCGGTGCAAATGTACAAAATATAATTGTATTTTGAAAGTTTGCGCTGCTTTTTTGTAAAGAAATTACGCAAATGAGGCGCTAAAAAAGTATAAATATGGGCCTAAAATTTTACTCAGGCCTACTTCAGTTACATTGTCAACATCCTATCAGATACCAGTGTCCAGTTGGTTCTTTGGAAACATACCAAGTCTCAAACTCACGAAACACATGGTTGTCAAATTAAATCACAGAACTTGAAATATAGAGCTGGATGACAAGGTGTGAGACGGCAACCCTCCCCTTGAAAGGTGTTTTCATTCTTTCTAAAAATCATGTTGTATTTACTTGTGATGAGCCCAAAGCCTTTATTTTTTTTTTAATAAATGTGATTCGCCATGTTGATGAAACTAACCTGTCAAATAGCTCTCGATTCAAAACAGTTCTTCAAGTTGGTTTGGTGGATCACACTGACCAACGTATATTTTGACGCTTCACTATTTCACTTGCATCCTGTCTTCCGATTTTGTTCCCTATTCCACCTTTGTCTCTCATTTCTATCCTGTGTTTCCTCTGCTGTTTCTTACTACCTATCCGCTCTACCAATTTAATACCCTGTGTAACCACCATTTGTCTACTTTTTCCAATTTTGTGTATCACACTTCCCAATAACTTTTCCGACTTGCAGAATGCTACTCCTGTACCACCTACTACCCTGTGCTTTGTTGATAGAATAATCTCCTGATGTGATGATGAGGCCAGTGCTTAATTTGTGCCTGTTGTTTCTAGTGCGTAGCACCAGCACTTATTTTTTAGGTCTGGCGCTTATTTTTCTGCCTCAAGAATTTACTGCGAGCAAAAGACACATATGGGAAAGACAGAGGAAGAGAAAAACGAAAAAGCGTCACAAGTGGAGAAAGCAGAAAGCTGCAAGTGTGAGCTGAAGGGGCAGGGAGTGGCTGTAAATGGACTGAAGAAGCCCGAGATGGCTTCAGGATTACGCTGCCTCAGTATTCCGTGCTTGCACATTTAATTGCAGTAGCCGTGTGTTTAACAGGAGGGCCTTGGGCACCGGCACGTTTTTTTTTACAAATTAAGCGCTGGATGAGGCTGATCCTCAATAAGTTGCACAGAATCAGATTTACAACCACTGAGCCTAGAAAGCACGTCCAAGTCCTAGCTGCCTCACTCAGTGACCCCATCAGTGTTCCAGCCTGGAACCTTTACATGTCATCCTGGAACCTAACAATGTCATAAGGCACACCTAATATAAACCACATAAAAATATACCACATTTCCCTTCTCAGATACCCCCCATTTAGTGCTCTGTCCTTTCTTCCTCATTCTCGCTTCCTTCTTATATTTTGTCGTTCTGTATTCTCTCTCCGGTCTCCATTAACATTCCAACTTTTAAAGTTGAATTACAGTGGCAAAGGAAAACAGCCAACTGCAATCCCAACCTTCTTTATTTCATGGTCTTTTTTTTAATTTTGTCTCGTTTATTTTTTGGATGCAAAATTCCCATTTCTATACTTGAACATTGTGGACATTTTTGTGCCTTTTTGTGTGTCTTTCTTTTACTTCCGGATTTGAGATTTGATATGGGGGTGCATTTTTTATTGCTTTTCATTACTTTTAACCTTGGTCATATTTACTTCCTGCAGGAAACCAGAGCCCAGATTTACGAAGGGTTTGCATTGCCCTTGCGTCATTCAAGGTGACGCAAGGCGGTGCAAGCCTTTTAGCGGGATTTACTAAGCCACGCAAAGTCACCTTGCATGGCTCTGCATGACTTAGTAAATCCAGAGTAACACAAGGCAGCGCAAATCACTGCCTTGTGTTACGCTGCGTTGGGAAGGCGTTCCATGGGTAGAGCATAGGCATTCTCATGCGTTCGCCCATGGATTTTGACGCACTCCCCGATTTACTATGGATAGTAAACCTGGGATTGCATCAAAATGGTACACCTTCTCAACAGAAGCGTAATGAGGAGAAATATATTTATTTCTTCTTGTTATTTCCTCTTTCTATGTGGGAGGCATTCTACAACACACATAGAAAGAGTAAATTGGCTCTAAGGATTGTTTTTGTGCAGGAAGATGTCCCTTCCTGCAAAAAAACAAACCTGCGTTTCACGCAGACACCCTTTCACTGTGGTGAAATGAAGTCTGCAGTGGTACTAGGCAGCAATCAGTGTACCAGCGCAAAGAGGGAGCATGAAAGCATCATAACTTAGTAGATATGATGCATTTCTGCTCTCCCTTTCATGCAACGCAGCACTGCACGTTGTCTTGCTGCATCGTGTTGTATGAAATACTGATAAGCCTGCCACCAGGTTTCACCTCTTTGCAGTCCCGGCCCGCTTCGCTCGAAAGGAGCGGGGAGGTGCAGTGCGCCGGGGGCGCCTAAAATGTGATAAAATTTAAACAATGTAAAAACCACTTACCTTTTTGGCACGGTCCCACACCACGCTCCTGGCTGGGCGCTCCCAGGCAGACTGGGAGCCTGTGCAGACTCTCCAGCCCGGCAACTGTAATGCTGGGCTGGAGAGAGCCTACCGTGCATGTGTGATTGGCCGGCCCAAGCCAGCCGGCCAAACATACATGCGCAGTGAGGCAGAGTGTTGAGCACTCCCCCTCACAGCTCCTCACCCCAGGTGCCCCGCCCCTTTCACAACAAGGTTGATAATAAACATAGTTTGTTATCCCTTCAGTTGTGAAAGTTTCCCAGCTTTGGTTGCTGGCGGGGGTGGGGAGGGGTGGCGATCCTCCGCCCTAAAGGAAAAGCCGCCCCTTCCTATTTGGGATTATACAAATTGATTTTTGAAAGAATTAGGTAATAAACTCCGGGCTTAGTGCTGCAACTTCTGTTTAAAATAAATATCCAGTCGAACCACAGGCCTTGCTTTGTGGACTGATAAGAACCAAGCTCTGCTGTGCAGACAGTGAAGATGACCCCATCGACCATCCACGACCCACTTCCTGAAGTTTTGTGTTTGTGTATTCATTTGATTGCTTGGCATAAAATCATTATGCCACATTTGGGCCTCTGACAATGTAATTATATAGATATGCAAAAATGGACTCTGGGAAGTATATAAGGTTGCAGTGATTATGGTGTGCGTTGTGTAACACGGTTTTCCGGGTTGTTGAAACTATTAACTAGTGTAGCAGTCCTTGAGCCATTGATCAGTGGTCTGAGGTCAGAGCACAGACTTCTGATAGGTCCATAGTCAGGGCATCTTCAGTTGTAATCCACACTACTTTGAAGAAGAGAGCGTTGATGGCTGTAGCTCAGTGAAAACGCTGCATAACTCGTTGCTCTTTCTTTTGACCTGTCTTTCAGACTCACCCCACGGTCAGTCAACGTCCACAGGTGGAACCATGCAGAGCCAGGCGTCTCCAGCGCACCGTCAGTGCTCCTGCTCCAAATACCACCACGGAGGATGGGTTGACCCTCATTGCAGAAGATGGTAGGACAACTTCAAACTTTAGGTCTATCTCTGTTGGCTTCTATCCCAAGTCACATTTTTCAAATGAGAAACTTGACACGTGGAGAAATAACCCTATTCGTGCTGCTAAATAAAAACTGTTTTCAGTTTATATCTGTTCTTGTTTCAACCAAGTGCAAAACAAAGAGTGACCAATCAAAACATTGCAAAGCGTTCACAAATGAGGCTCGATCATGAAGGAGGTTTGGCCAATTCATAAACAAAGAGTGTGGGCAAGTATGTGCAGTGACAGCTTTATTATTTTCGTGATTTTCAAAAGTGGCAGGAATACTATGGCTTCGTGGTTTCCCTTATGTACGAGAAACCACGGAAAATGATAACCTCAGTAGCAGGGCTGCAGATTGCGCGGAGAGCAGAAGCTTCTCTTGCACAGAGCCAGGGATGAGGGCCAATTGTACACGTTTCCGTTTTTTGTAATGATTTTTCCTCCCTGTGATGAAATCGCTTCCCCTGCGTGCCCGAACAAATGGGCGTGTTTGTGTATCTTTCACACAATCATTGCACCATGTAAATCTACCCCTGATATGAAAATGTGAAATGCCACGGGAAGATGTGACACACAAGGAACTTACCTGCAAGCTTTTTTTTATCCATGAGATGATGAGATTTACGCCTGGAAATTCCAAAGTAACTCTTGCAAAAGTGAGAACTGCTAACAAAAAATGTTGGTGAATGGGTCCCCCTGGGGAAGTGGAGTAACGAAACTTGAGCCCTCCTACACAGTACATGGACTCACTCAAGAGTTTTAGGCCTGGGTACTGTGCTGAGGGGGGCTCCTAGAGCTCGGGGCCTCACCTCATATCGGAGGCTGCGGGGACCTTTGTTACATCACTGCCCATGGGTGTTCTTATTGGCATTGCCAGCTCGTTTTACACTCCCGTAGTCAAACTTTACCATCCGAACCACACACTTATGCGTAAAGAAAATCTGTCCACCCAGTGGATTGTGGCAAACGTAAGTGCAAATGTAAAAATACGCAAAACTTGATTCTCTGAATGAAAATTTATGTGCACAAACTTTCTGAGAATCATCCTTTACGTTCCTAGGGCCGATTTCGAGTTTTACATACTGGGTACTCATGGGGGACAGGTACACTGTTAGTCGAGCTCTCAGTCTGACAGCTCTATAATAATTGGGGGAACTCATCCTTCAGACGGCAGTGAACTTGGCCCCTTGGAGGAAGAACTTCAGTCCATCCCGCACTGTTTGGAGCAGATGGTCGATTGTATTTTTTTCTGTCGATCCTAACAACCCGGCGGTACTGAACACAAATAAAGAAAAATATACCCCACAGCTTGGGAGAAAACTCCTGTGGTGTGGGGGCAATTTTTTTTTTCAAAAACAAACTCACGCTTTTGGAGTTCTTTTTAAAAACAAAATAGTTTGGTATGTGGCCTCCTGAAAGATGGCGATCATGCACCAAACTAGCAGTGGCTGCAGAGAAACTGTCATGCACACGAACCGTCATGATGGTGGTTCCTCTGAAAGGATGGTGAACTCAACTGGGCTGGCTGTGATCTCTGAATATCCATTTATTAGATGCGTGAACCCATCTTGCGTCAATGAAATGCAAGGTGGGCGTTCCAATCCAAAAAATGACACTAAACCCTTAGCAACATGTTTATCCCCCCGCGCAAAAATGATGCACGGGTGGGAGGCAGACCCAAATAATGATGCTAAGCTTGCTTAACGTCATTATTTAACGCCTGCGTCATACCAGGCTTTAAGGTACCAGTGGACCCATTTTCATGGCCAAACACATTGGAATGGGCCCACAGGTGCCAACACCAAGCCTTAAGAACACCCCCACCCACACCAGAGTGACACCATAGGATGGGGGACCCCATCCCAAGTGAGTAAGGTAAGTATTTTAAATAGTTTTTTTAAGTGCCATTGGGGGCCCTTACATGAGGCCCCCTGCCAGGCACTGGGTGCAATTGCCATGCCCATCGGACACTGTTCCCCTGTGCTGGCCACTGGGGTGGTGGGCATGACTCCCGTCTTTACTAAGACAGGAGTCATTTTTGGGTGGTTGTGCGTCAGGAAATGACGCTAGGCTGGTTACTCGTATTATTTTTGACGTTATCCGCTTACCGTCATTTTCTCTTGCACAACCTCCTTTTCCCATACCCCCACCTGGATAGCGTTTTTTTTTTATATATTAGCCCAAGCTTAGCGCCGGTTAGCGTCATTCCTTAAATATGGCACCTGGCTGGCACTGTAGAATGGCGCAAGCTGGCGCTAAACTCTTTGATGCAAAACTGTGTTAGCGCAGTTTTGCGTCAAAAAGTATAAATCTGGGCCACAGTGTCCTTCTAAAAGAGAGCAGGGTGGCCTGGTAGCATGGTGGCCAGCCTCTTCTCGGACAGTGGGACAGATGCATTTTTCACCTAGACCATGTTCACACATTTTTAAAAACTCCACCAACTAGATCTATTTGCCAAGATAAAAAAGAAAGTTCTGAATCACAATTTCAAACACCCACCTCTACCGGATAGACAAAACATTTGCAAAACCTATTGGTTTGGGCTTCACAAGGTGGTGAAATGGTTATTTTTTTCATTTTTATAACAAGGATTTGCACAGTAATAATAAAAAAGAAAACATGCCACCACTTAACATAGACACCATAAAATTGCTATAGGAAAATTTAAGTTTGGAACAAAAAACTTTCAAATATAATTTTAATATAAGTGCCGCCTAGTTGATAGGTGTACTTAAAATAGGTAAATAACCCTTTTTAGCTTCAACGTGCATCACAGGTATATATGAAACTTCTTGACCCAAAGATGATATACTATAGCTGTTGAATTACCATAACTGAAAGATATTGTTTAAACACAAAAGGATGACTAAAAAGCGTAAAAAGATGAAGAATGGAAAAAGAAACTGGAAAAAAGTGTTAACACCTTCTCTCTCCCCCACCTCCATGCTCCCCTGGCACCGAAGTGCTCTACCTTTTAGGCACATGTGATCAGAAAACATGCCACCTCTCACAGTGGAAGAGAGCAGTGGTGTACCTAATGTCCCATGCAGTGTTAGGCATTTAATGATTGTTGAAGAGACCAAAGGATGAAGAGGGCTGACCTGAAGCCCATCTATGTATGTATATATGTATGCATTTTTTATTTATGAAATGTTTTGATTACTTGAGGCTGGTAAAACCAACAATGCTGTCGCCAGTCTGTCTTGGGCCAGCATGCAGCGCGTATTTCCTTTTTCTTGTAAACGTATGCAATGTGCAAAAATTATAAAAAACAAAATAAAGGAGGGTCTCAGCAGCCCAGACACACCAGCCCTGCTAGTGAATTGCACTCAATTTTTTGTGGATGTTCAACATATGATTAAGCGAAATGCCATCATTCACATCAAGAGAGCCAAGAGGGCTGACCCATTTACCCACACTTTATGGTGTGTTGGTGAGAAGCAAAATGAGCTTACAAGCTCCACAGGCCAAATGAAAGAGGGCTGACCCTTTCTATGTGCATGCAGGTGTAATCATTTATGTACTTCTTTTCCTATAACATGGGGCTGACGAAAAAGCTAACGGTGTCTCTATGCCAGACCCAAATAATTTGTGTATTGGCATGTCAGTGTTGTGGGGGCTGCAAAACTTTTATATAATTTAACAATGCTGAAGGAAAAGAGAAAAAAAGGACCCCTGGTGAGAGCTTTGTTGAAGAATTGCAGGTCACAAGTCATTGTAATCTACCAATGTAGCCATTTTGTATCACTTCATGTTCAATAATTACTGAGACAACTTTAGCTGTTGACTCAACCTGTTGTTTCCAGTATACACATAGTGGCATTGAGGTCACCCGGTTGCTCATGATTAAGAGGCTTTACTTTCTATCACAGTTGTCTCCTCATAATTCTAGGGGTTACTTCCCTATTCTTCTGTTTGTCCCACACTGGAGCATTTAGGTCTCACATTCTCCTGATTGGTTGAAGGGTATCCTTGCACTGCTGACGCTGCTCGCACACATAGAAGTACTTTTTTCTTTTCCTTAAATCACTTCATGGGAGGGCATGTGTTTTCCTGCTCTCTGTCTGTATACTCTTCCCCCTTTACTGTGCTCCGTCCCTGTTGCCCTCCATGTTGCTTGTCTTTTTCTGTGTTGAGTCTCATGCCCCTCTGCAGCTTGTTTATTACCTCCATCCCTCGTGTTTTTTATTTTATTTCCCGGTGCAATACATTATTGCTCCCCCATTCCTCTCCGCTTGTCGCCTCTATATATAGTTTTATTTGAAATGTTATGCTTGCCGCATCAGTGGCCATTTTTAGGTCCAGCGCGCAAGCGCTTTGACCTGTTGTGAGTCTTGTGGGTTTTTAACAACGCCCACCGCAAGCCCATCACTTTCACTCGTTCGTGGACTTGCCTTTCAAAAATCTTTGTTATCATTGGTAAATGCTTTATGCTTGTCCCGCCTACGGGCAGTTTGATTACCGCCTTTGCAATCGACCCTATTACAAGGAAAATTGCACGTTTGCCAATATGTTTGACTGCAAGCAAAATTCTTTTTCCTTTTGTGTCTCTCCTAAGCACTTATTCTCGTGGCGGCCGTGGCGCTTTGAATCAGCTTGCTTATGTCAACTCTTTCACTTTTCATTTTTGATTTCTGTTGCAAGAAAAGTCCAGTTCGGAATTTACAACGCCAATAGCTCTAACTCGAGCAAACGCAAGACCCATTGCATTTCACATGGTTGTTCTAAAAATGAGGTTTTACTCATTTCGAGATGGCCACCCACAATCACACAGGAGCACACATGTGTGGTCAGCCGCAAGAAAAGGATTTGTATTATTTGAACAAATCCTACAGACAGCTTTAGTGATCTCCCAGCCACGTCTTCTGAAAAATCATAATAAAATACATATGTATATATATAAATATATGCATAAATGGGCTTTTATTCAGCTCTCTTCTCCAGTTTGCATCTCAGATTTTGCTGTTGCCCTGCACAGCGTGCAGTAGGGGACACTCTTGTCAACCCACATCATCCCTTGGCTGTCTTGCATTCTGAGTCATGGCATCTTGTACTCTGCTGCCTGAAACCGGGTGCACTTCAGTGCCACCCATGGTGGTCCCAGGGTGCTGGACAACTACCTTATTGTCTTGATTTTTTATATTCTTGCCAATTTATTTATATTTTGCAACTTTTTGCACCAAAGAGTAAATTAAAAAAAGTTTTAAAACTTGCCAAGGCCGGACCGTTTTGGTTTGCCAATGCTTATTTTTTTATTTTCACTGTCCATTCAGTCTCCTCTGCCCATAGTACATGAGGACACTTCCTTCCCCTCAGCCCGATATGAGAAGTGTTTATAGAAAATATAACATACTTTTGGAACGCCGGTCCTAACCAATTCAAAGCACGTCAGCCTGTGAGGTTGGACATCTATACATTCTGACACAAAGCTGACGATGAAAACATAGTCATTCCCACCTTTATTGATCGCTGGTTGAGGTTAGCTTTCTGAATCTAAGTTTACCCTCTCTTTTGTAGCACTTCCAATGCTCCTTTATTTTTTGGTTTATCCAATTAAAGATTACAATTCCCCATAAGAAGATCCTCCGTGATAGTGGTAGGGCGCAAAATGCAGTGTCAGTGATTTTCATTGATAGTGCTTGAATGTAAAATGCAGTGTCAGTGATTATCATTGACAGTGCTTGGACATAAAATAAAGTGTCAGTGACTTCCATTGATAGTGCTTGAATGTAAAATGCAGTGTCAGTGATTATCATTAACAGTGCTTGGACATAAAATGCAGTGTCAGTGATTTTCATTGATAGTGCTTGAATGTAAAATGCAGTGTCAGTGATTTTCATTGATAGTGCTTGAATGTAAAATGCAGTGTCAGTGATTTTAATTGATAGTGCTTGGACATAAAATGCAGTGTCAGTGATTTCCATTGATAGTGCTTGAATGTAAAATGCAGTGCCCGTGATTTCCACTGATAGTGCTTGAATGTAAAATGCAGTGTCAGTGATTACCATTTGGAGTGCTTGCAGTGTCGGTGATTACCATTGAGAGGGCTTGGACATAAAATGCAGTGTCGCTGATGACCATTGAGAGTGCTTGCAGTGTCAATGATTACCATTGAGAGTGCTTGGACATAAAATGCAGTGTTGGTATTATTGAGAGTGCTTGGACATAAAATGCAGTGTCGGTGATTACCATTGAGAGTGCTTGCAATGTCGGTGATTACCATTGAGAGGGCTTAGACATAAAATGCTCTGTCGGTGATTACCTTTGACAGTGCTTGGATGTAAAATGCAGTGTCAGTGATTCCTATTGATAGTGCTTAAATGTAAAATTCAGTGCCAGTGATTTCTATTGAGAGTGCCTGAATGTTAATTGCAGTGTCAGTGATTTCCATTGATAGTGCTTGAATGTAAAATGTAGTGTCAGTGATATCTATGGATAGTGCTTTCATGTAAAATGCAGTGTCAGTGATTTCCATTGAGAGTGCTTGGATGTAAAATGCAGTGTTGGTGATTACCATTGAGGGTGCTTGGACATAAAATGCAGTGTCGGTGATTACCATTGACAGTGCTTGGACATAAAATGCAGTGTTGTGATTACCATTGACAGTGCTTGAATGCAAAATGCAGTGTCAGTGATTTCTATTGATAGTGCTTGAATGTAAAATGCAGTGTCAGTGATTACCATTGAGGATGCTTGGACATAAAATGCAGTGTCTGTGATTACCATTGAGAGTGCTTGGACATAAACTGCAGGCTCAGTGATTTCTATTGATAAAGCTTTCATGTAAAATGCAGTGTTAGTGATTAGAATTGATAGTGCTTGGACATAAAATGCAATGTTGGTGATTACCATTGAGAGTGCTTGGACATAACATGCAGTGTCGGAGATTACCATTGACTGAGCTTGGATGTAATATGCATTGTCAGTGATTGCTATTGATAGTGCTTGAATGTAAAATGCAGTGCCATGATTACCGTTCACAGTGCTTGGACATAAAATGCAGTGTGAGTGATTTCCATGCCTAACACCTACAGCTTCTGCCTCTGGCAGACCTGTGCAGGAAGATGTAGGTTTTCGGAGCATGGGAAATTTAGCAACAAAAGAAGCTTTAATAATCGAGTATGATTTATTAGTACTTTTGTTTTAAAGGGGTTTCTTGGACAATTATAGTGTTTATTTTCTCTCTTTTCCAAAGTTGCCTTTTCCCGGTATTTGTAAAAAAGCCAGTCTATAAGAGTGAATTGGTGCAGGCCCTGGTGTGACGTGAGCTCCCAGAAGCACACAACGTCGTAATGGTGTTCTGGTGGCACAGCCAATCCCTGAGCCCCAAGACCCTTTGCATTCTGGAGCCAGGGGGATTCTTGTTTAAAGGTTAGTGATGTCCTACATGAATCATGTTAGGTTTCTTCAAACTAGTGATTTTGGTTTTGTACCAAGAAAAGCAAGTACATTAAACGCTCTCCGTGGTCTGGGCCGCTCTCCTTCAGCAATATTAATTTATAGATTTTAATTGCAAGCCGGCCTTCTGGCCGATGTCAATGACATTGGGGCATCATACCTAGCTAAACCACTAGATGGCACACTTTCTATATCCAGTAACAATATTGTTAACTTAGAAAAAGGCGCGCATGGCACCTGACAAACCTGAAAGAGGCATCGAGAGGGAAACTTCTTCTGAGCTTGGTGCATCTCGCATTATCTACTCAGTTGAGCCCTTGGAGGGAAGTAAACACATGTTTCCCTATCCCCTCCCCCCAAAGATTCCACATTTTGTGCCCGTTTTAAACACGTGTGAACATTTCAATGTACACAAGCAATACATTGTGCACATCCAAATCTTATTTTTGTGAAATCCGGCATATTTTATTAAGTTTATTTATGCTTAAGTTTTGTATATTGCTCAAACTAGACTCAAGAGCATCAAAGTGAACAGCAGAATTTGCACAGGTAGAAGAAAGCACACTAACAATTGTGAAAAGGCAAGTTCCCCGACTTCCGGCCAAGTTGCAGGGTAGACGGAGACAGGTAGATAAGTGATGAGGGAGAAGCAGTCAAGGTCCTTACAACAGGTGTCAGCAGAGTCCTTATCCTTGGTGTCAGCACAAAGGAGAAAGTAGACTGAGTCCAGGCAGGGCACTGCACAGACAGCGGAGGGTGGATAGAGTGCGCTTCCGCTCCCGGTGCAGGAAGACTGATGATGCACAGTGGAAGCAAAGGCCCAGGGCCAAGGGCTGATCTCAGGTAAGGCATAGAGAAAGGACTGAGGATATGCAGACCTATGAACCACTAACCGAGTATGTACTGGAGCAACCAATCCATGTAGGCAGGGCCGGGTTGTGTAAGGGAAGAACAGACCGAAGAGGAGGTCGTGGATGTGTTTTCTGAAGGCTGTAGAGAAGTCAGGGTCGGAACTGGAAGACGATATAGGGGCACATTTACACAGAAAAGGTGCAGTGCGATGCGCTGAAATTGGCAGCGCTGCGTCAGTTCTAAAACGCGGGGATGCACCGTATTTACACAAATACAGCGCACCCCATGTGTTTCCCCAAGCACTGGCGCTAAATGTAGCTGCAAGAGCCAATGCAGGCTTCATTGAACCAAAGTGAGGGGTGCCTGCAAAGAAGGGAATGATTGTTCATGTGCAGGAAGGTGTCACTTCCTGCACATAAACAATCTACAATGGCGATTTGTTACTTCTATGTGTGCTGGAGAATGCAGTAGCAAATCGCCATAATTGAGTGATTGTTTATGTGCAGAAAGAGACACCTTCCTGCACATAAACCATCATTCATGGCCTTTTGCTCTTTCTATGTGTACTGCTGAATGCAGCACACATAGAAAAAGCAAAAATGAGGAGAAATAAAAGTATTTCTCCTCGCTGCACCATGCTAACTCCACCCCAGGGGTGGCATTAGTTTTTGGCACTGCCACAGATTTACTATTTCTCTTAATTATGGGTCAATGTCAAAAAGAATGGGTGGTGCTGTGAAATGCCCACAGCAACACCCATTGCACGCCCCTCTGCCACAGAAAACTGCATCGGATGGGTCCATATTTACAAGGCGCTGCTAATCCACCAAAAGTGTAAATATGGTGCAGTGCACAGCACCACCGGAGCAACAGAAAAAGTGACGCTCTGGTGGCGTTGGGGGATTGTAAACATGCCCCATAGTTTCACATTCTGGGACCACTGCCATAAATTGACTGATGGATATATCTCAGTCGTCTGCTATTTTTTTCATTAAAAAAAATGTAGTTTTGCGTGTGTAGTTTAGAAATAGTTAAAAAATTCATGAAAAGTTAGAAACCTGGTCCAACCATGGGCCTTATCAAGCATGGGTGTTTTCTTCACATAACTATGAAAGTCAACAGGAGGCTGGAAAGTTTGTATTAGTTAGTATGTTTCGCCATCTAGTGATCATCTTTAAAAGCATCCTTTCATCGGGCAACCTAAGGTGGGCAATAACACATGGAAAAGGAGGCACTCTTCCGCTCACTAATGTAATGAGATAAGTTTGGAAAGCTTCTTAAAAATTAGTAAAGAGATTTTCTTATTTCATTTTCAAATTCCTCTGCACATTCTTTGTCAGACTACGCAGCAGTATTTTCCATCTAATTCAGGGCAATACTGTTTACCAAAAAGTGTGCAGAAAAGACCATGGGGCCACCGTGGAAATTTCCTGCAGACACCCTCACCCCGCCTGTAAGCAGCCGTTTCCTCCCTACTCTTTGTAGAATATGCAATTATTCAAGTGGACTTCTGTTTGCAGACTTTTACCACTCGCTGATGATTGAAATTACCCTGGACTCCAAGCTCCATGAAGGACCAAGAGGAAAAGGTATCTAAATCAAGCTTTCTTTCTATGAAAACTCTGCAACACATCTTCCCACACCTAGCGGCAGATATACAAGAAACTGGCGCATCAGCACTGATGCACCAGTTTTTTGTGTCTGCACAATGGCTGTCGTTAGGACAATAGCGTCAAACTTTTTTTATGCTAGTGTGGCGCTTTGCTGGACTAGCGTCCAAAATCTGGACGCTAGTGCAAAAAGTGCAGAGAGGCCCATTGATTTCAATGGGTGTGTCAGTTTAACGCCTGCGCTTAGCCTGTTCCTGTTTCAAATGTTGTTGCTGATTTTCCTGATTGAGTGTACCAACCTTCCCTTTGTTGGTGTTCTTTGCATCTTGTCTTCTTGCAATTGATATATAGTGGTTTGATCTAACCCATATGTTTCCATTATACATTGTTAGATGGCTCTAGCTGCTTAAAGAATCTACGTCTCCCATTATTCTCACTAAAGGTATGATTTTAATGTTTTGGGAGGACATACATGATGTTTTAATGAACATCAGCGCTCCATATTTATTTCCATTTTCTGATTCATGTACCTTTTGAGTTTCAGAATAGACGTTCCAAATGTATTAATAGAAAAACTCATGGTGTAACTGACGTATATTGGCTCTTTTTAAAATAACTTGTGTCTCAAAAGTTGCCATCTTGTGATCTTCCATCTTGTAATCTCAAATATAATTGGATGTAGATGTTTTTTGTTGTATGACTGAACCACGCATGGTCGAACCTCGAGTGGCTGAACAATGCGGTCAGAACCATGACCGCGTCTTTACCACGCATGCCTTTACCACGCATGCCTTTACCACGCATGCCTTTACATCAAATGTTGTAGTAAAAGCATGCCTAGTAAAAGGTATGTGTGCTAAAAGCATACGTAGTTCAGCCATATGACCCTCCCCATTAAGTAAAAAATCTACCATGACGCCCCCACCTGCCCTGAGGCTTAAAACTATCCCCCTAAAAACCTCCCGCCCCAAACCAAACCTAAGCCCCTCCCGCCCTAAGCCCTAAACCCCTTCCCGTAGCAAAAAAAAAAAAAAAAATACCCTGCCCCCCTCCAAAACTCTGGGCCTGGAAAAAAAAACTACCCTGAAAAACCCCACTTGCCCTGAGGCCTAAAACCTTCCCCCAAATAAAAAAATAAATAACCCCGACCACCCCCCCACCAGTCCCAAGTCCTACAACATTCCCCCACCCCGAAAAACTTAAACCCCCAAAACCTGGCCCCGATACCCCCATGCCCTGAGCCCTAAAACCTTACCCCACACCTAAAAACTAAAGCCCGACCCCCCAACCTACCCTGAGGCCTAAAACTGCCCGCCAAAACTGCCCCTTCCCCCCTCAGCCTTCTACCCCCTCCGTGCTCTAAAAACCACCCCTTACCCGCAGCCCTCCGACTGCACCCTGTTATTAAAAATACCACAACCTACCCCCAACCCCTACTCACCCAGCTGCCGTGTTCCTCTCGACGCTGTCTGCCTGAACCACACACATACATGATGCCTTAACCATGGCATTTGCGTGGTTTAGGCACATGCGTGGTTCAGGGTAAGCATGGTCACACTTGCGTCGTTACTGTCTTTGTGGCTCCGGCCACGTTGTAAAGGTCGTTTCCCATATTTTTTATTTAAAACATCCCAAAAATGAATCCACCTTGGTATCAGAAGAGAATTTCAAGTCATGTAATGTAGCTCGGGTAACATACACTCTATTTTGCATGAGTTAACAATTAAACCTAATACGGTGATGCCTTCTGGTCTGGGTACAGTCATACAAATACAATGTTATGTTAATCAGACGTTTGGTCTTCTTTGCTGATGGTGAGACATGCTTCTCACAGCTATAAGTACGCCCAACAAGCTTACTCAAAGCTAGTTACAAACAAAGAGTCTGTAATTGAAACAAGCCCCATGTTACCATCACCAGAATCTGTGTTATCCTGTACCACTTTGAGATATGAACAATTTATAGTATTTCTATCCTGAAAACTATTCAGAGCAATAACCCACATCCCTTTGAGAGTTTTAATCTGTATGCAGGGCTCGTCCCTGCCTCTGAAATCTGGCAGTCGGAGGAATAGATTCTTGTCTAAATTTGCACCTAATAAGCGTAATGTTAAAACTTTGTGTGGGTATCGCTCAAATGCTAATGTGACTTTAATGTTATAAATGGAACGTCCTCTTAAGGAATAGGTGGCAACTAAGGTGTAGCACTGTGAGAAGGCTACCTACATGCCGTAGCTTCCCACCACCTTAATGCATTCATGGTTAGCATCCGGCTGAATACGCTAATGCTTCGTGGCTGATCACGCCAATGATCTACCTGGATCCTACGTGCTTGTCTAGATCACATCAAATGAAGGAAGTTCTTATTGCACCTACACTTTATTGAACACCATAATATACTAGGGCCTGATTTAGAGTTCAGTGGACGATGCCATTGGATATAATGCACTTGTAATACAGAGGACAGGATAACCGTCCCATGAAGCGAGTGCTTGGCAAAAATATGTCATTAGCAAAAATGGTCAATAAAAAACATAACATTTTACCAAGAATAAAAAAAGATTTTGTAGTAATAATCACCTAAAAAACTAGGTGTTTGCAAAGTTTATTTACAAACGCATAGTTGGGCAAGTTCATAGCATTTTGCATTTCAGGAATAGGTGCAACACTTCCTGAACTTGCCCAGGTCAGAGAAGCTTCTCTCCCATCACCCCTGCAGTCGGGGGTACGGTGCTGACTCTCTCCTGAGTGCCAGTAGTGGTACCCTGTGGTCACTACGCGACTGGATATATTGCTCCCCCCTCTGCTGGAAGTCTGCTCTGAGGCATCCAGCAGCAGGAGAAGGAGCTGGGGATCAGTGCCCCAGACATGTGCTGCCACTGCTGGGTCCACTCAGGAATACACCTGCTGCCACACAGGGCCCCCTAAAAACCTAAGATGTTTAAACTTCTCCAGCTTGGAGTTCTGCAAGTGGGCACAGTTTAAAAAATAACTATTAGCAAATTTGTGAGGTTGGCTGCTTCCCAACTATGCCTACTCTTAAAGAGTATACAACAGATAAAGGTACCTTTTGAGGCAGAGCTTGTATCTTTGATGCATCAGATTAAAGAGCAGTGGCCTGTGTGACTATCAACATAATTGGCCCACGGGTAGATTGACGCAGCATGACCACAAAGACCACTGCCATACACACAGCACAGCCTTATACCAGCCTTACTAATGATGAGGCTAGATGCTTGCCAGAACTTCTGGCACTGGAAATAAGGTTGGTTCAGGGCATCAACGAGGTGGTACCAGGGAACGTATCTCCCATGCGGTTTGTAGATTGAATGGTTCGCGATCACTATCAGATTGTGCCCTCAATGCTGTTGCTGGCATCCGTAGACCCCAAAGGCGTATTAGCTGTGACTAGAACTCAGGATCACCCTGCTTCTGAAGGATGTTATGATATTCGTCTGAAAGCTGCTCATTGCTTTAAAAAACAGAGAGCCCCATCTGCAAGAAACTGGCGTATCGCTCATGATGCGCCAGTTTGCTTGTGCCACCCTGCTTTCCCGTTACAACACCAAGGTAGCGCTGTGTTTACAATACTAGCTTAGGAACACCTCCCTGCATATATCATACCTGGTGCAGGTATAATGCGTGCAAGGGTTTACCGACTGGTGCAATGGTCCCAGGGCGCCAGTTTGTAAATAAGGCGCTGGGTGGGGGAATGTTCTCCACCGCCGTAGCTTCAGAAATAATTACACTGCAGCAGCGCAAGGGGCTTGTAATAGAGCCCCAGAGTTTTCTGCGCCCAGATATGTTGTGCTCTCTGGGAAAGCCGAGCCATGTTTTGTTAAATCACCTGCACACAAACATCGTACATTCCCTTCTAGATTCTTTTTTTAATGTTTCCAAAGTATTTTGTCATCTCCAGTGTGAGCTAAGTTAATTAACTGAATTGTCTTATGAATAATATTCTTATAAAAGGCTAGATAAATGATCCCCTCTAAGGTGCTGTCCTACTGCAGGCATTTTAGTCTGTGAGAGCCAGTAGGCGAGTAATACTTATATCTTATGTGAATCTAAAGTTAATGTATTGTGAAAAGTTATGAGCCTTTGTTGGGGTTGCAGGGATGTATCAGAGATATCTTCACTTATGAGTGTCAAGTATCCAAAGCAACCTCATCTCTGGAATGCGGATTGCCTTATGAAATGTGGTTGACTTTGTTAATACAAAAGCTTTACCGCCGATAGGGGTTTTGGTGGGGGGGTTGTTCTCGCAGTTCCCTAATGAACATTTGGAAGAATGTAGGCAAACCCACTTATTTTTATCATGTTATCGATAAAGAGTGGCTCAATAAATATTTTTGAAAAATCTGGGAATGCATTATGACATGCCTATTATTTTTCAACATGTATATATCATCTTTCTTCATATCTGCATTCCATTTCCGTTCATTATTCAATTCTACTCCTTACATTAAGACTATAAGCTCCTAATTTTCATCGACTAGACATGTACTACTGCCACACATGGATGGATTCTACCTTTCCTGCCATTTTTATCACCATCAAGAAATACCAGTGACATCTAACATATGGAAGAGATTTGACTACCATTATGCCAAGAACATCCATAACTTTGTAGAGAATATGTCAACTTTGAGAAACACTATTACACCAGAACCACTATTATGCCCTCTGCTTCCAGATGAGCTCCATTATGCCAAAGTCACTATTGTGCAAGGAGTAGCCAAGAATATATCAAGAATGAGCATCATTATGCAGAACCAGCACCACTCCATCATGAATCACAAGAGTTATTTTGAGAGCATAAAGACAACAACACCCACAATTATGACAAGAAAGTGAACGATATGTTAATGATGGCCTTCGTTATGTTAAGCAATCATTAGGTCGAAGTATAGTACCAATAATATCAGGAATGATACAATGGATAATATTCTCTGATGAAGTACTTGGTACCCTTAACCACCTCTGTAGTGAATGTATTATGGGCCTGATTTAGAACTCGGCGGACGGGTTACTCCATCACAACGGTGACGGATATCCCGTCTCCCGAAATTTAAATCCCATAGCACATAATTGGATTTAGATTTGAGCGGACAGGAAATCCGTCACCATTGTGATAGAGTAACCCATCCCCTGAGTTCTAAATAGGGCCCTAAGTCTGCTTCTTGAATGTATTGCTGAGCTGATTTCATATGTTTGAAGATCAATATAATATTAACAAAGAACTGCCAACATGATCTCAAGAGTAACCAAAACATGTAAAGGATAAGCCTAACCCTGCCAGAGCCAACCTCGTGTCTGGGACAGCCGAGGAATAGTTCAAGAAGGCCCAGCTATGCCAAAGAAAGTCACAGGTACCACTGTTATTCCATCTATGACCACAGCTATGTTGCAAAGTGTGTGCAACCTTTGTTTTGTCCGACCATTATATGATCCTCCAGGGCAGTGGTGTAACATAGGCCCCGTCAGCACAGTACGCAGGCCTCTGATTTGGTCCAGGGGGAGGGGGCCCCTAGAGGTACTTTGCAGGGGGGGGGGGTGGGGGCTTATGTATCGTTACGCCACTAGTCCATGGTCTGTGGAAAACACCACTCCCCCATAAATGCACTCGTTCAGACCTCATACACATTCACTCACACAACACATACACATGTGCACAAACATGCACAATCACACACACAGTCTGAGGATAGTAAGTGAGTTCACGATAAATCAGTAGGGTTTGCAAGACATTCGTCTGTCTCTTTGTTGGTTCCATGTTTCACTTGGTTCATTGTTTGAAAAAAGACATCAAATTGCATTAGAAAACTTGGAATCCTGCAACGAAAAAGGTACGAATCGGACTCAGTCCCCTTCCCCTCCCAGACTCCAGCAACCTCTCCACAACATGTTGTCTGTGCCTTTGACCATGGGCAGCCTTCCACCGACTTTAGAATAGGGTTTGCTACACGGATGCCAAGGGCCTGCATACATAAACATGATTCTCAGTCGGATGAAGGTTATTTTGGTTTCTTGGCGAGTGGTTACATTTTCAAACCTCCACGTCTACTTTCGAGTTTAGAATTCTTGCTGACATGTAAATTTGTATGTGTGCAGCTATATTTGTTCGTGAATTTTGCTGGCAAGGTAACCACCAATTTTTTAAATAAATGTGCACGCTAGAGTTTTATTTAAAAAAAGCATGTCTACTTTGAATTGCAGTGGTCATTTGATCATTTCTGTGCATTTTATGCGTCCAAGTAGTTAATTCTAATGAAATTCTCCAAAAATAGCAATTGGTAGCAGTATCTAGCCACTACACGTGATCATGGAGTTTCTGACTGATAATCAGTCTAATGTGTAATGAAAGGTTGAGTCACTGTTTGAATTACAATTAATCTGCCTTCAAATTGGTTTGAATTGGTTTTGATTAATGTTTGCATAGTACCTCTGATTATCATTATACACTACAAGGTATTACCTCAACCCCAGATAAAACTTTTTCTTCTAAAATGTGTTTTGATTACACTAATCAATCACTAAAGGTATCCTACTATCTTACCAAAAACTGAGCCAGATGGTAGGGTTGGAGACTGTGCATGGTATGTCCTCTTTGTGACAAGTTGACAACTGACGAATAATCCTAGTTTGTTTGATTAGTGACCCTCACCCACTCTGGTAGTGGCGTGCTTCATCATCGGGTTGTACCCTTATCTCTCAAAACCAGGATGGGCTCAGCCATATTACAGGGAGCACTTTTTTAGATCATTGTCTAAAATAAAAATACCTTAAAACTCTCAGGTATCCCTTTTAATCCATGGTGTTTTAGGTATAATCACAGAATCTTGGGTGAAATGGGGAAGTGATGACCGTGCACCCTAAAACCAAGTCAACATGTTACAGCCCTGGCTGGCAAATGCCCAAAAGGGTCTGTGGGCTGTCAACATGAACAGAATATGCCCCGGTCTGTATAGCAGGAATTCTTGGGAGACATTACTAGCCTCATACACTTCGCCTCATGCCCTACTCTGTTTTGGTGGGGCAAGTAGACAGTCATCTGCACATAAATACAAAGGGGCTACTTGCCCTCCTGTTGAGTCCTTCACTTCAGATTCCTGATTTAAGGCCATATGTACGAACACATTTTCCCATTGACACAGAATGGGAAAAACCCTTTGCTACATCTGGCCCTTGGGAACTGTTTACCTTGACATAGGAAGGTGGGTGGACATGCCCCTGTAGTCGCACAGTCCTCAACAGTCCTCAAGGGTGCCAGTCTGTAGTGTGTTCTGCTTCTTTGCTGGAATGCTCTCAGATGCTGACCTAGGGAGATTCCACGTTCTAGTACGTGCAGTCTCCTGGAGTCAGTTGAGCCTGAGCTTCTTCCCTCAACGGACCTGTTCTTTGTACTTCTTCCTTCAATAAAACGTGTATCTCCTACCTGGTCTGCAGCTCCTCTTCACTTCAATTTGGCAACGAGGATGGGATTCGGGTCCGCTAGCACGGAGATGCTAACACCGGTGTGCACTGCCTCAAGCGTTTTTTTTTTTTTATACACAGAGTCACGAAGACAGACTCCTCTTTCAGCTTTTATTCAATTCTGTGTTCTGGAAAACATAAGGATTTGACTGGACTCATTTAAAAAAAAGAAATAGAAGAGAGAAGTAAGGCACCATTTTTATAGGAAAAAAAAGGAGAAGGAAGTAAGTGGAGAACTCATCTCATTATTTTTTTACCTTATCTTACAGTGAAGGGCTGTATTAATACTCTATATATTGTGAACATGTCCGGGAAGGGAGGAGTGCCGAATACATTTCTAGTTAGTAGTATTATAAAGTAGCGCCTTAAGTTACCGACTGTACCTTAAATTTGGCCTCTGATATGGCGCAAGCTAATTTTACCATCGTTCCTCCGCAAGTATTTTGGGCCATGGGTAATTCACCATCCATCAAGTGGCTGGAGTGGAAGGATTATTTTTTTAATTATTTAGGCGCTATTGACGTAGATAACAAGATGTCAGCAGAACAGAAAAAGAGGATTCTATTGCATTCCTTGGGTCCTATGGGTCTAAAAACATATAATAAGATGTCCAAAAACCCTGTAAGTGGCGATATTTGCACTTTTAATGCTGCAATGCTAGATCTCGACAAATATTTTGCTCCAAAAGTTTGTATGGGAATTGTCCGATATAAGTTTTTCCAAAGAAAACAAGAGAAAAGTGAGCTGGTGGATGACTACGTTGCAGACTTAAAGAAACTGTCTCTTGACTGTAAATTTGGGGCAATTCATGACAAACTTATTAGAGATCAAGCAGTCATGCATTGCAATAATCAATCTATTCAGGAAAGGCTTTGGATAAATGGTGATTCTCCTCTGGAATAAATTTTAGCCATAGTAAGGAAGGCAGAGATTTCTGAAAGGTGTTTCTAAGAACTAAAATCTACTTGAAAAAATGAGGATGGCATTTATAAAGTAACTAATCTCAAAACTGGGAAGGGCTTACAGAGTGGGGAAACTGAAAGAAGATGCTACAGATGTGATAACAAGGACCACTTGGCTCACTCCAAGTCGTGCCCGGCTTTAAAATTGAAGTGCAACAAATGTGGAATTGTGGGTCATTTTGCAAAAGTTTGTAAAAATAAAAATAAAATAGTCAAATGTATATATGAAGGTGAAAATGTTGTAAAGTGTGATACGGAAGAAAAAACAACGGAACCCAGAGGAATTGATGAGGATAAGAATTTCATTCTCACTATAATGGAGGTAAACACCAAGGAAAAACCCATATGTAACATGGAAATTGGTGGAGTACCAATTACAATGTATGCTGACTCAGGCTCACCCTTCACAATCGTGAATGAGGATGTGTGGAACAAATCTTTCGTAGAAAAAATTGGCAAGCAACTTGCTCCTCCGGACATTCAACCAGAAGGTTACACTGGAAAAAAGATTGATTTGTTAGGTTTTAGATGGTTGGCATTCACATTCAAGAACAGGAACGCCAGAGGAAAACTATATGTGGCTAAAAAAGGGCCGTCAGTTCTGGGTTGGAAGGATCAAGGACAGTTGCAAATGATCCTGGATCCAAACGGCAAAGAAAAGGTTTTAATGGTGAATGATGAATGCTCTTTGACTTCCAAGACAGAAACTAAATTCCCAAAAGTTTTTAGCAAGGGTTTGGGTAAACTTACTGGTTTCGAGCACAAAATCATATTAAAGAGGGAGGCTGTACCAAAAATTCATAAGGTCAGAACTGTGCTGATCATGATCAGAGAAGAAGTTTCCAAGGAACTGGATAAATTAGTATTAATGGATGTGATAGAGCCAACTGAAAGTTCGGAATGGATTTCGCCGGTAGTAATAGCTCGGCGCAGAAATGGAAAAATCTGCTTATGTGTGGACTTAAGATACTTAAATAATAATATTCTGATTGATTGGTTTCCTCTACCTAAGATTACAGAAATGGTTTCTAGTCTTGACGGGGCATGCTGGTTTTCTACTATTGACCTGTCGTCTGCTTATCATCAGGTTCCCTTATCTGAGGATTCTAAAGGTCTAACAGCCTTCATCACACCTTTTGGATGCTTTCAATACAAGCGGATGCCCTTCAGTCTTGCGTCTGCAGCAGCAGTTTTTCAACGACTAATGCACAAACTTTTTGGGAAACTCAAAGGGGTTATGTGCTTCCAAGATGACATATTAATTTTTGGGAAAGATAAGAGTATGCATGATGAGCGGTTGGAGCATGTGTTGGAAGTGTTAGGTGATAAAGGGTTAACAGTGGAACTGAGTAAGTGCAAATTTGCGAAAAGGAGTGTGGAGTATTTGGGACATGAGATAAGTGGTGAGGGTGTTAAACCTAAGGCATCCTTGGTGAATGCTATATTGGGGGTGTCACCTCCTATGACTAAGGATGAGGTAAGATCATTTTTGGGCATGGCGGAGTTTTGTGCCAAATTTATTCCGAACTTTGCCAGCAAGGTTTATAACTTAAGGTCGTTACTTAAAAATAACTCTTCATTCACGTGGAGTGAGGCATGCAATCAGGAGGTTGAGAATGTGAAAAGAGATTTAAGCAAGGCAGCATGTTTGGAAAGTTTTGACCCTAAGTTAGATACCTTTGTTACCACGGATGCAAGTAATAAGGGCCTAGGTGCTGTGTTGTCTCAAAAGGATTGTAAGGGTAAGGAAAGGATTATACTTTTTGCTTTCGGCTCATTGTCCCCATCAGAAGAGAAGTACTCGGTTATAGAGAAGGAAGCCTTAGCCTGTGCTTGGGCTTCAGAGCACTTCCGAGCATTTGTGTGGGGAAAGAACATAACTATTCGGTGCGACCACAAACCTTTAATTAAACTACTTACAAGTGAAGGAAGTGTACTGGCTTCAGCTAGGATCTCAAGGTTGTCCATGCGCTTAAAGGATTACACTTATCGTATTGTGTATGTACCTGGCAAGAGTAATGTAATGGCGGATTGTCTATCCAGATTACCTAATTTGCTGGAAAGATGTGTTGATGACCCGTGGTATGAGTGGAGTGTGGCTCTCGTACAAGATTCTGGTAGCCCTGCACTTAGTGAAGATAGTTGGAGAAAGGAAATGGAGGTGGACACTAATTTACAGTCTGTTCTGAAAATATATTTTAGAAGGATGGCCTAAGAAGGATCAGCTGTCTGAACAATGCAGAAGTTTTTGGGAGGTTAGGAACAAACTCTCTGTTGTGAGTGATGTTCTATGGAGAGGTGATAGAATTATTCCTCCATCTGGTATAAGAGAAGCAATTTCAGAATTATGTCATGAGGGCCATTTTGGCATTGTTAGAACTAAGTCTGTGGTTAAGGAGTTGTTGTGGTGGTCAGGGGTTAACAAATCAGTGGAAAGATTTGTCAGAACTTGTCATGTGTGTTCTTCTGCTGACAAGAGTTTGTGTACCCTAAGACCACCTATGCAGCAAACGTTCATACCTAGGCAACCATGGCAATATCTCGCTATTGATCTCTTAGGTCCGGTGGGTAGCTCTCAAGAGTTTGTAATAGTTATTATTGATTTGTTTTCTAAGTGGCCTGAAATTGGTATTTTGGAGAGGAGAGCAGATACTACCAGCGTGTTGGAATTTTTGGATAAGGTTTTCCTTGCTGAAGGCATTCCTTCTAAATTATTGAGTGATAATGGTGTACAGTTTATGTCGGATGCTGCTAAAAAGTATTTTAGTAGAGTGGGGATTGAGCATAAAACCACTTCATTGTACAATCGCAGTGGCAATGGTGCAGTAGAAAGGTTCAACAGAGTTTTTAAGGGTATAATTCAGGGTGCGATGGATGGTGGAGAGGATTGGCACATTGCCGTCTTTAAAGCAGTGTGGGCATTTAGGATTACTGAGAATGCTACTACTGGACTCAGCCCTTTCATTGTCATGTGGGGAAGAAGTCCGAGAAGAAAACATAACCCAGCTTGGTTGGTTAAGACTGGTAGCCAGCACTAGTCTATGGAGGAAGTAAGGGACAGTTTGGATAAGTCTCTAGAGAAATCGAAGTCTTATTATGATAAGCTCCATCATGTCAAGTCAGTGGTAATCAAGATAGGAGATTGGGTTAGAGTTAAAAAAACTTATAAGGTAAGAAAAGGTGAGAGCCAGTACTTTAATCCTGAACGTGTTATGGAGGTTTTGCATAATGCCGTAAAACTGAGTGATGGTAGGGTGTGGAATCTTAAGCGCATTGTTCTGCTTAAGAATGGACAGGAATCTAGCTGTGGCGGAGTCCACATTAACAGTAAGAGGTGCGAGAAGGGAAGGGCAGAATGGTTGGAGGATGAGGTTATGATTCACGATGCGTTAAATAGGGATGTGTCTCCACACGTGCTAAATGATCGTGCTTTAGATGATTGTGCTTTGAGTGAGGAGGAGGATGTGATAAGTGACTCAGTAGCTGACTCTGTGAATGGGGATTTGAGTTTATCTGATCGAGTGCAGCAGTGTGACTCTGGAGGTGGTGTTTCGTGTGTATCGGGACTTGGTCAGGAAGGGAAAAGGAAAGTGACACCTCCCGGTTGGTTAAAGGATTACGTGTTAGGATACATAGCTAACTTTTCTAATTTTCATGTTCCATGTTCGTAAGTAATTTTTTCTTGGATTTTATTTTTTGTTATTTTTTGTTTTTTTTATTTTCTTTGTTGTGGGAAAAGAAGGGGGATATGTAGTGTGTTCTGCTTCTTTGCTGGAATGCTCTCAGATGCTGACCTAGGGAGATTCCACATTCTAGTACGTGCAGTCTCCTGGAGTCAGTTGAGCCTGAGCTTCTTCCCTCAACTGACCTGTTCTTTGTACTTCTTCCTTCAATAAAACATGTATCTCCTACCTGGTCTGCAGCTCCTCTTCACTTCACGGTCTCTCATAGATACATACATTAACCTCAAATCCCTTCCTAACTGCTCACTCAAGTTTTTTGGTACGGTAGTAAGGTAGTAGGATACATTTGAGGATTGACTGAAGCTAAGGAGGCGTGTCCTACAAGCCCTGTTTGGAATCAACATTTGTTGTCACCCCTTACTGAACTGAACTATACTGGACTATACGCTTCTCTTGGGTATTGTGAGAGTTAATTACACTAATGTCATCATTTACACCAAATGGTACATTAAACTCAAAATCACAGCATTGCTTGTGATAGTTGCACACAATTTGAATTCATTAAATGTAAAATGTGTGTATAAAACTCCTGCACTATCGGGGTTCTTAGGGTGCTTTACACAGAATTCTTTTGGAATACATCACGGTAAAGAAGGTGAACATTGCAGAGGTTAAGTATTATGATATTAAACACCTTTTCAACCTACAACAATATTACATACACAATATGAACTACCACAAAATCATCAATAAAAGTATGTATAGAGAAGTCCAGATTTACTATTCAGAATTCTATATTTACCATGACAATATAGTGATGGAATATTCTGTGCATCAGTCACTGTTACAAATTGATGATACATTCTCAGTAGGGTTACCCTCCCAACCCAATGCAGCAAAGGGCTGCTTAGGAAGAGAGTTTAGTGCTCTACATACAAGAACAGAATCATCTACAATATTAAGATTTGAAAAAGAGTTGCCAACAGGTATAAGAGTACTGTACAATGTTTGGTGGAGCAATAGAATTTTTTTTTCAAGAAGAGATGGAAATTATGGGCGTCATTTACAAGAAGCCCGTGCTGCTGGAGCATCATTTTTTATGATGCTCCAGGGGCGCAGGCCTCTTGATCATATCTATGAGGCAACGCAAAGCCGCCCTGCGTGGCTTTGCATGGCCTAATAGATATGGAGTAAGGCAAGGCAGAGCACAGCGCTGGGCTGCCTTACTCTATGTCAAGGAGGTATTCGATGGGCGTCGTGGTGGGTTTTCCCACGCAACACCGCTTGACACAATCCCAGATCTACAAGGATCTGTAAACCTGGGAATGCACAAAAACTGTACCCCTCCCCAGGGAAGGTGTTACAAGGAGAAATAACTGTATTTCTCCTCATTGTTTCTTGTTTCCACATGTGCTGTGTTCTGCAGCACGCATAGAAAGAGCAGAACGCCTCCACTGAAAGTGCCCCTCCCTGTACAAACACAATTGTGCCAACAACGCAGACACTGTTCCACCATGGTGAAAGGGGGCCTGCATTGGCGCTAGGCACCAATTTGTGCGCTAGTGCAGGCTGAAGTACAGGATGTGCTGTATTTCATTAATATAGGACATTCCTGTCCTTTCCTTTTGATGCAGGGCAGCACAGCACAGCATAGTGACTTGTTGCCCTGCAACAAAAACTGGTAAATGAAGTCCTATGTTTTTTCAGTGTTACCTTTAAGTGAAAGAGTTGGATTTTGCACTAATTACCAACAGTAGAGATTTCCAAATGGAAGTTGCAACATCCATTAATAGAGTGTTTCTGGAAAAGTGAAGTTTTGAACTTTGGTATTTCAAGCTTTAGAGTATTATGATTTCAGATTGCTCTTTGACAACTTGAACTAATATCTGGGACTGGTATCCGAGTATATTCCGGTCCATGACTTTGTAAGAGAAGCAACACAATTAGAATTTATGTCCTGGTTTAGCATAGGGTCGGTGACCTGCCAGGTGGTAGGTGCCGGCTGGTGGACCACATTGCGTAGTCCTGCAGTGACCTCTTTTTCTTCACAAAAGCCACCCAGTGCTGGCTTCTGTAAAATCACAGAAAGATTGTTCAGCGTCTGGCATGTTTCACATGCCTGCGCACCAAATTATTTTATTTTTCAAGAAAAAACACTCAATTCAGGATTTAGTTTTTGAAAAACAAAATACTAAACTAATGACTGTGACTCCCAGGGAGTTTCTTCCCAGGGTGAGAAGAGTGATTTGTATTTTATTTGTGTTCAGGACTGCCAGGATTTGACTGGAGGTCCTAAACAGAAAAAAAAATCATCAGACCATTGACTCTAAATTGGGGAGGTGATCTGATGTTCATACACCAACGGGAACCTACTCATTAGCCTTTTTGTTGATTCAAATATCAGAGCCAGAGGGGGCACCACCATCAGAAACCTGACATTTTGATCATCCCGAAATAGGGGAGGCATACCATCAGTTAGAAGAGAGAGTAATGTGTCACATTTTGTGATAGAGTAACCTGTCTGCCAAACTGTAAATCAGGTAATTAATTCTTGCTGATATTCATAGCTAATACGATGTGCAGGGGTGATGTGATCAAGGTGATTGCATCAGTGATTCTAAGTATGGCTAAATAATTTAGTATGGCTTTAATCAGAGTGGGTGTGAACTGTTGAGCATCTACTGAAATAGCATTCTCAAAGTCTTACTTGGAGAAGGTGAGATCTTGAACTAAAGTCTTTAGGTGACCTGAGAATATTAGGTGCTTCATTTTGTTGAGAGAATTTAGTTACAAAATAGTTGACTTAGTCACCTGAGCAAAAAGCCTTGAATTTACTGTATGTCCAAAAGTGAAGGATCAACTTAATTTCTATGTTTCAATGTAATCAGTAGGAATTCATTTTTTTTGTGGGCGAACATTAGGATATTTCTCAACAGCATATTGTGGGGAGTTTAATCTGCTAAAGTAAAGACCGAATCAATAGTTGAGGTTTGGTTGGGTGGGTATGTCATCCTCATACTGGAAGTATAGAGACTACTATCCAGTCAATAAGCAGACTCAGGTGCTTCATGTGCAGGTTAAACAGAGGAGGGGCTAGGATAATTCACGGTGGACTTCCACAAGACATTTTAGCATTTGCTCAGATTAATTTTCCAATCTTTACTGCTTTGCAGTGAATAGTTACAAAGAAGGAGAACCAGCTCAGAACTTGTCCAGGGAGTACTGCAAGGGGACATCTGTCATGGTTGTTTTGAAATCAACAGATCTAGGTATATGAGTGAACAGAAATCTCCTTTGTCCAACTTGTATTGTACATCATCCTCGATCGTATTGAAAGTTGGAAGTAGATGATCCATTGCAGTGTAGTGTTTAGTTGATTAGCAACACATTTCTCAATAGCTTACCCAAACCATGCCAGATTTCATACTGAATAGCAGGTGGAGAGCAGGTCTAGGCTTTCTGAGGGAAGGAGTGATTTGGAAAAAGTTTGGAGGTTCATAAAATATTGCTTGGGAAAGAAATGCATTAGCTAAGCACACCATAGAATGGTGAGCTCAGCACAGAGGGTGTTCCTGGACTTGCTGCTGATTAGGGTGTGAGTGATAGTTTTTATAATGTTGCTCAGAAGCTATTTGAAGATCTCCCTCAGTATCTTTCAGGGTGTGGAATCAGGATGCAGTGACAGCATTGTCTTATGCGATCATGTCCAGATTGCTGTTGATGGTTATTCTGAAGTTCCTGGCATGGGTGCTGGGTGTGGGTGTAATTCAGCTGACCACCAATTGGAGTCCCAGGGTAAGTTGTTCTTGCTGAAGATAACTACTTCTGTCTTGCTGGGTTGAGCATGAGACAGTTGGCTTTGATCAAGTTAGTGACTTTAGTCATGCAGGCGGTGAACTTGTTTCTTGTATTGGGGAGACTTGTTTGAGAGAGAGATTATGGGTTGAGTATTGTTGGTGTAGGTAGGCTTTTGAGATTGTGTGCGTAGATGATATTGGATCATGTATGCATTAAAAAAGGTAAGACTGAGCGATGAACTCTGAGGCACTCTGCAGATGAGTTTGTGGGTTTCTGAGGAGTAAAATGCCAGGTTGACAGCTTGTGCCCTATCTCTTAAGAAGGAGTAGATTCAGCAGGGAGCAGGACCTTGGTTGCCAATTTCATGCATGTGCCTGATGAGGATCGGGTGTGGGACTGTATCAATTGCTGCACAGAGGTCCAGGAGAACAAGGACTGCAGTGTCTCCTCTGTCAAGGTGCATGCAGAAGTCGTCTGTGGTGGAAATGAGAACAGTTTCTGTACTGTGGTTGAGCCTAGCATCAAGGAGGTGGTGGTTGCTGAAGTGGTTGGTGTGGTATCTGTTGATCTGTTTCTCCAAGACCTTTGTCAAAAAAGGTGGTAGTATGATGGGTCAGTAGTTGGAAAGTGTGAATGGTTTAGTGAGAAGGGTAGATTTTAGTTCTTTGCTGATTGATGGGAGTCATTTCGTGAAGGCATGGTGTGGGCAAGGCTCAAATGGGGCCTTTGCATGAATGGTCTTCATGGTATCAGTGATGTAAATGGTGCTGATGCAGGGCCGTTAGGTCAGGGTTTGTTGTTTGGCCATGATAAGAAGTTGAGTTGTGACAGGATCTGGTTGAGGGTGAAATTACTGTATATGGAGGTGATTTTATTACAGAAGAATTCTGAGAGCTTGTTGCAAAAGCCTTGTGAGGGAGTGATGTTTCTGGAGGCTGCAGAAGGTGTGGTGAAATCTATGATGAGGGCAAAGTTTTCCTTGTTGTTGATAGTGCTGGTGTCGAAGGAATCTGTAAGAGATGTGTGCTTGGTGTTCTGTATCTGCTGGTGGTAGGGTCTTAGGGCTGAAGTGAAGATATCTTTGTCTGTGGTGTCTTGACTAGGGATGGGAGGAATTCACAGAGTTTGTTTCCATGGGATTACACAAAATTACATTACAATTTAGCAGAATTCCACAACAGAGCAGAGTGGGCATTGAACGCTATTTTCTAAGCATAAAATGCACCCTAGCCTCCAAAAATGGATGCTAGTATGCATTTTGTGCTACGTAAAGAGCACAGCCCAATTTACTTGGTGCCCTGGCATACTCTTCAGTGATCAAAAGTTTTACTTACTACAAAGTATGCAAGGGTGCTAAGTGGGAACGACTACATAATTTTACTTCCACTGGGTAAATTTGAATTTCAGTAAGTCCGCATTATAAGAGTAATGTGAAATTACAAACATTCCTCCTATTCTGCCAGCAGAATTGAAAATTCCACCCAGTCCTAGTCTTGAGTTGTTCTCCATTTGTGCTCTAGTTATTTGCAGTGATGTATCTTCAGCTTGAGTTCTTCTGCCTATCAACTGGCCTGCAGTGGGGCTCTTGCTGTTGGGTTGTCCGTGAGTGGGGCCAGGGTGTTGACAAATACAGTGATCCAGCTGTTGAGGTTCTTGATGGGTTTTGGCAAGTTGCTTGTGTGCTTGGGAAATTATGTGTAGAGGCAGCGGAAGCCCACATCTCATCTGTTATGATTTTCCAGATGTGCCTTGTGGTGCTGGTGGTGGTTTTTCCCTGGTGGTGTGGGATAGGTGTGCTGAAGCTGATGAGGACGTGGTCTATTCAGGTCATAGTTACTGGCTTGTCTACTGTGATGTTGCTGATTTAGGAGAAAATCTTGTCCCACAGGTGTGTGCTGGTGTGGTTGGGTTCAGTAACATGCTGGGTGAGGCCAAGGTTTCTGAGCTTTTCAATATGATACGAATATGATGTAGGTTGCACCTTCACCTCTGGGTTTGTGCTGACAGTCTTACCTGGTGATCTGGCTTGTGTTGCTTGTGTTCTGGTTGAGAGAGGGCTGATCTTGTTGGCGCAGGGTCAAGACTGATTTGCATATGGTTGGGACCAAACTGAGGAGGCATAGTGGGCTAAAAAACAATGAGCTAAAACGCTTCCCTGTTTGATTCCTAGTCGTTAGATAAATTGCAGGCATTCCTCAAATCACCATTTGTGTGTTTGGGTAAATCTAGTGATGTCTCTTCCTGTGCAGATAGGTGATGGGAAATGAAGTCCTCGTGTTGACTTCTTCTTTTAAAGACAGTTTTGACAGGAAACCAGAGATGGCATTTCCTGTGCAGATGAATAATGGGAAATGATGGGCAATCCATATTACGGGCAATCCATATGTACAACTGATGCAGGTTGGTGGCACCGTTAGTCGGAGGGGCATTATGTGGATGCAATGTACAAGAGTTTGGTGAATGCTAAACATACAGAGTACTATGCTACAAACTTTTGAGCAGAGCAAGACCACTCTGTGGAAGGCCTAGAGCCTTTACCAATGTGGTCTCAGGTCTCCTGGAAAGGGTGTGGGGACCATCTTAACTGCAGAACGGAACACCTGTGCCATTCATTAACAAAACTGTGAGAAATTGGGTTAGAGGCTGAGGGGGTGAAACCCTATTGAAACAAACCCCAAAATAACCAGTTCTCATCCTTCTGGTATCTTGGCACAGAGCAGTCAGGCTTAATTTGGAGGCAATGTGTAAAGTATTTATGCAGTATTTCAAACAGTAATTTTGTGTAAACAGAAGACAAGAAAAATCCCACAACAATTTAGAAAAGTAAAGAAAAATGTTATTGAATAGATAAAGAGCGAATTTTAAAGATTTAAGTAAAACTAGCTTCAAAAAGCCAAAAGCACTACTTACGGCTATCTGGTCATTCACAGCTGGAATAAGTCACAAGTTCGGGCTGACCACAATAGAGTACGGGTCGGATACAGGGACCAGCTTAGTCCTGCTGAAAAGTTACACTCTTATTCCATCGCAAAGAGTCCCAGGGAAGCATTGTGTATGGTCATCATTGTAGCAGGAAGAGCAGGCATGGCGATGCTGTAGTGTGAAGGGTCGGGTTGGCAGAAGTTTGCATTTGTGGCTGTGCAAGTGACAAGAGTTTGGTGTGAACTGGCCTGTTCGTGGTTGTGAAGAGCACAAAACTACAATTCAGCTACACTGAGGCCACACCAAGGGTCCAGGACCTGAGGACCACCACTTGGAAGTCAGAGGCTTACAACATCTAGATCTGGTTGCTGGTTCAGCTGGTTGGGAGCATGTTATGTCTACATGGCTCTGAGCAAGAGGCAGGCAGACTAGCCCTTGGAGTCAATCTGGGAGTTCTGGGTTCAGGTGCAGGTCCAAATCCCTCCGACTCAGGCAGGAGGGCAGCGGGGCAACAGCACAGCAATCCAGCAAGGCAGCAGTCTAGCAAGGCAGTAGATTAGCAGGCAACAGTCCAGCAGGGTGGCAGTTCTTTCATCAGCACAGCTGTCCTTCTTCCTGGCCGAGTCTCTATAGTTCCAGACGTATACAGAAGAGTTGGTGTCTGAGGTCCAATACTTCTACCAGGTGCCTCCTTTGAAGTGGGAGAAGCTTCTAGAGGTTTACCATTTGAAGTGCACACATTTCCTGCCTCCCTTGCTCCAGACTAACTACAGGGTGAAGGCAGTACTTTGTGTGGCAGCAGGACACACTTATGTGTAAGTAGGGTTGTGACCAGCTCCTCCCTCTCTTCCTGCCAGTGATGACCCATCCAGGCACACCTAACCTCTCTACTGTGTGCCGCTGTGTAGGTGAAATACACAAAGCCCATCTGTCAGCTACACCAAGTCATGTGACCTCAAGACAGGCTGCAGGCACTAAGTGCCTCATTTAAAAGGAACAGTTGTATCGGCTCCGATGCACCAGTTTCCTTGCGTCGCCCAGCGCTCCTCTAATGACACCATGGCAGAGCTGTATTTATAATACAACACACCATAGCGCTCGTTAGCACAACTGTGTCAACATTTTTTACGCAGTTGTCGCACTTTGCTGGACTAACGCCAAAATCTTGAAGCTAGACCAGCAAAGCACGGGGAGGCCCATTGAAAGGAGCCTAGCGTCAGGCGTTAAAAAATGACGCTAGAATGACACAGTAAATTATTGTAGATTTCACTGTGCCATTTTTTTGGGCCTCCCTGCGGGGGATGCCTCCCTTGCATATATTATACCTGGGGCAGGTATAATGTGGCACAAGGGTTTACAAACTGGTGCAGTGGTGACATTGTGGCAGTTTGCAAATATGCAGCAGGGTGGGGGTCTGTTTTGCGCTACAGCAGCGTAAAAATGAATTTGCCACAGCGGCATAAGGGGCTTGTAAATGAGCCCCTAAATGTCTAAGGCAGGAAAATGCCAACTATCTAGAAGTGGTATTTTTTAAAATTATAATTTAAAGTCCGACTTTACCATAAGAACGGATTTTTCATTATAATTCCAAAGACATCAAACATGAACTGGTTATCTGGTCCCATCTGGAAGTTACCGCTTATAAAATGTAATGAGGTAACCAGTTTTATCCTATAGAAGAGGTAGGCCTTGAAGTAGTGAAAAACAAATGTAAAGGTTTTTGACTACCAGGACATGTAAAACTTAAAAGTACCTGTCCAACTTTTTAAAGACACTGCACCCTGCCCTGTAGGCTGTCCAGGGCCTATCCGAGGGGCGATTTATATGTATTAATAAGGAAGATTTGGACCTAGTGAAAGGTTTCATTTGCTAGGTCAAAATAGCAATTTCAAACTGTACACACAGGCTGCAAAGGTAGAACTGAGACATGTCTAAAGGGCTAGTTAATCGTTTGGTACAATCAGTACTTCAAGTCCACTAGTTGCATTTAATTTACATTTCTGGAGACAGGGAGTGGCACTTTACTAGGGACTTACAAGCAAGTTAGCACTGGTTATGTGGAGGTAAAGTGTGCAGAGTCCTAAGGCCAGCAAAGATAAAACCAGCAAAAAAGGAGAGTTGGAGGCAGAACGTTTGGAGGAAAACCTCATCAAGGATACCAGGTCAAAAAAATACTCTTAAATGCCCTCGCACGATTAAAAACATGAGTATGCGTGTCTAACTTCTAGAAATTCTGGAGCCAATCAGAGTTAAGTCAAGAGTAAATCGCATGTACTCACAGTATGATCTCTTGGAATTGGCCAGGTTATGACTTCTCACTATCAACCAATGCAGCAGCTTTGTACAGATGCTACAGCACAATGTGTCAGTCTAAATTACTTTTAGAAAGACACAGTGTGGCCCCGCCCTGCTAGCTAGGAAGACTTAGAGTCCAAAGTCTGCTTTTTTAAGTGATTTATGAGCGTCAATCTGTGCAAACTGAATACCTACAAGTAAGTCTCCGGATTTTTCCTGTTTTCCCTTCACCCACCCTTTTGCTCCTTCTGGTTCGCAGTCCCTTCTCCTTTGAGGGGCTTACTCTACTTCTTCCCTGTCCTCTTCTTCTTTCCTCTCTTGTTAGCCAGAAAATATCCTGGGATCAGCGGGGTTGTGCCTGTAGCCACTTCTGTTTTTCATAGATGCCCATCACTGTACCAGTGCTCAGTGCTGTGGTTCAATCATATAACTGTGGTGCTTTTGCTTTCCCAACTCACTTACACCCTGTGGCCAGCCCGCAGCCCACCACCTCCAGAATATCCTGCATACTCCTGGTACTTGTCTCAGGCCATGGTCCTCTGGGTCATGGCATTGGGAACTGGAGCGTCCTCCTGCTCACTGGGACCGCTGGATTGCACAGCAGGGTCATGGTCATCTGACTCTCTGTGATTTGGGATCGCCGCTTTGGTCCCACGGTCCTTCTGGTTCCTTCCTGGACCTCCTCAGGCATTGCTGACCTCCTCCCACCTCTCCAACAATCAAGTCCGTCCTGCAGCGTATCAACCTGGCAGCTCTCCTCCTCTCTGCTACCTCCTTCTGGACTGTCACTTCCCCCTATATCACTTGTGAAGCCCTTTACCACTGTTGACAGCCCCAAACACTATAGAGCATCAAGTGGGGTAGGAGGCTGGCCCACTATGTAGCGTGCAAAGCTAGGCACACTGTGCAGGGGGTCCAGACAACCACACGTTGGTTTACAGAGGTAAAAACGAGATCACCTAAGGCTCTAATTTTTAAGGTGGCTTGGTCAAGCAGTTAGGCCAGTCTTGGAGAAGTGCAAAGCATTTGTTGTACTCACAGTATAAATCAATCATTATTCGAAGGAATAACTGTAGAACAATTTATAAAAATACTTCATATTTTGAATACAATTTTTAAGACCAAGATTATCAAAATTGGTTAAGTACTTTTGGAGATATGGATTTCTGAAGTTTAGTAAAAATTGTATTTTTGTGCGTAATTACGCACCATAGGAATCCATGCAAAGTCACTTTTAAAAATACATATAAAATCACACAGTTGCTTTACCAAGTTCTTCTTTTGCAGGTTAGTCGAGGTCATCGGTGGACACACTTTGCCAGCTGGAGAAGTTTGGGAGGCTCCCAGTTCGGGCGGAAGCAGCAGTGAAAAGTCTCTGGAGCTAGTACAGGGCCACTGCGGGGGACCATTTGATAAAAGGTCTGTGCAGGTACGTTTAGAGGTGGTTCCTTGAGGTCCCCTTAGAGTGCTGAGGGCACAATTGGTGAGGGACCCTTAGGGCACAGCAGGTTCTTCGTAGCAGGGCACAGGGCAGCCGGGTGCAGAGCGAATTGGTGAGCCAGGAGCTGTGCGCAAAGATGCCCTTTGGTTCTGGAAATGTCACTTCAAGGGTTGTTTGCAGGACAATAGGGGCACTCTAACGGTAGGCCCAGGGTGTTTCTAAAGTCCCTCGACTGGGGCTTTCTCCTGGTCCTTTTGCAGCCCCAGGTGTGCTGGTTTACCTGGTGTTCGATGTCAGCTGAGCAGTACACAGGGTATTGGTACGTTCTGCCACTGGAGGGCACAGTGCCACCAAACTTGGCACGCTTGCAGGTTTTATCCTCGTGGTCGTTGGTATGTTGTCAGGTCCGGTTGCACCTTCCGGTTCAGGAGTTAGTGGTCAGTCAGTGAAGTGACTCTCACTGGGTTGCTGGCTTCTTCTTTGTTGCAAAGTGGTACCTCCACTTTGGAGGGAATTATTGGGCGATTGGCAAAGCCTGGAGGTCCTCTGGGGTTCTTGAGGTCTGTCCAGTTGTCCAGCTTCTCCTCAGTGGTGATTGCTGGGTCCTCGGTGCAGTAGGCATGGTTTTGCTCCTTTTCTTTGTGCGGTGGTCCACAGTTCTCATGCCTTGGATCTTCTTGGCTCTGGTCTTCTTTGTGTCCTTCGAATCTGATTATTTGGTCTAGGGGTGCCCACTAAATTCTGAATTTAGTGTACATTTTAGGGGCAACCTGGCAGTGTCCCATGGGACACTTACCTTTGGGTGGCTACACCCACTATAGTGACCACGTCCTGTGAGAAGGGTCACTTCCCTATCCCTGATTGACTATTTTCCTCCCATCTAAGATGGAGAAAAATTAAATGGAGTGTCCACCTCGCAGGCAACACCTTAACGGTGGTGCATGCCAGGTAGGGCCACTCCTCCTACCCCTTGTGTAGTTTCCCACCTTTGCTCCTGCCAAAAGTGGGGGTTTGCAAAGGGGGTGACCATCTGCTGCTAGCAGCAGGCCTGGGAGTCCAGTTTCAAAGGCAGTAAGGCCTTTGAAGCTCGCCCCCAGGCCAGTGCACATTCCTGAGGGAGGGGGTGTTAGCACCTCCACCAAGGAAGGGCATTTTTTTACAAACCAGAGAAACAGGGCTCTCCCCCAAGGTTCGTAGATTGGGTGTCTGGAGGTGGCAGGCTGAGCAGAGCCAGTCAGCAGACATGCCAGGGCAGTTAGCTTTTGCAGTGGGCACCTCTGTGTCCAGCACATGTATTAAAATGGCTGCTCTGTTCACTCACTATGTCCCAGGTTTGGCAAGGATACAGTTGTGGCATATTGCTCATGCAGCTATGCCCTCACATATGAAATGGTGCACCCTGCCGTAGGGCTGTAGGGCCTGCCAAAAGGGTGTGTTACCCATAGTATATGTAGTGTATGGTGGACAGGGCACACAGGCAGTGTGCCATGTTGAGTTTGTGTTTTAGGATTGCACCAGTACACTGGGGGCATCTAGATGCATGGCCCTAGAGGGAGGCACAATCAGTGCTGCTGCCCTTAGGGGACTACCCATAGTACCTCATGCCCTGGGCACCTATGTACCCTTTTACTAGGGACTTAAAGTGGTAGCTAAAGGTGTATCCAATTGTGCCAATGCATCACAACAGTTTTAGGGAAAGAGCTCTGGCCCAGTTTACCTGGTTAGCAGGGGCCCTGGGCACTACCATGTCTAGGCTACATCATACATCAGGCAAAAAGTGGGGGCTAACCATGTCAAAAAGAGGCCATGTGTCACACCCCCAATCCCCCAAATGAAGGAGGATGAGACTTTCCCTAATGAGTCTTCATCATCTAAGTGGAAGAACATGGAAAGGCTATCTGCATTGGCATGGGAAGTCCCAGGTCTGTGTTCCACTTGATAGTCCACTCCTTGTAGGGAGGTGGACTATTTAAGCAGTTTGGGGTTTTCACCCTTCATCTGTTGTAGCCATCTGAGAGGCCTGTGGTCAGTCTGAAGTATGAAGTGAGAGCCAAACAGGTATGGCCTCAGGTTCTCCGGGCCCTAAACACCAGCAAAGGCTTCCCTCTCTATGCCACTCCAATTTTGTTCCCTAGGGAGTAGTTTCTTGCTTATAAAAGTAACTGGCTGGTCATGTCCATCATCATTTTTCTGGGAAACGACTGCTCCTATCCCCATTTCAGAAGCATCTGTTTGGACTATGAATTGCCTGGAGTGGTCTCGTGCTTGTAGGACTGGAGCAGAGCACATAGCTTCCTTCAGATTGTCAAAGGCCTTTTGACAACTCACTGTCCAGTTAACCTTTTGGGCATTTTCTTGGAGGTTAGTTCTGTGGGGGAGAGAGGGACTATAGTGTCATAATCCTTCACAAATTTGCTATAGTACGCAGTCAAGCAAAGGAGTGCCCTGGCTTGTATCTGGGTTATGGGAGCTTCCCAAGCCAGAATAGTCTGAATCTTGGGTTGGAGGGTTTGTATTTGGCCTCCACCAACCAGGTGACCCAAGTAAACAATGTTTCTCTGCCCTATCTGGCACTTAGTGGCCTTGATAGTGAGGCATGCCTTCTGCAGAGCCTCAAGGACCTTCCTTAGGTGGATCCGGTGATCCTGCCAGGTGGAACTATAGACAGCTATGTCATCCAGATAAGCTGCACTAAATGGTTCCAGTCCTGCTAGGACTTGGTTCACCAACCTCTGGAAGGTGGCAGGTGCATTTTTTAATCCAAAGTGCATAACAGTGAACTGATAATGCCCGCTAGGAGTAGAAAATGCTGACCTCTCTTTTGCTCCTGGGGTCAGGCCAATCTGCCAGAACTCAGATGTTAAATCAAAGGTACTCAGCTATTTGGCTACCCATAGTCTGTCTATGAGCTCATCAGCTCTTGAAATTGGGTGTGCATCAGCTTTTGTTACAGAGTTGAGGTCGCTGTAGTCCACACAAAACCTAATTCCCTTTTTCTCTCCCTTGGAGTGATGTTTGGGTATTAAAACTACTGGGCTAGCCCAGGGACTCCCAGAGGGTTCAATACCACCCAAACTGAGCATCTTTTTACCTTTTGTTTGGATGCTTTCCCTAACATGGTCTGACTGTAAATCTTGTTCTTGACAGACAAGCTGTTACCAGTGTCCACATCATGGGTACACCAGTTTGTCTTTTCAGGGATCAGAGAGAATAACTCAGCATACTGGCAGAGGACTTGCCTGCGATCAGCTTGCAGTTGTTCTGTGTGGGTGTTTGATAAGACCACTCCATCCACAGAACCAATTTATGGGTTGCTGGAGAGGAGATCAGGGAGAGGCTCACTCTCATCCTGCTATCCCTCATCTGTGGCTATGAGCATGGTCACATCACCTCTGTCAAAGAAGGATTTTAGGCTGTTGACATGTATGATTCTTTTTGGATTTCTGTAACTGCCAAGGTCAACTAGATAAGTGACCTCCCCTTTTCTTTCAAGTATGAGATAGGGCTCAGACCATTTGTCCTGGAGGGCCCTTGGAGCAAAAGGCTCCAACACCCAAACTTTCTGTCCTGGTTGGAACTCCTCCATAGCAGCTTTCTTGCCATACCAGAGCTTTCAAAGCTCCTGGCTGGTCTGAATATTTTTGCTGGCTTTCTCCATGTACTCAGCCAATTGTAAACGTAGGCCAAGCACATAGTCCACACTATCTTGCTTGGGCTCTTTGAGAGGCTTCTCCCAGCCTTCCCTAACAATACTTAGTGGTCCCCTAACAGGGTGCCAAAACAAAAGTTTAAATGGAAAGAAACCTACTCCCTTTTGTGGCACTTCGCTGTAGGCAAACAGCAGGCAAGGACGCAGGACATTGCATCTTCTTCTGAGCTTTTCAGGGAGTCCTCAAATCATGCCTTTTAGGGTCTGGTTAAATCTCTCAACCAGCCTATTTGTTTGTGGATGGTATGGTGTGATGAACTTATAGGTCAACCCACACTCCTGCCACATGAGTTTTAAGTATGCAGACATGAAGTTTGAACCTCTGTCTGATAAAACCTTCTTAGGGAACCCTAACTTGGTGAAGATACCCAGGTGGGCTTTTGCAACTGCAGGTGCAGTAATGGTCCTAAGGTCTATAGCCTCAGGATACCTAGTGGCATGATCCACAACCACTAGTATGTATCGGTGTCCTGACGCTGTTTGAGAGTCAAGGGGACCAACAATGTCAACCAATAAACCCTTTTAAAGGGTACCCCAACCACTGATATTGGAATTAAGGGGGCCTTTAAGTGCCCACGTACTTTGCCTCTGGCCTGGCAGGTAGGGCAGCACTGACAAAAGTCCCTCACTTTTTGGGACATTCCTGACCAATAAAAGTGGATAGCTAACGTACTCCAAAAGTGTTGTTTTGTTTTGTTCTCCCCGAGGATCCACATTCCAACTCTGGCCTTTGGAGTTTACTATCTAAGGACTCTAGGAGTGTACCCTAAACTCGGGAGACCAGTGAAAGGCACAGGTCAAGTCAACAGTGGACAAAACATTCTGGTTGGGATGTTGTTTAGACCAGGATCTCGCGTCAGGAGATAATGCATTGAGGTACTGGTCCAGATAGACTTTTTCTGTTACCTCTTCAACTGTGTATGTCGGCGGTTGAAGCCACCTTGTGCTGCTTGTAACTCTCCTCAAAGTAGGGGTGCAAGGTATTGTCCCTACCTTACTTGTGGCCAGCATACTGGTTTTGTAACACGCTCAGAATTTAAAAAGAAATAATCAGGATCGCACCCTTCCTGAAATCTTTGTAGGATAGACCTACGTACATTAGGGAGTACCCGGGTCCTAGATATGGCATCTGTCAGGAGTAATATTGCTGTATCCTGTACTCGTTGATTGGTGGTTAAGAGGGCAGTTTGTTCCTTTAATGCCATCTGAAAGGCTTCTCTTTTTTTTTTACTTCCTGGGAGTGTTGTTCAAGTATTAACTGTAGCAAGGATTCTCGAGATGGGGCTGATAGGCATTGAACATTTGGGGGAAATATGGAGGGACCAAGTCCCGATACAGTTCGAGGCCCTTGGGCAAGAATACGACCTGACAACAACAGAACACTATTGATAGCTCCAACTAGGCCACTCTCTCTGAAAGCATATCCTAGAGGATGAACAACTACCAGAGGCAGTGCCAATGGAAACCCTCCTGTTAACGGATCCCATACCAGAAAAAGGGATCTCTGCAATATATCGAAAGCTAGTTGACAATTCACCTGATCCTTTGGGGGCACTGAGGGACTCTACAGTCCTTGGTGACATAGATGATGATGAACGGGTTGAAGCTATAGAAAGCCCATGGGAATTAGTGATTAGGGCCAGGTTCAGGCTGTGAAACTTCAAATTATACATAAGCCCTACTACTCGAGACTCTGCTACACAAGATAGGGAAAGAGGAGACGGTGTACTGCCTCTGGAGATGCAGGCTGGAGGGCACATTATTCCATATCATATGGGACAGTCTGGTGATACAGGAGTACTGGAGGGGGCTCATGGAAGTAATTTCTCAGGTCTTGTCCCATGAGTGCCATGTGGCTCCTTTTGATGATCACAGGGGAAGAGACCTGGCCCAGGTGCCAAAAGATCTGGCTAGCGCTAGCGGCCAGAGTGACCAAATGAAACATAACGCAGATGTGGGGTAAAGCAATACCTCCTTCTCTTGAAGATTGGGAATCAGACCTTGACTGTTTTCATAATGTGGAACAGGTATTGTAGCAGAACAGGGGCTGCCCCAAGAAGTGGGAGAAAGTGTGGGGAGCCTGGTGCATCTTTAGAGGGTACTGACGGGAGGTAGGATAAGAAGAGGATAGAGGGATAAAGGGATGTGCAGGTGTTCCTGTTAAGTTACCAGGGAAGACAACACTGTTCTCTGACACAGGTCATAAAATGCCACCCTCTTCTAGGTATACCTATCTTTAATTCTCCACAGTGTACTGTTTACACTGGTACGTGATATGCAATATTCTACTATCCCTGCTTGTCCTTGCTGTATGATGAGTATCTTCAATAAAAAGTGTTTTAAAAACAGTATTAACTATAGGTGCCGTTGTCCTTCCGATAGCTGGGTGACCACGGCTTCCATAGTTATGAGTTGTGTCGTGATGCCAAACACACAAATCACACGTCAATGGGGTTGTGCTTGAAGCCGCTTCTGTCTTTCATAGTTACCCATCACCATACCAGTGCTCACTTATGAGGTGCAATAATATAAACGTGTACTTTTACTTTCGCAAGTCATTTATACCCGTGGACAGCCCGCCGTCCACTACCTCCAGAATATTTTGCACCCCCCCGGTACTTGCTTCAGGCCACGGCCCGCTGGCGTTGTGGCATCGGGAACCACAGCGTCCTCCTGTTCACTGGGACAACTGGCTTACACAGTAGGGTTGTGGTTATCTGGCTGGTGATTTGAATTCTGCACATTGGTCTCCCAATTGATCCACTTTCTTACTGGACCTCCTCCGGTGGTGCCAACCTCCTCCCACCTCATCTGACAGTCGGCTTCATCTTGCTGCGTCTCGTTCTGGCAGCTCTCCTCTTCTCTGCTACCTTCAACCAGACTGTCGCCTTCCCCTACATCACCTGTGAAGTCCCTTTTCACTGCTGACTGCCCCAAACACCATAGGGTGTCAGGTCGCCCAAATGGTACACTGCACTGTTCTCTTCCAGGGCCTGCAGCGGCGGCCATGATGGGCTATAGTCACCTGACTGCATTAAGTAAGACCCTGATGATAAATGTGGATTGGGTGCCATTTATTGCACCTAATAAAATCCCACTCCCCAGGGTTTGGAATTTATCGGGTTAAATAAATAGCACCTATTTTGAGTTTTTGGGGCATAATATTCAGAAATTGGTGCTTAGTGCACCAAACATCTGCATGTCATGAAAAATATTGTACAGATTTCCTCTGTTAAATTCTGGCAGGTTTGACCAATCGAAATTTAATGAAGGCAGAGATATTTAAAGCAAACTGTAATTACCAGGTATGGTGAGTGCACAACTCAAAATTCAGACATACTCATAAGCAGGACTTCAGTATTAAACACATTCTGCAGGTAGATCAAGTCAGATTGAAGATGTACAAGTTATTTTACAGGCTATGCTTGCCTTCTTGAGGAAAGAATACACATTTGTACGTACCAATGAGGGACTGCCCTACGTATATCAGTTTTCAAAGTAATTCAAAGAAGATTATAGTTTTATTTAGAGTTTGGCAGAATAGAGGCACCACTAAACCTGGTGGTGCTCTGGCCGACCTAACTTGTGGTTCTCCAGAACAATTTACTGGTGAGGAAACCACAGGGTATCTCCACTCAAGTGTCAGTGGCTCAGCCATCCGAAATCCTTGACAAGATGGCCCTTCCACCAAAAGAACACTAGAAGCCTGATCTAAAGTTTTGTGAAAGGTTTAATGCCTGTTAGGGTGATGAAGTACCTTACTTCATCGCGCTGCCAGACATTCCAGCCACCAAATTCAAAGATGTTCATCAGCCCTAAGCACATCTCTCTCCATTGACAGGAGTCACTGTCATGGCAGTTCCTGTTAATGTAGGAGAGGTTTGACGGACACTGCATCAACCAAGATGGTGGCTGTCTAACTCTTACAAAGTTTCACATCTTACAAAAACAAACTCCAAAATTGAGAGTTTGTTTTTGAACAATGTCACCCTAAAGGCCCCCATACTATGGGATTTTTTTCCATCGTTTGTGGTTAATATTTTATTTTTAGTGTCCCTCACCTTCAGGTTTTATCTTGGGGTGACAAACAGTAAAAAAGATCCATCCACTTTAAATTGTTCTGCTGTTGCGCTGTTGGAGGAGTATATAGGCGACAGAACCATAGCAGACTCTATTTTTCATAGAAGGTCCTCCAGCGCTGTTGTGATGGAGTAGCCCTACTGCCAAACTCTAAATCAGGCCCTAATTCACAGGGAGTTTGCCTTCCTGGAACCATCACACGACACAAAGGGGTTCTGGAAAAGAAAAGGTGAAAATATCTTTGACACACACAGGTGAGAAATCACCTTGCTTGCGAAGAACCTTTTTTTTTCTCTTTTCTTTTGAGCAACAAAGCCTGACTCTGAGGGTTCCTCGTTGAAAAGCAAGAGAACACTGAGTGGGCAAAGGAGGCACGGTTGGAATTTAATAGTGATGAAAGTACAATTGCTGCAGCATTTTCGTCACTTAGATTCTCGGCAGGCAGATGGATTGTCGACCGTCAGGTGTGTCGGATGCCAGTGACTCTGCCATTGTGCCAGGCCTGCAGCACTGCCTACCTTTAAATCATTTTTTTTCTTGGTTGCTTAAACAGAGCACAACACCTGAAACTATGACCAATTGACCTAGCTTCCATTGAAACAGCTTTTTTTGACTTGGCTATATCTTTTGCACAGTAGACAAATCTTCATGAAATTTTCCAAAAAGGTATACCTAAGAGTCTTGTTGTGAATGGAACGTTGCGGGGTGATCCATCAAGTGGGGAGCCGAGAAAAAGGAGGGGTCAAAAAGTGTGTGTTACCCATGTTAATTTCCATAGGGACTTTGAACATGACTACAGATCGAACTACTTGACGGAATTACACCAAATTTGGTGAAAAGCTAGCTTTAGGTCCAGAGAAAGTTCCTCTACTTATTTAATGTAGTAATTGTTTCAGTAGTTTTTGAAATATTAAAGGAAAACCAAATTTGTGTATCTAGAGGCGTGAAGGCTTTGCAAATCCTTCTGATCTCATGCAGAGATCTGATTGACTGTCAACACTTCAACCAGGAAGTGTTGGCAGGCAGTTTGAGACTCAGCTTCAGCCACGCTTGCGTGGTTAGATGGTTCTAGGGGTGTTGACCACAGACCTTGCGGCCAAGCTCTGCCACACACGGCTGAAGGGTCTGCGTGGCTTGGGGTTGGGTGGTTATAGGGGGTTGGCCACAGGGCCTGGCTGCAGGGCCTAGCCACGAGCCAGGCCCTGCGGCCAACCCCTGCCACGCATGGCCAAAAGCTGTTTATGAGAGTAATTGGATTAAGGTACGGTAATTAAAATTACTTTATGTTAAAAAATCCATAGAAATTCAAAGGTTACAGGCACGTTATAGTTAGGAAATAGCATTAAAAAAGCCTTAGAAGTTCACTTAAAAAAACAAAGGTTACAAGGGCCTTATAGTTAGGCTCACATTTTAATCTCACAACCTCGCCATGCACTACTATTTACCCTAGATATTACAGCACTCATGACATTTTTATAATATCATCAATAGCATCACTGTAACATTTGTTGTAAAATTATTAATATAGAAGAACTGTGCGTTCTGGGTGTGCGCGTTATAGTTAACTTAGGGTGTGTGTTATGGTTACTTAAAATAACTCTAACTATAACAAGTGAATTTCTATGGTCTTGTTCGTTTAAAATGTGAGCCTAACTATAACGTCCCTGTAACCTTTGTTTTTTTAATTGAATTTCTATGTTTTTTATACTATGTTTCCTAACTATAACATCCCGGTAACCTTTGTTTTATATATATATATTTTTATAGGGATAGAGAGAGAGTGAGAGATCTTTGTATTTCTTCCACTGTAAGGTAGTTAAATTATAAAATGTCTGTGATTTGAATTCAGGTCTGTACCAAGCATCCCAGCAGGACAGTTCTGAACCTGATTACCAACTACAGCTTTCTCTATACAAAGATGTTTATTTTAAAAGTAAAGACTTTCTGTTTTATAATGCCAGGCTGCAGGACATATTTTAGCTCTTTTGACATTTTGCTCTACCGGCAGGACAAACTTAAAAAGCATTTACAAGGTTAGACAGGCATCAAAGTACCTTTATCCAAGCTGTTGTAAGCACTTGAAGACCTGCAGATAACCCCCGCAGAGTGCCCGAGTTACAATCCGGAGCGCAGCTGTGGGGAAAACAATGTGTTGATGTGAATAGGAACAAAAGAAAATGCTCATTCTGGAATTAAATACAAATATGTCAAAATCTGCTTCGGCAGGCTTCATTAGGGTTGAAATACTTTCAAAGGCATGTTTTCAGGACTGCAGGAGTGGGCCGGTAACTTCAAATTTTTCAAGTGTTTGAGCTAGTGTCACCAGAAATACAATGTGCCTCAAACACAAACACCACACAATTAGTCTGCGGGAATCTCTGTTTTTCCCAGAACCCAAAAGTTGTATATTTGTTTAATACAAAATGGAAAAAATCAATAATGCTTAACATTCAGAGTGGTTGATGTTACATTTTGGCAATAGCTTCCCCACATCCATTTCATGTGATGGAAGTGATGGCCCGACACTGACCACAACTTGACTGACTGCCGGACTGAGGTGCTGATTACGAGTGGGGCCGTTATCAGCAGTTACAGCCCAATGGAACTATGAGATCAACAGTGTCTAGGTAGACATGTTTATTTTCATAAGGAGATTTCTGTATGAAAATCCGGGGTCAAGGGGGATTTACTGAGGGAATGGAACCCGAAATTGCTGATTCTCCCAGTAATTTCAAATTTCTGAGGTAGTGGACTGTATAGGTCCTACTGGAGGAAACAGGGTTTCCAAAAAAGTCTTTACCATGTGAAGCCTTTACTGTGCAGGTAAGTACTAAGCAGACAGGTTTTTGTACCGTTACCACGCATGCCTTTACCACGCAGGTAAGCATCAAGCCGATAGGTATTTTTACTGTTACCACGCATGCCTTTACCACGCAGGTAACCACCAAGCCGATAGGTCTTTGAACCATTACCACGCTTGCCTTTAAGACTCAGGTAAGCACCAATGCCTTTACCACGCAGGTAAGCACCACACCGATAGGTATTTGTACCATTACCATGCATGCCTTTACCACGCAGGGAAGCACCCCACCCTGTTTAACGTCTACATGGCCCTGCTAGCCGCCTTCGTCAGAAGCTACGGAATCAACATCGTCTCCTACATAGACAACACCCGACTCATCCTCTCCCTATCCAACAAACCCAGGCACAGCCAGACACAACTTCTGCGAAGGCATGGAAGCAGTCAAACACTGGATGAGAAACATCTGCCTTTAACTCAACGTGAACAAGACAGAAGTACTCATAATGGGCCCTCAACCCGATGCGTGGAACGACTCCTGGTGGACACCCACCCTCGGAAACCCGCCCACCCCCACGAACCTAGCCCGCAACCTCAGGATCATCCTGGACTCCAAACTCAACATGCACAGCCAAATCAACTCGGTCACTTCCATCTGCTTCCGCACCGTCCGCTTCCTACACAAGACCTTCAAATGGATCCCCCTCGAACACAGAAAGACCGTCACACTCGCCCTCATCACCAGCAGACTGGACAACGGCAACGTGCTCTATGCTGGGATCAACAAGAAACTCACCTGCAAACTACAGAACATCCAGAACGCAGCCACCAGTCTGGTCCTCGACCTGCCTTGACACTGCCACGTCTCACAACACCTGCGCAGACTACACTGGCTTCCCATAGAGAAAAGAATCACCTTCAAGATCCTCACCCCCACACACAAAGCCCTCTACAACCCTGGACCAGCCTACCTGAACAGGCGACTCACCTTCCATGTACCCCACAGGGCCCTACGCTCCCACATCAGACAAACCACCCCCCTCCTCAACTTCATGAAGGAGCTGCAGACATAGCTTTTTTAAGAACCACCTCACCGGTGGACACGACGCCCACCCCCCTATCAGCGCCTTGAGACCCTTGCGAGTGAGTAGCTGCGCTTTCCAAACACTGATTGATAGGTATTTGTACTGTTACCATGCATACCTTTACCATGCAGGTAAGCACCAAGCTGATAGGTATTTGTACCATTATCAGGCATACCTTTACCATGCCTGTAAGCACCAAGCCAATAGGTATATTTGTACTGTTACCACGCATGTCTTTACCACACAGGTAAGCACCGAAGCCGATAGGTATTTGTACCATTACCACGCATTCCTTTACTATTCAGGTCAGTATTATTTTAATAACATAATTATTATGTATTTTTAAAAAAGGGTTTAGTTGTGGATAGTAGTAAGGGGTGTGAAGGGTTATTTTAGGTTTGAGTGGGCAAGTGATAATGGGAAAGCAATTTTAGGGTTTTCTCCCCGAAAAAAATGATTTTTTTTTAACTGAACTATATATCAGTATAATATGTAAGTATTTTTAAACAGCATAATTAATATGTACTTTAAAAAAGAGTTTAGTTGCAGAGATAGTAAAGGAAGATAAGGGTATTTTTAGGGTTTAGGGGTAGTGCTAAATAATGGTAAGGAATATTTTAGGGTTGGAGTGGTTAGTGGTAAAGGGAGGTATTATTATTATAAGGTTTGTGGTGGGCAATCGAGTTAAGGGTAATTTTATGGTTCAGGGCGTGAGTAGTGATAAAGGAAGGTAAGGGTGATTTTATGGTTATGGGTTGGGCAATTGTCAAAGAAGGTAAGGTTAATTTTAGGATTTTGGAGTGAGTAGTGGTAAAGGGAAGTAAGGGTAGTTTTAGGGTTATGGGTGTTTAGCGGAATAGGGAGGGTAGGAGTGAAATAACAACATAGGGGTTTGCAAGTTTTCTCCTTGAAAAATAAAAAAATATTAGAACATTATCTATCTATCTATCTATCTATCTATCTATCTATCTATCTATCTATCTATCTATCTATCTATCTATCTATCTATCTATATATACTTACCATATATATACTTACTATGCATGGTAATTACCATATATATACTTACTATGCATTGTAAAGGCATGCATGGTAAAGACATCTGTGGTAAAGGCTGTATGGAAAAAAAACATGCATGTTACCTGATAATGTTTAAAGACATACATTCCTCACTGGTGACCCGGATGCTAAGTGCATGTAGAGGAAGTATAGATTTACTATTCTTAAGTTCACATCTGCGTACCTTGATAATATGTAGATATCATAAAGGTACATATATGTGGAGCTTGGTATACATAATCTGTACATACTTACTTTTCGATATTTTGGTCCTTAATAATTTGCCCTCGTTTTAGGGTCCCACACATATTTCCTATTTGTCATTCAGGGTCCACAAACCCAGGGCAGGCTTTGAGGTGGTGCGTGCTGTGCGCCCGCCCACGGTGCTGACCTGGACTGGGGGTTGCTGACCTCAGGAGGGCGCTGTGTTTAGCAATGACTTATGAAACTTGTGATTTAAAAGCACCTGCTGAAACGTTCCTTGTGAGTCCAACCTTTAGGAAGCACTTAAAATATCAAGATACATCTTGTGATTAATGTTCTTGCAAGGGAGAAAGATGGGAGTTTTGTCTAGCGGCAGCTTTGACGTGCCATAAAGTAGCGCAGAGGGTTAATATATCTGCTGCAAAGAACAGAACTATATTTTATGTGGATAGCTGAGTGGATTAGTAAGGCCAGGCTTTACATGCGCTTTAAAACGAATGTATGTGAAAGGGGTCTATGGAGAGATGAGGAGCACATTTGCCAGGCGGTAGTGAAGGAATCCGAGGAGGTGGTCTTGGGGTGGGGGTGGCGAAAAAGACGGTCGCACAGGGCGCCACCAGCGCTAAAGCTAGCCCTGCACAAACCCCTCGGTAATGGCCCGAATTTTGTTGATTTTTTCCATCCGTGGTGCTACTGATATCCCTGTGTCAGTAACACCCAGAGTGGGAAACATATGGGCCATTTTGCAGGAGATTTTGTAATTAGGGCATTGATCCATTAATACAACACAGTCATAAATGGGATCGGTTACTAAGCGATGTTGCTCTAATAACTGTGATTCGAATAACTGTACTCCAAAGTAACATTGAAAGCTTAGCAACTTGGCTTAAAAGTGGATGTGGGCTAAAATAATATTCCAGAATATTGCTGCTTGAGCAGAGAATTAACACTTGCCCTTTAACTGTGAGACCTGATAAAATTACCTTTTGATTTTTTGAGGAACCACAGGGAATAAAGAGGCTGGTGCAAGTTCAGATAAGTGTCAAAAATTCAGACATGCTATGAAAGACAGTAAATAAACTAACCTTGATGAAGGCTAGAATTCTAATGTAAAGTTAGGTGTCGTCAACATATGTCTTATGTCTGACCGCCTGCTGTATACTTTATTAATGTTAATTAGCAGAGCCAACTGGATGTTAATCTACAGAGGTGAGTGGTCTGTCCTGTGGAACCTGACAAGTAATCGATGCTTTTATCATCCCCCCCCTTCTCTGGGTGAGGGCAGAATCATTGGTTCTCAATGCAGCTTCTCCAGCTCCCAGATCAATCAATCTCCCTTTCCACAGCATCTTCAGACATGCACAGGCAAACCTGGAAGCTTCTCTTCGAAGGCTCTCACTAGGAACCTGATTCCTACCCAAGGATTTTCACCCTTGAAGGGAGATCATCAGTCATAAAGAAGGCTAGAAGGCAGACCCTTTCTCCCCCCTTGCATATAAACATCTGCTGTTACACCTCCCACCACGTCAAGGATGGGAGGGATGCAGCCATGTGACTGGGAGCACTTTAGCCTGGCGATAGATGCGCAGGACCCACAATAGATGGTGTGTTCCTGCCGCAAAGAAAAAACAAAACAAAATCATACTCATAATGGGTGTGTGTCCCATTGTACAATGTTATGTGTGCCCTCATCTGTATGCTTCTAGGACGTATGATCAGAACAGACAAAGATCTGGTGAAGTCAGAAACGAAGGCTCCTATGGATGCAGCAGGGACTCACATCATTTACCAATTTAGCAGAACCTCTGGCTCTCTCTTTTGTCTGCAAAATATTGTTCAAAAGCACCCAACAGCCATGGGTTCTTGGTTAGCAGAGATGACATGGATTGCTGGTTAATTTCATACTTAAGAATACACAGCCTCTTCTGCTGTAGTCTGTAGCTGTATGCTATTTCCATTCCTTTCTTTCTTTAGGTTTTCAGATGTTTGTCTTGCTTCCTGTTTCAGGGTGGGAAACAGAAGAGTATGAGAATTATTGGGAAAATCTTGCTAAAGAAGGGTTGAGACTCAAACATACATGCTTCACACCCATATTTCAGTTTAGAAGAGGCCAGGATTGCCATATAGGGAACACTGGCTCCTGGAGTTTAGCTGACTATATAACCTCAATGCAAACACAGGGTCAATGCCTAGCAACATCTCCCAGTTGTTTCGGCTGCTTTGTTACCATGCAGTTCGTCGCTTGGCATTTCATACTCTCACCTATGTTGTTTTGTTCTCTCTGCCCTCTCTCCCTGTGATATCTCCCCCGTACCTTCTGAATCTTTCCTTTGCTTGCCACGCTCTTGTATTTGCTGCTCCGCTAAAGCCCAGCATCCAGGTAGCATCTCCACTGGAGTGTTACATCTCTCAACGTCTACATTACATGCTTGCTTGCTCCTCTAGAGAGCCACTTTCCTCATTTCACTGGTCCCTCAGTCTCTCCTCGGTTTTTCACCTCTTAGCCTAAAACTGGGTAAGATTTGAGCTAGTCACAGTCTTTCCTCACCAAGAGAGGTAAGTCTTACAACGCCATCGGAGCTTCATACGGTACAAACTGTATGTATTCCATTCCAGAAGTCTCACTGTGTATTTAGTATTTCTTTTATTCCAGATATCTGCGCATTGGTTCTGAGATGACCATGATTGCTGTGGCAACCATTTCAAACCAGTGTCTCTGGTGCCATTTTCCATCCACTATTTTTACCGGGGGGGCGGGTTTCACACTTACAGCGTATTGTTGAGTACCTGGGTTTTGAACAAGTGGTGAATTGGGATTATACTCCTTTTAGGGTTTTCAACATCTTACCTTAAAACCTGACGAAAGGTGTATTTTCCCAAAATAATACATTGTCACGGTCTGCACGATGCTTCTCACCTTTGGCTGAGGAACTTGAAAGAGCACCCAGTTTTCTGCTGGTTCTGGACTGACCAAGATAAGGGCGACCCTTTCTAGTAGCCGTGATGCTGCTTGACAGGGACCGCCTAAGAAGACCGTACCCACCAAAAGGAGTCCCAGAGGCAAAAAAAAAAAAAAATGTGGGAAAAACCTCTACACAGGAACTCCTGAAAAAGAGGAAAAACAAATAATGAAAATAAGGAAAAAATGGCAAATCTCAATCAAAAGCAGCAGGAACTGGAGAAAAGTATGACAAAACAGGAGCGAGGATCACCACCACATGGAAGTGTTTGCAACGCAAAGAAGACCAGGACTGAATGACTTATACACCAGGAGACAGGAAGTGACAAAACAGGAAAAGAGAGCGACACCATCTTGGATTGGGAAGGGCCAATAGAAAAGAATAGGAAAAAAGGTAGCAGTATAAAAGAAAAGAGCATGCTGGGGAAAAAGGAACACAAAGAAGACAACATGGAGACTAGAAGAAAGAAAAGGCGAAGTGAACAGAGAAAAGTAAGAAAAAGAGAAGAAAAGAAGAGGAGTGAACTCCACCAGGTAGAAAAAGAAGATATGTCAGGAAGACAGGCTATAAGGGCGGCGCGACCAGGAGCACGAAATGTGCTTCCTGAAACGCGCCGTCAAAGAAATAAAAAAATGCAGGCCGCGGTAAGGACGGTGCTCCGATACTTGGAGTGGCGGCCCAACCGCGGCTGGCAAAAGAGATGCCGCGGTTAAGCGCGGCATCACATACATAATGGTTTTTATGATTTACTGCTTGGATTTTGCAGTTCATAACATGTCTCTTAAACTTTACAATAAGAACATTTCATTGATGTGGTTCAAACCTTCTATTATGAATATTCATCAAGGAGAAAACATACTTTGTTAAGCAACTTTCACCTTTTGCCAGATCCCTCCATCAAACAATTTTCCGACAGCTTTCAACATATAAAATGACTGCACTGTTCACAGCAAACATGTTAAGTTAACATATTACAGCGGCTCAACTTACAGTACAGAAGCTCTAATGAGTAATAAGTGAAATCAGTTCACTTCCTCCTAGAGGCAGACTGGCATATGGCATTCAGTGGGGCAGCTGCTGGCCACGCCTACCATTCCACCAATGTGGTGCTTTCGGGCCAATGACGCTTAAAGCTAGCCATAGACATAGTAAAAATACTTATCTTAAGACAATCGTGAATTACTAGAATGTGTGCAGTGCAAAAGTAGATCAACATACACATTAAAGTTAAATGTGCCCTTGCAGCATTCCTTCACAAATGAAACAGTATTATGCAAATTTAAAAGCCCTTAAAAACCTTAGTTTCAGACTGGGATCGAATGCCACATAAAGATAGGCTATGCCACACCTTTTAATACAACAAAATACAATAAAAACATATGAATTTTCACAATTTTTGTTTATCTAGAGTACCCCCCCTATTCCACCCATCGCCAAGTAAAGTTTTTAGGCAGCAATTCACGAGAACCTTTTCTTTTGATGCTTATCATGTTCTTTTTTTCATATTTTGCCTTGAACCTGTTGCCAATGATGTGTCTGTTATGCTTTCATTTGTTGATGCTTTTATCTATCGCTATCTGTGTTTTGTTCTTGTTTTTTCCCGTTAGCTTCCTTAGCGTCTGTTTATTTCCAATCATGCCAGCGATGAACTAGATGTTCTAGCATGAAATGGATCTTCTGTTGCTCTTAAAGCTGCTCCTCAAAGGTACAAATCACGACTACAATTATAAAGCGTTTAAAGAGTGATTTTGCATGGAGCTTTATTGACTGTTGTCATGCCCCTGTTTCTTAGCATGTGATGTTCCGGTCTCACAACACGGTCTCTTTTGAAAATGTAGCTCTTTTTTACGCTTTTTCATAGGAAGTCATTTTCTTCTGATGGGGAAGAAGGTCTCTGCTCGTGTGATATTGACTCACTCATTCAAGCCTGTTGGAAACTTCTTGTTCCACTGTATTAAGCAGACTTTAAATCTGCTTTTTTGATAGATTGACAGATGTGTCCTGCTAACCATTAGAGAATTCCAACAGAAGGAGCTCTTTGTGGGTCCTTTTCTAAGGATGTTCATTAACTATGGATACTGAGCTTTGTGCAGAGGCTTCTGCAGCTTTTTCTAGAGTCCTTGTCAGTATTCTTTGTTTAGCACACAAACTGAAGAAAATAACAATTGAGGTGGTGTACGGTGTTGAAGCCTTACAATGGTTTCTCCTCATTTTTCAAAAAGTTAAGCTGAGTTTATCTATAAATGATTGTGCAAGAGTGGTCAACTTTTCTCAAGACGGGGTGGGGGGAGCTGTTGGATAGTTCAAAGACAACATCCCTCACAAGTCTTCAAGGGACAGATTTACAAGGCCTTCCGCCTTGCTCCGCACTAGCATTGTTTTTTTTACGCTAATGTGACTTAAGGCAGCAATTTTCGCCACGCCATATTTACAAAGTGTCACAATGCATGCATTGCATCACTTTGCGACCCCTTGCGTTGTATGCAAGGGGGCATTTTGGCATTAAGAGGCCCGCAAAAAATGGCGCAGTGAAATCCACAAGATTTCAGTGCGCCATTTTTGGCATCATTTTTAAAGCCTGCTCAGAGAGGGCGTTTAAATGACGCACCCATAATATCCGATTGGCCTTCTTACACTTTGCTCCACTAGCGTCAACATTTTTAACGCTAGTGGTGGAAAGCACCACAATAGCATAAAACATTCTGACCCTATTGGCCTAATGACTGCCATGATGTGTCTTTTTATAAATAGGTGGAGCAGAGACGATGCAAGCAAACTGGTGCATCAGTACTGATGCACCAGTTTCTTGTCAATCTGGCCCTAAATGCTGGAATTTAAGAAGCCCTTCACCAGGCAGTGGAATAGCACAACCCTGGGGGCCTTCTGTAAGGGATGCTGAGACAGGCTCCGTGCCAGCCCCTTATCACTCAGCATCCCTACCCCTCCCTTGTTCCTTTGCAACCACTGCCTGAGAAATCAGCCAGAAGAAATCAACAAGCTTCACAGTTAGAGTGATAGCAATGTTATTACAAAAGCTCTTGCATTAATTTACAGAACTGTCATTAAAGAACTGACTGTGTATGTGTCTATGGTCTCAAAGAGACATAAATAAAAGGAGCCTGTAAGAAAAGCCTGTAAGAAAAGGATCAATAGAGAGCTACTTTGTAGGGGCTGTGAAGATGCAAAGGAAAGACAATCAACAAGCAGAGAAGACTAAGATGTCACCATCACTTCTTTCTCCATTTCGTTAACACTAGTGGCTCCTTCCTTCTCAGGTTCAGTTTCCTAGCTTTGAATTTTATATTCTTGTAGAACAATAGTCCACTGGCCTCTTGATTGTTAAGTGGCTTGGTTTCAAACCCAAATTGTGAGTGCCTAGAGATGAAGAGGTTTACAGTTGAGGTGCTTAGGGCATTAAAAGCATCCACATGTTGCAAAGAGTGGGTGAGCCGGACAATTTTCCGTACAAGCAGGGGCCACCATGGTGTCTTTAGGTGGGGCAAGGGCGACGCAAGAGAAGTGGCTCATTGGGACCGATGCACCCCTTTCTCATAAATATGCCCCTTAATGCACGAAAGGAAACAGTTGTGCAACACAAGATGCAGTGCCTCAGACTGTGTACACATTCTTGTTCCTGTGCGAGCTGTTACTCCATCAAAATACAAAATATTAGTGCCAGTAAATGAAATACAATCAGAATTTCTGATATTGTAGATAAACGTGTACGTAAGGGTGCAACGATCAATCACAGACTATTTTCAATATATGTGCCTGTTGCTTGAATATTCAGGTGCAGCTAATAATGCTTCCCGGGCCACTCTGCCTGTTACAGGTACTGCTTGGTAAAGAAATGGATGCTCAACGTGATAAAACATGCTTGGGATGCTTATTGTCTGTAGAGCAGCTCGTTGGTTCATGGCTAGTGAACATTTGTTCTTCTGTAACAGATCTCATGGCAAGCAGCAGTTTTATTCCTCTAGGCTAGAGATATTGTACCAATACTCAGTATAACCCACATTGCCATGGAAACATCCACGCTGCAACAGTGTGCACAACATATTTGGCAGGGCTCAGAGCAACAAGGGACGACCACCACTAGAAAATCTTGCAGCTGACTAATATACAAATATCTCACTGCCATTAAACCCTTGATGTTAAAAACAAGTGGAATGTCCATTTGGAGAGGTGAGGGAACTACAATCTCTTCATATGTTTACTTTGTTAGATTCCTGGATGCCCTATCTTGGCAAAGATGAAATATGTTTACCATCTGTAGTTAACTGGCCCAGAACCAGTCTCATTCTGGGGAGCTTAGATCACATATTTTAGTTTGAGAGGAGCAGGTCTCCTGGTGATCATCTAGGGCTGCAAGTACTTCATACATGTCACTGATCAACGGTGCTGCCTTTATGCTGTTGCAAAGTACATTTTACAGGCTCTCTCTATTGCTTTCAGTTTTTGTTTCCATCTCTCCCGTTCTACTTCTTACCTCGATGTCTACTTCACATTCGGACACCAACATTTTCTACATGTACCAGATTACTTGTGTAGCAGCCATGTGCCATTCTGTTCCTCATTTCAACATTTTACCCCAGTATATTTTCCCGGCCAGGTGCCCCATCACAGGTTCTGTGCCAAGGGCTCTACAAGATGTTTGTGGAGACCCTGAAGGACATGCATTTTCTCACCACCCTGGCATACAATATAGACAGATTTTTTCATATAAGCCAGAGTACAGGTAGAAGCAAGGTTACTGGCTGGGGGACCATCAAGGTTACGAAAAGGGGGGTCATTAATAAAATCATCCATGGGATAAAGCAGACACCTAGATATGAGATCATAGCACCAGAACACACCTTTAGACAAACTGGCAGGCAGTGTAGTGGCTGATCGAGACCACAAACAAATACACTGAGGTGGCGGGTCGAATTACATATGTGCACCACTGGGAGTATGTACATAAGGCACTTGCTGATGGAGAATAAGGCAGGCAGAATGTTGGCCTGGCTAATCACTGCATACATCTTCAAGGTGTCTACATGTGCCTTATGTATGGGCCTGACAACATTGTAAGTACACAAACTGACATAAATGCGGCATTTATAAAGAGTTGAAGGCAGCCCCTTCCGGCTGGGAAATGCAACAGATTTGGGATTACTTGGCATCTTTCCCCATCTTGAGAACAGCATCTGAACAGAGCAAAGGGATATACAAGAAACACCACTCATGATACAGGAAATAAAGCAAGCAATTGATAACCTGGTCAGAGGGAAAACAATGGGCCTTGATGGCCTGCTACTTGAATGTTACACCGTATTCAAAGAATTGTTGAGCCCTAAGTTACTGACACTATACGAGGAATCATACTGGACATGTGTTCCACCACAATGTACAAGGGAAGTCAATATAGTAGTTTTACTAAAGAAAGGTGGTCATCCTCTGGGTGTAAAATCATACTGTCTCTTGTCCTACCTAAACAATGAATATAAAATATTAAGTAAGCCATAGCATATATAGTGCCACCAGTGATATCTGAGAAATTGACCATCATAAACAGTGCTGTTTTACACCGCGTAGAAAAACACACATTAATCAGAGAATACTTTTTTGCATTGCAGCTAGGATCCTGGAAGAGGGACCAACTATGCTAGTAACCTCCCTAGATATAGAGAAGGTGATTGATACATTATCATGTCCATACATTTTTTCACTTCTCAGGAAATTTGGAAAAGTAGTGGGCCTTATAAAATGGACCCATATTTTGTATACACACCCATGAGCCATGGTACATAAGAGTGCCTAATCTCAGACCAGTGGCTAACAGGCTGGGGAACGAGGCAGGGATGCCCTTGGTCCCCACCTTTGTTTGCCTTGGGCATGGAACAGCTGACCTGCCTACTTTGTAACAGAATTTCAAGAGTGCAGACAAATGGTGCCAGACTCATCCTCGACCTCCTCAGACAGACACACATCACCCTTCACCTGAGGAAACTCCACTGGCTACCAGTCACAAAGAGAGCCAGTTCAAGCTGCTCACTCACACTTACAAGGCACAACCCAACAAAGGACCAGCATACCTCAACAATCCAGTGACTTTCCACCAACCGACCAGAGAACTCCGGGCCAACAGCAGAGGCTGCTCCTTTTCCTACCTGGCGGCTAAGACCTGGAACATCCTTCCCCTGCACCTCCGAGCCTCACCATCACTCCAACAATTCAGAAAGGACCTCAAGACCTGGATGTCCAGACAACAGGAGCAGTTAGCGTGATCCTGCAGCACAACCCCTCAACACATTGAGACCCTCATGGGTGAAGTAGACGCGCTATATAAATCCTGATGTTTTGATTGAGATAGTATCACCTAAGATGAAATACAGTGGTAGGTGGCAGAAGTGGTTTCTATGGACATCCGAGGTGGCTATATCAAAGGACCTTTAGACCATTAGAGTGTGAATGGATGGACATGTTAAACACTACCTAGAATGGCTTGAATGATGCCAATGATTTAAGGCATTTCAGTAATGCCATAATGACTGTTTTGGACAGATTATATTTGACATTGAACAGTTGAATGTAAGCACAGTCAATGTATGATAACCAGTATTGATTGATTTGTAGAACTGAGAGAATACATTATACTTCTCTTCAAAAATATGTCATAATATGCTTAATTTTGATTGTTTCCCTTAATGAATGTGTCACATCTCCAGATGTAACATTGATATCTGCACATTTTTCTGGTTGTTTAATCCTGATTTTTCGTCCACCCTCCACCACAATTGTGTTCCAATTGGTTTATATATAGATAATTTCTCCTCAAATCATCCCCAAATTATTCTATAGGGACTGAACACTGTAGATAACATGAGCATATTTATTTCCCTCAAGATAGCCGTGGAGGGTTGGTGGTCTAGGTGTTGGTTAAAGACAACGGGATGGGGGTTTAAGCTGGCAGCATCTGTCCCATCTTCCACTGTCTGTAATAAGAAAGTTCATGGCAGTAGGCTGTGAAGTGGATGTTTCTGCTGCTCACTGCAAGGCATGTAAACTGCTCTATTTGGTGGAGGCATGATTTAAATGTTGCCATCTGACGGTCAACTAATTCCAATTACTTTACTCTACAAGATGTTTGTTTTAGGGTTAAAACCAGTCCATACATTTAGGGAGGATTGTTGATTGCAGAGAACAGGTGACTGAAATTAGGGGTTGGGTCCACAATAGATTAATTTGTATTTTCACCATTATAATGAAATGGAGGATTAACTAGGAGTGTTTAGGCATGTAGAGTTCATGGCATGGAATGAATGTTTATCCACACTTATGTTTTCACTGGTGGTGACTTCTTGTGAATACAGCATGATTTGGGCCAAAAATTGAGCACCATTATGGACATAATTAGTTTACATATAACAATGTGACGGACAGCACACACTTTGTGGTGATATGCTGTGCCTTATGAGATTTATACATTGATTTGATCTCATACCAGGTTTAATTAGTTCAAGTATAATAGTGTGACTGATGGCATACACTTTGTGGTGATGTATTGTGACTTTTGAGATATATACTTTGATTTAATCACATATCTTTATGTACAGTGCATGCATTACTAAGGATATTGCAATGAATTATATGAGAGGTGCAACCGGACTCACATGTTGGTGAGTGGTGGAACATTTGGATATATTGCACATGAAAGAGTAGTAGACCATTATGTTTTAGTAATAATTGAGACTGAGGATTATCTGGTTTCTGCCTCCATTGTATGCAGGTTGAATGGTCAGATGACTTGCTCCTGAGGAGACCCTTAAATTTCTATGGGGTGGAAACATCGATCCCCCCCTCCTGGTTTTCAGATGAAGTGATAGCAGTAGGGACTGTGGAGTATCTTAAAGCACCCTAAGACTTATACAAATGAATATTGTGCAAAACTAGTAGAATTGTACAGTATATATATGTGTTCAAGAGTGGAGCAGATGATGTCACACATCACATATCTGCGGATGACAGCTCATAGATAGGGTCCTCTGCTGATGAGGCACCACAAAATAAGTTGGAATTTCAGGGGAAAATGCGTCTTATGCAAATGGTCACGCCACCCCCGGGCCAAAATCGTAGACGTGGCCGAGGAAGCGGAAGACGAGGCGGGGTAAGAAGAAGAAGCAACCAACAATAGAAAGAGATTTGAATCCCCAACTCGCCAGCAGTCTGAATCACTTGAGCACTGTTGTTAACATCTCTCACAGTACATTGACAGATAATCAATTACGCATACTTGATTTAGGATTAAGCTTTTGCCCAAATGTCCAATGGGACTATGTTGGTACACGAATTGAGCTCTATAAATTTGTTCGCAAATTACGTTTAATTAAACATTTCTCCAATAATGTTAAAAACTTATTTGTAGATAATGTGAACAGAAGGGCTCCAGTCTCTGGATTTAATATTGTGGACAGTTCACAATTGATGGCCATCAATGATCTAGCCAATGAGAGGAATGAACTAGCGTGCTCAACACATGATGACACTAACACTAATACCTCTATGCTTAATGAAATGGGATTTGTCACCAATTCTCATGAAAATAGCCACTTGAAATTGGCGAGCATATTCAATCCTCAACTACCAAATGGCAATTTGATTGATACATTCCATGAACTAGTAATCAGTGATATTGACAAATTCCGCACTAAAGGTCCATCTAAAACAAATAGATCCAATTTTACTCAACAAGACTGGAAAGATTTAAACACACTTAGATCCAACACGTCCATTATTATGAAGCCCTCAGATAAGGGCGGTAATATTGTTATCATGGACACATGTGATTACACCAAAGAAGCTTATCGACAACTGATGAATACAGAGCATTATGACAAGCTACGGATTAATCCTATAAATCAATATCAAGTGATATATCATGAGATGCTTAATGAGTGGCACGCCAAACAACTTATGGACTATGATGAATTTATGTATTTAAAGATTGACCAGCCTAAAATTCCATACTTTTACTTTCTGCCAAAAATCCACAAGAACAAATCACATCCCCCGGGCAGACCCATAGTTAGCATAAATCAGTCTCTGCTTGAAAATACTTCACGATATTTAGACCTGTTTCTGTGCACCTTTGTCACCGAATTACCATCTTATCTACGTGACACCAATGACTTTCTGGCTAAGATACACAATATTCCATGGCATACAGACTATCTAATGGTTACCATGGATGTGGCCTCCTTGTATACCTCTATCAAACATCAATATGGGCTAAAAGCATGTAGATATTTTTTACAAACAGGACCTATTGAATTTCTTGAGCATACTGATATGCTTTTATCCATGCTACAATTCTGTTTAACCCATAACCTGTTTCTTTTTGATAATGACTGTTTTTTACAAAAACAAGGGACGGCTATGGGGGCTTCTTTTGCTCCCACGTATGCCAACTTATATATGGGCTGGTGGGAGAAGGAGGTGGCATGGTCTGAAAACAATAATTATGGACAGAGTCGTATTGTGGGTGCGCTATATTGATGATCTGTTTATCATTTGGGATGGCACTGATCAATTATTGTTGAAATATATAAACATACTAAACAATAATGAATTTAACATTCATCTAGAAGCCACGTTTAGCAGAGAGACCATTGAATTCTTAGATGTCCTATTAGTAGTAAAAAACGATCATCTAGAGACCACCATATATCGCAAACCCACTGCATGTAACTCCATATTACATGCCAATGGTGGGCATCCCACGGCATTGAAATGGAGCATACCATATAGCCAGTTTCTGCAGGCTCGCAGAATATGTTCAGATGAGAGTAGATATGATTTGGAAATCAGGACTATGATGGAAAGATTTCTAAATAGAGGTTATCCTCTCAAAATTCTAGTGGATGCACAGAACAGAGTTAAAAACAAAAGTAGAGATGAGTTACTCTTTAACAATACATCAATCAATAGTGATCCAAAACAATCATCTCCCAGAATATTTTTGCAATATAACTAACAACATGATTCATTGAAAACCATACTTCAGAAAAACTGGCACATTTTACAGAATGATCCCATTATTAGGGACAGCATTGGCCCTCATCCGTCCATAACTTTTCGGAAGGCTCGCTCATTAGGGGATCATCTAACTAGAAGTTTTTTCTCTACGAAAGCTAGTACATCTTGGTTGAGCCAAAAAAAGTTTGGGATTTTGGAAATGTGGCCACTGTAAGGCTTGCAAGTATGCACAATTGTTTATTGCACTGATGGAGAGACCTTGAGTGTTGGGAGGTTTCATTTACATTTAACTATGGTCCTAACATCATCATTTTCATTGTTACAACTGCCATACATAAGGGGTGTCTTTTTTGTTATAAATGATTTTGCAGATAATCAGGAGATCAAACTTGTCTCGAATTGATGTTTGATGAATTTTTTCACACAAAATTATTTCCACAATTCTGTAAGATTTTTCTTCCCGTAGAATTTAATATTTACAGAAGAGTGAAAATAGATATGTGATTTTTGTATTATATATAAAAAAATGTTTTTAGCACTGTTTTGCACCAGTTATATACACTTTATTTAATATAGAAATAATTTTATATTATTAGCACCATGCACTTTAGTCCATGATCGGCCTCTTTTCCATTCTAATTTTAAATACATGCATAAATCAGGAAACCTATAATTTAGATCTAAATAGGTAAATATTTAATTCACAACAAAAAAATATGTATTGCTTTCTGGATATTTATTTATAACATCTAGATATAATGAGACACAATTTTGAACCAATGTATTTATGGGTCAAACTTAAATGGACATCATGTAGGTAGCTAGTGAAGTGGCAATATATTTAATTGTAATAATGAATATGATTTTAGATATTGTAAATTATAATTATATTAGACACTAATTTGCATTGAACCATAGGATAATAATTATTTTATTGATTGGCTTATATGTACTGACTAATTTTTTATAGCAAATAACTATTTATAATGTTTTTTAACATTATATAATATTTACAATATTTATGATAATCTTATTTGAAATATTTATAGTCATCCATAGATAGAAACCCACATTGAAAAATACGTCCTACAAACATTTGATACATTAAAGTGATGGTGGTTGATAAAAAAATCGACAACATTGGTCCAAGTCACGTATCAACACATAACTTCATGTTTACAACATTTATTTAATGAATTTTATTATATTTAATTAATGTTATGTAATATGCATTCATGATAATTATGTGCTATGTATGATATATTGGTGTTCAAATTGTCGGAAGCAATTCTTATAATGATAGCAAAGCCAAAACCTTAGGTTTTTGCATGTGTTAAGATGGCCACTATAGTAGATCACATTAGAAGGCTATGGAAATAAAGGATGGAGTTTAACCTGTATATATACGGTGCCGGCTTGTTGGCCGGATTTGTCCAGTTGAAGGCGTTCTGCCGAAACGCGTTGACATTTATCTCCAGGACTCTGTAAACCTTTACAACCAATAAAATTTGATGAATTCAACACAGCTTTGTTGAATACGACTTTGTTCCGATGGTCTGGATCGAATTCACGGGATTGGTGCAGCCGTTAGATGGTCATTGTTCCATCTATTGAGGATTATATATATATGTGTGTGTGTGTCATAACAATTTGTTCACGTATGAGCACTGCTGCATCTGCACTTGGTTCATTTACATATTTGTGCATATGCATGATTACAATATGTGGTTGACAGAAAACCATTAGTAGTACATCGTTTTCTCTTCCCATCTTCATTGTGCGTCAACATTTATTGAATGTGATTTTGTTTTTGAAGGGATATCAGTTGTTGGATTCCTTTAAGTAGCTAAGAGGTTTCCAGGGCTTGAACGAGTCCCATGGGACTGATATGTACGCTTTATATATTGATCCTGGTCCCCATGGGCTTATAGAGTTGTCCTTGCCTTAAGTTATAGATTGGCTATTTTACCAGCATCTAATATGGTCTCCCCATAAAACCTCCAACACCAGCAAGCCACAGAATGTCAAACTGTACAAGAGGGACTACATCTAAACCATTATTAAACTTACTCCTGGCGTATGGAGGACACCTGAAATCTGAACCCTAGTACAAGCAGTTCAGAAAACCCTACAAAATAGAACTATCAAGACTTTTCTTCAGTTTTACTCAAACAAGAACACAGATCAGGTTTGGGCCTATCATGCACTGTTGTTTACCTTCCATAGTGAGTTCGATCTCCAGCTTGTCAGCCCTTTCACTTAACTGAATGGTAACATGTAGCACTTAAAAAAGACTTTTATAAATAATTACATGACAATAATTTTCAAGATGGGTGCTTTGGCTTATCTTTGCAAGATTGTGATGAGGAGCAGGGCAACTCCAAGAGAAAATGTGGGAGGCATTGATTTTTAAATTTTGTATTCCATTACCATAACAATACAGCAATATTAGATGGATGCAGTATAAGTCACCTGAGTAAAATACAGAAATTACTACCATCCATTGGTATATATCTTATATCGCAGCAAACAAAGCGACAGCCAAGTGGGGCACTGTCAGGAAGACTAGAGAATGTACATTAACGATGGGATCACGACTGGCTCCCAGTAGGCTATCTGGACATTACCATCGTTTCTGAAGCAATTCCACACAGTTTATTGCAGGGCAGTATATGATGCTTTGAGGCTGGGGCTGAATCTAGCATCTTTGGTTCCTCTTTATTCACCGGTAGGGCAGTCTATCAAGGTCCAGGATGCACAATATACTTGGAACTCACCCAAGTCCTTTGCTGTGCACCATCTGAGGGCCACTCTTCCTTTAGGCAATAGGCATACCAAGGATGTCTACTTCCGCACTCCCTTGGGAATCTTTTGACATAGCCCAAACAGGGAATGAAGGGAGAAGGGGTGACTTTTGTGTGGCTGATGAAGGAGCTAGACATGAACAGCTGGAATACCTGGACCCCATAGGTGCCACCAGTGTGCAGAGCCAAGACACGTGTAGTTAATCTGCTCTTTGTGTACCAAGGACATTTTAGGTTCTCATCCAAACCCATTGCCCTCAGCCCAGCAGGTGTGTAGTGTATTTGGTGGAGGAATTTAAAGTGTATAGTTTGATGTCTGCTACTAAAGGATACATCGTCCATGTGCAATAGCGCCATTCTTCTTGTCAGGAAGAGAATCCTAATTATCGCTATCCTGATGGCCAGAGACAATGAGAGGAGTCACCAATTAGCAGATTTCTCCTCAGTCCCAGCTAGGATTAGTACATAGACTTCTATTGTGATCCTGGTGAATTTTAATACTCAAGTATCTGTGCTCCACTCAATTAGGAAGTCAAATTGTGGCCCAGCTGTTTTGGGTGTGATACACTGGCACTTGTTTCAATTAATTTGGAGCCCTGACCAATTTACAAATCATATAACCTCTCTCACCAGGGGAGAGACATTATTGGATTGGCCTCTAACATGAAGAAGTATTTCATCAGTGTACATGGAGAGCCAATCATTAGTGCCTTCGATCCAAATGTTTTGTGTGTCATGATCTTCTCTAATACAAACCACAGATTTGAGCTCTATTGCAAAAGGCGCGGGCGAAACAGGGCTGCTCTCTCCTGTGCCTCGAGTTACTAAAAAAGGAGAGGGTTTTTTCCATTTAATCCAATTCACACCCTGTTTTGGCAGTATAAAAGCGCTACCCAGCCCAATAGATTAGCCCCCTAGCACCATCCTCTAAAGGACAGAAAACACATAAGAGCCCGATTTAGGCAGACGGGTTACTCCGTCACAATGGTGATGGATATCCCATCTGGCAAAATCTAAATCGCTTTATCTTCTTAGGGATTTAGATTTCAGTAGACATGATATCCGTCACTGTTTTGATGGCGTAACCCATCTGCTGATTTTTAAATCAGGCCCATAATGTCACTTGAGGGAATCAAATGCCTTTGTGCATCAAGTAAGATGATAGCTGCTGATTGATCAGGTACTCAAGAGTGAAGACGCTTTGTAAATTTTGAGGTTCACCGCCCAGGGATGAAACTGGCTTGTATAGTCAACACCAAGCCTTGCATTATGGACTGTATTTGATTCACAATTACTTTGGTCAGAATTTTGGTATTGATATTCAATCATTCACATGAATTCACATAAACTATAATAAATGAATGGTATTGATATTGATTAATGAGAGTGGCCAGTAAGAGTCACATTCATCTGGAGGTCTACTGGGATTTGTCAAGTGGGGAGTGTTTTATGTGAAAGTGCAGCTAAACAACAGTCATTATTAAAAATAACAAAAAGGTCACATCAGGTTTAAGCAATCAGAAACAATATTAAGTAAAATAATTTTTTTTAAAGATAAATGATCAAGGAGTTCATAGGTCATGGTGAAAAGTACCATAAGAAGCAATACAGTAAAAAATAATTCAAACTTAGTTAATGAGAATAGTTCAAATCCTCCAAGAATAGTCTTAGGGGTGAAGTCAGGCAGAGTAGAGAGGGTCTGAGGCTGAACTTGATGTAGGGACTCAGACAGAAACTGGACTGTTGGCCTTCATCATAGATGGAGAAAAATGGGACAGGAGAATGTATTGATGTAGGCTTCCGGGTAAATGTTGGACAGACCTGTACATTCATGCACTGACCCTGCACACATGATACAGAGAAGGAACCTCAGTCAGGGGAGACTGCACAGACATTATGCAGGGCGCACCAATAGAGTGTTCCTCCAAAGGGGATGGGTGGCAGGTACATAACAAGTAAAGAGTCTGCTGGCACCACTGTCAATCTCTTCGTACTTGGGCAGAGGGAATGACAGTCTTTGGTGCTCTTTGAGTTCCCACTGACACAGAGCCTACCTCTGGTGCCTCACATTGGTGACACATGATTCATCTACATGGGATTGGAAAGCCTTTAGGCTCACTGACATAAAACTGTTCCCTGGACTGCCCAGAAAAATGCAAGGGCTGGAAGGCAGAGCTTACGTCTGTACATGTTACCTTTGTAGTTGTTACATTTGTAGTTGTCACGATTGTAGTTCTCACTTGTTTAAAATGTAATTTAAGATGTCATGAGACCTTGGTTCCTAGTACTAATCACAAGTATGGGACCAATTTAGGCCTTCCACCTATAGTCCACACACCAATCAGAATGTTACACCTGTGTTCAGATTATTTTTAAAAAATTGCTCACTCAGTGCCTTGCACTACCTATTGCAAACTTCACTAGAAACAGCCATTTGCCCTTCTTGAACCATGTTCCAGCTCCACTTCACTGCCAAGTGCAAGGTGGAGTTATTACTAATAAATATGGGTGGGTAGATATGCCCTTCTTTTTGGGGCCACAAGCCATCAAGGGAGGTACAGAGCCTGTTTTGTACATTGAAACATTGAGAATATCCTTTTTTCCACATGCCCCTGTGGGCACCCTCCATACCCGTGGGTGAAGGACCTGGGACATGCCTTCTAGGCAGCGGCCATTTTTTCTTGATGGCGGTGGAGCATCACCGCCCGCCCCTCTGCGAGCCTCACAGGCAAAAATAAGATGCCAATCAAAAGCTTTCATTGCCATTTTATTTTTACCTGTGTAGCGTACACTACCCCCTAGACATGTTGGGTGTGTCCAGGAGCAGGGCTGACTGGACGCTCCAAAATGTGCATGTCACTTTGGCCGTCTGTTTTGCACCGGCTACAGTGACAAGCATACTATGAAGATCTCCACTCAGCTGCTTAAGACAACTGGGTCGAGACCTAGCACAGGCCTCTAGAACCTGAAGGAACGTCCAGCCAGGATGCCGCATCCAATCCAGGCGCTTCTCTTGTGCTGGTTAACTGCATGAGAGCAGCGTTTGGATTGGTTAGGACAGCTCTTCCGGCATCGACGAAGGAGAAGCACACTGAGGAGGATGCACAGCCCATGGGTAAGTTCAGTTTTTTATTTTAAATGTGTAGTGCAAGTGTGTGTAATTCATGCTTGTGTGTAATGCATGTAAGTGTAATGTTGGTTTGTACGTGTGTTATGGTTTGGGGCTTTGGAGGGAGGGGTGGTTTTCCTTGAGGTTTTGGAGAGAGGGGGTGTTTTATTTATTTATTTTCTGGGAAGTTCTGGGGCACTTCACTTGCCCAACCACTTTCAAAGGGTACCGCTACTTCTAGGAGATTATAAAACTAGAGGCACTTTGTTCAGATGAAGCCATTACTTTAGGAAAGAGGACATCATTTATATGAATGTTAAGAGTTACTATGAAATACACACTCTAAAACAGGTTGATAACATGAGGAGGGATGTAAGACTTGTAGCTTATCCAAGAGCAGGTTTATAAGGGGGCACACCATTGGTTACAATGGGCCCTATGTACTGGTCAGGGTTAGTGCCAAAATGTTGTCGCTAACCCTGAACACTACATCAATAGCATCAAAAACTTAGATGCTATTGCCCCCTACCCTACGCCATGGTGCGCCGTATTTTAAATACGGCGCACACATGGTCGCGTAGGTAAGGGGTGCTAAGGGGTGCAAGTAAAGTAGCACTGCACTGGATTCAGCGCCACTTTGCTTAAATTTGCCCCTAAAAATATCCAAGCAGATCTTGCAGGGTTGGTGCTTGTAGAGCGAAATCTTCATAACGAAGAGGACTGGTTGTATAAGGCACAGCAGAAGCAACCATAGAATTGTACTGGGCGTGGTAGTGAAATGGATGACTTGCTCTGGGATCACCTTTGATGCACTATCTGCTCCCTGGCTTCCGCTTCCTACAAACACTATGTTTTACTATCATTTTTATCCAACAGCACCACCTGATTCCTGCCTTTCTTTATGTATGCTGTCTCTTTGAAAGAAAACATGCACATGTATGGTGCTCTAAATGCATGCATTGATCTTTATTGAAGTGTATAACACACACTACAAAACTGATTTTTTTGGGGCGCTAGAACATGAGAGATGCTTCGGCCAGTAGTTATAGTTATGTTGGCCATACCTGCCTTTACGCATTGCTGAAAGGAGCTTTTGGGGAGGATGGTTGTGGTTACAGTTACCACGTTAGAGTCCCAGGCGTGAGGATACATTCATTCTTGTGGATTCTTTTTTCCAACATCTAGCCATACATTAATGGGTAAGCACGCTTCAGGCAATCTGGGTATCAAAAAGTACCTGTGTGTCAAAGATAATTGACAAGTAGTTACAGAGTACCATACAGAATGTCCATCATTAAAGGGAAATTAAAGAATACGGCTGAGTGCTATTATCTGAAAACAGGAATAAAGTGACCTTGATTCTGTATTAAAAGATTCTAATACAGGGAATAAGGCTGATAATTAAAAATGCAACTGGACAAATTGGACTCAGAAAAGGTGCATTTTTTTGAGGTGAGGAGTTTTCTGAGGAGATTGACCTTTGTAATGTTTTGTGAGTGCTTCCTATTGTATTTCTTTGGTCCTGATGATGAGCCACTGGCAATTAATTTACCCTTAGGGTCGAAACGTCAACAATATTTTACTGTGGACTGTACTTTAAAAAAATTGCCAATTTAAGACATGCAAATAATGGATGATGTAGTATTGTGAATACTGAATGAGTTATCAGCCACAGTCCTATGTGTATATATTTGTAAACATTCACAGGTGCACTTTTTCACCTATTCACTATTTCACGGTGCCGTCACTTTGTAGGAGCAACTCAGTCTAGGAATGTTGTATTTATTTTGGACAATATCAGTGGAATCTGTTCTTAATGTCCATTTCTGCTAATAAGAAAAGGGATTTATATATACCTCCAAAAGAAATGTTTAAATATCTAAGGAATTGAAGGGAAACTGTATTTATACAAGTAGTTTCGATGTACTCTACCGTTTTGGTGGGTGAATTTTTCCTGTGTAAGTCTGCAGGGACCGTTTTGTTTCTTTTTAATTTGTCACCAGTACCATTGTTATCTTGATGTGGGTGGTGGGACTGAAGAACGCCAGAGGAGGGCATGTCTCATTTGCTGAGGGAGTGCCTAGGACTGAAGATTAATATTTCAGGTTTTGACTCACTTAGAAGCCTTTGAGCAGGGGCATAGCTTCAGGTGGTATTTGGGGTGTTACAACCCCCTAATAAATTGATTTTGAGGTAAATATTTGGGTACAGATACTTTCAGTCAGGTATGTTGAGGTGTTTGTCCGATTTCACCAGGTATTTTGACATGCACACAGACAAAAACACACACACACACACTCCCTTTCTTTGTTTTGAAAGTCTTCAAAATGTTGATAATCTTACAAAATACTGTGTTACCTCACTTAGCCCCTCTTCCAACCTGCAGTCCCCTCCCTTTCGACTGCCCCTTAAGCCCCTCTCATGCTCTCTGCTTGTGGTAGGTATAATGTATTTTAACATCATATGATAGCGTGATTATTTGAAGCTCACCCCCCTCAATCTTACTGAGCAAGCTACCCCCCTGTCTTTAAGCCAAACCATGGATTTAGTGGGCGTGAGTCTCTCAGTGACTCTGTTGTCTTGGCCTCTACGGCCAGGGGATCGACAAACACATGCCTTCTGGTCTTTGTAAGTCACCACAGAAGTGAACTGGTACCCAGGGCAGGTTGTAGTGGTGTTATGGGTTGTGATCAGTACCTGGAATGGAAATATACAAGTGCGGGTACTCCTGGTTGTAGCTGAGAAGTGCCAGTGCCCTCCCATGAAAAGCACCAGAGCAGTGCTGAGAAGTGCTGGTTCTACTCCTACCAAATCAAGGAGGTGCAAGTACTGAGTACCTGATAGTACCTTAGAGCACTGGGAGAGATCCTAGGAATAAAAGAGATCATCATCTCACATTTGCCATTTCCTCGTGGCCCTGCTCCTTCAGGAAGCACATTCTGGTGGTCATTCCGACCTAGGCGGGCGGCGGTTGCCGCCCGCCCGTCGGAAGCCGCCTGAATACCGCCCCGCGGTCAATAGACCGCGAGGGGTATTCTGACTTTCCCGCTGGGCCGGCGGGCGATCTGATTCAGATCGCCCGCCGGCCCAGCGGGGAAAGCGCCTTCCACAAGGAAGCCGGCTCGGAATCGAGCCGGTGGAGTGGAAGGCGTGCGACGGGTGCAGCAGCACCCGTCGCGCTTTTCAGTGTCTGCATCGCAGACACTGAAAAGCCTAGTTGGGCCCTGTTAGGGGGCCCCTGCCGTGCCCATGCCATGGGCCTGGGCACGGCAGGGGCCCCCAGGGGCCCCGCGACCCCCCCTACCGCCATCCTGTTCATGGCGGCTTTCCTGCCATGAACAGGATGGCGGTAGGGGGGGTCAGAATCCCCTCGGCGGCGCAGCGAGCTGCGCCGCCTTGGAGGATTCTAAGGGGCAGTGGAAAACCGGCGGGAGACCGCCGGTTTTCCCGTTCTGACCGCGGCCAAAGCGCCGCGGTCAGAATGACCAAGGGAGCACCGCCGGCCTGTCGGCGGTGCTCCCGCCCCCGTTGGCCCTGGCGGTAGAGAACCGCCAGGGTCAGAATGAGGGCCTCTGTCTCTAAAACACACAATATTTTCAAAATCTTTAGTTCTGAAAAAGCAGACATCCTTGCTAGAATCAGAGGGTGAGGAGCTGTCAGTGGGATGCAAAATCACAGGAACTGTCCATGTCAGTTTGCGCAGATGTCCCGTGGTGCTCCGGCTTTGCAATGTTTCATAAATCTTCAGTGCAACATCACACCACATTACTTTCTATGCGTCAGGCACCTTGAAAGTGCAGCATACTTTTTACTTGAGAAACAAAATGTTTCTTGTCACGAAAAACAGCAAATTTGCAATGAAGCAGGAAAGGCCATTTGAAAAGAGCAGAATAAACTCGAAAGCAGGGAAGGCTGGAGCCACTTTGCAAAGGAAAATACAAGCAGTTATAGATGTAACATGATTGCATTAAAATGATTTCGCAAAAATGGTTATAGAAAACCATTAAGGATCTCCAGGGTGGAATAAAAGAGAAAATTTGACCATCACTTAGGCAGACAGGAGACGCCTTTGTGAGCGGCTTAGAAAGAGGTATTAAGGGCTGCTGGGATGCCCAGGAAGATGCGGCTGCCAGAGAATTAATGCCCGCCCAGTGCCACCCTGGGCCCGCCGCTCTGTCATTTCCAGCCGCCACTGGGACTAATGATCGTCTCAGGAACAGGGGGATGCCAGAAATTATTCGTTTTTTGTGGTCTTTAAAAATTATTTGGTGTGCACTGTCATTTTGAGAAGACTGCAACGGAACATTGTTTTTCGGACAAACTTCTGGGGAAGTTGACAGTCTGGGCCGCGGTAAAGCTAAGGGCCTCAATATGAGTTCGGTGGACGGGAAGACTCGCCTGCAGAACTTCCAATGGGGAGGTTGCTGCCTTACTGGCAACCTCCCCGCTGGCTCTATTACGACTTTCCCGCTGGGCTGACGGGCAGAAACCAAAGTGGTGGCAGCATTGTTGCCGGCTCGTAATCAAGCCGACGGAAATGCTGCTGCCCACAGGGAGCTCCAGCACCCTCGTAATGCAACAGACAGTGCACATTAGGAGGGTGCCGGACAGGGGGACCCCTGCACTGCCCATGTCATAGGGATGGGCAGTGCAGGGGCCCCCTGTGTCCCCCAGCACCTGCTCTCCGTTAGCCTTTTCATGGCGGTGAAACCACCATGAAAAGGCTAGCAGAGAACCAGGTCGTAATTAGCAGGGCGCCATCGCCCTGGCTGATTATGACCTGCACCACCGTCAGCCCATCCAGAGCATTGTTCCCGGCGGGCGTGGCAGTCGCTTGGCGCTCCGACTGCCAAACTCTTAATTTGGCAGTCAGAATGCCAATCTGGTGGCGGACATGAACGCCACCATGAGTCTAGCGTTCTGTTGACCGCCAGACTCATAATAAGGCCCTCAGGCATCATCCTCTGAGGGTTCTGGATGAGACCCCACATGGTTGCAGGTTCAGATCGATAAAATAAGCACCATTTAGTTATTTGTTTACCTTTTTTATGCGGTGCTCTTACATCACAGACATTATTATAGTGCTTTATAAAGAACAAGCATAATAAAAACAAGCCTTGGCAAAGCCAAAAGTGTGGCATTGGCAAGCTGGTGCAGTGGTTAGCTTTTTTAATATTTTTATTCCATACATAAACCACAAGAAGGAAAAGGACAAAAGAAAACATTCTACGACCAGAACATGGTGGCCACATGCCCGCAGCATAGCATGGAATTTAAATAGAACAATACTCGTACTTCTACCAGGCAGGTGTACTGAGAACAGGTATATACATTTTGTTAAGAATTAATGTACATGAGTGAGAAATATGATTCTTATTGGTGTAATGAAAAAGTACTATTGGATTTGTACCCTGAATATACACTTTAATCACAGAAGCATGAATAAAACAAAAGATTACACATACAAATACATAAAACATTGGCAAAGTTCATTATTGGCTGCTCAGCCCTGGGTCTGAATTGTACTCCTTTTTTTGCTAAATGTGCACATGTAATCTGCCAAAATGACATTGCTAGAGAGCCTATGGATAAAATTGGTTGGCCCATTACCCCAAGCTGAATGCGGGGGAGGTTGGAAGTAAAATGTTATATCCCAGCTGGGCAGACCAATGGATGAAGAGAACAGATCTAAAGTCCCTCTATGTATATACATAAGCATATATTTTGCATTTATGAAGTGTTTTGATTAAATAAGGCTAGTGAAGCAGCTAACACCGTTTAAAGACCAAACCTAAAAACGAAATAACATCTGCTCAACATAGGCTGCAACAGTCAGAGTCAATGTTACATTCAGAGAACACCTTCAAGTAATAACAGAGTAAAACCGGACAGACATTGGAGTAATTGGGACTATTCATCTTTTGGATACAATTACCTGGATGACTACGTTAAAAAGAGGAGAGTTTTAGATTTTCACAGACATCGGCAATGATGTGTTTTGGTCCCATATCAAGAGGCAAAAACTTTCAGGTGGTAGCTGTGGCAACAGTGTTTTTGGGCAAGTGAGATTTTGTGGCTTCTGTGTGCACTTACACAACTCAAAAAGGTGATTAACTTGAAAAATGGTTGTAGGTTTAATCTGGTGTAGGGCAGGGGTGGCTCCTCTGCTATGGCAGAGGAGTATCGCCCCCCCCCCCTTCAGCGACAGGAGCTGCAAACCTTTAAAAATAAAATGATAATAAACTTTGTTTATTATCATTTTATTTTTAAAGGGGGGTGGTATGGGGGTGACAAGCAGTGAGGAGAGTGCATAGAGCACTCACCTCAGTGTGCATGTATGTTTGGTCGGTTGTCTCGGGCCGGCCAAAAACACAAGGGCTCTCTCCAACCCAGCACTGTGTTGCGGGGTTGGAGAGAGCAAGTCCAGGCTCCCAGTCTGTGTTAGAGACCCTAGCCAGGGCCCTCCAGGCAATCATAACGCTGCTTTGAGCAGCAATATGATTGGTCGCAGAGTAGGCTGGGAGCCTGGAGTGTGGCAGAGAGCGGCGCTGTGGCGGTGGCGAGGTTCAAGTAAGTTTTTATTTTATTTTTTTGCTTTATTCCCCCACCCTGCCCCACCACTTTTCCTAGTTACCAGTCGCGACTGGTGTAGGGCCTCGAACATAAATTAATTACTATTGTTGCTGTTATTTGTAGCCTCTGACCTTCATGGAGTGTCTGTTCTTTTTACTGTCTTCTGACTTTCTGAGAAAGCGAGGTCTGGGTAACAAGACTAGAGCAGCATCCCAGACGGTAAGCCTGGACATGAGGAGACCTCAGACTGCTGCTTTCCTGTGGCCCGGAGAGATCAGATGCTTGCTTTCCTTGAGTGATTGGACAGATAACTTGGCTGATTTAGCTTCCTGGAGGATGTGTGGGTAACAGTGAGCTGAGTCTAAGCTGAAGTCCAATTACTTTCTTGTGCGAGGGAATGGATGCAAGGCACCTTCCATTTCAGGTTGTCTAATATAGAAAGGTCACATTTATGTGTTTGGGAGGAATTTAGGTCTTTGTTGATTGAGTTATAAGACAGTTTACAACATCAATGTGAAGAATTTTTCAAAGCAATTGCAGCATTGGGCTACAAAATAAATTCGTTATCCATCAATAGAGACCCATTGGGGCGAATCTGTGCTCTACAAAATCTCCTGGAATATTATGTGAAAAGGCCACATTATTTGAAACTTGTAGGAGAGTGTAGGAAGCTGTAAGCCTTACCTTGACCATTAGACCTTTGTATCAGGGTCCCCTAATGATGATGTAGCCTACTTTCGGTTTACTCATCGGACACAAGATTTGTTGACGTTTGCTAGAGGACAGTGCATACAGAGTTTATGCCCAACTCATGATGGCAATACACCTTCCAAAGCATGGCTGTCTCAAGCTACTTCTTTGGGTCGATTTTAAAAATCATTGGGCAGACCTGAGTTTAACTAAGGTGCACAAAACAATTATTAATATGTTCAAACAGCATGATGGTGCACCGTGTGAGGGAGTATAGTTGATGGAGGTCCTCCCACAAATAATGTTTTAATAAAAAAATGACTTCAAAGAGTGCAGGTAACAGCACGATTCCTGAAATGTGATGGTTAAAAAGCTATAGTAATTACATAATGGGCCAGATTCACAGAGAGCCTCCACACTCGTGGCGTGATCTCCCCACTCATGGTGGGATCTTTGCATTGCAGTTTCTCATTGAGGAGATCCTGCCATGAGTGTGAAGATCCCGCCATGACTGCTGAGCCTCCGCCATGAGTGCAGAGGATCTTTGTGAATAGGGTCTTTAGTTCTGAAGGGAAAAAAATGAAATATTACAATATTTCAGAATTTAAAAGCATCAAGAAACCACAATTGTGTATTTGCCTATGAAGACATTTGGTCTTACATGAAAAAAAACTGGATGCAGAGTCAAGAAAGATGTAGAATCTATATGATAAAATGTACACCTTTGAGTAATAATCCATTATTCTATAGCAACTGGAATGTGGTTAGTTTCAAATTGTGTGCTAAAATACAATACCTCTTTCTGGGATCCCGTCCTGACTAACCATCATTCTAGGTGGAATGCGTCCCAGGTAGATTCCAGAGAATCTGCACTGGCAAATATTGGAGAAATTATCCTTGTCATCTTTAACAGAAACCAGGAGGTCTTTCTGATCTATGTGGACCTCTGTGTTGTATACCACAGAGGCGAACCACCAGCCTGTAAAAAATGTTTAAGGAATGGGCTCAACGTCAGAGCTGGCCCTTAAAAGAATTGGGACAATCACAAACATGGCAGTCTGCTGACCTCAGTAGCCCACCATCCAAGGTATCGCCTCTATCTGTATGGAGTTGCAATTTGCAACCTACGTCTTTAATAACCATAAAATAGGTCAGATTATGACTTACCATAATTCTGAATTTTAAGAGCTGAACTATTAATATATAGTTCTTAAAATGTATTACTTTATATAAAAATACTGGTCCCAAATTGCCCTAGAAGACTTCGGGTGACTTTTATGGGCAATGTTTGGGGGTGCTGCTGCACCTCCTGCAGCTCGAGACACTCACTAAAATGTAATATGTAAGAGGATGCTGGGGCACTCCTAATCGCTGAGGCTGTGCATATCTAATGAACGGCAAGCATTTGTTGGCTTTTGTTTTCTTTTTTTTGTCAGGCGGCTTTGCTCGGCGCTTGCCATTTTTCATGGAGGGTACCCTTGTCCCTCACATGGGGCACCCGATATGTGGGGTGCTGGAGTCTGTGTGGGAGCCCTAATCCGTGCTACCGAGGCTGGCTCACCACCTAGCTGACACCTTCTTATGCCGGCGAGGGACTGGCATTTTTGTCACTCCTGCACGGAGCACACTTCTATCTAGAAATGGGCATGCGGAGCAGGAAGAGCACAAAGGCACACTCTCCTCTTCCATACCCAGGAAATGGGGGCACCGGGGACCAGGTTATTTGGAAGAGTGCAGTCCAGCTTATCTTATGGTTTCTGTCCTGGGGAGGAAGGGCCTCCAAGGACAGCTTTCCTTGCATCAGGGCCTGTGGACTGAGTGCCTGGGGCAATATGTGGTTGAGGGGAGGGGGGCTCATGCATTCACTCTTCTAGTTAAAAATGTTATCTTGGAAGTAGCGTCGACACCTGGGGACTTGGCCCTCCCTGAGGGAGATTTATAAAATACAGAGGAGCATTAAGCACTCGTTTACTCACACCATCCACTTGGGGTACCAGACTGTAGATGCCCTGGCTCATGGGGCCAATCACCATGATTTCGGTGATAATTTTATCCTGGTGGCCAGCTATACTGACCAGGAGAATTTTTATCAGTCCTCCTTTCCTCTAAAGGCTACTTCTTGTGGAGCTTGATTCTGTTGCTCCTTTAACCAATTATGTCCTCAGCCTGGGCTCCTGATGCCCCTTCTTACTTAGGGAGTGTCTCCCACACCCTGTCCTGAGCCAAAAAAGCAGAACACCCTGTGTGCCACACATCCCAGACTCTACAGCCTCCTGGCTACTTACAGGGCACCTGTGTGTGTGAGTGTGTGTGTGTGTGTTTGTGTGTTAGTTGGGTCAAGGGCCAGTCCACAGAAGTCCCAGAAAAACTCCCCAGGGTCTCCACAGCAGGCTCATTTCCCCAAATGTTCTACAGGGTTTCTGGTCCTGAGTGCTAGCTGGAGTCTAATTCCTTCAGTCCATTTTCTCAGTGTTGTCAGGTGGCTTCTCCTTTCAGCTCAGCACTCTTCCGCCGTCATTGTTCCCAAGGTCAGTGCTTCTCAAGAGGCTGTCTCTTGAGCAAGTATTTTTAGGTTGGGGTGGAAAGCTCTGTGAAGAAGGCACTTCTGCTCATTCTTGAGGCTCCACATTATCACTCCACTCCTGCCACAACTTTCCTGCACAGCATTATGGGTCATTTAATGACACTGAAAGTAGTGTATGAAAAGACTTTTGGGAGACCCAGCCCCACTCCAACACCCAAGTGACTCAGCTGCCTGATCTCTACCCATCAAAACCTCAAAGGGGATCCCCTCTTGTGTTTGACTCCAAAGGTCTGGCCTTCTTCTGCTTTGTTTCTGTGGGCTCAGACTTTCCAGTCCAGTTTCAGTGTGAAGAGTTAATTAGCAGATGCTGAGTTCCTCTCCACCCCTTCTTTTCCCAGGAACCACTCCAAGCTCTGTTCATGACTCTATCGTGTGGGGAGGCCTTTGTTCCTCCTGCTGGGCAGCAGAGTAATTAACTCAGCCCAATAGTGGGAGGAGGGAAGCAAGGCCTGTAACCTAGCTATGGGTGAGCCAGGGAAATATGAAAATTTGAAGATGTGTCTTAAGGAGTACAGTTACCACAAAAGTGACAGTGGATGTTTACTCTATCAATCAGAAATGTGTAAAGTGCACTACTCACCCGTGAGGGTCCCAAGGCACTGAGGAGGGGGGGGGCTGCTACTACTCGAACAGCCAGGTCTTGAAGACTTTCCTGAAGATAAGGAGGTCTTTGGTCTGGCACAGGTGGGTGGGAAGAGTGTTCCACGTCTTGGCAGCGAGGTGCAAGAATTATCTGCTGCCGGTTGTAGTTCTACAGACGCGTGGGACGATTGCGAGGGCAAGGTCGGCGGAGCGGAAATGCCGGGTCGGGGTATAGAAGGAGAGCTGTCTGCTGAGGTATTCTGCTCCGGTGTTGTGCTGTGCTTTGTGAGCGTGGGTGAGGAGTTTGAAGGTGATTCTTTTGATGACTGGAAGCCAGTGCAGGTCTCTCAGATGGCCTGTGATGTGGCAGTGGCGAGGGATATCCAGGATGAGGAGAGTGGAGGCGTTCTGGATGCATTGTAGCCTCTTCTGGAGTCTGGATACCTGACTGACATCTGTCTGGCTAAAAGCCTGGATCTTCTCGTCCCTCTTTTCTTTGATGTTCTCTACCTGTTGTCACTCTTTTATAAACTTTGCCCAGCACCATAATTTCAGTATTGGGATGATTGTATGCTCTAGAATTCCAATAAATGTAAACAGAAGCATCTCTAGGTTTTAGTATGGCGAATATGGCGAGCCTGTGCAGTGTCACATATTTCGCCCATAAGGCATAATGCAGAGAGCACAAAGTCTCTCAGTAAGCACTACAAATCTACACAATGAATGCCCACTCACACTATAAGGTCTAGGCCAGGACAGCACCGATCTCTATGTGTCCCTTATGCAACAGACTACCTGTGCGCAGATACCAGGCTGCGCTAGACAGTAGTCTCACGTGTTAAGCCTGCATTGGTGAGCACACAACACGTCTGTGCTCATAAGTTCATATGTAACCTTCTCTGAGACTCTTACTCTAGCTGCATATCAGCGTTCATATCTTAAAAGGCAGATACTGGTGGTTAGCACTCTCAACCCATTTCCATAGATTTTGCAATGAGTGAAGCTCAAATGGTGAGATTCACTCACAGTAAAGGTCTAAATCCTGGTAATGAAAAAGGAAAAAGGTCTACGGTGGTTAAATGGGCGAACCCACTTTGCCACACTTTTCAATTATATATATTTTAAAATTATTTAAAAGGATGGAGTCAACATTCAGAGAGGTTGAATTATGAAATGACACCTATTCCCTACTATTGCTTGCATGAGAGCTCTCTTGCAATAGGTGGGAGCAAAGGTATTTGGAGGAGCATGAGGGGAGAATGGGAGGGGACCAGAAAGAAAAGATTGGATGAAACTCAACTTGTGGAGACATATATAATAGATGTATTTTGCAAGATTCACAGGTCAGAGAATAGAACTAAATGAGAACTACCAGATAAGTGCCATGCTGCTGTCCTAGCCAACATCATGGAAGTAGGGTAAGTCTCCTTTCATCACATTGTGTTTTGTACCCTGAAATATCATTCACTAAAAATAGTCAAAGAAAACGTTTTCTGGGAAGAAATTCTAGATCAATACTTTATTGTGTAAGGTTGAAAGAGCAAAGGCCTGTAAGAAAAATATTGGATTCACATGGAGGGGGGAGGACAGTAGGCAACATACTCTTGTGTTGTAAAGGAAGCAACCTACCTCACCCTTGCATGTGCAGTTTGCTCTCTGAATACTGGCAAGACTTTTGTCTGGCTGAGTCTAAGCTACGACCCGAATAGGGCTCTACTGACTGGTGCTTGCCAGCCTTTGGGAGTCTTTGGGAGCATGAGAGCTTGAGATGGGCTTGAGGGTGAATCCCTGCTCAAAGTTTCGACTTCCATCATCCTAGTAGAAGCAGGTGAAATCTAGGTATTTTAAAGATTGCTTAGCTTCTGCTCAGTTTGCTAGCCTTGGCAGTTTTTTTACTTCACTTTTCTGTCATGGGGTGCATTTGTTCAGCAATAAGCAGTGTCACTTAAACAAAAATAAGAATAATCAAATAAACGTGTGCATGTCTACTGCTTATGACACGAGTATAAATGATTGCCTTTTATGCATACTTTTACTCATTTGGCAGCATATGCTGTCATATGGATTACTGGGTATTCTCTGATTAACTCCCTTTTTGGTGTTCACACACACAGCATTCCGCTGCCCCTATTGTAAGCCTGGTCCTGTCCAACTGCCAATATGTTCTTGTTCTGTTTACAATTATAATTTATGTGTCTATGTCTCACATAAAATCACCCATCACAATTCCAGGCACTTTGTCCATATCAGGATAACCGCACCTTGGTGGTTATCACGCATGACATGAAAACACTTCCCACATAGGCTAAAAGAAAAACAATGCCCTTCCAACCATACACCCTACACCAGTGATCTTCAAACTTTTTTATGTCTTGCACCCCAGTGGAAAAAAAAAATCATCGGACCCCGCACCTGAATTTTTCACAATTATTCTATCAAATTGGCAATGTTTAAATATGTCTAGACTTATTTAAACAGTGCAGTTAAGTTATGTTATAGTTTTAAAAATGCAGCCAAATACATGATGCCAGACATAGTATTCTGGTCAGGCAGGCCTTAATAAATGAGTAAAAGTGTGATTATTACAAGTGGGGGGTGGAGTAGGGTTTTCGAAGAGTACTTGGAGTCCCTTCCCTTTTGACACATACTCCCAGCTTGGCTATAAATGACAAGACATGTTTGTGATGGCCCATTACAGAGCGGTTGACTACTGCTCATTTTATTTTTCAGTTTAAAACAAAGCACTGTCCGCATGATGTTTCTCTTGGCCAGAGCCTAGTGCCCTGCCTGCGATCATTGAGGCGCCGCTAGTGGGGACCATCCCCCAGTTTGAAGACCACTGCCCTACACAGTGTAGTTTGCTATCTGTGTGGGTAAGTACTTGAGCACCCTACAAAAGGACTGTAAGCACTATACAAATATTACAATACAATGCTAATTTACAACTAGCTGTAATTTTTATGTAAATGACATATTCGTTTTTAATATTTAAAAATTTTTTGTAAATATATACATGTTTATTAAACTTGGTATTTCACACTATACATTCATAAAAACCAAATTATCCTTTTCTGTTGTAAGAACGTAATTTAACTAACCAATCGTTAAATATATTTCCTAAATATGCAAATAATTACCTTATTGAAACCATATGAAAGCGACTTAAATGAAACATAACTTCTAAATCTTTACCCCTTAAACCGAAAATCCATTCATTTTCATCTTTAATAATTATAGAAATATAAATATAATGATTTTATGTGTATACATTAATATTATGTAAATGTTTCTGCAAATAACAAATAATTACTTAATATAAAGACCCACACTCTTCACCTAAAAACACCTTAATTACTTTATTAATTAATAAAAATCAGTAACATGTACCTTAAATTAAATTATTTTAAAAAAAATCCTTCCCCATTGCCTTCAACCCAAAAAGTACTTAAACTTTATTGAAAGGTATGTTTTATTAATTTGTCTAATTAAGTAATTATTTAACTAATACAAAATTAACTACATATTCATTTATGTAACATATCTTTAAACACTTTCCATCTTATTCCTCTACGAACACAGCAACCCATTACAAATACTGAAAGATTAAGCAATACAATATTACAAAATTAAATAATAAATAGATGTATTTTTAAATAAACAATAATTCAACATTTAATTAAAAACTTTAGAAAATGAATACACAACAGTCTAATTGAGTACATTATTTAAAAAAATGAACTAAAATATGTATGCAACACTAAAAATAAAAATGTTCAAAATTCAACAATCAAAACACAGCAAAATCCAACGAAAAATACTGTAGACAATGATATAAAGTGAACATTATTATAAGCATGTATATTTTTAAAAAAACCATAAAACACTTTAGTCTTATCTTTGATTTTATGTTCTATGATGTTCTGGATAACACAGTATTTTGGAAACAATGTTATTGCCCAGTGCTATTCCTAAGTCTATATTAAAGTGAATACTCATTTTGTTTTTTATTATGAATCCCAAAAACAAACACATAGCAATAAACAATATTGCAGTGTAAGCTACAACTTCTTACACATAAAACTAAGTCCACATTCATCAGAAAATCATCAAGAGAGAAAAATTTAACAATTGAATCTTTAAGTTATCTAAGTAAGCATACTTAGCCTGAGTGAACAGTGACAAAGGAATTAAGACGTTGCAAAAAAGTTGTCTTAGAATACGATTGGGAAATGTATCTATTATCAAAATAAGATCTTACCTAAAAGACAGCATACATTTTGCACACAATATAAAAACTGAATGAGAATAACAGTTTAACAATTGACACAGGATAGTTCATTCAGAGCACTGAACGCAGGATGTAGTCAGTCTGCCACAAAGACACTGTAACATTCTAAATATGAGCCCCAGATATTATTATACTGTGTTTCTGGCCTTTTGTTCCCCATAAAATTCACTCTTTATTGATGCATGATCAGTGGTTGAATAATGATAGTTGTTTTCAAGATAAGGTTCACTATGCATGATGCACAAAGCACGCTAGAAGTAAAGGTCCTGGCTCTTTAAGAAACTGACACGTAACTTTGCCTCAGTTTGAGATCTGGGGCCACATGCACCCAAGGTTTTAGTGGTCGCAAATGGAGAATCGGGCCGTCAGCGACTGCTAAATAGCCTTTTGACATGTACTAACCCTATTTTGCAATTTGGTGACCTGTTACCGAAACATAAATAGGTTTGGAAGTCGGTATTAGGCAGGGGCATATTAAGGATGTCTCTTCCTAATAGTGAGTCGCAGGTGGATGTAAGAATGTTTTGTGACTGGAATACAGTCGCAAAACATTCGCAGTTTACCATCAACTTCAAGTTGGTGGTAACCTATTTGCAAATGAGAAGGGGCCCCCAAGGGACCACTTCCTCTTTGCAAATGTGGGTGCAAACATTTTTTTAAGAGCAGGCAGTGGTCCCATGGACCACAGCCTACTCTGACCACTGCCTCCTCTTAAAAAATGAAAAGAACACTTTTCATTTTTGTTTTTGAAATGCATCCCATTTTCCTTTAAGGAAAACGGGCTGCATTACAAATAAAAATTACTTTATTGAAAAAGCAATCACAGACATGTGGTCTGCTGACCCCAGCAAGCCACCATCACTGTGATTTTGGCCATTTATAATGGGTCGCAAATTGAGACCTGCACCATGAATATTAATGAGGCAGGTCCATTTGTGACCCACTGGAAATCACAATGTGTGTCTGAAACAAGTTGGTACATTGCAGTTTGTGATTTCCTCATTGTGAGTCGCAAAAAGTCACAATTAGGAAGTTGCAAAATCTGGTGATTGCACATGTGGTTCCTGGTTCTTTATTGGTTCTCCTGACAAAATGATGTCCTTTTAAGGGACTAATACGTGTCATATGATTATGCAGCAGTACCCAACTCCTTTCCGAAGCTGGTTACCTTCTTTTCAGCAAGCTCTTAAAAACGGAACTGTTTAAATAGGCTCTTGACTCACTCCCTTGTGCATATGTGAGTGGCCATCGAATGTCAATGCTAGGTTCATGCTACCTATCCACTGGATTCGTTCCCTCATGTATTCTCAAGTTACGTTTTCCTATTTTGCTCTCTTTCTGTTCCAGTGCTCTGATGTGGCCTAGTTGATATGTAATTTTATGCAAAATATCTTAATAAAGAAATAGTCAGCCTGACCTATTGTGATGCTAACAGTGTGATACTAAATATGCCTCTCTGCCAGGTGTGATGGTCAAATGCACCAGAGTACTGCTGCAAATGGCAGTCTGTTGGGTTTGTGTGATCATGACAGAAGACAGTGCACTCAGCCAATGAGCCACTCTGCTCAGGGCTGGTGTTCAGGGCTTTAGAACCTGTACAAGTTACTGGTTATAGGCCCTCATTACGACCCTAGTGGTCCAAAGACCACCAGGGCTGCAGTGGTGGTCTCACCGGTGGACTGCCAAATTACCAGTTCAGTGGTTTGGCCTAAGCCAAACCGCCAATACTCTGCCCGTCTCGCTGCTTTTCTGCAGTCCGTTGGGCTGGAGGTGAGCACCTCAAGCACGGCGGACACCGTAATACTGCTAGCATTTACTAGCGGTCGCACTGCCAGAAAAAGCGGGTGGTCTCCATCCTGGTGACAGGAATAAGCATTCCTGCCGCCACGATACACACGCACACACATCCACATATCCGCACACATGCACCCACATACTCCCACACACTAAACAAACACACCCCCACTCACTCATGCATTTGCGTCATACCCCACATTCACACTAACATACATACACAAACACTGCACTCACGCACACATTCACTCCCCTTCAAGCCCCCAGTGTATACATACATTCACACCCCCTGACCCAGCGCAAACATACATTCTCACCCCCTGCACCACATACATGCACTCACCCGCACTCTCTGTTCACTCACATGCACCCTGTTCCCCCGTCCACTCACACACTCACCCCCCCATCCACTTACATACACATGCATATGCATACACACACTCACCCCTTCCATCCACTCAATCGCACTCATGCACCCAATAGCCCACACCTGTACACACACACTCCAGGACTCACCCCCGCTCCCCATCCACACACACTCACTCACCCCCACCCCATCCACAATCACTCACACACACAGACATGCACCCACAAACACCCCCCACACATTCATGACATTCACCACATTCACACATGCAGACACACAGACACACGCACACACCCTCCCTGTCCATTGAGGAGGTCGTCCGGGAGGGGACGAGTCCCAGCGCTTCCACTGCTGGCAGCGCCCCACCATCAGGACACCGCCACGCCATATTACGGGTTGCAATACAATGTGTGGTCTATTTTTTGGCATGGTGGTGCTGGCGGTGGAACCGCCTCTTCACCGTCAACCGCCAGCACGACTGGTGTTGGAATTCCGTTCAATTTCGGAATTCTGAAATCAGTCGCAATAGGGCGGTCTTAAGTCAGCAGCTTTGGCAGTTACGAAAAGGCTGCCGAAGTCATAATGAGAGCATTAGAGTCTGATGTCTCACATGTTAGTCAAGTCGGTAGGCTACAGGTACTGCCTTGATCTCAGGCATTAACACGGCGTGAATAGGAAACATTGCCTTAGCGGTTTCTAGATTACCATTACATGTAAAAGAACATTTTGTGCCTGAACTACCCCTGTGTGGCTATTTAAAGCACAACTGTCACATTTCAATGCGTGTTGCCCCATTTTGACAGTATTATTGCAAAGCCATAAACCACGTAACCCCCTATGCATCATCGTTATGCTAGAATCTATACTGCCGCAGTATGTGAAGCATCACTACCATACCAGAATCCACATAAATCTGCTATGTAACGCCCTGTTTGTGCATTGATCCACTTTGTAAATCACCAGTCATGTCAGAATCCACATGCAAGAAATCAAACTGGCTGATATCTAAAGCATCCGTGCATTACCAGCAATATTGCCAGCATGTACCCTTCCTCAATTTCCATCACACACCCTTTCCTGAGCTCATCGTTCTTCTTACATGAGCCTGGAATACAACATGTATCTGGATCTACATCTGTCTGTGCTTGGATCACCAGTGCCTAGCCACCCAGGACTCAATAAGCCTTTGCAGACATGGATGGCAGTCCATACATCCTTGGATGGAGAGGCTCTCTTTTTGCACAATCCTCTATGGTGCTTAATATCCTGGATGCCAGCTGGTGTAGCTCGTCAATGAGCAGTAATAGAGCTGCTGATTTTTGGTGGGAGTCTGAATCGAGAGCCAATGAAGATTTTCTTTCCTGTGGTCTGATTGAACGCAGTTCAAAGAAGCAATAATAACTTATGTTTCTTAGCCAGGCCTGATGGGCCAGGTGAAACGTCACTTTGTCACAGAGCAAAAAATAGGGGAGCAGTTTTGCTGTGATACAGGGTATGAAAATGCATCATCACATAGGCCAAAGGCCAAATAGGTGCAGTAAGACAAGGAAAGGTTCTGCAACACAATTGCGGAGAAGTGATCACTCTTAGCAGGTAGAAGATGCAAGTTGCCCAGTATTTTGTGGCCCTTGGACCTGGCCACTGAACATGCTGGTGGGAAGCTGGGCCAGATCGCTGATAATGACCCCATCCCCTTCTGTCTTCCATCTTTTTAAGAGACGAGATTGTGAGGCAATGCAGTTGGTGTGTTCTCTACTAGTTGTCATAATTTTGGTCTTGTGCTCTGTGCGCTGGTTGGAGGTCTTGTCAGTAACACTGATAGCGCCTATGATGTTTGATGAATCCATCCATCCACAAGTCCTTTTATTTTAACTCTACGCAAAGGCCTTAGAGTGTGCCAATGTGACAGTAGCCCTCATTGGTTCGAGTCATCCTTAGCCCTTTGCACTATCAAGCACAGATGACACTTTCTTGGGTACATTTTTTGAGCGTTAAAGCCATTGGTCTAACAGCCAATCATATCCAAACAAACAAAAAGGAAAGAAAAATAGGATCACGAATCCTATTTTGCATGCAATTTATTGAAAAGTGGCAATGAGAGATATAAACAGACATTCTGTTTGGGCATCCCCTTCCAATCGAGGGATTGCTGCATTTTCTTGTCTGCAGTGCTGTGCATGGAATGAGCCCAATGATCAGCATTTCTCTGCACCCAAGTGTAATTTATATGTGCAAAGCCGTCAACCTATATGGTTTATTCCCCAATCCAGAAGATACAACTAAGGCCACCAGATATTTTCGCCTGTATACGGAACGTACTGCCACAAACATTTACCATGAGGGCATATTTTTTTGCCCAGTGCTAATTTCTGTGGTAGAAACAGAGTGCTTGCCATTCTGAAGATGGAGCACACTGACAAAGGTGAACATTTGTGGAGAAAGTGTAAGGAATAAAGAGTGCACGTGGGACTCTTTCAGCTGTGCAGATTCACACAATTAATTGTGGGGATTTTTGAGAATCTGCTAAAAATCAAAAATCTATTTAACTAAAAGCCTGTGATAAGTAGATTTCTGACTAATATGAGAGATGCACTGTCTACACAACCTCTCATTGCTTCCTCTGCGATTGTGATGGGGTTTGTCCCAGTTCAGATTTCCTCGAATTCAAACCTTTCAAAAAAGAAACATACGCAGATCCCTTTCCACCATACAACTGTCGTTCTCTGTCTTTCTTCGCGTGCTCCAGTCCCAGAGTCATCATGTTCCTGAATTTTATGGATTTTGTTTTGGTGTTGCGTTTTGCTGTTCCTTTGTTTATTCTCACTGATCTCTACTGTTGTTTCTCATTTTGCTGGCTATCCTGGTGTATTTCCATAGGGAGCGGTTGGTCTTCTTACGTTGCATCAAACCCTACTTCTCGAAATGTGAGTGGTGATGGAAGTGACCATTCTTGGCGGGATTGGTTAGTGCGCATGTCATTGTTGGCAGACTCCTAAGTGAGTGTACTTTGCTGGTTTTTGCTCACATGCGTTGTCTGTCTCTTTGGGGTCAGTCGTTAGGGGCTAGTAGTTGAGTCTCTTCAGGAACCCACTTTCGGTCATAAACTGAAACAGTGATTTTAGTTGGCGTCAATGGCTAAAGTTGGGTAGCAGTGAGTTGAAGGAAGCATTTAAAGGGTGTTTAGAGGCAGCTGCGTTTTACATCACCTGCTTAGCTGGAAGACCACAGTACCATGTTCCTGGATGCCATGGAAGAGATAGAAGATAGGGTAAGAGGGGAGAGTTCATATAAACTCAATATTATGACATAAGGTACTAGAGCATTCAGAAAGTATGACAACAGTGATCATATTTTTGGTTACTGTGGGCCAAAAATGTATTCTAACAATGCAGCACAAGAAATAAATGTGACCTGTTGTGCTTCATAACTCATGTCCTTTCATTGCCACAATAGCTTGAGAAGGCCTCATATCCTCTAGAGTGGCATTCAACTGCTTCAGGGCACCTATTACAGGATGGTTTATAGCTGGTCATTTCCGGCCAGGACCTAATGGTCTCTCCCAATCAAATGGCCTCGTGACTTCCTTTTCCCCATGCAGTTCACTTGACATAAGAGCACTGCCGAGATTGGTAATGACAATCTGTTCTGCTGCAGGCGGTCCTGTTTTTCATTACATGCCTAGAATTCCAGGATATTATGTTAACACTGCAAAGTTTGTTAGGGATGACCCCCAAACGCTTCTGCCTCTCTGTTTTTAAGAGAAAGTTGATCACAACTAAATAGCCTACATAAAGTCTCAAATTATGATTCTTCTGTATGTGGTTTTCAGACAGAGGGTTACGAAGGAAAGCCAAGTCTCACAGGGTACTGCTTCCTTAACAAGGGGATTTTTGCTAAGCTCTTTCTTGTTCTTTGGTTCTTGCCTTGATAATGTTCCACCTCCCTCTCACTTGAAAAGGCAATTTCATTAGCAGTGTACAAAGTACAGATTCTTCAAACTGCACAAACCCAGCGGGGTCGCCACTGTAATACCTTTTCCCATCTCTCTTCAAAAAACGTCATTTCCCCTGCGATTTCAAGCTTTGGCTAAAAAAAATCCATTGTGTCCCCTTCCTTTCTTTTCCTCAGGTGCTGCTGTCATTTGTGTAACACAAAGAGACCCCCACGCGCCACAGTGTGGCAGATGTAAGTGGCACTTGGAAACCCGCCTAGTGTGAGCAATCTCCGGCTATACAAGTCTCCGGCCCTATCGCTGCGATTGCAGTCTTTCTATAATGCTCAGAATTCCTGCTGTTTCCTTCTCAGAGTTTTTCATTCCTATTTATTGTTTTGTGCTGGTGGCATTGTTTCAGAGCTGCGGTTCCAGTTGTGAACTGAATATTCCTATAGAAAAGTTTAAAACACGCCATTAATTTCCTTTAGCATTTATTAGATGCATGCTGTTTCCGTAATTGTACAAAAGTTGCACTATTAATCTAGTACAGTTTTGGAGCATCACAGTTTTAAAAAAAAATGTAATATTGTTTGCCTATATAAACCTAACAGGGGTCCGCAGACCTTTCATTTTTTACACCATCCTCACCATTTTAGATTCTTGCTGGTGTTGTGACGGGACAGTCGGCATTCAGGACAGACCTTTCCTTGCATGGCACTATTAGTGTTGGTGAAATCTCTATTTATTATTTATTCGGCTCAATTTTCCTAAGGTCAAGAAATACAGTTATCTTTGATATCTGAAAGGGCACTCAAGCAGCAGTAGCATTCGAAAAGAGTGATCCTCAAGGCATCCTTCTCCTTCGAAAATTCTACCACTGAGGCGTACCAGCTGCAGCTTTGTCCTTTCTTCATTTCTACAGGCAAGTGCAGCATTCTACCACTGAGCCACACCATTTGCAGCATTGTCCCTTCTTCATGTCTACAGGCAAGTGCAGCATTCTACCACTGAAGCATACCATTCGCAGCATTGCCCCTTCTTCATTTCTACAGGCAAGTGCCGCATTCTACCACTGAGGCACACCATTTGCAGCATTGTCCCTTCTTCATTTCTACAGGCAAGTGCAGCATTCTACCACTGAGGCACACCATTCCCAGCACTGTCCCTTCTTTATTTCTACAGGCAAGTGCAGCATTCTACCACTGAGGCATACCATTCGCAGTGTTGTCCCTTCTATACTTCTACAGGCAAGTGCAGCATTCTACCACTGAAGCATACCATTTGCAGTGTTGTACCTTCTTTACTTCTGCAGGCAAGTGCAGCATTCTACCTCTGAGGCACACCATTCGCAGCATTGTCCCTTCTATACTTCTACAGGCAGGTGCAGCATTCTACCACAGAGGCATACCATTTGCAGCACTGTCCCTTCTTCATTTCTACAGGCAAGTACAGCATTCTACCATGGAGGCACGCCATTTGCAGCATTGTCCCTTCTTTACTTCTACAGGCAAGCGCAGCATTCTACCCCTGAGGCACGCCATTCGCAGCATCGTCCCTTCTTTATTCTACAGGCAACTGCAGCATTCTACCACTGAGGCACACCATTTGTAGCATTGTCCCTTCTTTATTCTACAGGCAAGTGCAGCATTCTACCGCTGAGGCATACCATTCGCAGCATTGTCGCTTCTTTACTTCTGCAGGCAAGTAAAGAATTCTACCACTGAGGCACGCCATTCGCAGCCTTGTCCCTTCTTTACTTCTGCAGTCAAGTGCAGAATTCTACCACTGAGGCATACCATTCGCAGCCTTGTCCCTTCTTTACTTCTCGAGGCAGGTGCAGCATTCTACCACTGAGGCATACAATTTGCAGGATTCTCCCTTTTATACTTCTACAGGCAAGTGCGGCATTCTACCACTGATGCATACCATTTACGGCATTGTCCCTTCTTTATTTTGCAGGCGAGTGCAGCATTCTACCACTAAAGCATACCATTCGCAGCATTGTCCCTTCTTTATTCTACAGGCAACTGCAGCATTCTACCACTGAGGCACGCCATTCGCAGCATTGTCCCTTCTTTATTCTACTGGCAAGTGCAGCATTCTACCACTGAAGCATACCATTTGCAGCATTGTCCCTTCTTTATTCTACAGGCAAGTGCGGCATTCTACCACTGAGGCACGCCATTCGCAGCATTGTCCCTTCTTTACTTCTACAGGCATGTGCAGCATTCTACCACTGAGGCACACCATTTGCAGCATTGTCCCTTCTATACTTCTCCAGGCAAGTGCAGCAGTCTACCACTGAAGCATACCATTCGCAGCATTGTCACATCTGTACTTCCGCAGGCAAGTGCAGCATTCTACCACTGAGGTATGCCATTCGCAGCATTGTCGCTTCTTTACTTCTGGAGTCGAGTGCAACATTCTACCACTGAGGCACGCCATCCGCAGCATTGTCCCTTCTTTATTCTACAGGCAAGTGCAGCATAACATTCGCAGCATGGTCCCTTCTTTATTCTACAGGCAAGTGCAGCATTCTTCTCCTGAGGCACGCCATTCGCAGCATCGCACCTTCTTTATTCTACAGGCAAGTGCAGCATTGTACCACTGAGGCACACCATTCGCAGCATTGTTCCTTCTTTACTTCTGCAGGTAAGTGCGGCATTCTACCACTGAGGTATGCCATTTGCAGCATTGTCCCTTCTATACTTCTGCAGGCAAGTGCAGCATTCTACCACTGAATCATACCATTCACAGCATTGTCCCTTCTTTACTTCTGCAGGCAAGTGCGGTATTCTACCACTGAGGTATGCCATTCGTAGCATTGTCGCTTCTTTACTTCTGCAGGTTAGTGCAGCGTTCTACCACTGAAGCATACCATTCACAGCATTGCCCCTTCTTTATTCTACAGGCAGGTGCAGCATTCTACCACTAAGTCATACTATTCACAGCATTGTCCCTTTACTTTTACAGGCAAGTGCTGCATTCTACCACTGAGTCATACCATTCACAGCATTGTCCCTTCTTTACTTCCACAGGCAAGTGCAACATTCTGCCACTGAGGCATACCATCTGCAGCATTGTCACTTCTTTACTTCCGTAGGCAAGTGCAGCATTCTACCACTAAGGCGTACCATTTGCAGCATTGTCGCTTCTTTACTTCCGTAGGCAAGTGCAGCATTCTACCACTGAGGCATATCATTCACAGCATTGTCCCTTCTTCTACAGACAAGTGCAGCATTCTACCACTGAGGCATATCATTCACAGCATTGTCCCTTCTTCTACAGACAAGTGCAGCATTCTACCACTGAGGTATACCATTCGCAGCATTGCCCATTCTTTATTTGAATAGGAATGTGCAGACTGCACTTGCCACTATGGCACACCAGTTGCAAGATTCACAGCCTATCTCTTCTTTATTTGTATCTCTAGTCTACGAGATGTGTGTCTTTATCCAACCTCCCGCATCTTAATGTTACAGGCAAGCACTGTGCTCTACCACTGAGGCAGTCCATTCACTAAAGTATAAAAAAGTGATCACTGGAATGATTGAATTTGTGTCAGCCCATTGTAATTACTCAGGCTGCATCCCAATCCATTGTTATTTTGCACATCATGCCACCACAGTTTGGACCCAACCATATGCAAATCAGTCTTGACTCTGCTCCAATGGTAACAGTCCAGCCCGAACTGCCAGGTCAGGTACTCCCTGAATTGGAGCACATTAAACCCAGGGCCAATTTTGCCCACGTTACGTTTTATACACAAGTTATCTCTTTGTTCCATGTGAAACAGTCTGCACAGGACCCACCATCAGGGCATACCTAACCCACTTAGGGTGACACAATAAAATTTACAAAAGAGAATACAAAAAAGTGATGGATGGAATACTTGAATTAATTTCAGCCACTGGCAATTTCTCATGACTGCATCCCAATCCATTGTTATTTCGCATGCCATTCCACCTCGTTTTGGCCACAAGCCATAGGCAAATCACTCTTGACACTATTTCAAAGGGTACAGCCCACTGCGCCACTGGGCTTGAGCTATACCTAGCTGATGAGCCATAATAGGGGCAAAACCAGTCCTAAATTGCTTATGTTCCAATTTAGGGAGGAATTCAGGTTGGAATATTCCCACTGGAGCTAGGCCAGGACTGATTTGTATATGGCTGGGTCCAAACTAAGGTGGCACAGTGAGCAAAATAATGATGGACTGATGGAATGATGGACAAAGGTAGGTCGCTCCCCCTGCCGTTGCAGCTCCTCCAGCTCCTCCAGGTTCCTGAGACCGCCCAGCCACCTCGCAGTAAGTACCCCCCACCTCCCAGCCCCTCGCCCTGCCCCGCGCTACTCACCCTCTCTCCTGCTTCTTTTCTCCTTCTCTGTTCTTCCTCCTCGCTCCTCTTCTGTAATCTTCTTCTGTACTCTTCTTTCGCTCCTGCTCCCCGTCTTCTCTCTTCATCTGTGTGCTTCTCAGCCTCTCCTCTGCACCGCGACCCGCGTGTGCCTCTTCTTCTCTGTCCCTCTTCCTTGGCTCCTTCCTCTGCCGCTCGCCGCCCCTCTTCTCCTTCTTCATCTGTATTCTTCTGTCTTCTGCGCTCCTCTTCTTCACCTTCATCTGTACTCTTCTGTGCTCCTCTTCTTCACCTTCATCTGTATTTCTCTGTCTTCTGCGCTCCTCTTCTTCTTTATCTTCTTCTGTAGTCTTCTGTCTTCTGCTCTTCGTCTCCTGTACCTTCTTCTGTGGTCTTCTGTCTTCTGTTCTTCGTCTTCTGTCTTCTGTCTTCTCTTCTTCGTCTTCTGTCTTCTACTCTTCATCTTCTGTCTTCTGTTCTTCTGCTTCTTCGTCCTCCGTCTTCTGCTCTCCCCGCGCCTGCCCTCCTGCTCCTGTCTCATCTCTCTCCCTCACTCGCCTCCCCCTCTGTATCACCCCTATCTACCCCATTCGCTATCTGCCTCCCTCACTCCTCCTATCTACCAATCTACCTATCTCTCTATCTCACTATCTATCTCCCTCTCTCACCACCTCCTCCTATCTACCTATTTCTCTATCTTTCCCCCCCACTCGCCACCCCCTCCGTTACCACCCCTATCTTCCTATCCTTTCGCTCTACCTCTCACCCACCTCTACAACCCCCCCTTCCCTATCTTCCCAACCTTACTCCTATCTCTCTCCCTAAACTCCTAAACTTCCTAAAACTCACCCCCCACCACCCTTAAACCCCCCTCCCCCAGCTCTTCTCCCTCTACCTGTACCCCCCTCCCTTCCACTTTCCCGCCGCCACCTCCTGCACGTCCCCGCCCCCCAGCTCCCATTCGCCCCCAGCTGACCCCTCGCCCCCCTCCACCCTCTTATGGCGGCCGCTGCGCGACAGTGGTAGCGACCCTTGACCCAAGGGTAGGTCGCTCCCCCTGCCATTGCAGCTCCTCCAGCTCCTCCAGGTTCCTGAGACCGCCCAGCCACCTCGCAGTAAGTACCCCCCACCTCCCAGCCCCTCACCCTGCCCCGCGCTACTCACCCTCTCTCCTGCTTCTTTTCTCCTTCTCTGTTCTTCCTCCTCGCTCCTCTTCTGTAATCTTCTTCTGTACTCTTCTTTCGCTCCTGCTCCCCATCTTCTCTCTTCATCTGTGTGCTTCTCAGCCTCTCCTCTGCATCGCGACCCGCGTGTGCCTCTTCTTCTCTGTCCCTCTTCTTGGCTCCTTCCTCTGCCGCTCGCCGTCCCTCTTCTCCTTCTTCATCTGTATTCTTCTGTCTTCTGCGCTCCTCTTCTTCACCTTCATCTGTACTCTTCTGTGCTCCTCTTCTTCACCTTCATCTGTATTTCTCTGTCTTCTGCGCTCCTCTTCTTCTTTATCTTCTTCTGTAGTCTTCTGTCTTCTGCTCTTCATCTCCTGTACCTTCTTCTGTGGTCTTCTGTTCTTCGTCTTCTGTCTTCTGTCTTCTCTTCTTCGTCTTCTGTCTTCTGCTCTTCATCTTCTGTCTTCTGTTCTTCTGCTTCTTCGTCCTCCGTCTTCTGCTCTCCCCGCGCCTGCCCTCCTGCTCCTGTCTCATCTCTCTCCCTCACTCGCCTCCCCCTCTGTATAACCCCTATCTACCCCGTTCGCTATCTGCCTCCCTCACTCCTCCTATCTACCAATCTACCTATCTCTCTATCTCACTATCTATCTCCCTCACTCACCACCTCCTCCTATCTACCTATTTCTCTATCTTTCCCCCCCACTCGCCACCCCCTCCGTTACCACCCCTATCTTCCTATCCTTTCTCTCTACCTCTCACCCACCTCTACAACCCCCCTCCCGTATCTTCCCAACCTTACTCCTATCTCTCTCCCTAAACTCCTAAACTTCCTAAAACTCACCCCCAACCACCCTTAAACCCCCCTCCCCCAGCTCTTCTCCCTCTACCTGTCCCCCCCTCCCTTCCGCTTTCCCGCCGCCACCTCCTGCACGCCCCCGCCCCCCAGCTCCCATTCGCCCCCAGCTCACCCTTCCCCCCCCTCTTTGCGCAGCGGGCGCGCCATTGGCGCGCCGCTGGCGCACCAGAGGCAAGCCCGTCTGTGCCCATCCGTGCCGGTCCGCGCCTGGCCCGCGCCTGGCCCGCGCCTGGCCGCGTCCAGCGCCACGACCCCTGGTCCCCAGCTCTCCCAAACCCCGCTGCTCCGCTACGACCCCACCACCCTCCACGCCCTCAACCCAGGGCGCTCCAACACCTGCTTCCAAGCGCACCCCAAACGCACCCATGGACCCTTCACCTGCCACTCCTTCAAACGCATCTTCCACCACGCAACTACCACGACCACCAGCCCACGCGCCATCAACCACCTCAAGTGCATCCTGGTCAACGCTCAATCCATCCACAAGCACGCCGTTGAACTCTGGGACCTCCTGGACTCCACAGCACCGGAAGTCGCCTTCATCACGGAGACCTGGATGAACGCCTCCTCTGCCCCTGACATCGCCACTGCCATCCCCGAAGGCTACAAGATTTCCAGGAAAGACCGCACCAACCAAGTAGGAGGAGGAATCGCCATCGTCTTCAAAGACTCCATCAGCGTCACCACCTCCACCGAAGACACCCCCCTCGCCGCTGAACACCTGCATTTCCAGATTCGCACCGACCCCAGGACCACACTCAGAGGATCCCCCCGGACCGCGCGCCCCTTTCAGCGACTCCATCGCCGACTTCGTCTCCCCGCACGCCCTCGCCTCGCCGGACTACATCCTCCTAGGTGACATCAACTTCCATCTGGAACAGAACAACGACCCCAACACCACCGCTCTGCTCGATAACCTCGACAACCTCGGCCTCAAGCAACTGGTGAACACCGCCACCCACATCGCCGGACACACGCTTGACCCCATCTTCTCCGCCAGCAAACACGTCTCCTTCAGCCACGGCTCCGCTCTACACTGGACCGACCACAGCTGTGTCCATTTCACATTCAGACGAGAGACCCGCCACCTCCGCACTCAACCCATCCCTCGTCGACAGTGGAACAAAATCCCCGAAGAACAGCTCTTCTCCGCGCTCACCATCAATCAACCCACCCTCACCACCGACGACCCCAACGACGCAGCCCTCAGCCTCACGAACTGGATCACCAACTGCACAGACAACCTTGCACCCCTCAGACGCACACATCGACAGGCCAACACCAAAAAACCTCTCTGGTTCTCTGACACCCTTAAGGAATCGAAGAAAACCTGTCGCGCCCTCGAGAGAACCTGGCGCAAGGACCACACCGCTGACAACATGACCGCCCTCAAGAATGCGACCCGCGAACACCACCACCTGATCCGCGCAGCCAAAAGGAATTTCTTCACCGACAGACTGGACAAAAACAGCCACAACAGCAGAGAACTTTTCAGCATCGTTAAAGAGTTCTCCACCCCCAACGCCAATGCCGTCACGCCCTCACAAGACCTGTGCAACTCCCTCGCCACCTTCTTCCATCGCAAGATCACCGACCTCCACGACAGCTTCGGACACCAGACCCAACCAAGCATCACCGAACCCACACCCCCGGCCATCACCCTCAACACCTGGACCCACATCAACACTGAAGAAACCAAAACCACCATGAACTCTATCCACTCCGGCGCCCCATCGGACCCCTGCCCTCACTTCATCTTCAATAAAGCCGACGACATAATCGCCCCGCACCTCCAGGCCATCATCAACTCTTCATTTTCTTCAGCTACCTTCCCCGAAAGCTGGAAACACGCCGAAGTCAAAGCCCTACTAAAGAAACCTACGGCTGACCCAAGCGACCTGAAAAATTTCCGCCCCATCTCGCTCCTCCCCTTCCCTGCCAAGGTAATAGAGAAGACCGTCAACAAACAGCTTACCAACTTCCTGGAAGACAACAACCTTCTCGACCCTTCACAAACCAGATTCCGAACCAACCACAGCACTGAAACCGCCCTCATCTCAGTCACAGATGACATCAGAACCCTGATGGACAACGGTGAAACAGTCACCCTCATCCTCCTCGACCTCTCGGCTGCCTTCGACACCGTCTGTCACCGCACCCTAATAACCCGCCTCCGCTCCACCGGGATCCAAGGCCAGGCCCTGGACTGGATCGCCTCCTTCCGCTCAAACCGCTCTCAAAGAGTATACCTCCCACCTTTTCGCTCAGACCCCACCGAGATCATCTGCGGCGTACCTCAAGGCTCCTCGCTCAGCCCGACACTCTTCAATGTCTACATGAGCCCCCTCGCCGACATCGTACGCAAGCACAACATCATCATCACCTCCTACGCCAACGACACCCAACTTATACTCTCCTTCACCAAGGACCCCGCCAGCGCTAAGACCAACCTACAAGACGGCATGAAGGACGGCGCAGATTGGATGAGGCTCAGCCGCCTAAAGCTGAACGCGGACAAAACGGAAGTCCTCGGCAAAACCCCGACCGCATGGGATGATTCCTGGTGGCCCACGGCCCTTGGCACCGCACCGACCCCCTCAGACCACGCCCGCAACCTCGGCTTCATCTTGGACCCTCTTCTCACCATGACCAAACAAGTCAACGCCGTGTCCTCTGCCTGCTTCCTCACCCTCCGGATGCTCCGCAAGATCTTCCGCTGGATCCCCGCCGACACCAGAAAAACCGTGACCCACGCCCTCGTCACGAGCCGCCTGGACTACGGCAACACCCTCTATGCTGGGACCACCGCTAAACTCCAACAACGCCTGCAACGTATTCAAAACGCCTCGGCCCGACTCATCCTCGACGTACCCCGCAACAGCCACATCTCCGCACACCTGAGACACCTGCATTGGCTCCCAGTCAGCAAAAGGATCACCTTCTGACTTCTCACCCACGCACACAAAGCCCTCCACAACAAGGGACCGGAATACCTCAACCGTCGCCTGAGCTTCTACGCTCCCACCCGTCCCCTGCGTTCCTCTTGCCTCACGCTCGCTGCCGTCCCTTGCATCCGCCGCTCCACGGCGGGTGGGAGGTCCTTCTCCTACCTGGCAGCCAAGACCTGGAACACCCTCCCCACCAGCCTCAGGACCACCCAGGACCACTCCGCATTCCGGAGACTCCTCAAGAGCTGGCTTTTCGAGCAGCAGTAAACCCCCCTCCCCCCTAGAGCCTTGAGACCTGCATGGGTGAGTAGCGCGCTCTATAAATGTTAATGATTTGATTTGATTTGATGTGGCTCTGAGTAATAATTAGTGGCTGAAATAAATTCAAGCAATCCATCCATTACATTTTTGTATACTTTAGTGTGCCGCCCTAAGTGGGATTGGTATGCTAAAACTTGGGTCCCGTGCACACTGTGTCACTGGAACCACACTATGCCTGGCCGAGGAGTTCGAACTAGGGTGAAACCGGTCCTACGTTGCTTATGTTTCGGTTCAAGGAGGACCTAGCTTGGCAGATCGGGCTGGACTGTTCCATTGGAGGCGGTCAAGACTAATTTGCATATGGCTGGGTCCAAACAGAGGTGGTATAGTATTAAAAATAACAATGGATTGGAATGTGGCCCAGGGTAATTCCCTGTGGCTTAGATTAATTCAAGCATTCTATCAACCACTTTTTTGTATACTTTAGCATTCCATTCACAGTTTTGCCCATTCTTTATTTGTACAGGCAAGTGCAGTGTCCTACCAATAAGGCATACCATTCGCAGAACGCCTATTCCTTATTTATGCCACTAGTCCAAGAGATGTGTCCCTAGTTTAAGAGATGTGTCCTGCATCTTAATGTTACAGGGAGGTGAAGAATTCTACAACTGAGACATACCATTCACAGTTCTCTATTTGTCCCCACAATCAAAGAAATGTGTTTGTAGACCGTCCATCCATGCCTCAGTGGAACAGGCAAGAGTAACTGTCTTCTGCTGAGACATCCCGTCCGCAGCAAGGCCCACGCTTTATTTGTACCCCTAGTCTACCCTTCAGAGACTTTTCTTTACACAGTGATGCATCTGAGCTTTCTTTGCAAGTAATAAAATCAGCAACCAGCCATACACCTAGCAGGGCACTATTCCCAAGCCCTGCTTTAAAAATTAATATTCTGCCCTAGATAGCTTGCTGTTTTCCATCACTGAACATGCACTTCACAATTCTAAAATTCCACTTTTCGTGATCTGTAAATGAGGACGTGGTTTTTACAGACACAGTTGGCTTTTTTTCTGCAGGTAGGTGTGCAAAAGGTTTGAAAATCGAAACCCTGGTGATAATGGGGGTTCGGTTAGGGCTAGCATTGTCTTGTAACTCTTTGTGGTGTCATAATACACAACTATTGTGACTGTCAAAGCAACCCCTTTTAATTAATAAATACAGATCCTTTGAAGTAAGTATGCTTTTTGCATGTTTACTGTTGTGTCTTTGGTGGGTCACTATTAGTTAGTACACTGCACCCTGTTAGTTTTTTTAATTAGGTATGTTTACAATGGCATTTTGACCAAGTCATGTAAGGTCACCTCCTGTGATGTCATGGAGTTAGGTGGTGTGTGATGCTACTTCCTCTACGTCTATCTTTTTTTGTGAATTGACAACACTGCTAAATATGTGGGCTTTGTACACATACCTTTATCCCAACATAAGCATTTCAGACTACTTAAAAGTTGGTAATGTGGCCTATCTATTTTTTGCCTGAGTTTGGTTATTTTAGCTTTATATTGGCAGGTTCTGAAGATATAAAAATATAAACATCTTTCCCACTAAAATATGTGTGGAAGGTTAAGGAAGTGACAAAACAGGAAAACTCTACATTATAATTTGGAGTGTTCCATTTCTGGAATCTTTTTCTTTGGATGGAAGATGAACACACTCCTGTCTGAGAAGTACTCCTTACTTCATGCTTTATTTTTGTTCATTTACCTTCTGCAGCATAGTGCCGGCCAACATCTGTTTCTTTGGTTTCTAAAAAAACACACCTTAAAATAGCCCTGCGTCCCTGTCTGCCATCATCCTTAAAATACTAAGAGCCCAGATTTATGGGGACTGTGCAGCTGCTCCTAATGGCCGCCTACATATATATGCAGAGGAAAATCACCAGTTTTCAACTCATTGTTAAGACTTGCTATCAGTCACAAAGAAGCTGTGATTGGAATCTGATTGCGAGTGGAGATGCGTCACCCATTCCGATGGGCTGGCATGAGATCTAAAATAGGATGATTGCAATAAGTAGTGTTGATGCAGTCCTTCCACAGTTAGAGAAGCTGGTGGAGGAAGTGACTGGCCAAACCTGTGCATTGCAAAGATGGAGAAACCAGAGGCAAAAAGATAACTTTCTGGAGACCACTAACAGCAACCCTGGTCTTTGTATCTTCACCTGGGGCATACTTACATCAGCTCTGATGCACCACTTTTCTTGCGTCGCCCAGCACGCCCCTAACGTCACCATGGCAGAGCTGAATTTACTATACAGCGCACCATGGTACAAGTTAGCACAACAGCGTCATAATTTATGATGCTACTGTGGCGTTTTGCTGGACTAGCGCCATAAATGATGGCACTAGTCCAGCAGAGCACAGGGAGACCCATTGCAGTAGGTAAAGCTTTACCTGGACTGCAGATGAATCTTCAACACAGTGAAGACTTCAGTGTAACAAAGCTTCTTTGTTGCAAGGCAATGTCAGCCTAAGCCTACTTCCGTTGTATAAGGCTTAGCCAGGAAAACCCAAAACGGAGTCTCTACCTCTTCCTTTGGCAGGTGCATCTCACTATCAAGGGTTCAGACTATTCTCCCTGATGGAGCACTGGTCCTCTACACTTGTAGTGTGAATGGGACCTAATATCTGCCATCTTCTCTTCCATATCTGTATCCCATCAGGGCTGGGAGTCTCCCAGGCTCCACTGCCAGTTGCCTCAGGACAGGTCCTTAGCTGGGCGGAGCTGTAATGTATTCTCATGACTGCTTGGTGGCTGGCAGGTAAGGACCTTTACACTAGCGACAGAAGATGCTCAATGTAACCAGGATTGTTCATTCAGAAGCATACACAGAGGGCTGATGCACAATACTGCTCAGGGTATCAAAGTGATATTGTTAGGAAGAGGTTTTGACAACCACGACATAGCCTGGTTAGAGAAGGTAACCCTTCAAAGTCTGGGAAAAGGCGTCCTTTTTTACTCTGCGTGATGATCTGCCCAGCGGAGAGCTCACGTTTGTCATCCAGTTAGGGTGATGTCAGAGGGTATGTGCCTTGAATGGTAATAAGTACGTCCCAATTCCATATGATGTGATTCTTTTCTAGAGCATGCTACCACCCAAGGGCTCCTTGGTGCTTTTGAAGAACCACTTTCATAGAGAGTTCAGGTTCAGTTTCGTGGCTATAGTGTCACTTCAGCTGAAAGGATATGCATTTAAATGTCGGGAGATTCCTCACAGCTTGCTGTTAATCTGATATGTTGTCTAATACTGAGAGTCTTACAGTTTATCTATCAGTGGACCTGCAAACACAGGATGCTGAAAAAGGCTTGTGAAATCTGATTAAGTTCTGTGGTCTGGTGGCCAATCATACTTCATCATTTTCCACATAATTAACTTATCGAGCCCGGGAGGTTGAAATGACCAGATATAATATGTTACAAAAGTCAAATCTTGGTGACACAGAAGTGTTAATAATATGAGCTTCACAGGAGGGCGTATTAAAAAGTGTCAAGCAAAAAGTAGGAAAAGAAAGCAAACACACTACGCATAAAGCCTGATACTCTGCGATTTGCAGCTACTGAGACCCATATTAACACCTCAGACAGACCCTTTAATATTGCTATAGGAATGTTTATTAGGTATTCCACAGCTAAGGAAAACACAATGAGATGGAGTTCCTTGTTGGTATTTGGTTCCTTCATTCTGGAACTCCCTCGAAGAATTTATCTTTCCGGGTAAATAGCTAACTTTCCGCCAAGTATGGCATAATTCTGTTCATTTTCTCTGTATTGTTGTCTAACCTTGCCATGGAAAATGCATTGGCTAAAAAGTGCTTTATTCTCAGCCCTCGTTTGACGGATCACCCTGGATCTTTCCAGAAGCTGAGGTGGATGAACTTTTTTTGGGAAAGTTTTTTGAGGATTCTTTAAATGGTACCAACGTTATTAGCAAAACAGAAAAACATTCTCACTTGTGACTCACATATAAATACACAGTGGCTACTTCCACTCAGGTCCGGCGCCAACCCATCACCAGGCACAGCCTTTGGCTGCGCAGGGCGAGTGAGGAGGCCACAGACCCCCAACCTTTGCTTTATTTTATTTATTTTTTCTTATTTTGGTTCCAGCTGGACTCCCATGGGACCGCGGCAAACCAGATGAATCTTTTTTGGATTTTCTGCCCCCATGCTGGCCCCTGAATTCTAGGGGGTCAGGGTATCCCTATCCTGGCCCCTTTTGTGTTTTTTAGGTTTTTCAGGACACAAGTCCCCGAGTCCTAAACTGGCAGCCACAACACTTTTCTTCATGTTGCATCTGCCAATCACATCTCAAGGTCCTGCAAGTGACTTGCTGGGCCATCCAATCTGATTGTGCGTTTTGATGTTTTTCTCACGGAGTCCTGTGGGACGTCTGCAGCAACAGATATCTGTAAATTTTTATCCTAATTTCTCTAAAATGGCTGATCAAAATTACACCAAATCACTAAAAATGCCTTCTCAATAAACATCTAGCTTGCTGCCAAATTCGGTGTAATTCTGTTCAGGCATTTTTCTGTTTCGTTGTCTAATTTTTCCTATGGGAAATGCATGGGGTAAAAAAGTGTTTTGGAACCACCCTTTTTTATTGTCCCCCAGCTTGATGGACCACACCAAACTTTTCACCAAGGAACAGAGATTATTGATTTTTTGGGGGGGGAAAGTTTCATGAAGATTTGTCAAACAGTGCCAAAGTTGCAAGTAGTTCAGTAGTTTTCAGAAATTAAAGTTACAAAATATTTGTATATCTGGAAAGTTGAGTTTGAGGAACTCTTGTGAGAGCCCTGCAAACTCAACTTACAAAAATAGAGTGATCTGATTGGCCTAAAATGCTTCATTCCCTTGGACTATCTCGCCCCTGCGGGAGTGAATGTCTCCTGGGAGCTGTCTGATTGCCTGGCCGTAACAAATAAAAAAATATTGCAGCAGTCATTAAAGGACCCCAGGGACTTAGTTCCCTGTCCTGACAATGAGTAAAATAAAGGCATAAGGGGTCAGCTATGGATACCGTGTCCCCTATCCCTAACCCAGGGGGCAAAATGTTAACTTTGCTGTGATCCCACTGTACTCCCACAGGATTGAGGGAAAAAAAATCCAAAATAATGGTTGCCATATGTTCTAACTTTAAAAGACCCCGGTGGCGGGTCAGGTCTCAGAAGTCAAAATATATTATTAATTGTGTGCTTGGGGCCACCCTCCTTGTGTCGATTTTGGCTCCAGGGGCTCTCATTTACCGAAGACTCAAGTTTATTAGTATTCCATTTCCTGTTGCCAAATCAATAATTTGGGGAGGGGGGCATGTAGCCCCTCCCCAAGCCTTATTGAGACCCCTGGGACCCAATTCCCAAGGTCCAAATTATTTTTAAAAAATTGCAAGGGGGTGTGCGGCATTCCTCCCTGAGCCTGCTCAGGCCCCGAAGACATATCTCTGGTGTCAAATTATTTTTTTTAGTGGGAGGAGGGCCATGACCCTTTCCTTTTGCTGGTATAGGCCTCAGGGATCTTCTGGGGCCTGATACTGTACAGCTGAGTTGTTTTCGACCGTGGGTAACCTATCCCCCAGAGCCCAAAGTACTTTTTTAAGGGAGGTGGCCATGTGGCACCCCTCCTCAACCCTTTAAAAGGCCCTGGGGACCCCATCCCCCAGGGCAGTTAACTTAAAAAAATAGGGAGAGTGAGACACTCTTCTCTGAGCCTTTAATGACCCAGGGCAACCCATCCTCTAAGGATGGCTCACTTTCTGTGTCCCAGAAAGCCCATCCTTGGGACATACTCATGTCCCTGAAGGGAAACATGATTGCTCCCATCTGACAGGAGCATTTTCACATCTCCTGCTAAACTGGAGCAAACACACAGTCTGCTCCCAGCGGGTGGGAACTTTAAAAATGCTCCCTCAGCTGGGAGCAGACTTGTGATTTGTTTCCCTGCCCGCACTGATGTGGGCAGGGAAACAGAACAACATATTGCTCCTGTGTGGAGGGAGCAGCATAAATAGCAGCGCCCTCTGGGAGGGAACAATGCCAGCTCCTGCACCATGCGGGAAGCCAGCTCTCTACACAGGGGCCCTGGGGCTCCCCCCGCAGCCCAAAACATTTGCTTGGTGGGTGCCACGAGTGGATATCCTCTGTTAAATGATGCAGGCCTCAGATGACAGGGTCTACGGGCCAAAATAGACTTGAAGTGGCGCGGCCTGCAAGGCCTGTTTCCCTTTTAAAGGACAACCTTATGCTGTACACACACAAGGCTGTGCACTGTATGTGGTTTGCAGCTTGCTGAGGGGTTTGACACATGGCCTGAGGGCAGACCAAAGCCCTGTGGCAAACCGCCACTGTGCACAGCGCAAGGCTGTGCGCAGCATGGGGTTGGCTTACTATGTGGAGTTGGAAGCAGAGCCTGGCTGCAGGACAGACCCCATGCCATGCATGACCAAAAGCTTTGCATGGCATGGGTTGCCGCCACTGGCTGCAAGCAGTTGGAAGCAGGGCCTACCTGCAAGCCAGGCCCTGTGGCCAAATCTACACCATGCATGACTGAAAGCTGTTCACAGTGTGGGATTTTGCGGGGCGGTTGGCTGTCTCTGGGTAGGTTGCCCAAGCCCTGTTGCCAACCCCCACTGGGCACGCTTTTGGAGGGTTGGCTCTACGTATGGTAATAAACTATCACTTTAAGTTAAAAAAAATTGAAATTCTCTGAAAAACACTATAGTTTTTTTTTATTTTATTTGTGCTTTTCTTACAAATACTCACAGTAAGCAATTACATCAACACATATTGCATCTTTATATGGCACATCCTATTATATGTTTCATTCTTGGAATTTCATTTCGTTCAGCAGTTAATCCAACAATTTGTCTGTGTCAGATGCCGTGGGCCCCCGATGTTCCCTTCCTTCTTCCCCGCTCATCCACCAACAACTGGTGTCCTTGGTCAGGCCTCCGTTAAGCATCAAAAACAATGGCATGCGTTCAGGGGACGTCGGTTCTCCCCTCACTCTGGCTCTCCCGTTTCTTTGCCAATCAGATACTTTTTCTATTTTTCCTAGTATGGTGCTGGTCTACTAGTTGGGGGCACCAACTCGTTGCATGCGTCTGTCTGCGTATTAAAATACACCGTGTCTCTATGCCATTCGTCTACCGTCGGTACCGTACCCTGATCCCAGCGCATTTCTATGAGTCTTTTACGTAGCAGCAGCAGCCCAATTGCCGTCACTCGGCGGCTCGATTTGAAAAACACTATAGTTAGGTGTGATAAAAGATCTTTTTTAGAAATTCACTGAAAAAAAACAAAGGTTAAAGTAAAGTTATAGATAGGTGAATATGCAAGTGATTGCAAGTGACAACATTAATGTTTTGAATTAAAAAGAAAATACCCACAAACAATTACTGCTTAGGTCCTCACATTTTATAGCACTCAAGACATGGCCTATGACATCATTTATGACATCAGTGATGACATCACAAATTACATAATTGATTACATCACCGATTGCATCATCCAAGTTTGTTTTGCACACATTGCTCTATAATCTAGTATGGCATTAGAGACCTGAAAGTAAGTGCAAAATAGCTCAAAATAATATGAAGCATTACTAATGCCATCACAGATAAAACTCCCTTAGGTGTACCAAGCATGTGTTATATGCAACATTGGCCCAATACCATACACTTCACAGGTAGCCTAGTTCACATCAACAATCAACCACAGATATATAAGAAACCCTCATTGCACACAGTGTTCAATATATATACAGATGTTCAGACAGCGGCAAGTCCCGGAAGATACTCAAAGTCTCTTCCAAAATGAATGCCTGTAGGAAGTTGGCTCTGTATGTGCTATTTCAAAGTAAGGAATAGCATGCACAGAGTCCAAGGGTTCCCCTTAGAGGTAAAATAGTGGTAAAAATAGATAATACTAATGCTCTATTTTGTGGTAGTGTGGTCGAGCAGTAGGCTTATCCAAGGAGTAGTGTTAAGCATTTGTTGTACATACACATAGACAATAAATGAGGTACACACACTCAGAGACAAATCCAGCCAATAGGTTTTTATATAGAAAAATATCTTTTCTTAGTTTATTTTAAGAACCACAGGTTCAAATTCTACATGTAATATCTCATTCGAAAGGTATTGCAGGTAAGTACTTTAGGAACTTCAAATCATAAAAATTGCATGTATACTTTTCAAGTTATTCCCAAATAGCTGTTTTAAAGGTGGACACTTAGTGCAATTTTCACAGTTCCTGGGGGAGGTAAGTTTTGGTTAGTTTTACCAGGTAAGTAGGACACTTACAGGGTTCAGTTCTTGGTCCAAGGTAGCCCACCGTTGGGGGTTCAGAGCAACCCCAAAGTCACCACACCAGCAGCTCAGGGCCGGTCAGGTGCAGAGTTCAAAGTGGTGCCCAAAACACATAGGCTAGAATGGAGAGAAGGGGGTGCCCCGGTTCCGGTCTGCTTGCAGGTAAGTACCCGCGTCTTCGGAGGGCAGACCAGGGGGGTTTTGTAGGGCACCGGGGGGGGCACAAGCCCACACAGAAATTTCACCCTCAGCAGCGCGGGGGCGGCCGGGTGCAGTGTAGAAACAAGCGTCGGGTTTTCAATGTTAGTCTATGAGAGATCTCGGGATCTCTTCAGCGCTGCAGGCAGGCAAGGGGGGGATTCCTCGGGGAAACCTCCACTTGGGCAAGGGAGAGGGACTCCTGGGGGTCACTTCTCCAGTGAAAGTCCGGTCCTTCAGGTCCTGGGGGCTGCGGGTGCAGGGTCTCTCCCAGGCGTCGGGACTTTAGGTTCAACGAGTCGCGGTCAGGGGAAGCCTCGGGATTCCCTCTGCAGGCGGCGCTGTGGGGGCTCAGGGGGGACAGGTTTTGGTACTCACAGTATCAGAGTAGTCCTGGGGTCCCTCCTGAGGTGTTGGATCGCCACCAGCCGAGTCGGGGTCGCCGGGTGCAGTGTTGCAAGTCTCACGCTTCTTGCGGGGAGCTTGCAGGGTTCTTTAAAGTTGCTGGAAACAAAGTTGCAGCTTTTCTTGGAGCAGGTCCGCTGTCCTCGGGAGTTTCTTGTCTTTTCGAAGCAGGGGCAGTCCTCAGAGGATGTCGAGGTCGCTGGTCCCTTTGGAAGGCGTCGCTGGAGCAGGATCTTTGGAAGGCAGGAGACAGGCCGGTGAGTTTCTGGAGCCAAGGCAGTTGTCGTCTTCTGGTCTTCCGCTGCAGGGGTTTTCAGCTGGGCAGTCCTTCTTCTTGTAGTTGCAGGAATCTAATTTTCTAGGGTTCAGGGTAGCCCTTAAATACTAAATTTAAGGGCGTGTTTAGGTCTGGGGGGTTAGTAGCCAATGGCTACTAGCCCTGAGGGTGGGTACACCCTCTTTGTGCCTCCTCCCAAGGGGAGGGGGTCACAATCCTAACCCTATTGGGGGAATCCTCCATCTGCAAGATGGAGGATTTCTAAAAGTTAGAGTCACCTCAGCTCAGGACACCTTAGGGGCTGTCCTGACTGGCCAGTGACTCCTCCTTGTTATTCTCATTATTTTCTCCGGCCTTGCCGCCAAAAGTGGGGCCTGGCCGGAGGGGGCGGGCAACTCCACTAGCTGGAGTGTCCTGCTGGGTTGGCACAAAGGAGGTGAGCCTTTGAGGCTCACCGCCAGGTGTGACAATTCCTGCCTGGGAGAGGTGTTAGCATCTCCACCCAGTGCAGGCTTTGTTACTGGCCTCAGAGTGACAAAGGCACTCTCCCCATGGGGCCAGCAACATGTCTCGGTTTGTGGCAGGCTGCTAAAACTAGTCAGCCTACACAGATAGTCGGTTAAGTTTCAGGGGGCACCTCTAAGGTGCCCTCTGTGGTGTATTTTACAATAAAATGTACACTGGCATCAGTGTGCATTTATTGTGCTGAGAAGTTTGATACCAAACTTCCCAGTTTTCAGTGTAGCCATTATGGTGCTGTGGAGTTCGTGTTTGACAGACTCCCAGACCATATACTCTTATGGCTACCCTGCACTTACAATGTCTAAGGTTTTGTTTAGACACTGTAGGGGTACCATGCTCATGCACTGGTACCCTCACCTATGGTATAGTGCACCCTGCCTTAGGGCTGTAAGGCCTGCTAGAGGGGTGTCTTACCTATACTGCATAGGCAGTGAGAGGCTGGCATGGCACCCTGAGGGGAGTGCCATGTCGACTTACTCGTTTTGTCCTCACTAGCACACACAAGCTGGCAAGCAGTGTGTCTGTGCTGAGTGAGAGGTCTCCAGGGTGGCATAAGACATGCTGCAGCCCTTAGAGACCTTCCTTGGCATCAGGGCCCTTGGTACTAGAAGTACCAGTTACAAGGGACTTATCTGGATGCCAGGGTCTGCCAATTGTGGATACAAAAGTACAGGTTAGGGAAAGAACACTGGTGCTGGGGCCTGGTTAGCAGACCTCAGCACACTTTCAATTGTAAACATAGCATCAGCAAAGGCAAAAAGTCAGGGGGCAACCATGCCAAGGAGGCATTTCCTTACACAACCCCCCCCCAAACGAAAGAGGATGAGACTAACCTTTCCCAAGAGAGTCTTCATTTTCTAAGTGGAAGAACCTGGAAAGGCCATCTGCATTGGCATGGGCAGTCCCAGGTCTGTGTTCCACTATAAAGTCCATTCCCTGTAGGGAGATGGACCACCTCAACAGTTTAGGATTTTCACCTTTCATTTGCATCAGCCATTTGAGAGGTCTGTGGTCAGTTTGAACTAGGAAGTGAGTCCCAAAGAGGTATGGTCTCAGCTTCTTCAGGGACCAAACCACAGCAAAGGCCTCCCTCTCAATGGCACTCCAACACTGCTCCCTGGGGAGTAACCTCCTGCTAATGAAAGCAACAGGCTGGTCAAGGCCATCATCATTTGTTTGGGACAAAACTGCCCCTATCCCATGTTCAGAGGCATCAGTCTGCACAATGAACTGCTTAGAATAATCTGGAGCTTTGAGAACTGGTGCTGAGCACATTGCCTGTTTCAGGGTGTCAAAGGCCTGTTGGCATTCCACAGTCCAGTTCACTTTCTTGGGCATTTTCTTGGAGGTGAGTTCAGTGAGGGCTGTCACAATGGATCCATATCCCTTCACAAACCTCCTGTAATACCCAGTCAAGCCAAGGAATGCCCTGACTTGAGTCTGGGTTTTTGGAGCTACCCAGTCCAGAATAGTCTGGATCTTGGGTTGGAGTGGCTGAACTTGGCCTCCACCTACAAGGTGTCCCAAGTAAACCACAGTTCCCTGCCCTATCTGGCATTTGGATGCCTTGATAGAGAGGCCTGCAGATTGCAGAGCCTTCAAAACCTTCTTCAGGTGGACCAGGTGATCCTGCCAGGTGGAGCTAAAGACAGCAATATCATCAAGATAAGCTGTGCTAAAGGACTCCAAGCCAGCAAGGACTTGATTCACCAACCTTTGGAAGGTGGCAGGGGCATTCTTTAAACCAAAGGGCATAACAGTAAACTGATAATGCCCATCAGGTGTGGAGAATGCTGTCTTTTCTTTTGCTCCAGGTGCCATTTTTATTTGCCAGTACCCTGCTGTCAAGTCAAAGGTACTGAGAAATTTGGCAGCACCTAATTTATCAATGAGCTCATCAGCTCTTGGAATTGGATGGGCATCTGTCTTGGTGACAGAATTGAGCCCTCTGTAGTCCACACAAAACCTCATCTCTTTCTTTCCATCTTTGGTGTGAGGTTTGGGGACTAAGACCACTGGGCTAGCCCAGGGGCTGTCAGAGCGCTCAATTACTCCCAATTCCAGCATCTTGTGGACTTCCACCTTGATGCTTTCCTTAACATGGTCAGATTGTCTAAAGATTTTGTTCTTGACAGGCATGCTGTCTCCTGTGTCCACATCATGGGTACACAGGTGTGTCTGACCAGGGGTTAAGGAGAAGAGTTCAGGAAACTGTTGTAGGACTCTCCTACAATCAGCTTGCTGTTGGCCAGAGAGGGTGTCTGAGTAGATCACTCCATCTACTGTGCCATCTTTTGGGTCTGATGACAGAAGATCAGGGAGAGGTTCACTCTCTGCCTCCTGATCCTCATCTGTTACCATCAACAGATTCACATCAGCCCTGTCATGGAAGAGCTTAAGGCGGTTCACATGGATCACCCTCTTGGGGCTCCTGCTTGTGCCCAGGTCCACCAAGTAGGTGACCTGACTCTTCCTCTCTAGTACTGGGTAAGGGCCACTCCATTTGTCCTGGAGTGCCCTGGGAGCTACAGGCTCCAGAACCCAGACTTTCTGCCCTGGTTGGAACTCAACCAGTGCAGCCTTTTGGTCATACCAAAACTTCTGGAGCTGTTGGCTGGCCTCAAGGTTTTTGGTTGCCTTTTCCATGTACTCTGCCATTCTAGAGCGAAGGCCAAGTACATAGTCCACTATGTCCTGTTTAGGCTCATGGAGAGGTCTCTCCCAGCCTTCTTTAACAAGGGCAAGTGGTCCCCTTACAGGATGACCAAACAGAAGTTCAAAGGGTGAGAATCCTACTCCCTTCTGTGGCACCTCTCTGTAAGCGAAAAGCAGACATGGCAAGAGGACATCCCATCTCCTTTTGAGCTTTTCTGGGAGCCCCATGATCATGCCTTTTAATGTCTTGTTGAATCTCTCAACCAAGCCATTAGTTTGTGGATGGTATGGTGTAGTGAATTTATAAGTCACTCCACACTCATTCCACATGTGCTTTAGGTATGCTGACATGAAGTTGGTACCTCTGTCAGACACCACCTCCTTAGGGAAACCCACTCTGGTAAAGATACCAATGAGGGCCTTGGCTACTGCAGGGGCAGTAGTCGACCTAAGGGGAATAGCTTCAGGATACCTGGTAGCATGATCCACTACTACCAGGATATACATATTTCCTGAGGCTGTGGGAGGTTCCAGTGGACCAACTATGTCCACACCCACTCTTTCAAAGGGCACCCCCACCACTGGAAGTGGAATGAGGGGGGCCTTTGGATGCCCACCTGTCTTACCACTGGCTTGACAGGTGGGGCAGGAGAGGCAAAACTCCTTAACCATGTTGGACATATTGGGCCAGTAGAAGTGGTTGACTAACCTCTCCCACGTCTTGGTTTGTCCCAAATGTCCAGCAAGGGGAATGTCATGGGCCAATGTTAGGATGAACTCTCTGAACAGCTGAGGCACTACCACTCTCCTAGTGGCGCCAGGTTTGGGGTCTCTGGCCTCAGTGTACAGGAGCCCATCTTCCCAATAGACCCTATGTGTTCCATTTTTCTTGCCTTTGGACTCTTCAGCAGCTTGCTGCCTAAGGCCTTCAAGAGAGGGACAGGTTTCTTGTCCCTTACACAGCTCTTCCCTTGAGGGTCCCCCTGGGCCTAAGAGCTCAACCTGATAAGGTTCAAGCTCCAAAGGCTCAGTTCCCTCAGAGGGCAGAACTTCTTCCTGAGAAGAGAGGTTCCCTTTCTTTTGCTGTGTTGCAGTTGGTTTCCCAACTGACTTTCCTGTTCTCTTGGTAGGCTGGGCTATTTTTCCAGACTCCAGCTCTACTTTTTCACCCTGTGCCTTGCACTGTGCTCTTGTTTTCACACACACCAGTTCAGGGATACCCAGCATTGCTGCATGGGTTTTTAGCTCTACCTCAGCCCATGCTGAGGACTCCAGGTCATTTCCAAGCAGACAGTCCACTGGGATATTTGAGGAGACCACCACCTGTTTCAGGCCATTGACCCCTCCCCATTCTAAAGTAACCATTGCCATGGGATGTACTTTTCTCTGATTGTCAGCGTTGGTGACTGTGTAGGTTTTTCCAGTCAGGTATTGGCCAGGGGAAACCAGTTTCTCTGTCACCATGGTGACACTGGCACCTGTATCCCTCAGGCCCTCTATTCTAGTCCCATTAATTAAGAGTTGCTGTCTGTATTTTTGCATGTTAGGCGGCCAGACAGCTAGTGTGGCTAAATCCACCCCACCCTCAGAAACTAGAGTAGCTTCAGTGTGGACCCTGATTTGCTCTGGGCACACTGTTGATCCCACTTGGAGACTAGCCATACCAGTGTTACCTGGATGGGAGTTTGGAGTGGAACCTTTCTTGGGACAGGCCTTGTCTCCAGTTTGGTGTCCATGCTGTTTACAGCTATGACACCAGGCCTTTTTGGGATCAAAGTTTTTACCCTTGTACCCATTGTTTTGTGAAGAGGCTCTGGGCCCACCCTCCTGTGCAGGTTTTTGGGGGCCTGTAGAAGACTCTTTACTATTTTTAGTTTTGGTTGTCTCATCACCCTTCTGCTGGGGAGTCTTTGTGACCCCTTTCTTTTGGTCACCCCCTGTTGAAGTCTTGGACACCCTTGTCTTGACCCAATGGTCCGCCTTCTTTCCCAATTCTTGGGGAGAAATTGGTCCTAGGTCTACCAGATGCTGATGCAGTTTATCATTGAAACAATTACTTAACAGGTGTTCCTTCACAAATAAATTGTACAGCCCATCATAATTACTTACACCACTGCCTTGAATCCAACCATCTAGTGTTTTCACTGAGTAGTCAACAAAGTCAACCCAGGTCTGGCTCGAGGATTTTTGAGCCCCCCTGAACCTAATCCTGTACTCCTCAGTGGAGAATCCAAAGCCCTCAATCAGGGTACCCTTCATGAGGTCATAAGATTCTGCATCTTGTCCAGAGAGTGTGAGGAGTCTATCCCTACACTTTCCTGTGAACATTTCCCAAAGGAGAGCACCCCAGTGAGATTTGTTCACTTTTCTGGTTACACAAGCCCTCTCAAAAGCGGTGAACCATTTGGTGATGTCATCACCATCTTCATATTTAGTTACAATCCCTTTAGGGATTTTCAACATGTCAGGAGAATCTCTGACCCTATTTATGTTGCTGCCACCATTGATGGGTCCTAGGCCCATCTCTTGTCTTTCCCTCTCTATGGCTAGGATCTGTCTTTCCAAAGCCAATCTTTTGGCCATCCTGGCTAACTGGATGTCCTCTTCACTGGGGCTATCCTCAGTGATTTCAGAGGTGTTGGTCTCTCCTGTGAGGGAACCAGCATCTCTGACTATTATTTTAGGAGTCAGGGTTTGAGGGACCCTGTTCTCCCTAGATAGGATTGGTAGGGGGGAATTGTCCTCCAAGTCACTATCCTCTTCCTCTGAGTTGCCACCCTCAGAGGGGTTGGCCTTTTCAAACTCTGCCAAAAGCTCCTGGAGCTGTATTTTGGTAGGTTTGGGGCCCATTGTTATTTTCTTTAGTTTACAGAGTGACCTTAGCTCTCTCATCTGTAGATGGAGGTAAGGTGTGGTGTCGAGTTCCACCACATTCACATCTGTGCTAGACATTATGCTTCTAAAAGTTGGAATACTTTTTAAGAAACTAAAACTGATTCTAGAATCTAATTCAAACTTTTAACAAACTTTTAAACTCTAAAAGAAATGCTAAACAGGATCTAACACAAGGCCCTAGCAGGTCTTTTAAGAATTTAGAAAACTTTTCAAATTGCAAAAATCGATTTCTAATGACAATTTTGGAATTTGTCGTGTGATCAGGTATTGGCTGAGTAGTCCAGCAAATGCAAAGTCTTGTACCCCACCGCTGATCCACCAATGTAGGAAGTTGGCTCTGTATGTGCTATTTCAAAGTAAGGAATAGCATGCACAGAGTCCAAGGGTTCCCCTTAGAGGTAAAATAGTGGTAAAAATAGATAATACTAATGCTCTATTTTGTGGTAGTGTGGTCGAGCAGTAGGCTTATCCAAGGAGTAGTGTTAAGCATTTGTTGTACATACACATAGACAATAAATGAGGTACACACACTCAGAGACAAATCCAGCCAATAGGTTTTTATATAGAAAAATATCTTTTCTTAGTTTATTTTAAGAACCACAGGTTCAAATTCTACATGTAATATCTCATTCGAAAGGTATTGCAGGTAAGTACTTTAGGAACTTCAAATCATAAAAATTGCATGTATACTTTTCAAGTTATTCCCAAATAGCTGTTTTAAAGGTGGACACTTAGTGCAATTTTCACAGTTCCTGGGGGAGGTAAGTTTTGGTTAGTTTTACCAGGTAAGTAGGACACTTACAGGGTTCAGTTCTTGGTCCAAGGTAGCCCACCGTTGGGGGTTCAGAGCAACCCCAAAGTCACCACACCAGCAGCTCAGGGCCGGTCAGGTGCAGAGTTCAAAGTGGTGCCCAAAACACATAGGCTAGAATGGAGAGAAGGGGGTGCCCCGGTTCCGGTCTGCTTGCAGGTAAGTACCCGCGTCTTCGGAGGGCAGACCAGGGGGGTTTTGTAGGGCACCGGGGGGGCACAAGCCCACACAGAAATTTCACCCTCAGCAGCGCGGGGGCGGCCGGGTGCAGTGTAGAAACAAGCGTCGGGTTTTCAATGTTAGTCTATGAGAGATCTCGGGATCTCTTCAGCGCTGCAGGCAGGCAAGGGGGGGATTCCTCGGGGAAACCTCCACTTGGGCAAGGGAGAGGGACTCCTGGGGGTCACTTCTCCAGTGAAAGTCCGGTCCTTCAGGTCCTGGGGGCTGCGGGTGCAGGGTCTCTCCCAGGCGTCGGGACTTTAGGTTCAACGAGTCGCGGTCAGGGGAAGCCTCGGGATTCCCTCTGCAGGCGGCGCTGTGGGGGCTCAGGGGGGACAGGTTTTGGTACTCACAGTATCAGAGTAGTCCTGGGGTCCCTCCTGAGGTGTTGGATCGCCACCAGCCGAGTCGGGGTCGCCGGGTGCAGTGTTGCAAGTCTCACGCTTCTTGCGGGGAGCTTGCAGGGTTCTTTAAAGTTGCTGGAAACAAAGTTGCAGCTTTTCTTGGAGCAGGTCCGCTGTCCTCGGGAGTTTCTTGTCTTTTCGAAGCAGGGGCAGTCCTCAGAGGATGTCGAGGTCGCTGGTCCCTTTGGAAGGCGTCGCTGGAGCAGGATCTTTGGAAGGCAGGAGACAGGCCGGTGAGTTTCTGGAGCCAAGGCAGTTGTCGTCTTCTGGTCTTCCGCTGCAGGGGTTTTCAGCTGGGCAGTCCTTCTTCTTGTAGTTGCAGGAATCTAATTTTCTAGGGTTCAGGGTAGCCCTTAAATACTAAATTTAAGGGCGTGTTTAGGTCTGGGGGGTTAGTAGCCAATGGCTACTAGCCCTGAGGGTGGGTACACCCTCTTTGTGCCTCCTCCCAAGGGGAGGGGGTCACAATCCTAACCCTATTGGGGGAATCCTCCATCTGCAAGATGGAGGATTTCTAAAAGTTAGAGTCACCTCAGCTCAGGACACCTTAGGGGCTGTCCTGACTGGCCAGTGACTCCTCCTTGTTATTCTCATTATTTTCTCCGGCCTTGCCGCCAAAAGTGGGGCCTGGCCGGAGGGGGCGGGCAACTCCACTAGCTGGAGTGTCCTGCTGGGTTGGCACAAAGGAGGTGAGCCTTTGAGGCTCACCGCCAGGTGTGACAATTCCTGCCTGGGAGAGGTGTTAGCATCTCCACCCAGTGCAGGCTTTGTTACTGGCCTCAGAGTGACAAAGGCACTCTCCCCATGGGGCCAGCAACATGTCTCGGTTTGTGGCAGGCTGCTAAAACTAGTCAGCCTACACAGATAGTCGGTTAAGTTTCAGGGGGCACCTCTAAGGTGCCCTCTGTGGTGTATTTTACAATAAAATGTACACTGGCATCAGTGTGCATTTATTGTGCTGAGAAGTTTGATACCAAACTTCCCAGTTTTCAGTGTAGCCATTATGGTGCTGTGGAGTTCGTGTTTGACAGACTCCCAGACCATATACTCTTATGGCTACCCTGCACTTACAATGTCTAAGGTTTTGTTTAGACACTGTAGGGGTACCATGCTCATGCACTGGTACCCTCACCTATGGTATAGTGCACCCTGCCTTAGGGCTGTAAGGCCTGCTAGAGGGGTGTCTTACCTATACTGCATAGGCAGTGAGAGGCTGGCATGGCACCCTGAGGGGAGTGCCATGTCGACTTACTCGTTTTGTCCTCACTAGCACACACAAGCTGGCAAGCAGTGTGTCTGTGCTGAGTGAGAGGTCTCCAGGGTGGCATAAGACATGCTGCAGCGCTTAGAGACCTTCCTTGGCATCAGGGCCCTTGGTACTAGAAGTACCAGTTACAAGGGACTTATCTGGATGCCAGGGTCTGCCAATTGTGGATACAAAAGTACAGGTTAGGGAAAGAACACTGGTGCTGGGGCCTGGTTAGCAGACCTCAGCACACTTTCAATTGTAAACATAGCATCAGCAAAGGCAAAAAGTCAGGGGGCAACCATGCCAAGGAGGCATTTCCTTACAATGCCCTAATACAGAGTTTCTTTCTGTATCAGCCCCTCACAGTCACCTAACCTACAATGAGAAATGAAGTTGATATGAGTGGAAATGTGAGTACTGTAAACAGTGTTTACTCTATGGAGAAAGTTTACTCTGTAGTGCACTCTTTGCAGACAGTGAGACTCTCATAAGAAATACACCACAGAGTATTAAAAAGTATCTACAAAGAACAGCGTACACTCCATGCGACACCAGACGCTATCCGCTTAAAATAACCAAGGTCTGAAGGTGCTAAAGATTATACTACCTGCAGCCTTTGTACTGTGTTGAAAACTTTACAGATAGCCCATCTTTTGAAGCAAAAGAAGCACAGGCACACAGGTTAGTTCATGGTGTACAGCCTTCTATCTTATGTAGAAACTGTCATGCTGAGACGATTCTGCCTAATAACTCAAGGCTGGTTACATTACATTATTTACATTACATTATTTTATTTAGTATCAACAACTACGTAGAATATTTTCCCTGTTGGAAACTTTTTCTGCTAAACTAAAAAACTTGTGTGGCATATACTAGACACAAGTTGTCAACTGTTATCTTCACACAGAGTTACTATTCAATCCAAAGATGTTCAATACCTCTACACACCTATGATTCATTACAAGCACATGCATTTAGCAAACACTTGCAACCATTGCCTGGACACAGGTGGTACAAAATTAGGCAGAAAAGTAATATTGTAGTTACCCGCCACTATGTAAGCTATAAAACAAACTATAGGAAATGGCTTTTGTTGTTTAGCTTATAACATTGGTATTGTTTGACAAATCTTTATGATACTTTCCAAAAAGGTGCACTATTTTTTCTATGTTTATGCGTGGAAATTTTCAGGGTAATCTGTCAAGCGGGGTTGAAAAAAATGAGTAGTCCCAAAATGCAAAATCCCCATGCATTTTCCATAGACTTGTTTGGAAAAGGATATATCGCAAAAACCGCTGAACGGAATTACAACACATTTGACCAGAAGCTCAATCTTTATCTAAAAAGCTTTTTGTGATTTGGAGTGAATCCATTCAGTAGTTTTACAGAATTTAGAGACCAAAAATATTTCTATATCTTGTCAGTCTTAAAAAAAAAAATTGAGCTTTCTAGTTGGCCCAGGGGAGCTTTACTTCTCTTGGGCGAATTTGCTCTGAGGAGGGTAAAGCTCCAGAGGGAGAGAGCGCTCTGTTTAGCTGCCAGCAACATGCAGAACAATGTTGCAGGCAACTATTACACTACTTGGGACCTTAGTCCTTTGTCTTGAGTTTGTAAATAAAATAAAATATGGGGCAGGGAAGGGATACCCCACAACCCTGACCCTTGTTGGGGGTGTCCCAGAGGGAACACCCAGGAGCCAAACTTTTTCAAAAAGGTTTTTCTTTTACTGCAATCCTGCAGTACTCCTACGGGCTTGCAGTAAAAAGAACGGCTGTCACCATTTTTCTTTCTTAAAAATTATTCCCAGGGTGATCCATAGCCCGGGTGTCAAACCGCCATTGCTTAAATAAACAAAAATTGGGAGGAGTCTTTTGCGCCCCCCCCCCCCCTTCCCAAGCTGATATCTGACCTGGGAACCCCCATCTCCGAGACCCAGTGCACATAGTGAAGGAGAAGGGGGTTGTGGGGGCTACCCTGCTAGGACTGCTTGGGACCCTGGGACCCAGATTCCTGGGCCGCCCACCATTTTTTAAGGGGAGGAGGGATTGGGAACCCCTCTCTAAGCCACTTTCAGACTTTGGGACACCATCCCCTGGGCCATTGTGAAGCAGTGTTCCAGGGACTCCAAACCTTGGGTCAGTGTTAGCTCCATGGCTTCCAGAATATGGATTGGGAGTCTGCAGTGATCTAGCCGGCGGGAGTAGAAAAGTTCCTACCAGAAAGAGTCAGAGATTTATTTTCCTGCCTGTGCTCTGGCGGGCAGGAACCGAGGTTTGCTCCCCTGGTGGGAGCAGCCGAGAGGGTGCTCCCTCCAGAGAGAAAACAAGAGAAGCCAGCTTACAAAGTACCAAAAAAGATGCTGAGGCAGCCTAGCAGGGCTGTGGGAGTGATGGGCATCTCTGAGCAGCACAGAGGAGGGCTTCCCAAGCTGAGTATAGCAAAAAGAAAAAACAGACAGGGCAGTGCAAGAGTGGGCTCCCTGCGCAACCTTTAGGGAAAAAAAACAGACATGGCAGCGCAAGAGTGGGCTCCCTGCGCAACCTTTAGGGAAAAAAACAGACATGGCAGCGCAAGAGTGGGCTCCCTGCGCAACCTTTAGGGAAAAAAAACAGACATGGCAGCGCAAGAGTGGGCTCCCACGCTGCCTACTGGAAAAAAAATACATGGGGGTGCAGGAGTGGGCTCTCCACGCTGCCTTCAAAATCTAAAAAAGGCATAGCAGTGAATATGAAATGAGCAGAGCTTCACCGCTTCAGCTGGCAGAGCACTCCATTATGCCCTGCAAGGGCTTTATATAGTTTTTTAGTTCCTGGCACCCCAAAAAGGGGCTTTGGTACCACAAATAATTTTTTACATGCTGTAGGGGGGCTGCAGGAAATGCAGCCGCCCCCACAACATTGAAAAAAAGTAACTCTCTTGGGTCATTAAATCCACGCCCAGTAGCATAAAGAAATTTAAGGGCCCCCCCTTGATCCCAGTCAGGAGCCTGCTGCCTGTGCACAGTGAATTGTGGTGAGCGCTCTCTCTGGAGCTCAGGGGCCCTTCACTGCTGAAGCTGCAGGGGCCTTTGTTATGCCACTGTCCAGGCCCTGAGGAGACCATGCCATTTTTAGGTTGAGCGTGCAAGCGCCTTGACCTATTGTAATCTCTCTGTGGGCTTTTAGCAACGCCCACCGCACGCCCATCACTATCACTCGTTCATGGTCTTGCCTTTCAAAAATCCTTTGTTATCATTGGTAAATGCTTTACATTTGTCCCTCCTTGGGGCAGTTTTCTTATCGCCTTGGACACCGACCCTGTTACTTGGATAATTGCAGGATTGCTGATATGTTTGACTGCAAGCTAACTTCTTTTTCCTGTTGTGTCTCTTCTTAGTGCTCATGGTCATCGCGGACATGGCGCTTTGAATTGGCTGGCTTATGTCAACTGTTTTACATTTCAATTTAGGTGGCATGAAAAGTCTAGTTAGGAATTTACAACGCTAATAGCTCTAACTTGAGCAAACGTGAGACCCACTGCATTGCAAATGCTTGTTTCTTTTGTAAAGCATTCTTAGTTGGAGCTGTTTGCTCTTCAGTTGGAATGCAAGACCCTCTTGTGGTTTTTTTGTGATTGCATTTTTGTAGGTTGAAAAATATGAAAAGAAAATCAAACATTTCGTTTTTATTACAAAAAAGCTCTGAGTTTTTCTTTTAAAATTTTTCAGCCCACAAAATGCAAAAATAAAAACTAAGTTAAAAGAAAGACATGTTTTAGTTTAAACGTTATTAATCGTTTTTACGTTAATCACTATTATTAAACATTAAATTGTGTGAATTCCTGAAATATACATTTTTGTAAAAACTTTGGTGATTTTTGGAGAAAGACTTTGTATATATTGATATTCTCACACCATGATAAAGCCAATAGGCCCACTTCTTATATTTTGATGTTATGCTCTTTGACAAAGTCAGTAAATCTGCTCTGTGCACCCTGGATCTGAGAGACCGGCTGCATGCTATGCGTGCCAGAAGGCTATGTGATGCAGGAGGGGCTTTGGGGGTTTGGGCGCTGGGTGTCACTGCAGACCAGGCCTTGAACCCAACCCCACACTGTGTATGGACAAAGTCTGAGCACAGTGGGTGTTAGGGCCCTCACAGGAGGATGGGCACAGAACCTGGCCAGAGGCCAGGCCCTGCATCCAAGCCCTTGTCATGCACAGCTAGTTACCCTACATATTACATCACTCGTGACATGCTCTGTAACGCCCATCATTGATAATATCACTGCAACATTTGAAATTACATAGATGACGACAAAACTGTGCATTGCGATGGTGAAAGTTCACATGGTGGATAAGCATGGGAAATATGCATATTGAAGACATTGAGGAAAGCCATCAATGCAGTAGGGTAGGTTATTGCAGTATTCATGTTAGATAAAGAAAAAAACTATTAAGCTTTGATAGCACAAGTACTGTCCCACGGGTTGACAGCAAGGGTTCCAATCAACAACATGCAGGTATTAATTACCACACTCCTAGATGATACCTCAGATTTATAAATATTTTATACAATGTATTATTCCTCCGTTCTGCACAGCAGATGTGGGCATTGTTACATGTAATTGTCGAAGTCTGTTCCAGATTTAGAAATCTTTTAGATTTGTATGTGTTTCAGAAAATGCCAAATCGCACATCTCTAAGTGTGAATGTATGGCCAGCGAGATTGAGGTTCTGGTGGAGCTCGACAACAGCCCTTTAACTGTGGGTGGGGATTTCTGGTCATGTTTTGTGTTGTCCCTCATAACCAGGGGCGTAGCTTGGTCAGTAAGATGGGGGGCTGGGAGGTTCAGACCTTCTGACAATCAGGTTGGCATGTAACAATTCCTGGTGAAATCCGACAACCATCTTCCCATACCCGAGAGAGAGCACATGTACCCAACTTTGTATCAGAAAATACATTTATTCGGGGGGATGTAACACCCCAACCACCCCCCGAAGTTAGGCGCTTGCGCATTTCTTTACACCGCAGTATAGGTACATAGATTGTATAGCGCGTTACGTCGTGCCGTGTTGTGTGTTGCATCGTGTGTTTTGCCCTGACGTGGTCTTTTTCTTGCAGTCAATGTGGATTTACTCTTCTCTAGTTGCTCTGCGGCGGAAAACGTGTTTTACTGCAGACTACTTTCATCTTTATTGGTGTTTGCGACTGAGTTAATTTAAATAAGCCAGCATCCCGCTCGGAGCCGATTGTCAATCTGCTTCGTGCGTTACTGTAAAAACGTTCGCACTTTACAGTTATTCCTTTCGAAATATCCAAAAGTGAGCCCACTAACAGCTTCTTCACTTAGAATTACGTCAGGGAATAAAGTCAATGTTCCCGACTCCGAGGCTTCCTGTTCTGGTAGGAGCGATGTGTTATTTAGTGATCTCCTATTTCTGCTTCGAGATAACAGTTTTTGCGGTTTCACATCACTCACGTGGCGAGTTTTATGTCACCCATAAAAGGAGCGTTAGAAAAGCTTCGAACGTGTGCTTCGACTACCTACGAGCGGTGCCACACTCATGTCTCGTGATTGTACCTTTGCGGAAGCGGACTTCACAAACGAAGAGTTTGGATATCACTCGGCCAACCACCAATTCCGGGCCAACTGGTATCACGCTCATGAACGTCAATTCACCGAAAGGCCAGGGGTAGCGGAAGTGACATCACACGCCATTTGACCTTTACTTTCACTCACACACTCATAAATAAATGCACATTCACACATACTGTCGCCTCCATAAACACACTCTTACCTGCAAGCATGCACACAATATATATTTTAAAGCATTTTTTGCTCACCTCAGCTGCCGGGGAAGGTCATATTCCAGCTAATTGTACTCCATTCTCAGCCAGAGCTGCCCCTCTGTTCCCAGCATTGATTTTAGCACCTCTGAGGCCAGGGGTCGCAAAGGCATTGCCAGGGGTCGCAGACCCCCCCACCCAAATGACATCCATGATGATGCTGTCCGCTACAAAGAGCTTCAACACCTGGTCAGAAGTAGTAAGCGCTATATAAATTCAATTCCAATACAGCAACATTGAAGAGCCTTGAATAGAACAGTCTGTTATACTTTAAATGGCACTAGTTACTGGGTGAAGTTTGTAAGCACCACTAGAGAGTGCGGCAGGAAGACGTTTAGACCTGTGTCCTTGCAGAAACACGTCAACAAAGATGTGAAACAAAGAGCTCATTTTGCATGAAATTGGCAATGGCAAGTGCTTAATTTGTAAATAAAAATGTGCCGGTGCGCAAAGCCCTCCTCTTAAACATGCAGCTGCTGCAGTTAAATGTGCGAGCCCAGAATACTGAGGCAGCGTACTCCTGAAGCCATCACGGGCCTCTTTAATGCATATACAGCCACTCCCTGCCACTTCAGCTCAATCTTGCAGCTTTCAGCTTTCTCCCATTGTGACGCTTTTTTGCTTTTCTCTTCCTCCGTCTTTCCCATATGTGTCATTTGCTAGAAGTAAATGCTTGAGGCAGAAAAATAAGTGTGGCCCTCAGAAATAAGTGCCAGTGCCCCACACCGGAACCCACAGCCACAAATGAAGTACTGGAGATGGCGTTACTGTGGCCCCCACAGTACATGAGGGGGAGAGCTCCAGGAGGCAAACCTCCGCATAGTGCACGGTCACCAAGCCCCGGTTCTGGGGCTAGGAAGGCAGGGATTGGCCCCTGACCTAGACAACTTCATGTACTCCTCCCTATCAACAGAAGTTCTGCATTCACTAAAACATGCTTCTGAAATAAACAGGTCCTGACTGGTAATGTTCTGGAAACATTAGTTAGCAACTAACTCGCCAAAGACCCAGAGAGTGACAGCTGACCCAGTGACTACTAGTCAGGCTTCAAGCGCGGCAGAGGGGCTCAAACTCTTCTGATGAAAGACCGAGAAAAAGCTCCAACTACCACAAGACAGGGGGCGTGCCAGTGCTTGTATATGACATGATCTGCTAGTGCAGTGTGGCATCACCAGTCATGTGTTGTTACTGTGTTGGTTAGTTGAGGCACCAGAATAGTTAGGACCAGAGCTTTAAGAGGGATAAGAAAAAACAGAGGCTCTCTCAAAGGGGCGTGGTCAATGTAATGAAGGGCGTGGCTTAAAAACACAATAAGTTAAAATCTGTGCTTAGCCTAGGGTGGCACCCAACTGCTATTTTGCTGCTCCTTTCTGTCATTGCATCCGGATATATAATACAAACAGTAACATTACACCTACAACAAGCAAGGACTATGGGCTTTGCCAATGGTTGTTTGTTGCATGGGATAAACAAGAACAACAATGGCTGCATTGCATAAATCATTTAAAATGCTTCAGTTCTGAAATGATGAGACTGTGAAAGAACTATATCAAGTCCCTTTGAAGTTACATCAAATGCAGCGCAGGGTGGGACTGCTGCCGAGTTAAGGTTTTTTTTCACCCTGAGGATTTGCGTGAAAATGGAGAGCCCGAAGGTGACCCGTCTCAGCACCTGCTTTTCAGAACTGCCGGTGCTGACGAAATGCAGCACCCGGCCCACTTAAAGCCCTGGGTAAGATGGCACTAACCTGGTTCTCATCCGAGTTTCCACACTGCACCTATAGACCTAAAACAGGAATGTCCTTTTCCAAACTACCATATATCATCCCTTTCAAGCATTTCTTCAACCTGTTCAAGATCCTAACATCCAGCCTCATCGAAGACAGTCTTATTGGCTGCTTTGTGAATGCGGGTGACACCAAGGATGCCTCAGTCTTCGCAAAGTCTGTCTTCAACATACACTGCACCGCACTGGAAATGCAAACATTGGCTCTGTATGAATGTATCAAAGACATGACAAAACACCTCTTCAGTTAAGTGGAGGACACACCACGGTCTCCTTCCAGTCAGGTAGAAAAAGTTACAATCTGGGTGTCCTCTTCGCTTGTGATCTCTCTTTCACGCCCAAGAGATGCAGAATGCTTTCTTCCACCCATGCGTAATGCTGTGGGACCTCACAGTTACTGCGATGGAGGTAGTCCCTCATGTGCTGTATTGCAATGCTCCTTGCACATGCCTTCCAGACGCAATGCTTCTCAAGCTACCGGGAACCTTGAATTAGGTGGTTACGGGCACCACAGCGGTATGGTGCCTTCTCTGAAGACTTGTCGATCAAAGACAGATCACAGTACAAGACCTCTGACATTGCATTTTACACATAGCCCTTCCTGGTAACTTCAGGGCTACTTCTCCGAGGCATTGTACCTCAACGAAACAGCCTTCCGCCTGGGGTCAACTGACTGAAACCTCCTCCCCAGATGCTCCACTACATGGAAACAACTGAGAGGCAGATCATTGCCCATCCAGGGTTCAACTCTGTTGCATTTCCTCTTCAGATGCCTATGATTTGAGGATAGTTTGAGACTTTGCAAAGCGTTTTCTGGTCACCTATAGGCGTGAGGAGGCCCCTCTCGGTTAACAGATTAGCCAAAATCACTACCACCACTTCTCTTCATCTCATCAAATTCATCCACCGGCTCGTTAGTCATCTGTTTGCTGCACCATTGCCAATGCATAATGCAAAGACCACCCTCATGACAGGAGTTTATGCACTAAGTTTATACTCATGCCTCACCCTGTAAGCTAGGCTTTCTCCACCATAAACATCAGAATCTCTATAAAGGGCCATTCAAATTCTTCAGACAAATATTTGGGCAAGAATAAAAGTGGATCAGAATAAATTCTTCTTATAGAAAATATATATATCCTGGACTTTTTGTTATACGGCCTTTAGGTATCACAAATGAGTAGCAAATTTGCAAAAGTCCGGTGTTTTCCTCCCAGATTAGGAATAGTTCACTTGCATCTTTTGTGCTATGCAGATGACACAATTATTGCTGATATGAACACAATTGGCTGTGAGAAGTCGCTCCCCGCTCTTCACCAGATTGATTGGTCGCTGGTTAGTTTTCAGAAATCTGCAGTGGAGATCTTAGGCCGAAGTAAACATAGATGGTGAGGAAGGCAAAATGGACATCCAGAAGTAGGAAGGAGTATCTAGTAGAATTACTTGGGAGTATTATTTTAGGAACGGGGAGGTTATATGTTACTCCAGTATTCTTTAAAAACTAAAGCTAATTCTATGACCCATGGGCTGAGAATGATGGATCCGAGATTGCACCACTCCGGAACCACTTTCATTAGTAATTAACCTCAGGCCTGCCCTGGTCTATGGTCGCATTGTCCACCCTGGAAAGTGCTCTCGCTGGTTTTAGCTTCCACAATGCTCTTTATTTTGCAACACATTTAATATTCCACAATAGCCTGCTCAGTCAAAGACACGAATTATGGGGGTTTTCGTTAATGCCTGTTTACATTTCCAGCTGGCTAAAAAAGACTTCTTAATAGCATTAATTTGGTCTTCTATTAGCACTAAGCCTGCTGTTATTAACCCTTGGGTCAAACATCCGTAGTCTTCATTAACTGAGTTGAAGCTCAGTTAATGCTGGGAAACATCACTGGACCTGCTGCAGTTGTTCAAATGAATGAAACTGTTCTCAGGGCAGGCAGATTGGGAAGAGTTTATGGCTAGTTATGAGCCACTTTCTCTCCATCTTATAGGTCGCACTCCTAGTAAAGGTTAACTCACAGGAAATGTATTTGTGTGTTAAAGTTGCTGATTCCTATCTTAGAACTGAAGTCTCAGAGGAAAGATTTTATCAGAAGTGCCGGCCTGCATCGCTTGTGTAAAGTCAAACCAGAAACTGGGCCTCCTTTGCTCTGCGTTTTTTTCTGCAACTACCCTCCCTAGGAAGAAGGTTTTAAAAACATTGCTGAATGAATGTGGCAAACGTTCATGTATTTCAACCACATCATTTGCAGTAGCAATCCTACGATGGCTGCACCTTGTTAGATACACAGATTTTAGCCACACTTGTGTACAGAAATCCTCCTTACAAGAATATTTGTATTTGAAAGTAGCTGACAATTCGTAAATGAATGGTTGCCATTTTTTAAATTTTAGTTGTCAAGATAATGTGGTATTGTTTGTCATTTATTACATTTATTACGAACTGTTATTGTATTTTTTTGTTGGTTTTAATTGATCATTACAGTAAACATCTTTCAAGTTTATAAAAAAATTATATTCCTCAGCTAAATTATATTCCTCGGCTAAATACTGCCTCGCTTCATTTAACCCTGCCTCTTTCCCCCCTCCTTATTTGATTACGTCTCCCAAAGTGCCCTGACACAGATGAATTACCTGTGTACACCCTTGACAAAATATTATAAATCAACACATGTAATAATTAGCAGATCTATCTCTCAAACTGTCTTATACTTGTACGCTTATACATTTAATTGTATGCTTGGTACGATTCTTCCAAAGAGTTATTGCTTTAAACAGGGCCAGAACTACCTTAAGATAACAGAGCAGACTTAGGTAACCACCACCAGGTGTTGCCAAGTTACAATAAACAGCTTGAAAATGTCCTTTTATGTGTACGTGGAAGGACCCCTGAATCATAAAGGTTTTTATCCCTAGAGATCAGAAAATCCTTCAATGTTCTTGGCACAAATGGACAATTCACCATGGATTTTTAGCATGAGTAGCACCTACTGTACTTTATTGATTGCATTGTACATGGGCAGACTTGCATCAGTTTCTATGCTGTGGACTTTGTTCTATATGACCAATGAGATGCTTAGCACTCTATGCGCATGGCCATCACCGCGCTTAAGGACGTGTCTGTTTCATATCCTGTATTTGTATTTAACGTATACAATTCAAATATTCAATTAAACCGATCCAGCAAAGCTGCATGACTCCTTAGGAAGACATTTTGGTAAGAACAGCCAAGGAGTACCTTAAAATAGAGGTGGTAGATGAACCTACAGGGATGGTGGTTTCTCATGCCCATCTTTAATAGTAATTCTATAGTCTTGCTTTGCTCTCGGTTAAAAATGTGATCCCATGTATGGATGTCTGTGAGAGCCTCATGCTCACAACTGGATCCTTTCCAAAGGCCATTTCTTGATTAATGCTTACATTCTGACAGATGATTAGACAATCATTATTAATACTTACCTGCAAAGAGGTATGAACGGCCAGTCTCAATCATGTTAATCCACTGAACCTTTAGATAAATGCAAAATGGAATGTTTCAATGCAATCCATTCCCAATCAATTTTTACCCTCCCCTATATCGACAGGATCAAAGAAGCGGATGTTATGGACAAAAAAGCGTTATTTGAAAACACCAGATGATTTTTCAGATAATTTTCTGCAAAAGCCACATTTGATCTGTTGGCATCATTCGACACTGGATCACTGCCTTCTCCGTATGGATTATGACTGGTCCATGGGAATCCAGGTACATGTATTGGAATGGATCCAGTTTTTTCTCACAGGCAGGGGCTTGTTGGCTGAACTGGATAATTGTTTTGTTCCTACATCCTGGACTCATCTCCTTGCATGCAAGTGATCTGACACTGCTGTCTCCTGTCCCATCTCTCTTCTGATGACGCCCAGATTCTGGTGGGCCTCCATGGGGATCAGCTGATGCTGTGAGAGTAGTGGGGCAGTGGTGCACTGATAGACATTTTGTTAATGCTCAATGGTTATGGGAGGGGCAGCTCAACTGGGCACAGCCCCCTCCATCCTCTCAGAGGAGTCAGGAGCCTGTGGATGGGCTCTTTTAATACTCCAGGAGAATACAGTTACAAAGGTAGCACGCTGCAATCTTTAGTCCTCATTAGAATTAGTTCCCTACTACATCCGAAGGAGACCATCCTCTCACACCTACATTACTGTAGAGGTAGAAGTCATCCTGCAACTTATGGGCGTGATACAAGGACTGATTGAAAGATACTGGGTTGGTATCAAAAACGTTTTTGACTGGTGCTACCACATGTCCTCCGAGCTAGAACTCTGCTTGGTACAAACCCCTTTCAACCCGGCACTAGGACACCAGATTTTTTGGGACATCATACCATGAGAGGAGAATATTGGTGCATACTTATGGAGTTCTGTTTTGTTGTGGGGATGATGCATTGCATTGTTTTTAGTATTATTTAGTTGTTGCGCATCATTATTGCATTGAGTTATTGTCGTCTTATATTACAGATGTTGAGTGTTGTTCTTTTGGTGGTGTTCCTTGGTACATTTTTGTTGTATTGCTATATTGCAGTGGGATATGTGATTTTGGGCCAGATGTACCTTTTGCATTTCTTAACGGTCCGAATTGGCATTTTGGGCTGTTAAGAAATACAAAATGGCCTTTTCTTATGTACAAAGCCTCTAAGAAATCACTAATTGTGATTTCTACCCCGTAGAAATCGCAATTTGTTATTCCCAGAATAGGAAATCACAAATAGGGATTTCCTATTTGCGATTCCTTTTCTGATGTACAAAGCATTTCCTAAATGCGACTTGGGCATTTAGGAGATGCAATTACCACCGACTTGAAGTCTGTGGTAATCAGGTGCAATTTGAAAAAAGCACTCAAATTTGCTTTTTGTTTAATTTCAGTAAGGCACACGCATGCCCCTTGGGCATATGTGTGCTCTACAAGTGCATCCTTATTTTTGGGCTACCCCAAGGGAAGCGGGGGTCTTGTGCCCTTTGCCATCCCTGGTTTTGCATTTCCTAAAAAGCACTGTTTAGGAAATGCTAAACTGGCCCATTTACTGAAGTACAATGAGATTTACTAATACTGATTTCCTAATAGCGATTCCTACTTTGTAGGAATCACTAGTAGGAAACTGGTATCTCCGTGCATAGCATTTTGCATTTCTTAAGGAGCTATTTCTATGAAGTTGCTATTTGATTAATGCAAACTTGCATTTTTGTACATCTGGCCCTTAGTTGAGTCATATTGTGGTGTGTGAATAACATAGTAATGTCAACATAGACTGATATATTTCCAGCCAAATTAATCAAGTACCCCAAAATTTCGGTGACAAACAACCAAGTATGACTGTCCTAGGTAGTAAATTAGTGCTGGTCGAACTCTTAAGATATTTAAGGTACCAGTCAGGCCAAAACTATGGCACAGATCATGCCTTAAATTAGCACTTCCAATGCTCAAATTATGTGACACTACTCAGTGTCTAGTGTTCACTTTATATGACAGAGCGCCATCTTAAATTAGCACTTCAGTGTTCACTTTATGTGGCAAAGTCAGTGTCTTAAATGAACAATTCCACTGCTCACTTTATGTGACACATCCCCGAGTCCTGTTATCTGCATGAATGTTCCAGCAGGACAATTACCTTCTAGTGCTGATATAAAGCTAAAGCTGACAAATATTCTTCATGGGCTATAAGTGGAAGATACTTGTGATTAGAGAGTGAGAAACCTTGGCCCGCCTTACCCAAAAATCTTTAAAAAATATTTTTTTCTGGGCGAATCATAGCTTTTGTGCACTTGGGGTGCTTTGCAAGTTTTTGCTACAATAATTGCACCTATGGGAAGTTTAACCTTTAAGTTTGTATTCTTTTATTTTACTATTTATTACATATTTTGCTATCTATTGCCTTTATGATGATTGGTCTGTGTTTTCCATGCCATGCCTTAAACCGTGCTCACGCAGGGTCAGAGTTACAAGATGAATGGTAATTTACCACATCCAGTAATTACCATCTCACCCTTCGTTACATTTCAGCAGATCAAACATTCTGGGATGCAGCAGAGGAAACGTGCATGGTATTTACTGAGCACCACTTGCAAGAGCCCAGCCACATGTCATATACTTTTTAAAAATAGGTAGATGGCTTATTAGTGGTGCATGCACAGGCCAAAATAGTGGTGCAACATGAGACCCCTGCAAATGTCTCTCAGTACTGAGATCTCAGTACAGGGTTTCAGTCAAGCCCTATTACCGTCTCAGTATTGGAATATCACTGCACGGTGCAGGTCATAAAGGTGGGGCCCATGTGAACACTTGCCATTGGTTGGTTAGTGGTGTATGTTGAGTTGCAGATCAGTATATGTGTGAATCATGAGGAGTACTCCTATGATTCAGGGCACAGAAGTGAGAATAGAAGGCAGAGTGAGAGGTATGTGGGCCACTATGCAGTTTGCAAGCACTGCATGAAGTAGGTCAGCATAGAGATGTGTAATAAAAGGCATGTGAATGTCTTAATATAAAGAAAGTATCAAACTTAGAGTGGAACTGCAAGAGCTCAGTAGATGTCTCAGTATTGGGATACCGAAGCATACACAGGGACAACATGAGTGTACGGCAGTCGCGGCTCACGGAGGGTGGAAGTGGCGGGGCGGCACACAGGGGAGAGGGGGAGGGGAAATAAACATTATATCACATTTACCTTCTCTGTCGCTGCGCCGTGCCACTCCGCTCCTCTGCTGGCTGCAGGCACAGGCTCCCAGCCTGCCCTGCGGCCCATCCTGACGCTGCTCAGAGCAGGGTCAGGATTGGCTGCGAGAGCCCAGCCAGGACACTCCCAGGCAGACTGAGAGCCTGCGCAGGCTCTCTCCAGCCCGAGCAGAGTGCCCATGTGTGATTGGCCGGCCCAAGACAGCCGGCCAAACACACATGCGCTCTGAGGGGAGTGTTCTCTGCACTCTCCTCAAGTGCTCGTCACCCTCAATGCCCCGCCCCTTTTCAAGAAAGCAATAATCAACACAGTTTATTATTGTTTTCTTGAAAAGGTTTTGAAGCTGCTGCTGGCGGAGGTGGTGTGACGCTCCTCGGCCCTAACGGAGATGCCACCCCGGGAGTACGGTGGATGTTTCATCACTGAAACAGTGGCTTCTCTAGAGATTATTTTTAACAGGGGGCACCCATCGGGCCACAGACAAAACTGACTGGGCCACCTACAAGGGATGATCATGGAGACTCTACGTGTGAGAATTCAAAGTAATTTAAACTTTTTAAGTAGGCTGGGAATAAAAGACCACTGTGGTTTGTGGAAGAAGCAAGGACTTCAGAGTATCTCAATCACTCCTGTTCTCCTCTTCACACCACTCTCTTCTGTAGTCTCTTGTTAGACATTTACACTCCTTTTCTACTCATTTCTTTTGAAACACTCAATTTGCATATCTCACGCCTCACCTCTTTCATCTTCAGCACCCTCTTTTGACGTTCTCTTGCACATGCTTGCCTGCATCTCCTTCACTTCACAGTCCCCCCACTCACACAACACTCACTCACCTGTACACAGTGCATTTTCTTCAACTTTGCCATGCCTGTAGTTTGACAGATGTGTACTTCTTCACTTACTTTCGCATATAATCACAATTACCATTGGAACACCTAAACACTGGTTTGTGCGCTGTGCAGAGAGGCCAAGGACTGGGTGAGCATGTATTCCAAACCTCTTTGTGGCCCACTGAGAGTCACTGTGAGTAAATCACACTGCGTTCGGCCTGACCCCCACACCTCTCCGTTGTAACCACCCACAACCTGAACTCACACGGCAACATACAAGCAACTCTTTTCACAGTACACACTATAAATGAGTAATATCTTGCAAGAAATACTGCAGACACATACCATCCTGACAAAGCAAATACTTTTTGTAATACAAGAGTAAGAAAAACTTGAAATGTAAGCAGGACCAGCATCAATCTTCTCAGAGTGAGAGGACAGTGTCTGTTTTTGGTGGCTGCCACTGTCACTGGTGCTGGGGGCACAAGAGCAGGCCAGGACATTTACAGGTGGGGATCCAGCCCCCCCCTACCCCCCCCCCCCCCAGCAACACCACTGTACTTAAATACCAGTGCACTGTGATGGTCAGATGGTAAGAGTTTTGTGGAGATGTCAGGATTAGTATAGAGTTGATTGATGGATCTGGATAGAGGTGCATTGTCAGAGCTCCACAACCCGGCATAGTACTCTGTGATGCGAGTCACGCCCTCTACAGGCCTCATTTGTGGGTTATCAGTGCATGGTACAGACTGGCGTAGCGGTACATCAGGTGAGCCCTGTGAATGTCTCAGCATTGCTACAGCGGTTCATAGTGCTGCGGATCAGAATAAGAGGTACACTGATTATGTCAATTCCCTGGTTTTCACCTCCAATGTCAGTGAAAAGATTTTTCCAGACTAGCTGAACAAACATTATTTGTAACAGTTTCCTCTAGCCATGGGGCCATATTTGTGGCTTGCACCATCAATATAACACCCCTTTCTGGTGGTACCCAAGCAGCGCTGCAGTATTCCCCTGCGGATGAACCAGCATGACCCACTCCTTCATCTCACACACCCTACGTCAAACCTGTTCTCTTTTGCACGTGTCTCTATCATTGCTCCTCCTGCCTCTTCTCAGGACATGCTCCCCAGGGGCGTAGCTTGGTCAGTACAGCCAAACCGACATGCGCACTGAGCTGTCTCCAACCTGATTGGAGACAACAGTCTGTCTGGGAGCCCAAATGGAGGGCTCTCAGGCCAATCCTGGTACTGCTCTCATGAGAGCAGCGTTAGGATTGGCCGCAGGGCAGCCTGGGAGCCTGTGCCTGCAGTGGCGAGGAGCAGAAGAGCGTCGATGAGGCGGGTGGCAAGTAAGTTATTTTATGTTTTTTTTGCTATCTCCATTTTTTGTGTTTTTCTGGTCATGTTGTCCGCCACTCTGCCCTGACACCAGCCGCTACTGTTGACCATACCCGAGTGAAAGCACATGCACCCAACTTTTTAGCAGAAAATACTTTTATTAGGAGGGTGTAACACCCCAAACACCTCCAATGAACCTACGCCACTGATGCCTCCGTTCTGTCCTCTCATTCTCCCTCACATGACCTGCACTCACACTCATATTTCACACAATCTTTTGCACCCCTGACTTCTCCCCATCTTCTGACACCCTTTTCCACCTCTCTCTTTAAATGTTCTCTTATTTTTCTCTTCCTCTTTCGTTCTATTTTTTCTCTCTCTGTATATTCTTGCTCTGGATTAAAGTCTGATCTCTGAAGAGAAATCCCGGCGCACAGGCATGAGTGTCGGCGCCCACACCTGCAGCCTTCGGTGCACAGGCACCGGCGTCCGCTCTCTTCCCGCTCAGGGTATTTCCAGCCTCGCCATACGCTCTCAGATATGAAAATAATGTTCCTGCTACTTTAAGCAGACAGCATCGGCAGAGCGCCGGGAGGGGGCCTGCGCGGCACTACCCGGTCTTCGGGACGGAGAGGCAGAGCGATGTGGTACCAACCAAGCACGCAGCTCGAGGGGGATCCTGCTCCGGGCCAGAGCCCGGGGGGCACCGCCTAGGCGCCGCCTGCACACAGCGCCCCCTCTGCGTCCCCCGGGAGCCGTCACTCGAAGGGATGGATCCGGAGCACCTCCTGGACAGGGACAGCCTCGATGGTAAGAAGTGGGGAGCACCCCAACGGAGAGATTGCGAAGTCTGTGCGCGCTAAATCTCTTCTAAGCACTATATTTTTTATTTTGCACGCTGCGGTTGTGTGATAATTATATCGTTTCTTAAATTCACGCTCATCGTGGAATAGTGGTTTTCATGTTGAAATCTTCTCAACGTGTTGCCAATCATGGACTACTTTAAAAGACAGAGCATGAATGTTGTGGGTCAAAGTTTACTATGACGACCTCAGCCAGCGTTGCATTTCTGATGATGTTATGCACATTCCTGAATTTGTCCTTGTTTAGAACATGCACAATTGGATGCGAATGTCAGCAGCCTCCATATCATCAAGGGCGAGTAACTTTTATTTGGTCAATTTCATTCTAAATTTTAATAAGAACATAGATTAACTGCAGTCTCCGGGCCCAGGCCATTAATCCAGGTGTGTCCAACACAGGACCAGGACGATCCATGCCAGCTTTTCACAATAACCTCTGATTATATAAATTAGTTCCTTTAAGAAACATTGTAAAGTTGCTTATGTAGATGCACCAAAATCCTTGTGCTAAAATGTCAGGATGGAACAGCGCCCAGTTCTTAATTTGGGCACCCCTTAACCTTTGCTTACCCCGGGGCGGGGGCGAAGGGGCGCCATATTCCCAGGAACACCGGATCCACGACATATTTTCACCCACTGACTATGCAATACGTTCTGTTTAGAATTATTTAATACAATATACCCATGAAAATATTATTTCAAAGATGCATAAATCATTGAACACTCCTATCTTGAACAGTGAGTATGCCCTTCCTGGGTCCAGCTTGGACACCTCTGGACAAAACCCTTGTGCTTTCTGATAAAACACCAGGCTGAGTGAAACACCACGCCACGAATGTTAAAGTTTGCTAGCGGCCACTGTACAGGAGCCACAGAGCAGAGAATGCGGTGCAATGAATGAAGTAATCCCGAAAACATGCTCCCACTGCTGCAACCAATTACCAGGCTCCTTGCCAGTCCAGTCGGGCAGTGGTGTTTTATTTTTGGGCTCTGCGCCATCCCCAAGTATAATAGAGTATTTTAAAAATAACCAGAGGCCACGAGCATTTTTTTTCAGTGTGGATAATTGTAAGTTATGTGAAATAGAATCACATGGTTGGACTGGAATGCTGTGTTGATATTTTACATGCAATGTGGATTTGAAAGGAGCTGAGTTTAAAGTTACAGAATGTATTTGGCTTGTTAATTGGTTGTCGTTCAAGTACGTAGAGCATTCCTTTATGTCAATCATGGTCACATACATCTCGAAGGCCAATCATACTTTTGTCTAGTTGCAGATCTTGAAAGGAAGGGGACCGCGCAAAATGTGATGACTGGTCCCTGAGATTCCATCATCTATACACATAGGGCCTCATTATGAGTTTGGCAGGGCAACAGTCGGCGCACCAGACCCATGGGTAGACGACAGCCGCATGGCTGGAGGTCTTCCCCCGCCATATTACAATGTTTCCACTGGGCTGACTGGCGGAAGCCTCTGTATTAGGAGGGGAAACAGTGCAGCGGGATTGGCCTCTGCGCTTCAGGAAGCCGTAGCAGACAGTGTGCATTCTGAGGGAGGTGGGCAAGGGGGCCCATGCCCTGCCCACAACATAGTCATGGGCAGTGCACGGGCCCCACTGTGGCCCCCAGTACTGCTTTTCCACCAGCCTATAGGCCGACAGAAAGTGAAGTCGTGATCAGCATGGCGGTGCAGAACTCGGCACCGCCGTGGCTAACCACGACTTAGACTGCCGCCGACCTGTCAGGATCTACGATCCTGGTGGTGGTGGTGACTGTTCCCCAGCAGTCTGGACGCCAGGGCTATAATATGGTGGTTGGGACGACCAGGAGTGCGGCGGTACCACCGCCATCACAGGTTTTTCCAGTCATGAGACCGCAAAACTCGTAATGACCCCCATAGACACTAAACTTACTGGAGATGGAGTGGTCTGCTTTATGCCCATGTATTTATCTTCACCTTGGGTACCTTTTGGAATAGATGTATAATGTGGCTGGCACCTCACTAGAACTGCAGTGGTATCAATAGGTATACAGGGCTCTATTCATAAAGGTCTAGTTACACCTAAATAAATCTACAAATGTACATCTACTTTTACTCATTGCTGTAAACCTAAAATTTTTGGCTATTCAACCTTTCTGAGTGTAAATTTACTTCAAGGTGTGAGGTCTCCAACATTTCCTAGAGGGACAACTACTTCTGATCATTGACAACTTTCCTGAGATGTTGTCCAGCATAAGAATTATGAAAGAGAAGTACCACCAGTTGTTCTCCATTGAGAATACATCACTGGCATAGTAGCCATTTCACAAAAGGGTTACCTGTGGGGTCTACAAAATCTAAGAGCACCTGAAGAAAAGAAAGAAGTGAAAAGAGAGAAAATCAACAAGAAAGTCATGCAGAAGAAAGAAAAAAGAAAAGGAAAAGAAAGTACATGACAAAAGAAAACAGACAAGGCAGAAAGAAGAAGGGGAGATGGGAGTAAAAAAGAGAGGGACGGAAAGGAAGGGAAAGGAATTTATAGAAAGGAAAGAGGAAGGAGAATTATAGGCAGTAGAAAGAAGAAAGAAAGAAGCAGAAAACATAGAAAGAATGAAAGGCAATGAAAGTAGCAGAAAAGGGAAGGAATGAAGAAGGAATCAGAAGTCAAACAAGAAAGAAAACTGGGATGAAAGGAAAAGTAAGTACGAAGCAGAAAACGGAAGAAAGGAGAAAAAGCAGAAAAACAGAAAGAAAAGCGTGAACAAATAGAGAAAAACAAAACATGGACTGAATGAAAAGCTAGGAAGAAGAAAACAAAATAAAGAAGACTAAGTGTAGGAAGAAGGAATGAGCCAGGGTGCACAATGTTTCCAAGAGATACTTTGGTAAACGTGCTACTGCATGTATGCAAGGCAGCTGACAGGCAATTCTGTGTGAGCTACTGAGAAGCGGGCAGCGGCCTACCTGTAGCTAACAACCGACCTGTTGGAGAGCCCTGGTATAGGCTTGCAATCCCCACCCCACGAAACAGTGGGCGAAGCCAAATTTATGAGTGTAAAGTTACTACAGCCAAAAAGGACCCAACACAGTAATAGCTCAGACCTGGGCTATGAATGTCCAATCACTGCTGCTGCAGCGTCCTCCCATAGCAAATATTAGAGGCAGAGAATTAAAATAGAAGCTCGTAGCAGGTAATGTTAAAATAAATTACTTTATTTAATCTTTTTAAAAATATATAAAATATAATTTAATGTTAAAACAATAATATATAAATCAAAAGTAAGTCGCATTTTAAGATAAACTGTTTTAATAAACTTTTTTAATTAAAAAAATAAATGTAACTTTATTTTTTTTTAATGATTACATTTGTTTAAAATCATTCTTTACATAACATTTCTGATTTAAAAAACATAAGCACATGTAAAAAGTTTCCATTATGTGGGAATCTTAAAATAAATCTTAAATAAAAATGTTTTAATTTAGTTTAATATATTTAAAATAATTAAACATTTAAATGCATCTTTCCTGTAGTGAAGTATGTTAGTTTGTTATTTGGTAGTCTTAAAGTGTTAGGAAATGTAGCCATAATTGTATTGTCCTCGTTCCATCTGTGTTTTCCTGGTGAACCTGGCCATGATCAGTGTATGGAGTGTCAACCAGTTCTTGCTGCCACACATAGGCAAGTTAGTTATCAAAAAAATAAAATGGACCCGGGGTCCTGAATTGCCTGGGGTATGAATAACCTCACAAGAGTTACGTATTCAGCTGGGAATAGGGGGCTTTGGTGGAGTGGCAGGGTCATCTGCCATTCCTCCACTCAGTATGGTATTTCTGTTTGATTTGATTGGAGGAGTCTCTTTGAACCTTATTAGGGTTTGCAAAAAAGGGCGGCATAAGATTTGCTTCTGGTCAGTTGAAGTGTACTTGCTTGCATGAAAGTGACATTTCCAATGTTTATGTATTCACGTGCATGTGCAATAGCGAATTAACCAAATGAGGTGGCATTTAAAAATGTAAATTGAGAACATTAAGGATGTAGTTTTTCCTCATCACTTCTGCTTTCTCTGGGCACTAGAAGATCTGCAAAGAGGTATCACTTGATTGCGTGCTACCAGTCCATGAGATGTCCATGAGGTCCATGAGCATCTTTCATGGAGAAATCTCTCTTGCTTCCACAAGCGTTTTCTAGGTGTCTGAGACATCTTGTTGCGTTCAGATGAGGACTCTCTTTGACTTTGTTTGGAGTTTGACAAGTCTTAGTTCACTTTGGTGTCTGCAGTGTCACAACAAACCCACCACCAATCCTGAAAGGTTCTAGCAAATAAAACTATATTAGGATATTCTCCTTGCCTCTCCCCTCCATATGCAATGCCCTTTATCAACACAATGGCCATGAGCAAGCAGGATTAGTGAAAATGCCTACTTGCGGGACTCCTCTTCTATGATTCCCCTCTTAGTGTTAAATAATGAGCTTTGTTACCCAGAAACCTTTTTATCTGTTCAGGATGTTACCCACCCCAACCACAAATGCTGTAAATTTTGGCTGCCAAAAACAGACAGAGTACTAGTTGTTCACTCCGATTAGTTGTCCACTAGTTGTTCATCCTGGTATTCCAAGCCTTGCATATCAATGCCCCTCCACACCACTCTGACACATCACCTGGCCATGTTTCATTGAGACTGAAATCCACCACCTCCTTGTATTACCTGGACACTTCCATGCCCCCTCAGTGTTTAGATCATTTATGTTGCTAGGCCTTTTTTCTTCTTCATTTGCATTGCTTACTTCTTCACAGCACCTGCCACCTACGCTACATACAACCCAAACCTCAAATCCCATCTATTTAACCTAGAAAGATCAGGCAAAGGAAAATTCAGTGACCTTCTTCTTCAACTCTGTAAGTGTGAGGAAGTTATTATCAGATCCGCGTGTATTCCTGATCCAGGTGCAAACAAGATTTTGTGTCCAAGTCAGGAATGAAAGATATTGGGACAACACCACACCTGTGGATTATCCAACTGCGGTTTTGTCGGATAGCACTTGTTAATCTGTTTGGCGGTGGGGAATTGTAACATTCTAGCTTTTTTAATCTTGGAAAGAGGGGAAATGTTCAAAATTACTGCATTATCCCCCATATTTCATGGAGTGGAGCTCAAGGTGATGTCCTAGTAGAAGATTCAGGAAATCCGCGCCCTGCAGTACCAGTATTTCCAGAGTGTAAAACGGAAGCAGCACAAGAACGCAAGGCCCATGGAGACCCCCCAAGCTTGTACATGAGTTAGGTAATGACCACCTAAATGCACCTTTTTATAATGTCTTCCATAATCATAACACAGACTCACTTCTCCAGTCAGTATTTATCCCTCATACATCTCTGTGTAACCACCCACATTGTTATTATTCTTTTGCACTGATTCCTGCTATGTGCAGCACTTCTTTTAGAGGAACTTCTGATTTGTCTCTCTCAATAAATAATTTTCCTGTATCATCTGTGGCTCAGACACTACACAACTCACTGTAGGTTAAACTTGCTGGTTAATTCTCCATTTTATTTTTCTCAATTTGTTTTAATGCGATTGTTAACATTTTGTCAGCTTAGTTGCGCTCTTTATCCCTAGTGACTCCCTGCAACGTATTCTAATCTAAGTCCTCATTCCCTCCCCCGCAGGAATGAGAGGTGCTCTAAAGGGTCCTTCTGCTGAGTGGTAGTGGTTAAGCTATAGGTGCCCCCCGTCCCTGGGGCAGCATAGTGACGTCATAAGGAGATTGCTATACCCACCCTTACTTTGGCTCCCGCAGTTCACAAGATCTTTGGCTGTGTCCAACACCCATTTCATGAAGCCCTGACCAGAGCTAGAAACATGTGAGTCATTCCTGATGGTGGAGTATCCAGTTCCCTCTAGATAGTAAGATAATCTGAGACTCCGAGGGCCATGTCACACAAAGTGAGGACCGAAAGTGCTAATTTAAAACAGTAGTTGGCCACAAATTTTAGCTGACTTGTGTCTTAAGTAGTTGAAAAACTTGGACCACACTATTTGTCAGCCTTACAAAGTGGTGAATGGTTGCTTGTCACTGCAACTTAATTGTAATGTTCTGCTTTTGGCTGGAAACATAACAGCATTGGTTGAGATATCTCAAGTAAGCAAAATAACATAAAACAATAACATACACAAAACAATTTACCAACACATTTTAAACAGAACAGGGCACATTACACACAACAGAATGCAATACAATTGCCACAGAACAATACAAAAAATAAAACTGCAACAAGGCAGCACTAAAACATGGCAACATAAAAAGAACAAAAGAACACATCACTTCCACAACAAAATGCTGCACGCCAAGTGTATACAGACATTCTGGACACACATTTCCACTTCCAGAATCCTGTTTTCATAATATGGTGGTAAAAGTTGTTTGGAGGAACCACTGCCTTAACAATCATCTCTGAGGGAGTTCGCCAGATATAGTTTACTGAGCTAGCTATAACTTGCTTTCCCGCCAAGCAATGCTTACCACCTCACATATTACGTAACTCATCACATGTTAAATGACATAATTTATGACATCATCTAACCATTCTGAGGTATAGATTTAATGATAATGGACATAACATCTGACCACATGCTGGACAGTTAGCATATGTGCCAAGTCGTCAACTTTTGGTGTATGCTATCCTCTTTTTCCAGGTATTCATCAAATTAACAAACACAATGTCTCCATAGACTTTAATGGGTGACCCTCTTTTTAAGTCTTGAACACCCTGAAAAAATGAGTTAGTATTCTATTCACCTGAAGGGTAAAGCCCTCGTAAAGGCTTCAGATGGTCTGGCATTTTAAGTCAAGGGGTTGATAGGTATGGATTTGGAAGTGAAACAACTCTTTCTGCAAAGTCCAGTGAATCAACACAATCTGCCAGGTCCTTTGGACAACCCTCAGTAGTTTTGCAGAATGCACCACTCACATTGCTTGAGGTGGGCACAATGCCTTATAATCTTACAGCCAGGTTTACAACACTAATGTGAGATGCACCACCTTTTATTGGTACACCCCTATTTCTACGTTATTAAATAATATGCAATGCAATGCAATGTATCAAAAACCTCTGCATAGTTTGTAAAATAAAGCTCCACACCTTATAAAAATGCCAGGTATATAGAATTTGTCTAGAGTAGTTTAAAAGAACTGCTTGACACCGACACATACCAAGATATACACTGGTTGATAATCTGTTTAGGCTCACTTATAGATTTTTTGCAATCGACTTTGGTGTCAAGGAATATTGTACTTTGGAACATTACTCTGCAACCTACATAGTGTGTGCTCAGCCTTTACCTTGTTTAAGAAGTAGTACTAATTGCAGACCAAACTTTAATGATTTGCAAAGGGTGCATCATATAACTTTAAACATGTGCAAACATACTGGTCTCAAGGAATTTCGCTGTTTCTATGCTATATACCCACATGAGTTCCCTTGTAACTCTATGCTGTTTGTGACTATGGAGTTATTAGTGATGTAATTCATGATGTCATAAATGATATCATGTGAGATGCGTACACAAATGCCTCGTTTAACTTTATCCCCATTTATGGACTGGTGCTGCTCTCTTTTGACCCTATACAAGGGATCTGCTAACCAGGCTCCAGTGCAGGTACTCTGACCCCTAAAACATGCTGAAATTGCCTATATTCTTAATTAACATATTTAAAATACAGAGGAGTTCCTAGTATATGGGTACAAAGTGTAGCCAGAGCCTGTAAGTTAAATGTCAACAGTGGAATGCAGCACACATTGTGCCACCAACTACAGGAATAGTGCAAACGCGACTGCAGGCCTATCATTGTAGCCTGGCTGTGCAGGTTTAAAACTGCAAATTCGACTTGTCAAAATAACTCCCTTTGACAGGTTTAAACTCTCCTATTAAATAGTAATAAATCAACCCTAAGGAGACCTTAATGTCTATAAGGGAGGGTGCATGGTTTTAAAAGCAGCACATGTAAAACTTTAATGTTAAACATGTCCTTACAGTGACAAGGCACCAAAAGCTATTTTCCCTTTAGCAGGGTTAGATGTTCCATAGGAAAAGCAGTGGGATACAATATTAAATTTAATAATGTGAACTCAACCTAGGATCACTACAAAAGTTGTTTATCAGACTTTTTAAAATATTTATTACAAGCCAAATTCACTGGTAATGTTGGATTTATAGTAAATATTTTGGAAAATGTACTTTTAGAAAGTTTCCTTTCCTTTGTAAAAGCCTAAAGCCACCGGAAGCCCATTTGTTTGAGATTCCAACTGCTACACAGGAGCTGAATAGCTCCCTTGTTGGGTTTCGAACGTGTTACACAAGATGGGACAAAGGCCTTGAGTGTGGGAAGGTGTTCTGTTTTTTTTGACAGCATGATCATCTGCGCTGTGGCCAGGTGCTTGAGTAAGTTCAAGGTACAGTGGCGTAAGGCAAAATGATAGGTCCCCCTTGCTGAATCTGTTGAGGAGCTTGAGTTTCCCATACTTTATAGTTATTCATCAGCTATAGGCTGAATGGTGGCCCGAAGAGTTGGAGGCCCCTAAAGCATTGAGGATCGTGTGTTACGGCTCGTCAATGAGGCCCACCCTGACACAGGCACATGTAGCTAACATCTGGGCCTGCCCCCTCTTATGTTCCTCTAGTCAGCTAGGGACCAATCCCAGTGGAAGAGGAGCTGCCCCCAGAACCAGTCTTGATTGACCACAGAGGAGGGAATTGCCAATGTCCATGGCCACACCTCTATGGTGGGCACCGGAGCTCTGTACAGGGGGGAGCAATGTTCTACCATCTTGATTTTAAGTAGGTAGGGGCACTGTGGGATTGTTCGGAGTAGGGCACCCAGGAATTGCTACAAAAGTGGTAGGGTTAACCCAGAAACATTTTCCCCTATTGGTTAGGAAGACTCCAGATGACACCCCTACACAAAGCTAGTGCCATGCATGAATGTGACAACCCTTGACAGCCTCTTCAGAACACCACTGGGCCAGTGAAAAACAATAAAAAGGATGGCATCTGCTGTTTCAACCACCAAAGAGACCTGAAAGGCTCGACCTCCTCCCACCTATACCCAGGGAAAAGAAGTGGAATCCAGGAAACAGTTAGCTGACCTTCTGTTAAGATGCAGGACCACAATAAACTTCAAGAAGCCCTTTTTCCTGCAGAGCCCAGCTGACCAGTTCCAACTGGACCTGCCGTGGGCCCTGCTGGTGGCTTCAGCTGGAGTGAGTCTTGACCACCTAAGTGTGGTTCCTGAGGACCTGGGGCCCTTTGCTGTGTCGAAGTGTACTCCTCCTAACAATCCAAAAAGCCTGGGACTTGGAAACATTTTGGCTCCTTAGACTACCAGAGGACCAGAACAAATCTTCCAAGTCAACCAGCAAAGGTTTCACATTCAGGCTGCTCTTGTTTCAAGCTTTTCTGCATCAGCAAAACTGTTAGAGTGGGATGTCAAGGAGAGGGTATTCATCCTTGTGGAGCTCTGTTCAACTACTGTTTGCATTCTATCCCCTCTGGAGGAACTGGGGCTCCAAAAAAAGGTGACTAGGTTCAAATGTAGAAATCTTCAATGGACGAAGGCTTCAAAGTACCTGGCTGGTGAGGGACCTTCGTTGGCCATGAATTTTGAATTTCTTCCACTCTGGGCTTTCCCATCAAAAGTCAACGGCTTCACAGAGACTTCGAGTGATGGCCATCTGGCCACATGGAGCCCTTCTTGGTCAAATCTTACTGCCTTGCTCTGCTGAGGATTTATGACTTTCATGTGAGAGACTGTTAGAAGGTAAACGTTCCAACCAGGACATATATTCAGCCAACCCCTGTGGACAATTAACTCTCATTTTGTTTATTTTTATTTTATTTGTTTGTTTAAATTTTTCATGAAAACCAAGGTACTCCACTGGCACTGGTGTTGAAGCTTTACCTCTATTCTACTTCAGTACAGAGCCCTGGGCAAGCTTTGCCATGGAAGCTTTCATGGTACTACGATACGGGGAAGCTTGTTTGAACAGAGGCTCCTGCAGTGATACCTCACAGAAGCACTGCACTGACTTCCACAGAAGTACCACAGTACCTGCTGCACAATATTCTCTTTTTTTTAATTTTGGTGCCTGGGGAAGGGGACCCTCAAGGTCCTATTCCACTAGTGCCAGGGTGTAAGTCTGTCCCTTTCCAGCTGGCAGGGTATGGGGAGGAGGGTTGTGCACCCCCTCTCTTTAAAAATTATAACAATCACGGTGTTAGGTATCCCTGGGGTCTGAATAGGCCTGGAGGTGCTGCATGCCAACCTCCCCTTTAAGATGACTTGTGTCACCCCCCCCCCAGGCCTTGAGCCACCCCAGAAGTAAATTTTTAAAATGCACTGGCTTTTTAAAAACGTTTGTTGCAGATTTATGGATAAATTGCAAATTCAAAGCAATTTGTTTTAAAAGGAATATAATTTTAGCCCTCTGGGAGCCCCTACCCAGTAGGCCTGGGGGGGGCTGGGAATCTCTACCCTGCACCCTCATATCTTTTTCCATACTCTTTTCTAGGACTCTGGACTAAGGGTCTAATTACGAGTGTGGCCATCCTTGGACCACCACACTCACTGTGGCTGCTGGACCGCTGTGGTTGTGGCAGTCAGACCACCAAATTACGAGGTTGGCTGGCAACCCCCCAACCTACCGCCATCTCCACTGGGATTGGAGATCCTGACGGGCTGACAGCAGTGAAGGTTAGAATCAGCCAGGGCTGCGCTGAAGTCAGCCCCACCCTGCTGATTACAACCTGGTTCTCTGTCAGCCTTTTCATGGCTGTCACCACAAGGTCATTTTAGTTAGGTCTGCTTTTCCATAGAAAGAGCATTTTTTGGTTTGCTAATAACTTTTGCCTCGTTTAACAAATCTTCACATAACTTTAAAAAAAAAGTTATTGTGCCTTAGCTCCTCCGTGGAAAGTTTTTGGGTGATCTGTCAAATAAGGGCCGAGAAAAAATGGGGGGTCCCAAAATGCAAAATCCCATATGCATTTTTCATACACTTCTTTAAGACAGGCTTTAGCAAAAACTGCTGAATGGTATTACACCAAATTTGGCAAGAAGCTAGAATTTGGTCCGCAGATTGTGCTTTTAGTAATATGGTGTAAATCTGTACAGAAGGTTTTGAGAAATTAAGGGTGAAATATGATTGTATATTATGGCACTTGGGCTTGCAAGAGTCCCGTGAGCCTCCTGCGAGATAGCGAAATCAAAAAATGAAGCTTTGTGACTTGTCGAGAGACTTGTTTTTCACTCGAGTCTTTACGCTCTTGCGGGAGCGAGAGTCTCTTGTGGGTCCCACGAGCACTTTGATTGGCTGGATGTTGAAATGTTAGAAATGAATTGGAATAGCTTACTTTGCATATGTACTCTGTGGAAGCATCTCAGCTTACAGGGCAGTGTGTTTCTATATCAAAGTCTATATAGTTGTTATGCAAGACAAAATTTTCATCATAAAGGCAATTTCATTTCCACACCTTCCTTGTACCCAGGTCATCCAGGGGAGAACCATGACCAGAGATCTAAGCCCCTTTCCACACCCTAATTTGCACACCCATCATCCAAGACACAGGTCACAGGAGAGAGGCCAGTGAAGTACGCAGACTTATCATGCAAGAGAGATGTGTCAGCAAACAGGCCAGTTCCTCCCTACACCCTACTATGTATCCCTGTCAGTATGGGAGATCAATTAATCAATCAATCATAGCATTTGTAAAGCGTGGCACTAACACACCCAAGGGCATCTGGGCACTGAGGGTGCTGTGTCTCTGTTGAAAAGCCACATCTTGAGTCTCCTTCTGAAGACTGCCAGTGAGGGAGCTGTTTGGAGGTAGAGCTGTAGGAGTGGTGAACAGGGCGTGATTGACTGTGGTTCTGGTGTCGGTTTGAGATCCATGTGAAGATTCGGTGGAGCATACGGAGGATGTAGAAGCAGGAGGAGGTGAATGAGTTTACTTGTCAATTCATGGATAGTTCGCAGTTGACGATGATGCTGAGGTTTTGTGCGTGGTCTGATGGAGAGGGCCTTGGTCCAAGTTCTGCTGGCCACCAGCTGTGGACCCATATGGAGGTGTTTTTCCTGAAGATCAGGACTTCCGTTTCGTCGGTGTTTACTTTGAGGCAACTGTTTTTCACCTATGTTGCTACATTGGTCATTGCATCATGGAAGTTGACTCTGACATTGTGGGGGTCTTCGTGAGTGAGAGGATTAGTTAAATGGTATGAGGAGAGAGAAACAAAATTCTGGACGACTATTACAGACACATGTTACCCTGGTAAGATGTGATAATGGATAGGGCACTCTTTCCCCAGACACCACTGCAAATCCCTGTTGCTCCAGGGAGAGGTGTCTGCCAGGAGGTCCCTGGCTGCCCACACCGTACAGCATGTCCATGTTGTCCTGGATATAGGTGTTAGTGGAGAGGGCAATATTTCCCTACACACTTCTGTATATGTCTGTCATGCTGTGGGGAAATGGGACTAGAAAGGCAAATCCATTCCTATAAACAAATATATATGGTTATTTTCCTAGGGATAGGTATCAGTGGAGAGTGCAGTACTTGTTATACTTGCTATTGAATAGTGAGGTCTTACATGTGAGGTGGGCACTTTCCACACCCTACTATGCATACTGTTGACCCTAGGGAAATATGTGAGTGGCTAGGCAGTGTCTCTTTACACCCTACTTTACATACTGGTTACCTTCATGCAGGATCTCCGTAGAGAGGCCAGTATCTCCCAATAGTCTACTAATGGTTACAGTACTGAGGCGTGTGTGTTTCCGCAGTCTAATACTGACACTCTATGATACAGAACTATTATGTATTAAATATAGTTTTAATGTTTGAGATCACAAGATTCTTGCAAGAGCTGGACAAATATGTGAGTGAGACAAACCAGTGAGCACTGCCCCCCCCCACACTGCACACAAGGGATTGCCTCACTGGCTCTTGCAAGGTCTTGCGAACCCTTGCAAGAGTCTTGCGAGAGATTTTAAAGAAGAAACAATGGGAAACATTGGAAACAACAACCTTGAGGCGCCCGCGGTCCTGTCACTCTGTCTCTCTCTCTCTTCCATCCCATAATGGGATGGAAGAGAGAGAGAGAGATTGTTATTGCAATGGTTTCTGTATACATTGACTTCAAAGTGTCACACCAGCAAGTTGTTTAGTCGGAATGTTATAGTTTTGTTTTTCTGCATAGTATTACAGAGTCAGCTGTGTCCTGGTGGTAAAGTGCTTGGACTGACACTCTGCAGGTTGAAGGTTCAAATCCTGGTATCTCATGAAAATGTAGAGTTTTGTTGGCTGCCAAAACTTCAACCAGGAAAAAGGTTAAAAAAAAATAAAAAGGGCCAGGGTTGGGACACCCTGACCCTTTAGCTCTGGTACTGGGGTCGCAGAGGGAGGCTAGTTGCAGTGGATCTGGTGAAAATATATTTTTTAAATGAAGCCCCCGGGTGGGCCGGGTCAGGTCAAAAATAAGGTGGTGGGTGCTTTGCCCCCCCCGGGCTTACTGAAGCCCCAAGGACATTGAATGGGCAAAATAATGTTTTAATATGGGGGAGGTTCTATGGCCTCCTAAAGAGCCCAGGGGACCACCACCTCCCTGGGGCAATTTTTGAGTTCTATGCGGGGGGACTGCACGGCCCTCCTGCTGCCCTGGAGACCATCACCTCCCTGGGACAAAGATTCAATTGCATGCAGGGGCTTGTGACTCCTATTCCTGCAGCCACAGGGACTGCCACCTTTCCCAGGGCACAGATTCAGTTGCATGCGCAGAAGTGCCACGTGCCGCCCCACGCAGCAAAGGGGATTGCCACATCCCCAGAGCAAAGATTAAGTTGCATGTGGGGGTGCTGCATGCCCCCCCTGCAGCCTCAGGGACCTCCACCTCCCTGGTACTACAATAAAAGAATGAAGGGGGTCTGTTGTGGACCCCCAGCCCCGGGGACCATCACCTCCCTGGGGCAAATGAAACATCGGAGGGGGCCTAGCAGCCTCCCTCTTGGAGCCATAAATGGCCCTGGGAACCGCCACCCCCCAGAGTCAGCTCCTGCTATTTCCCGGAGTGGCCACCCACAGGACATAGCTGTTTGCTTAACACCACTTTCTGCAACCGGGAACAGTCAAATAGCTTCTGCTTGCAGAAAGTGGAATTTGTATCTGATACAAATGAAAACATTCTCCCGCAAGCAGGGAGCTGTTATTTAAAGCAGTTTCCTGCTTGCAGGAGCAATGCCGGCTCCCACATAACGGAATGGAATGGAAGAGAGAGAGAGAGAGAGAGATATTGTTTTTGCAATGGTATCTCCATACAATGACTTCATAGAGTTAGACTAGCAAGATGTTTGAGACAAATGTTTTAGTTACATTTGAGTGCGGAGCAGAACGGAGTCACTTTTGGTCTAATGGTCAAGGTCTTGTGCTGTCACTCAGTAGGCTGAAGGCTCAAATCATAGTATCGCTTGGCACTGTGTTTGTTTATTTACTAGTGTTTTGACTGTTAAACCTTCCTAGTGATGAAACATTCACATTTCTTTCCAATCACATGCATGGGTTGACTATTATATGTATGTTTGTAAGCATCACAGTAAGCAGTCACCTATGGCCTAAAGGTTTAGGTCACAAACCCTCACAATGAAAGTTGGGGGTTCTACCCCAGGTGTATCTATTGTCATTTTCGTTCTTTAATTTCTTTTTAACTTCAAAAGTTTAAGGATCATACTGAAAGGCGATCTCAATCCTTTTAAATGACAACTACTCTTTTCATTTTTGATTTGTCCTACAATATCTCATTCTACATATATTCATCAAAGCTAAACAAAACTGCTCTCCCTCTCTCTCTTTCTCCCTCTCAAGTTCTCTCTGTCAGTCTCTTTTTCTTAATATCTCCCCCTCTCTCTCAATCTCTCACTTTCTGGGATGGAAGAAAGAGAGGGAGAGAGAGACTTATTGCAATGGTCTCCCCATACGAAGACCCAAAAGCCTCACACTAGCAGGATGTTTGATTCTTATGTTATAGTTATGTTTCAATACACAGCTGCACAGAGTCACTTCTGGTCTGCTGGTAAAGCTCTTGGGCTGTCACTCAGTAGTTTGAAGGTTTAAATCCTGATATCTCATGAAGAGTGTCTGTTTATGTTTGAGTGTTTTGATGGTTAAACATTTCTAGTAATGGGACATTGAAACATTTTTGCATCAAAATTTGTGGTTTGAATATCATAGGGAAGTCTGGACAAAACACAACGATCGGTCACTTCTGGCCTATTGGTTAAGTTCTCAGACCCTCACACTAAAGGTTGAGAGTTCCAGTCTAGGTGAGCCTGTGGTTATTTCCCTGCCCTTGTTTCTTTTCAACTTGAAAATTTTAAGGTATGGACTGAAAGGTGATGTCACTCTTTTTAATTGGTATATATTTTTTTATTTCCAATTTGTCCAGAAATATCTCATTCCAAGTATATCATTCATCAAAGCCAAGAAACTTTCTATCTCTCCCTCTCTTTCTCTGTCTCTCTCCATCTCTCTCTCTCTCTATCTCTCGCAATTTCTCTTTCAATCTTTCTCCCACTGACACACCCACTCAGACACTGACGCACCCAGTCAGAGACCCACTCAGACACCGACCCACCCACCCACAGACCCACTCAGATACATACACATTCACTCACAGACCCAATCAGACACTCATGCACGCACTCACATACCTACTCAGACCCTCACATAACCACTCACTGATGCACTCAGACACTCACACACCCACTCTCAGTCCCACTCAGACCCTCACACACCCACTCTCAGACCCACTCAGACACTGATGCACCCACTCACAGCCACACTCCAATACTGATGCACCCACTCAAAGACCCACTCAGATGCCGCACATCCGCTCACAGAACCACTCAGACCCTCACACACACACTCTCACACCCAGAGACACCCTCTCACACCTATTCTTACATCCATAGAGGCAGACCCTTCTGCCATGCGCAGCGCAGAGTTGGGTGATTATAGGAGGTTGGCTGCAGGGCCTGGCTGCAGGCCAGACCCTGTGGCCAATCCCTGTCACGCCCAGTCAAAAGCCATGCGGGCCAGTGGTTGGATTAATGTATAGTAACCAACATTTTTTTTTTAAACATTGAAATTCACTGAAAAAACAAAGGTTACAAGGAATGTTACAGTTAGGAAATAGAATTTAAAAAAACATAGAAATTTAGTTTAAAAAAAACAAAGGTTACAGGGACGTTATAGTTAGATTCTGAATTTACTCGTACAAAACTTTAGGAATTCGGCAGTTATAGTTAGAGTTATTTCAAGTAACTATAACTCGCACCCTAAGGTACCTATAACTTTCACCCTCGCCATACACTGCTAATTACCCCAGATATTACAGCAATCATGACAACTTTTCTAACGTCATTACAAATATCAATGAAGCTTTAGCAGTCAAATTAATGAAGAAAAATCTGTGCATGGTGGGGGCGTGAGTTATAGTTACCCTGGGGTGCAAGTTATAGTTACTTGAAATAACTATAACTGCTGAATTTCTAAGGTTTTGTCCAAGTAAATTCAGGACCTAACTATAACGTCCCAGTAAACTTTGTTTTTTTAAGTAAACATATATATATATATATATATATATATATATATATATATATATATATACATATTTCACACAGAAATAAACAAAAGTTAAATTATTGATAAATGTATAGTTAGGGGAATTTGTCAGTGACACCATGAACATATTGTACAGAAAAAATTGAAATTCAGTAGATATAGTGAGCACCATTTTTATATATATATATATATATTCCGAAAAAAACGTTCCTTTCCTGCGTTTCAGGAGACGGAGCTCCCTTGTTCACGGGAAATATTAGTCCATACTTTCATTTCCATTTAACTTTACCACTATTGCAACAACATAAACGATGGACAAACAATACTACTAGGTTGTGGCGACCATCTTGGAACATAGTGTTTCTCGTATTCTTCAATCATTATCAAGCATGTACTTCCTAATGTTAATACATAAGTCAATATCCTTTGTGTTTCATTATATACCATTATTACTTATCTCTTATCAATCAACCAATTTAATTAGTTATCAGTGCACCCTAATATTTTACTAATTTCCTAAAAAAATCAATGATGATCATAATAACAGTAATGGTACTATTTCCTGACCCATGGGGTATTCAACTTTTTTATGTAAACCTATGTGCCATTCTAATTATTCTAAACTTTCTATACCATATAATAATAATCTAAAGAAAAAACATTTCTTATAATACCGCCACTCATCTTCAAAATTGTCCTCTTTTATGATATAATAGCTCCATTGCTTTGCAGCAAACACTATTTTTTTACTTCTATAAGACAAAAACGGAAAGAAAAGGAGGAAGAGAGAGGAGAAATGAGAGAAGAGAAAAGAAAAGAAGAAGAAAAAGAAGAAGACAATTAATCTGTTGGGATATTTAACATGATACATTCTCCATTTAGATTTTTCATTTAAATTTTAAATCTTCATACAGTCAAATATAAATATTGATCATACAAGTTCCTCCAATAACATTACTCTCTATTTGTTACATTGTCCTTTTTCCTTAATATAAATGAACTGATAGTTCCTCATCCTTATTCAATTCTTCCGGCTCCATTGTATTACAGCCCACAATTAATCAAGACTCTAATTTCCTCAATTCCAACGTTCGATTGCCCCCTCTTACATTCATCGTGACCCTATATAGGACCATAAACTTTAGTTTACTTAAATTCTTCTCATGACAATCCTTGAAATGTCTTGCTACTGGATATAACTTCATATGTTTTAGTATTATTTTTTTGCCATATGTATCGTACTCCCTATATGGAACCTGTTGCAAGGACATTTTAAGGCATAAATACAATAGTCCGAAAGACATGTTACATGTTTCCTAATTAAACAGGGTCTCTTTATGCCAGGAAAATTAATTTCTTTACAGTTCTCACTATGCTTACAAGCTTTACATTTTCCACAAAAAAGAAACCTTGAATGGGTTTAATTGTTTCAATTCTTGGTACCAGACATTGACTCAGTGTATCCTTCAAAGATCTACTTCTCCTAAAGGTAAAAGTAGGGTAATCATTGATTAATTCCCCTATGTTCTCACCTGTTTTTAATACTGGCCAAAATCTATTAAAGGCTTTCTTTGTTTCCCCTATTTAGTCATGATATGTAGTAATAAATCTTATTTGTCTGTCCTCTTTTTCATCTCTTAGCGGTTGATTTACCAATAAATCATCTCTTTTGATTTGTCTAACTTTCTTTTATGCTTTCTCAATAATGTTTGAAGAGTATCCCCTTTCTTGAAATCTTTTGGTCATAATACTGGCTTCTTTCTCAAAAAAGACATCCTAACTACAATTCCTCCTGGCCCGCTGTAGTTCACCACACGGGATTCTCTGAATTAGGTTGCTTGGATGACTACTCCTGGCGTGTAATAAGCTATTGCCCACCGTCTCTTTCCTAAATAGTTCACATTCCAATCTCTTACTAACTACTTTTATTTTCACATCCCAAAATTCCAACTCAGATGGATGTATCTCATGACTAAATTTCAGATTTAGAGAATTGTCGTTCAATAATGTCACAAATTATATTGCTGATTCCCTACTACCTTTCCAAATACAAAAGATATCATCCATATACCTGACCCAGAGGACTGCCTGATCTTCAAAACCAGTGATGTTCCCGACAACCTGTTCCTCCCAACAGCCCAGGTATAAACCTGCATAGCTGGGAGCAAAACAGGTGCCCATGGCAGTCCCCTGACGTTGACGGTACAATACATTATTGAAAATAAAGAAATTATAAATCAAACACATATACACCATGTCCAACAACATCTCTGTATGCAAGATATAGGATAGGGACCTAGCCCTTAAGAAATGTCTTACTACTCTTATACCATTGTCATGTGGTATACATGTATACAGGCTATTGACATCCAGACTCATCAAAAGAAAATCATCCTCCCACATGATTCCATTTATCAACCTTAAAAAATCTCTAGTGTCTTTAATATATGATGGTAATGCTTCAACAAAAGGACATAGGAAATAGTCCACATATTTGGAAATATTTTCTAATAGACTTCCTATAGATGATACTATCGGTCTACCTGGAGGAACATTGACATTTTTATGTATCTTCGGTAAAAAATAAATTGCTGCTGTTTTAGGGAATTCAATCTTCAGGAATTGATATTCATCCCGCTCAATTAATCCTAGATCCCTCCATTCATCCAATTTGTCAAATACTTTCTTTTTTGCTGCTAGCATTTCATCTCTACTTGCGACTGAATAATTATTCTTGTCCTGCAACTGTCACAACCCTTCTTCTATATATTTATTTCTTGATAATATTAACACATTTCCTCCTTTATCCGACTTTTTTATTATAATATCTTTGTCATTCTGCAGCGTTTCAATCGCTTTCATATGTTTCGGTTGTAAATTGTCATATTTAAACTTTTTGGTATACCTCAGTGTTTTCATTGCCTTAATTATTCCTCTTTTGAACACATAACTCGCATCACAATTAACCGGTGGTGAAAAATTTGGGCTTAAAAGTACTTAGGCATCTTTCATCAATTCCAATGCCTAACAGGTTCAGGGTAGGGTCTTGATCAGCCTCAGTGTCTTCCTCTAACTCACATAAAGTATGTAAAATGTCTATGGGGGTTATTCTAACTTTGGAGGAGGTGTTAATCCGTCCCAAAAGTGACGGAAAAGTGACGGATTTACCACCAGCCGTATTACGAGTCCATTATATCCTATGGAACTCGTAATACGGCTGGTGGTATATCCGTCACTTTACCATCACTTTTGGGACGGATTAACACTCCTCCAAAGTTAGAATAACCCCCTATGTCCCTTATCTCTAAATTAGAGGTATATATATATATATATGTGTGTGTGTGTGTGTGTGTGTATATATATATATATATATATATATATATATATATATATATATATATATAATAATAATAATCCACAACCGGTGGGACAATACCCACCAAAGGGATGCACCAATTCCTTCATCGACTCATGAGGACAAGGACAAATCAATGTCCAAAGGTGAATTTCATCAGCTTTATTCCATATAATTAAACCATAGTCTCCTACAAAGAATGTCAACGCGTTTCGGCAAACGCCTTCTACTGGACAAACTCGGCCGATAAAACGGCATCCTATATACATAGTTTAAAAACCATCATTTGTTTCCACACCATGCTAGTGCAAACAAATAGTGTGGCCATCTTTTAACATGCAATTGGCTAACGTAAACATTCATATTATTAGCATAATGCTGCCTTCACAGTAATTTGCGTATATTATTTCATGCTGATATAGACACTAATAGAAATTCTAACAATTAAAGGCACACATCAATCATCATAATAGTTACAGACAATGAAATGAAGGTAAAAGCTATTAATTACCAACCAAGATGGCTCAACTGCATTATATAAGAGCCCCAAACAGTGTATCAAGATTGATTCAAATGCCATATCATAATTGACTCTAATACAGAGTATTATTCAACATTATCAGCAAATATTTTATCAAATATTTTTGATCAACTATTTTTAAATACAGTCATAGGGAATATAAATAATCATTATCATATAATTAAATACTTCAATTAACTCATATTCTTAATCAAATTAGAAAATAGATAAAATCACTATTATTTTCTAAAATCGAGATTCAAAATAAAGTGTCATGTGCTGTAAATATTTATAAATAGTCTAGATATACTGCTGAAGTGAGCAAAGAGTTTTTAGTCTGGAGCCATCTTGCACAGGTGACATCATGCACTATGACTCATACCAAAGAGCCTTTTATCATTCAAGTCTTAAAATTTATAATTGACAATTGTCATTCAAAGTGCCTGGTGTCCCGAACATGCAATGAAATTTAGAGCGCAATACAATGATTCTTCGTCCTTTGTTCAATTGCCTAATGTATGCATGTAAAAAAAGGGGAGGCTGCTAGATAAAGTGCAAAGTGCAGAAAATCAAAGGCACATCTATATGAATAATGTGAACGTCACATGTTAAAAACAATAATGGAAAATTTGCTTCTCTTAATATCTTATAAGAAAAAATCTAAATCAAAAATCAAAATATGCTTTTCTGTGTTTCTCAAGGCAACATAGAGAAAAATTCAAGTCCCCATTCATTCTTAGCAAATGCAGACATTATACTGTCTACATAGTAAATAGATGCTGACTGTTTCAACAATAAATATAATTTTCCACTGTAATCAAGTTCTAATTAAAATTCAATTCCTATAGTATTTCATAGATGAACATGTAATTCTGCATCAAGGTTGTGACCCCAAGGAGATTCAGATCCAAGTAATAAAATCATCTTGGATTCCATTTGTCTAAGTTCTAATTTTCTGTCACCCACCCTAGGATTGCTTTTGATAAATTTGATTCCATAGAATACTAAAGTGCTACAATCGCCATTGTGTGTATCCCAGAAATGTTTAGCCAAAGGATACGTTCTATCATGATTTTTGATGGCTCTAAAATGTTGTAAAAATCTGATCTTCAATTTATGGATGGTACTACCTATATATTTTTTTCGACATCCACATTCAACAACATAGACCACATATTCAGTTTTGCATGTAATCCGATCCTTAATCTCACAATGGCATCCATCAAATGTTTGATAATTTTGCATATTCTGTGCATATTTACATGCCTTACAATGGCCACATTTCCAGAACCCCAGACTTTTTTTGCTCAACCAAGATGTGTTATCTTTCATAGAGAAAAAACTTTGAGTCAAATGATCTCCCAATGAGAGAGCCTTACTATAGGTTATGGAAGGATGTTGGCCAATAATATCCCTGATATTTGGATAATTCTGTAGAATATGCCAATTGTTTTGTAAGATGTTTTTCAATGAACCATGTTGTCGATTGAAATCTAAAAATATTCCAGGAGGTGATTGTTTGGTCTCGTTGTCTATGGGTGTGTTCTTAAAAAGTAACTCATCCCTGCTTTTCTCTTTGACTCTGTTCTGTGCATCAACCAAGATTTTAAGAGGATATCCTCTACTTAAAAATCTTTCTGTCATTTTCAGGATTTCCATATCATATCTACTGTCATCAGAGCATATTCTGCTAGCCCGCAGAAATTGTCTATAAGGTATACTCCATTTTAATGTCATGGGATGTCCACTATTAGCATGCAGAATAGAATTGCACGCCGCGGGTTTGCGATAGATGGTGGTCTCTAATCGATCATTTTTCACTTCCAGTAAAACATCTAAAAATTCAATAGTATCTCTACTGAAAGTAGTTTCTAAGTGAATGTTAAACTCATTTTCATTGAGTATATTTATATAGTCCAATAATGATTGTTCAGAGTCATCCCAGATGATAAAAAGATCGTCAATGTATTGCACCCACAATATCACTTTGTCCATGGAAATGTTGTTAACCTCAGACCAAGCCACCTCTTTCTCCCACCAACCCATATATAAATTAGCATAAGTGGGAGCAAAAGAAGCACCCATAGCCGTCCCCTGTTTTTGCAAAAAACATTCATTGTCAAACATGAAAAGGTTATGGGTCAAACAAAATTGTAGCATGGACAAAAGCATTTCTGTATGTTCCAAGAACTCAATGGGCTGTGTTCTTAAAAAGTATCTGCATGCTTGTATCCCATATTGATGCTTAATGGAGGTATACAACGAAGCCACGTCCATAGTGGCCATTAGATAATCTTTATGCCAAGGAATATTATGTATCTTGGCCAGGAAATCATTACTATCGCATAAGTATGAGGGTAATTCGGTAACAAAGGTGCACAGAAACAGGTCTTAATATCTTGAAGTATTTTCCAACAGAGACTGGTTCATACTGACAATAGGTCTACCCAGGGGATGTGATTTATTCTTATGAATTTTGAGCAAAAAATAAATGCATGGAATTTTTGGATATTCAATTTTGAGATATAGATATCCATCATAATCAATAAGATGTTTGATGTGCCAATCTTTGAGCATTTCATGATAAGTTTGTTGATATTGAGCCATAGGACTAATCCGTAACTTATCACAGTGATCAGTATTAGTCAATTGTCAATAGGCTTCTTTGATGTATTCTTGTGTATCCATAATAACAATGTTTCCACCTTATCAGAGGGCTTGATGATAATAGACGTATTGGATCTCAATAGGTTCAGATCTTTCCAATCTTGTTGGGTAAAATTCGATCTGCCCATGCTTTTAGATGGAGATTTCATACGAAATTTATCAATGTCCCCAACCACCAATTCATGAAATGTATCAATTACATTTCCACTGGGTAATTGGGGATTGAATTTGCTCTGAAGTTTCAAACAACTGGTACTATGTTGATCAGTAACAAAACCTATCTCATTCAACATCATAATATTTGTGTTGGTATCCTCATTGGTCGAATGTCCATACATATTGCCCTCTTTCACTAGATCATTGATGGCAATCAATTCAGTGCTGTCCTCAATGTTGAATCCTGAGGAAGGACCCATACTACTCCCACTTTGGGAGCTAAAGGATATATATATATATATATATATATATATATACATATATATATATATACTCCTTCAATGATCCTTGACTGGTACCCCATGGAGGTAGCGTGTTGCCGGTGGAGCAACTGGAATAATTTATATATATATATATATATATATATATATATATATATATATATATATATACCACTAGATAGTTATAGTTAAAACCTAATTTCTATAGAAAAAGTATTTACTTAGTGGCCTATATTTTTGGTGCCTGTTGAAGAATCTTCATGAAATTTTCCCCCAAAAATTTAAACTTGCATGAGCTGCTTTCTGGAAAGTTTCTGGGTGATCGGTCAAGCGGCTGAGAAAAAGGGGGGATTCCAAAAATGCGTTTTCCCCATTTAGTTTTCCATAGGTATTTTGAGCAGTGATAGCGCCCAAACCACATGACGGAAGTACACCAAATTTGGCAGAATGGTAGCTCTTGGTCCAGAAAGCGACCTTTTTGTTATTTGGTGTAAATCCGTTCAGTATTTTTTGAGTAATTAAAGAAATTTAAATTTGTATATGTAGGGATGTAAAGGCTTTGTGAACCCTCCCGATCTCGTGCTGAGATCTGATTGGCTGCCAATACTTCAACTAGAAAGTGTAGGCAGCCATCTTGAAACATGAAAAATAACAAAAGGGGCCAGGGTAAGGATACCCTGGCCCTGGGGACCGACACCCCCTCAGGGCCGGCTCCTGCTATGTCCCGGGGAGCTGATAGTTCTCACCAGGTCACAGCAAACAAGTCACTCGGATGAAGTGAGAGCTGTGAAACAGCTCTCACTTCATCCGAGTGGAGGTTTCCTCTGTTTCCCTGATTGCAGAGATGCAGGCAGGGAAACAGAGGAAACATTGCTCTCACAGAAAGGGAGCTGCTTTCGTAGCTCCCTCTCTGTGACAGCAATGCTGGCTCCCACATGAGGTTGGGAGCCGGCTGGGATCGCGAGGGCCATTGTGCTCCCTCCATAGTCCCCAACATTGTTACTGGATGCCCTTGAGGGTACCCAAGTCACATGGCTGGGCCAGGTGGGATTGGGTCCCTCCCCAAAAAAATGTAAATAATTATGCCAGGGATGGGGTTCCCCGGGCCAAGATCGGCCTGGGGAGTGGGGGCACCAGACCCTATCCTCCCCCAAAAAATTTAGGGCCAGATGTAGCAAAGGCTTTTTCCCATTCTGTGTCAATGGGAAAATGTGTTCGTACATATGGCCCTTAATGTTTTGGCCGGGCTCCGGGGATGGGGTCCCCAGGACCGAGATCTCAGTGTAACATTTACAGTAAACTTATTTAGCAGAAAGCTGTGCATTGAGGGGGCATGAATTTTAGTTACCTTAGGGCACAGGTTATAGTTACTTGAAATAACCCTAACGATAACTGCTGAATATCTATGGTTTGCTATGTTTAAATGTGATTCTAACTAAACCATCCCTGTAACCTTTTATTTTTTTTAAGTGAATTTCTATGTTTTTTTAAAATTCTATTCCCTAACTATATCACCCCTGTAACCTTTGTTTTTTCCAGTTCCAGTGAATAAATATATATATTATTTTTATTTATTCCACAGGCCCCATTGGATCTCATTCATACCCCTAGACTTCAGTGAGGGGTTTCAGTGTTTTTATAGCTCCCCTTTACTTGGCGGTAATGCATTGTGAAATGGCAACTACGTTTCAAATCGTAAGGAGATAAGTAACAGTAAAACTAAAAAAATCATGTCAACTAATAATACTGCAGGTTACAATGATAAAACATGGATCACTGAACTGAGATCTAAAAAAGGCTTCTAAAACGTTTCAAGCATAGGTGCAGATGTACAATGTGGAGCGTCTTTACACTTATTTTTAGAACCGATGAATTACCTCTGAGTGCTGTGGAGGCAACTTCAGGCAAATGAATGGGAGTGGAAGAAAAAATGCAGGTATAGGAGACCTGGGAAGGTAATAGATGTTAAAGCAGGATGGAGAGTTGTTGTTGGAAAAAAGAGAATATCAGACAAGCACTACTGACTTCCAGTCCACTCTGAGAAAGATACCAGGAGCTTTGGCTAGAATCCTCTGGGCTCAGGTAAGACAGTGCAGTTCTTTCAGAGGTGGTAAGAACTTCCTGAAGAAGGAAGGAAAGATGAGGAGAGCTCCTTGGATTCACAGTTGTCGTAGATTATTTAAAATTAGATTAGATTATGAAGGAAGAACATTATGAAGAGCTAGTCTTTAACAGACCAATGAACGAAAAGTACTGTTATCCTGCCCATCTCACAATAATATTCTAGCAATGTCTTGGTTTCCGAATGGGGTAATATTGTGACTTTCTAGAAGACGTGATGTTCAAAGACCACTTAGATTTGTATGTATGGCCTACAGGCAAGGTTAGCTGTCTCAAAAGCTTCATGTTTTCAACGTAAAAGTAATACATATAGGGGCATATTTATGATGTCCCTAGCGACACCTTCCACCATATTTGCGTCATTTTTTTTTTACATAAATGTGGCGTTAAGGTGGCATTTCCCACACGCCATATTTACAAAGTGGCGTAATGCAAGCATTGCGCCACTTTGTGAACTCTTGTGCCACATTAAGCCTGCACCAGGCATAATGTATGCAGGGGTGCATTCCCATATAGGGAATCCCAGAAAAGTGGCACAGTGAAATTTGCTCAATTTCCCTGCACCATTTTAAGCATCATTATTAACGCCTGCCTAAGGCAGGTGTTAAGATGACGCTCCCATTGAAAACAAAGGGCCTCCGTGTGCTTTGCTGCATTACCACCATAATTTATGGCGCTAATACAGCAAAGTGCCATATTAGCGCCATAAATTGTGATGCTAATGTGGACGCGACCGCCATGGTGCACCATATTGTAAATACGGCGTGCATGTGGTGTCATTAGTGGGGTGCAGTGAGTCGCTAGAAAAGTGGTGCATCTTGAATGATGTGCCACTTTTCCATAAATATGCCCCATAGAGTCTTTGAGTGAAATCTCTTCCTCCATTGGGCTGTTCAAGTGCCATTCACATTTTGCTTCCGCCCGCCACAGCATACGCAGTGACATCTTAAGGATTTGTGGGGCCCCAGGTAAGATATATTTCAGGGCCCCTTGTTTGGAACACTATAGGATGTATTGCCCCTTTTCAGCTCATTCAAGATGGTAAACAGTTTTCAATTATATGTTGAATCTTCTGATATGTCTTCACACAAAAGCAAAAAAAGCTCAAACTGCCTGGTGTTCGACAACGAAATAGTGCCAGACATTGATAAATCACTTTTTTCTAGCATAGATTGTGATTTTTTTACTTGCGAAAGCAACAGCTTGGCACAATGGCCAAGTCCACTTTATCTGTTGTCTGCCTTGTACTGTGAGTGATGGCATTGTGCTTGATCACATTTAGAGAACTGCCTGAAAAGGAGACTGCTTCAGTTTTGTGCTTGCAGTGGTTATTGGGTCTACGTCTGTTGCACGGTGAACAGGCAGGTTGTGGGCTGGTTAAAGGCCTTTACGGAGTATTCAGTCTTTGATCCAGGGCCATCAGGACCAACTTGTTGGGTTAAGTCAAACGTGAACGTCTTTTAGACAGAGCATAATGAGTTTGTGAAAAGGTTTTTCTTTGCAACCTTCCTAAACTTCTTTGAAAATATGTATGACTTGGCAAGGCTTGGCCATATTTTTGTTTTTTTCATATGCATAAAAACTGGAATTTCATGAAATTTTATGCTACACGTATTCTTAATGCTAACAAAAATGGTCCTTTTGTAAGACATGCTTCGAAGATTAAAGTTTTGCAGGGAAATACACACCTCTTGATTTTTTCCACTTGGATATTTCACCAGGAAATATTTGGCAAAATGTGTTGGTGAAAAAGTTACTGAAAATGAGAAATTACCGCAAATCAGGTGGGGAAATACTACGTTGCATGACAGTTTCCAGTTTCCCAGTGTACTAATAGAAATTGTGTTCTATGCCCACACCTTGGAATTACTGATCCACTGTGGGACTGGAAATGCCACATTGCTGACATGCCCGAGTACCCTGGCACTGGGGGCTAGATGCTCTTTTCCTTCTCAATGCCACATACAATAAAATGTTCTGCAAATTGTAACACCTGAGTAAAGAAGACGTCTGCAATCTTTTGCTGTTGACCTCGAAAAAGTTTTAGAAACATCTACCTTGCAGAGAAAATTTCTGCATATATTTTCTTGTTTCCTAGTTTTTATGAGAGTTCCAATGATCTCGCTTTGCGGTGAAAAAAATCTCAAGTGTGGAAAAACACTTTGCACAAGAGAATGTGAGGTTTGCAATATTCACTATGGGTGAAAAGTGGAAATTTAACAAAAATTATCTTTGAACACCTTCAATTACAATTGGAGCTGCGTAACTTCACGTAATGTTGTGTGTCACCAATGTGGATGTGAAAAACTGCACTTAGTAATGAACTGTGCAAGTGGGGTGATGTGTCCAGTGAACAGCAACCAAGATATGAGGGTTTGCAGACTGAGAGAGGAGGGAAAGAATTTGAAGTTAGTGCAACCACCTCACTCTATCACAGGCACTCTTTCTGGACCTGAGCTTTCTGTATGTATTTATTTATGTGGTATTTCTACAGCACAAAGCCAACCAAAGGCAGAGAGTGCTGTACATGGTCAGAGCCCAGCTTGAAGTCATTGAGTAATAGGAGAGGCATCTGGTTTGTGGACTGTTAATGCATTGTGATGTAGCGTTCTTTAAAAGTGGTGTGTCTTCAACTCTTTACCAATTTGGAGCAGCGTTTGGGCAGTCCTGATAGATAAAAGAAAATGGTGCTCCAGATCCTTGGTGCATACAAAGAAAAGGCTTTCTACCTTGTTGTTTCTTTTTTATACTTCACTGTGTAAAACATGTTTGTACAAGCATCGTAATTACAAGTTGTGTGATAATTAGAACACTCTTTCAGTTTTCCCCTGCTAAATTCTGGCAGATCAAACCTGCCCGCATTTATCAAGAGAAAATGTCTGGAATTGTGTGTGTTACAAAGTGATTCTGCATGACATACCCTATTTTCTTTCTAAAAACTCAGAATTAGAGGTATTTACTTAATATGGTAAATACCGCTTCTTGGAGTAATGATATTTACTGTGTCCGGTAAGTAGCCCACTCTATTCTGACAAACTCATAATAAGGGCCTTAGTCTGCAGTCTGATGGTGTCATGGCTGCAGGTGTGCCAAGAGTTGTAAGAGATGGTGAGCTTGTCTGCAGGATAAACAGGGACGCTGGACATGATCGCTTTACAATGACGCAGCTCTATTTGGAAGATGGTGCAGGCCTGTAAGTGGAGCCAATGGAGTTCCATCAAGATAGGGTGATGTGATCATATTTCTTCAGGTCCTGGATGAGGCATGCTGTGACATGTAGGATGCCCTTGAGGAGTGCCAGTGTGGAGTATGGGAGGTTCTAACGTACATTCCAATGAGAGTATGAGGGCTTGAACGGCAGATCTGAAGTTGCTTTTTGGATGAAATGGTTTCACTTTACTTAGAAGTGATAGCTGGTACCAGACCGTCTTAGTTCCTTGTCAGTATGTTCCTTGAAGGTAAGGTCGGTGTCCAGGGTGAATCCAAGTGACTTGACCCACTGAAAATTGGGGTTGAAATGCCATCAAAGTTCATGGCATTTCTTTTTTTTTTTTTTTTTTTTGCCAATAGCAGGAATTCTGTCTTGGTTGAGCTGAGCTTCAGGTATTCAGATGAGCACTGAACATCAGGGTCTGGATAATGTGCACTGTTTGAGGCGTTGGATGTCTGAAGCAGAGGAGATTTTCAGTAAGAGTTGTGTATAATCAGCATATTGTTGAATACTGATGCTCTCATCCATGAGAAGAGCACCAGGTGTCTAGATGTAGAGGTTGAAGATAACCAGGTCTAGGATAGAATTTTTGTCCTAAAGTTGCCCAAGCATACTTTGTCATGATGATATGATGTAGCTTAATACATTCTGGATGGTGAATCCCTAGTTTGCTTCAATTTAAATGATTAGAATCACACACCTGATACCAGTGATTTGTGAGTAGAAAGTTCAGTACTAGAAACGGTGTAATTGACTACATGGATTTTGCTTGTTGCCCTATCCAGCCCTGGTAGACTGCTGCAGAGCAAGGGTTACCTGGGCATTAGTGCAAGTAAGAAAAATTGGTTCCAAACCCTGTTTAAGTAGTGAAATACATATATAACTGGTGTGTGCAGGGCCTCCTAATGCTCCTGAGAGATAGCGAGAGAATTTAAAAGAGTGAAAGAAATCAAGAGGGAAGTGAGGCGGAAAAAGAGAGGAAGCAAGAGACGGGGAGGGACAGTGCAACAGAGTGAGCAAAGGGTGGCAAAATTAAGAGAGATTGGAGAGTGAAAGAGAGAAAGAGTGTCCTTGGTCCGTGAAAGAGATGGCAACAGCGTGGGAGACTGAAACTATGAGCCAGTAACAGAGACAACAAGTGAGAGAATGAGAGAAGGAAAGTTTAGCGAGTGATGAAGCCAGAGAGTGAGAAACTGAAGGGACGAGTGAGATTGTGAAAATGTGAAAAATGAGAGAGATAGCATGAGATTGAACGGCAGAAAGAATCTAAAAGAAAAGACAGAGAGAGTAAGAGAAAAAGTGTGTGAGAGACAGTGCCAAAGCGGGAGAAAGAACACTGAGAAGGGATGTGAGACACTGCGTGAAGAACAGGAAAGTGAGAAAGAAGCGAGAATGAGACTGAAAGGGGTGAGGGTGTAGTTGAGAAGAGTAGAGTAAGCTAGACAAGAGAGACAGAGATAGAAACAGTAAGAAAACGAGCGAGGAAGGACCAGAGAGAGAAATTGATACTCGGTTGTCATTGGAAACAAAGAGCTACAAAATCAGTAAAACCAGAAGGAGGGGGGGGGAGTGTGGGTCAGTGAATAGAAAGATGACATAGGGAGAAACAGATGGAAAAAGATGTAGAGAGAGCAATAAATCAAATGAGAGGCAAAGTGCCAGAGATAGCCAATGAGAGTTGGCGCGGAGTGAGATCTATACATTAATAGAGAAGGAGAGAGCATGTATGAAAGAGTCAGATTATTTGAAATAGAGAACTGGAAAGAGCGATAAATAAAGGGGGGGGGGGTTTGGGAGAAAACACAAAAAAGGAACAGAGAGAGGGAGCGAGGAAGAGATAGGCAGAGATTGGAAGGGGTCAGAGGTGGCGAGAGAGAGAAGAGAGAGCAATGAATGGGGAGAGGCAGAGACTGAGAGGATGTGAGACCCAGAGTGAGAGGAATGGGGAGAGACAGAGACTGCGAGGGAGTGAGAGACAGAGTGAGAGGAATGGGGAGAGGCAGAGACTGAGAGGGCGTGAGAGACAGAGCGAGAGGAATGGGGAGAGGCAGAGACTGCGAGGGAGTGAGAGACAGAGCGAGAGGAATGGGGAGAGGCAGAGACTGCGAGGGAGTGAGAGACAGAGCGAGAGGAATGGGGAGAGACAGAGACTGAGAGGGAGTGAGAGACAGAGCGAGAGGAATGGGGAGAGGCAGAGACTGAGAGGGAGTGAGAGACAGAGCGAGAGGAATGGGGAGAGGCATAGACTGCGAGGGAGTGAGAGACAGAGCGAGAGGAATGGGGAGAGGCATAGACTGCGAGGGCGTGAGAGACAGAGTGAGAGGGATGGGGAGAGGCGGAGATTGAGAGGGAGTGAGAGACAGAACGAGAGGAATGGGGAGAGACAGAGGGTGTGAGAGACAGAGTGAGAGGAATGGAGAGAGAAAGTGACAGAGGGAGTGAGAGACAGAGCGAGAGGAATGGGGAGAGGCATAGACTGCGAGGGCGTGAGAGACAGAGTGAGAGGGATGGGGAGAGGCGGAGACTGAGAGGGAGTGAGAGACAGAACGAGAGGAATGGGGAGAGACAGAGGGTGTGAGAGACAGAGTGAGAGGAATGGAGAGAGACAGTGACAGAGGGAGTGAGAGACAGAGTGAGAGGAATGGGGAGTGACAGGGACAGAGGGTGTGAGAGACAAAGTGAGAGGAATGGGGAGAGGCGGAGACTGGGAGGGAGTGAGAGACCGAGTGAGAGGAATGGGGAGAGACAGGGACAGAGGGTGTGAGAGACAGAGCGAGAGGAATGGGGAGAGGCCGAGACTGGGAGGGGCTGAGAAATCCCTTTCTCCCGCACCACCTTTCCTCCTGCTGCAACCCTTTACGCCAGTGGTTCCCAACCTGTGGCCCTTGGACCCCCGGGGGTACACAAAGCCTCCTCAGGGGGTCCGTGAAGCCTCCTCGGGGGTCCGCAACTGCTTAGAAAATTAAATAATCTTGACAGATCTGGTCCCCAGCTGTAAGTAATGACTCAGTGGGGGGATCGCCAGATTCCAATAATGATTCAGTGGGGATCCCTGGGTTCCAGTAATGAAAAAATGGGGGTCCACAGAAGTCAAAAGGTTGGGAGCCACTGCTTTACACCATCTCCTGCTCCCACCTTCATGGGTTGCCTCCCCTCTGCTCCGCTTTACACCCCCTCCCTCCGGTTCCACCCCCGATCTCTTTTCCCCGCTTTGCTCTCAGGACTTGTTTTCATGGTTTGTGCTGTGGTCTCGGAGCTTAGCCCAGGCCCTTCCACCCGTGTATTCACTTTTTCTGCATCCCACTGGTTTCTTCGGCTCCAGATTTCCTTTTCCCTCCTCCACAATCTGCCAGTATGGATATTTCCACAATTTGCGTGCCTAATAGCTGGTTTACTTTAGCTATTGGCGTTGTCCTGCCCTCTATTAGGAGATGTCTTCTTCTGCATTATTATTTTGCTGCAGCAGCCCCCCCCCCCCCCCCCCCCCCCCCCCAACACACAGACTTCAGTAGCTTCTGGGTAACATTAAACATTTATGCTGCTCATGGCTGCCCCATGGCTTTGTTTGAAAATTTATAAATACCACACCTTGCAGGAGGAAGAAGGGAGAGAGGGCTCGAGGGAGGGATGGGGGGTTGAGGAGAAGGATGAAGGGATGGATGGATGGGTAAAATAATGCATTTCGAAATGAGTGGGTGGATGAGTAGAGAAGTGGATAGCGTGATGGAGGGAAAGAATAAGCAGGACGCATGGATGGAAGGAGGTGGGTGGGTAGATGTGGAAAGCAAGGGGGGGGGGGTAAAAATGAAACAGAGACAACGATAGGAAAAAGGAAGGGAGAGTGGATAAAAATAAAGAAGGGTAGAGAGATGGATAGCTGATGGGAATTCCAAAAAGGTAGAAGAATGGATGAGGAAAGAGAAAGGAAGGCAGGAGAACATGAGAAGGGTGGAAGCCAGGAAAAAATGTCAGTGGGCAGGCGGGCGCGTTCAGAGTTCTCTCAGGTGGAGCAACGCCCCGCTTAATTGCCCGGCTGGCCAAGTGGGGGCGCTATTTTATTATTTCCTGGGACTACCTTGTTTTGCCGTACAGCGCACTGACACCTCGCCGGGTACAGTCACGCTATATAAAAAAAATTGTGAAATTGATTTTTTTTAAATAGCAAGAGAGAGCGCGAGACAGATTGCGAGCTAGCATGAGTAAGGGGGGGGGGGGGGCGCGTTATCCTGCTGTGGCATCAAATGTCTTATAAAACAGTCCATTTAGAACACAAAAATGTACCCGCGATGGAAGAATGCGCACTTCCGCTCCGTTCAAAGCGCGCCTTGTTTGTCGTGTCATGTTCCGAGGCTCCTGAAAGAGCCGGGGACACATGGAGCTCTCACGGATAGCGCCGTCTGTGACAGCTATTCATCTCCGGTGCCAATCACGCGGATTAAAGGACAGCTCTCATGGGCTGGCACAGCGTGTCCTCGCCTTATGTCACGCATTAGAAAAAGTACTTTCTGTGTGAGGCTCTGTCTTCTTTTAATCAGTGCCACGTGCTGCAGAGGGGCGCGAACATCAAGGGTGGGGTCATCGGGGGTGTTTTTTTGGAGTTATGAATGTTTTGACATTTTGATAACAGTATTATTAGCGGAGAGGGCCCCGGCTCATGACATTGGTTTCTAAGTCCTGCTGTGAAAACCATCACATGGTAGCAAATAAATGTGAAAGGGGGGGGTTCTAGGAGGCCCTGGTGCAGAAACTAGCCTGAGGTGGGAGCAGACCACTATATGGAATGAGGGAGGTCAAAAAGGCGAGGGGAGCCCGTGGGCACGGGGGTAGAACTAGAAATTGACTTTTGCTGGAGCTGAAAATAAGACTTGGCATTGAGCTCGAAATAAATCGATACTGGTTCTAGAAATAGGAAGAATAAAGAGGTGGCTTGTCGGACGTAGACTCAGGCGAAATCTGGAGAATGGATGGATACAGGTAGGGCATGGAGACAGGGGAGCAAGGGTAGGAGATCAGAGGTAGAAATAGGACTTCGACTGGAGTTAACTGTGGGACAGGGCAAGGTCTTGTAAGGCTGAAATGGCATGCTTGCCATCAATCTGTGACCAAAAAGAAGCATAATTATTCTGGTTTTAGAATTACCAAGAAGGCCAACGAACAAGGCACTGAAAATGACAATATATGACTTTTTAACACTGTAATACAGAAAATTACATTAATTATCATAAAAAGTGAGCCATCTGCCTGAATACATGCCAACCAACCCGATTCAGGTGAGCAACTCACACTTTTTAAGCTAAAAAAGGCTGTATTTTAGCTGAGTCCTGCCTTAAATTCCATCTGCTTTTATGAAAGTCTATGAGGAAAATCCAGAATCCTGTTTTTTCTCTCCCGCTTTCTAACTTAAAAACTTCGAAATGACCCCTCCCAAGCTGGCTTTCAACCTGGCTTCCGCAGCAATCACAGCACCAAGACTGTCAGATCAAGCCTCCAACAACATCCAAAACCTCCTCAACCAAGGCGAAACAGCAGCTCTAATGCTCCTCGACCTGGCAGCCTTTGACAGTGTTTCACAACACATGCTGATCAAAAGGCTCCACCACATTGGCATCCAAGGAGACACACTCAGGTGGATCACCTCCCTCCTCACCGGAAGAACTCAGAGAGTCCACCTACCACCCTTCACCTCCGCACCCAAGGATATCATCTGCAGTGTCCCACAGGCCTCATCCCTCAGCCCTATGCTCTTCAAGCTATAGATCTCCCTGCTGGTCAAAATCATCAGATTGCACGGCCTCAACATTATACACTATGAAGATGACACCCACCTCATCATCTCACTCACAGACATCCAGACCACAACCAGAACCAACTTCCACAGATGAATGACAGGCATTGCTGAGTGGATGAACAACTGCCTGAAGCTAAACACGGACAAGGCAGAAGTCCTGATGTTCAGCAACAACAGCGACCCATGGAGTGATGTCTGGTGTCCTTCAGACTTGGAACTTGCACCCACACCTACTGACCACTCGAGAAACCTCAGAATTATCATAGACAGCAAGTTCGCCATGAAATCACAGATCAACACCATCTCCTCCGCCTACTTCCTCACTCCACTCATGCTATGTAAGATCTTCAAGTAGCTGCATACAAGACGCACCGTGACACATGTCCTCAGCACCATTCAACTGGACTATGGCAATGCTCTCTACTTAGGAACAGCCACACACCTCCTTTATAGACTTCATACTATACAGAATGCTGCCGTCAGACTTGTTCTTGACCACCCCAGGTGAACCTACATCACACCCCACTTCAGACCTCGCACACAAGGCTCTACACAACCAAGGATCCACCAACAATAACATTCTCCTGAACTTCCACCAACCATCAAGAAGATTATGCTTTACCTCCCTGTCACTTGCCCACAATCCTCATATTCCATACACCTGAGTGTTAGAGATCATTGTTTTCAAAACTTTTAAGTGCAATTAAAGTGACTCGAGGCATCACTCCAGGGAACAAGGGATTGGAATTTTACACATGATACTTGGACCCCACCACCAGCCCACACCACCCCGGCTTTAAACACACTGAAACTTTCTTAGAATTTTTTATTAATTCTCGAAGGCTCGTTGTTGACTTTAAATTTTTGAGAGAAATGAGTGTTAGGTGGCGGGTGCTTGGAGTCAAGCACTTGCCACATGTGCTTCTGTACAGATAGAAGTAAGAAATTGTGACACTGTGAAACCATGGCCCAATAAGAGCCCCACCAGAACCACTCCCTCTCATCCTTCTTTTCTCAGTTCTATCCCATACTTCCTTTTCCCTCCCCATCCTTTCCTTGCACCGCATGCTTCCATTTCATTCCCCTGCTGTCTTTTCTGACCCTTTCTTTCTCGCCTTTCCTATTTCCATTTCTCCCATTGATCATTCATCTCTTCCCACCCCTTCTTTCTTTCCTTCTTTATCTTTCTTCTCCTGTACTTACTTGTCTCTTTTCTAATCGTTTCTTTCCTCATGTACTTCTGTATCATCTTTCTTTTTTCTCCCCTGAAGCCTCCTGCTTTCTTCATCTTCCTACTCATTTCTCTCCCATCTCGCTCCCCACAACCCCACTGTCATCTTTCTCTATCACACGAATAGGCAGACAGCATCTGTCAGGAACATCTGTCCTTCTTGCCCTTTGAAATGAGAGGTGACCCCACTTCTGCTGATTACCACAACTGCTCCTCATCCTCTTCTTTCCAGCCTTCCTTCTGCCCTGGTCTTCTATATCCCTTCTGTCCGAGTATTGGAAGGAGGATTATTTGTAGGAGTAAGTATGCTTCTACTACTAGCAATAAGGATACCAACGCATTATAAGCTCCAGTCAAGGTCCCACTACATTAGCCCCTGGCTCAACCCTTGGTAGTTTGCTGCAAGCAGGCAGGCTAAAATCAGGAGACAGGTATGTAAAGCATTCTTCCTGAAGTCCAACTTGAGAGTTCAAAGTGTCCAACACATAAATCCAAGGGTCTAGGAGGTCTAAGGTGGTCCTTGGAAGTTTGGAACTACAATTCCCACAATGCACCTGACCAAATCCCTAAAAGTCCACTCAACGCAATCCAGGCGGTGGTCTTCTTGAAGGAGAAGGTGCAAAGAAGCTTTGTTAACCTGTTCTTTTCAGGGTGTCCACTCCTTAGTCCTTCTGGAAGCAATGTAAAGTCCTCAGGGCTGTAATTCCCAGTGTGCAGCAGGATCAGTTCTTCAGAGTGCAATCCTTTGGGGTGCAGACCAGGGTTCCAGCAGGGCAATCCTTCTTCTCCTTGTAGTTTCAGGCAGCAGATCTGAGTTGCTATGCAGCTCTCACATATTTATCCAATGATCTTGGGTGACAAGCAGGGGGACACTCCTGTTCAATGCGGTACCAAAAGCATGGCAGCTTCCTCCAATGTGTGGCATATTCTCGTCCCACGAAGCACTGCACTTTAAAATAAAGGATGAGGGATTCCTCTCCATGAGAGTAGACCCGGCTAAACTAACCTACTGGTGTGGCTCATTTCCATTAACACCCCCTCTAGACCTTCTGCAAATTAAATTCCTGGCTTGCCATCTGACTGAGGGGTAAAGGAAGAGGGGCTAGGCCTGGCTGGCATTCCTTATTCCCCTGCTCTCTTTGAAGCCCAGTCTGTTTTACCCAGCCCCCTTTCAGGCCTGTTTTCTGCAGCTGCAGAGCTCTTCCTACCATGTAACCTTTGCTCTATGCAGACCACTTGTCACCTCATCAAAGCAGCTTGGCTATGCCTGTTAAGGATGACCAATTAGGAGAGGCTGCTAGAAGGCTGGATTTTGGCTCACAGAAAAGAAAGTCCTATAGTGTCTCTTCTATATTAGTTTCGATAGATTCAACGCGGCAAGTTGTTGGATTTATCATTACCAATCTTTTAAGTCCTTGAATTATATTAGTAAGCTCCTTCCTAGAAATATTTATACTTAACTAAAATATTCCAATGTTAGCCTATTTAGCTATGTATCTACAAGGTGGAGAAATGAAATGGGCATTTCTTTCCCTCACTAGGGCATATAAAACATCTTTTATAAGGTCTCTGCTTACAGTCACATAGCACCCCACCCATGGGGCACCTTAGAGGACTGACTTATATGTAAAAATAAGGTAGATTACCACTTTGGAAGTACCTTTAATTTCAAAGTCAAATTGCATTTATTTTACTTATAAAGGCAGTCTGCATAGCAGGGTTACTTTTAGAAGTGAAAGCAGGCAACACAGCAGTGCACATTCCAGTGGAGGAAATCAACTGGGCCTCTAAACCTCCCCGGTCTATTTTATACTAGGGACTTATAGGTAGTTTGAACCCCCCTTGCGTTATTATATCCTAGGGACTTACAGGAGTCTGTCATTGCCAACTGTAATTATATCTAATTACCATATATCTTTTTAATCAGAACACTGGTCCTGGGCCTGGTTAGCAGGGCTCAGGGCACAGTGAGAGTCAGTTGCCACAGTGTCAGTCAATAAGAACGGGGGTGAACAGGGCTACAAGGATGACTATTTCATACTGAGCAAGTGATCTCGCTCACCTTTCTTCCCTCCTTGCCCCTCTCTCTTTCTAGCAGGTTGCTTCCTTTTTCTTTCACACCACTCTCTTGCTCCATCACCTTTCCTCTCCTTTCTGCCTCCTTTTACCCCTTTCTTCACTGTTGCTTGTTTCCACATCTACCCATGCCTTTCTGTTTGCTGCCTTGCAGTTCCAATGTCCACCTGAGTGTTAAAGGACTGTCATGACTGTAGTCCAAGACAAAGAGGTGTGGGGTGGGTAGGTGGGGTAAACGTGTAAGATACTATGGTCTCAGGGGCCTGTGAGCCAGAGAATTTTAAATACCTTTCCCAGCATTCACAGCTGGCCAAATTGGAGTAATGTGCTCAGGCAGACCACCCCCAAAGCTCTAGTCAAGCTAGACCATACAGTAAAACGCACCGTGCATTGGGGAGCCCTGCGCACCGGTGCCAGTGTTGCAAGTCTATGATGCTTTGTGCTGAAGACTCGGAAACACCTACACCTCTCCCAGGACTGAGCTCCTCCAGTACGTCTGTGACAGCATAGGGACTGTAGAGTTCATTTATTTTAATGCTTAGGCTGCCCAGGGGCAGAAAAACCATAGGGCTGCACTGTAAAATAAGTAGGATGCTAGGATTTCTGCAAATGTGGTAGCCTACTGCCTAAATCTGTCAGGTTGGCAAGTATGTGAACTTAAGTGTAGGGCAACTCTTAAACGAAAGCGAGGCCAAGGTACTGAGGCATAAATGAGCCTGGGGAAGACAAAGACAGAGGGGTATTTAGACAGAATATTGGAAACAGAAATATTGTGAGCCAAACTATTGTGTCAAGAATATTGAGGAAACAAATATTGAGAAGGTAAGTTTCTATAGCTAAGCAAAGTTTTACTATATATAACTCTACATATATGTACCTTGATGATATATCTATCTGCAAGGTATGTAGATGTGGTGTTAAGAATAGTAAATCTATTCTTAGCTATTTGCATTTACCTTCTCATTATTTTGGTCTTCGATATTTTTGACACAATATTATGTCCAATATTATATCTGTTTCCGATATTCTGTCAGTAATTCAGACAAACCGTGAGAATCTGTGCAGGAGCTTTTCCAGCCAGAGAAAGGGTGCAGCAGTGCAGATTGCCTGGTGCTGGATCATCATGAAGCAGATGACGGAATGATGCAGGATGTGACCTAGAGACTGAAGAAGGAGGCAGGTCCAGAGGAGAGACGTAGATGGGAAAGAAGCTAGAGGAGGAGATGAACCAGGGACCAAGTGAACAATAGAATACGCGTATTAGGTTGTCAAGTGTAGACAGGTTTCCATGTGATAATGATGCTGCTACTTGCAAGCCAGTTCAGATTGCATATAAAACATGACTGCATCTAACAGTAGGCATAGGAGCTAGGAAGGTGAAATAACCTTTTGAATGGCAAGTCTAATAAATCTGTGCTTGATCACCATGTTTTTAATTTTAAAACCCCATGATTTTCTAACCCCATTCAAAGACAGAGAAAACAAATGTTTCACTTTTCTGGTGCATATATTTTATTGCAACTGCAGGGAAATATAAACTTGGATAGATCTTTCTTGGAATGAAGAAGGAAAATTTGGATTAGCTTTGGTAGGTTCCATATACTTGTACAAAGGAACAATGCACATTTCTTGAGGCAAAGAAGGAGCCAAGCAAGTCTGTCCCCTCTTCGCTGCGTAGGACACCACAGTAATAAAGGTATATAAGGTACAGTTTTAGGGAGATGGTTACACTCATGGATCGCTTGTTGAGGTTAGATGCTGAAGGGCTAAATTCCAGCTGCTGATCTGATGACAGTGTTTTTTTCAGGGAAACCCTACATAGCTTGGCATAGACAGGACCTAGTGCCCACAGATATGGGCGAGTGACTCTGTTTTCTGTTGTGTTGATGTAGCAAATTAGTCAGTTGCCCTGGCAGAGGTGCCGTCTGCCTAATATAGAAATGATTGCCAGGCTTGCAGTCATTTCTAAAGCATTTGCAGGACTCTCCATCAATGCTTTTTGCATTTTAGTGCATGGCTCCACCAACATGACGGCGCCCTGCACCAAATTGTTTTCTTTTTTCGTTTTAAAAGTAAAATCCCAAAGCAGGATTTTTTAAAAATAAGAAATAAAATGCTCCTCTGCTAGGGGACTCCTCTCCATGGGGAGGGGGTATTTAGCTGCTTTCACTGTCCCTTATCACCAGAGTTTTCCTGCTGGTGACAGTGAAAACTGGCCTCTAACTGGCCTCTAATTCTTCCCCTCTAAATTAGGAGGGCAGAATTACAGGCCTGCCTCCCTTGGCCGTTTCTCCATAGGGCTGTTGGAGGGGTTTAATTACGATGGAGAAAGAGTGGTCTCCACCCTGATTAAACCAAGGTCCATCCGCATCTAAATTCAGCAGGCGGACCAAATTCTTGACAGTAAGGATACTTTGTTGCTATTGCAATGGAGAATTCTTACCCCTAAAAATTAAATCAGGCCCTTAATGAATACAAGCAGCCATTTTGCTTTGGTGCCTGAAACCATTAACTATACATTGGGTAGAGAATAGATTAACATGTTAGTCATCTGTGGTGAAATTTGACTGGGAGCTAGTCAACCATCTCTCTTACATGCATATTGTCTCCTGAATTGTTTATACAAATCGTGATAGTTGTGATGCATTCATCATGCACAACAAGTTCAGCTTAATAAATAATCATATCATTGTCAAATGCTAATCCATGTCTGTGATTCTGGGGTTAATGGGCAGGGCTCTATATACCATCACCTACAGATAAGAGTCTCTGACAGGAGTGTCTGACGCCTAGCTCTTCTGCGTCACATATCACCCTAGGAGTGTAGTGAAAGACACCTGCCAGTTCGCTAAAAAGGGCATATCTAATCTTGGGGCTAAAGGAACCTACTGGTGAGACTCAAGTATTGTTGGATGAACACGTCAAGGTGATGGAAATGGGCGACTAATGGACCGGAACCTGAAGCAAGAGGAAGGACAAGAGTAGGAGATACACTGAGGCTAAAGTATGAGGTAAACACACCTAGAGGAGGAAAGAAAACTATGTGCTGTGGACGTGAGCAGGTGGTAGACCAAGGTGTGAAGCGGGAGAACATCTTAGGGACTGAAGCAGGATGGAGATTAATGTCCAGAGCAAGGGACGATTGGGGATGAAGCAGGAAAAGAGTTTGGAAGGAAGCTGGAAGCAGCTCTGAGACTGAGACAGCTCAAGGCATAGTACAGCAGGGATGCAACAACTGAAATAGTACACTGGTTAACAGGGGCGGCTGCTGCTAGGAAAGGATGGTGGGGCGGCGTGTGGAGCTGGGCTGTAGGAGGGGCAATAATAAAAAAGAAACATTTACCTGCTGCCTCCACTGCTCCTGCCGCTTCCGCCCTGCCTCGGTGCTCCTGCCGTGTTCTCCTCCCCACCCAATCCGGATGCTTCTTTCATGCTGTTACACAGCAAAAGAGAAGCACTGGGATTGACCTGAGCGGGCTGGAATGCTGCACAGTGAGGGGGTCTCCACCCAACTGTGCAACACAGCCGGGTGGAGAGTTCTAAGTGTGCATGTCAGTTTCGACATGCGCACTTAGAGTGCACCTAGAACTCCTCCTCCCTCGTGACGTGTTTGATACTGGCTCTACCCCACCCTACCTAAGCGGAAAAATAAAATGATAATAAAATGCTTTTATTATCGTTTTATTTTTCTGCTACCTTTCAGCAGAGGGGCAACACTTCTCCGCCATAGCGGAGGGGCTGCCCCTGCTGGTTACGTGTAATCAGGGTGGCGGAACTGGATGAAGGGTCTAACAAGAGCATTGAGCAAGAGGTAGGCTAAACATAGGAAGCAAGCTGGGAGTTTTAAGCAGGCCAGGGTTAAAGAAGTCTTAAAGCCTTAATGTTAGGAAATGACAGACCAGGACTTAAGCAGAAGTGGATAGTGAAGCACATTAGGATGATGTGGCAGGCCAGGGGCAACCGCACGTGCCAGGCACAGTTATAGCAAGAGGCAGAGCTTGTTACTTTCACTTAGTCATCTATGGGCCGTCCATCACATTTGTATGCTAGCATATTTCTTCTGCTTGCTATGCGTAGCTCAATTCACATAAACAAAGGGGTATGAAAAGATATCCACAATTCAATAAGCCCAGCATAACATTCACATTAGATACCGGCACAAGAATTACCTCACCATTGTTGCCCGTCATTCAAGCTCCTGTTGATTAAAGTCCAGTTGCTGCCATTGAATGTTGGTCAGTCTGAGAACTGCAACTTCTGCATGTCCTTTCTGCTAGGCATCAACATGGACTCTAACAATCAATCCTTGCAGGCCACCATCATCAGATTCTAACAAACATTGCTTGCAGGCCTCCGTCCTCAGATTCTAACAATCAGTGTTCGCAGACAGCCATCCCCAGATTCTAACAATCAATGCTTGTAGCCCACCATCCTCAGATTCTGACAATCAGTGCTTGCAGGCCACCATCCTCAGCCTCTACCAATCAATGCTTGCAGGGCACTATCATCAGACTCTGGCCACCATCCTCAGACTCTGGCCACCATCCTCAGACTCTAGCAACTAATGCTTGCAGACCTCCATCCTCAGATTCTGACAATCAGTGCTTGCAGGCCACCATCATCAGACTCTGGCCACCATCCTCAGACTCTAGCAACTAATGCTTGCAGACCTCCATCCTCAGACTCTAACAATCAATGGGACTGCAATGTGTCAGTCCTATTGGTTTAAAGGATGACAGCCCTCACCCACCAAAGGGTGGCATGCTTCATCATCAGTCCCTTATCACACCAACACCACAAATAGTGTTGGTGTGGGTTTCAACCCTCAAATAAATGGTATGTCTTGAGGTGTTAAAAAAAAGAGCAGGAAAGGGTCCTCCATAAGGGTAGGCAGAGGTGTATGAAGAAATTAAAATATGGACTTAGCATTTGGTTCTGGACATTGCCAACACTGTCCATACTCTTTCAGATTTCGTTTTTTCAGTTTATGTGTGCATACTCTGGATACTGCTGCTTCAGAGAATTATATGCTTGATGAATATTGGGTGCTGGACACGGAGCATATGGATCATTGGCCCCCATTATTGGTGTTTGACTCTTTCCTGGCTTGGGATATCTGTTGGGATGGAAAAGTTTCTCCACATGTGTCTGGAAAGGATGTGCATCTGGCTCAAGCTCTCCCTAAATAGTTCTGTACATTTTTAGCCTTTCTCCTCCTCAGCCCACATGTCAATCCCTGACAGTTCTGTGTGACACAATGCGACCTGCATGGTCTGCAGGGCCATACCATGGGCATTTGCTTCACGGAGAGTAACCTAGTCATCTCACCAGGCTGAAGAAGACTGAATGTGGTTCATTTGTATACAAAAAAAGAGATGGATGAAATGCTTGAACTAATCTTAGCCACAGGAAAGTAGTTGGGCCGCATCCCAGTCACTGTTATTTTGCACACCATGCCATGTCAGTTTGGACCCAGCCACATACAAATCAGTCTTGACCCTGCTCCATTGGAGGCAGTCCATCATGAATTTCCAGGCAGGCCTTCCTTGAACCAGAACACAAGCAACCGAGGACCGTTTTTGCCATAGGTATGGCTCAGGACCTACATCTGGGCATACCCATCCCACTTACGGCGACACACTAAAGTATACAATTAAGTAAGTGATGGAATGCTTGATTTAATCTCAGCCACTAGTAATTACAAAGAGACGTATTTCACTCCATCGGTATTTTGTACACTAGGCTACTTTTTCAGTGTCCCAGGAATGCACTTCTGCACCGGGCTAACAACATCCATAAAGCAATGCTAAGCTGTAATAGTGCTGCTTAATAAAAGCAGAGCTGATGCCCTGACTCATGTCACATTGGTTTCATCATCTGTAGACCAGAAAGCACATCCATAGTTGCTACATCCATGCGATGCTGATGCACTCATTAAGTCTCGATTACCTGAAACTTGCACCCAATCACATGATGACGGATAACGGCTGTGGGGTCTTGTGAAACTATGCATTCAAGAAAACAGCAAAGAAAAAAGGGACATATGTAAGAGCCCCTAGCATTGCCTTAGTGACTCACTTTTTTACACTAAAGCGGCATTAAAGTGGATTTTTCCACGCACCATATTTATAATGTGGATTAAGGCATGTATTGCGCCATCAAAACCTATGGGCATCCTTGCACTTTGCTGCACTAGGGTCAACATTTCTGATGCTAATGTAGCAAAGCGCCCCAATGGTGTGACAAATGTTGATGTTGTTGTGCTAACGACTGCCATGGTGCGCAATTCTTTAAATAGGGCACAACCATGGTGTTGTTAGGTGCCGGTTAGTGGGGGGGAGAGTGCAGAAAAAGTGACTCATCAACTCTGATGCGTCACCTTTTCTTATATGGACCAAAGTGCGGTCAAAACCCCTCACTGACACTTTTATAATGAGTGACACCGAGTCCCACTTCTCACCGTCTTGCAACTTGTATTTTCTTGACATTCTCACCACCTTGGAGCAGCTAGTGATGCCATGCAATGTATATGAAACAGTCTGCTTGGTTCATGAAATCCTGCACACAGGCCAGCTATTTGGTGCAAAAGTTGAACGTTTCGGGGGTCTTTGATCAGTGTGACGCTCGGATACACGTCTGACACGACCCTTCCCAGGATGTGTCCTGAGGAACTCCCCTTCCCTGGTCTTTGGGTAACTTCTTGCGATGCAAAGTTAAAGAACTCTTCTACACCACTTCCTGTTCGAGGGACATCTGTCTCTCTTACACCATTTCTGACACCATAAACATTTACCCACATGCTTTGTGACGGTGGGTCTCACGCTCCTTTATTGGGTGTCACGCATGCGATTTATTTAATTCTATAAATTATTGCATATCAATACATTTTCTGTATGAAATTAAGATGCATCTTCCGTCAGTACCCTACATATATTATGCAACCCTCTTTTCAGTATTTAATTGTGCTACATATTAACATAATATCTGTATTTGTAAAGTGCACGTTAACCCCAGGTATCTTGGCTCTGACCTAACAGACGTTTACTACTACCCTACATAATGGTACACATTTTATCGACCTCGGAAGGATCACAGACCGAGTGGCCCTGCTGGAACTCAAAGCCCTGACCATGAGCTCACACCCAGATCTCTGCCACCAGACCCCTCCTGACCTCTGCAAAGTACTCTGACACCCCTGGGACTCTGGATGGTTCGTGCTCAGGGAAACTACAAAGAAAATCAAAGGTTTCTGCGATGCTTCCTTCCTTGGTACTATACACGGACCCTCTATTGTCAGATTCTGATGTTTGATGGTCGAGAAAATCAAAGTTGTGGTGAGTCACTATTGTGGTCCAGTACTATTAGTGAAAGTAAGCGCCGTGCAACCTGAGATCAGGGTGGGGCCTCGAGGAACTATGCCGAGGAAAATTTGTATTTCACTCCAGCAAGTGCTTTAAATGGGCCGGTACCGTCCGGTACTGAGTACCAGCACTTTTTTTTCCTTTGAGAGGGAGAGTACATGCACGTCTTGGGAAAAACGTAATACTTTTAATTAGAGAGTACCAGCACGTCTTAGAAGCAGTGCTTTAAATGGTCCGGTACTGAGTACCGGCACTTTTTTATTTTGATAGGGAGAGTATCGGCACATCTCAAGAAAAACGTAATACTTTTAATTGGAGAGTACCGGCACTTCTCGGAAACAAGCAGGTACTCTGGCACACAGTACCTGCACTTTAATTTTTCCATTTCAAGGACTGCTTAGAAGCAAGAACTTCTATTTTCCATTTCAAGCACTGAGTCTCCAGCGAGCATGAAAGTCACTGTTCCTCTTTCATGTAGGGATGTGCGTTGGACTTTATTATTTATATTATCCCCTTTACGTGCTTGTTTTTCCTGGAACATACAGTAGCTACATTTACAAATATCCTGTTCCCAAACCCTAACCCTAAATGTATTTCTCGTTCGCAAGACCTGGCATGGAACGATGCTGCGCCCGCCCGGAGGACGTCGGAGAGAAGCAGTTTCTATCCCCTGGAACCAGGGACCGCAGCAGACTCACGCGCAGTATTGTAGCCAAAGAGAGCCAGGCAAGGATCTGCGGGCCGAGTTAGAACTGGACAGGGCATCTTAAGGATTTGGGGGGCCCCTGTTCAAAACACCTTTGAACTTATGATCCAATTTTATCTCTTTCATGCCCTCTTATGTCAGTGCACCGGCACACTCCCCCAAATTCTAAATGTGTTTACAGATAATATTCATTGAAAGTGATGTGTGTTTCAATATTGTAACACAGCATCAGCTCATTAATATTCCTGCAAATATTCTCTGTGACACCCTCCCATTTCTCATTTTTGAGGTCCTGTTTTGATCTAAAAGAAACTTTTTTATGGATGTGACATGAAACATGAACACATTTCTCTGTAAAATGTATGCAATAGACTCTACATTAAAATATACGTCATCTACATTAAAATAAATTAAAAAAAACTTTATTTAAAATAATCTGTTTAAGAATTACTAAAGGACATCAGGGCAAGACACTCTTCAGAACAGAGCTGGCTCTATCAGGGGGCCATCTGAAGGGCTGGGGTCTTGGGCCAGAGCCCACTTTGCCCTCTATCTCAAAACGTCTCTGGAATTGGGCGGTAAAAGTAACCCCGCTCATTTCTGGAGGAAGGACTACATCTTGGGGAAATCTACCTGTGAATTTCCTCCTCCATGGGACAGTGGGACCTATTTATAAAGGCGTTCGTGTTTGTAAATTTGGCAGACACGTGTCAGATGCATTTTTACAAAGGCAAAGTCACTTTTGGGTTCACAGTAATTGGTTTTGAACTTAAAAAAAGTGTTTCCTCACACAGTTTTTTGTGTGAGTTCATGTACTCCACCAGGGTACAGAGTGGGTGCACATTGGACATTTCAGGGTTGGAATGCCTTGTGAGTCTGTGCACACTGCACAAAGATTCTTATAGGTATTCACAATCTGCTCTCTGTTTCTATCTCATCCTCTAAAAGATCAGAACTTTCATTCTGACCAGCAGGAGTACATCCGTTTCTAGGAAGGAAAGGAGATTAAAAATCATGCACAATTTGTAGAATTATTTGACTGTTTTAAGTTCATTCTAAGTCGTTTAACAAAGGCAAGCAATTGAAGCAATCGGACAAACATCGGAAATTGTATTTAGTTAGCTTCGTTCTGTGTGCCATGAGCAATGCATGTGTTAGAAATTGGGTCTCTAGTTGGCAGAGGTATGCACACTGTCCTTGTAGGGACCACAGTCCTAGCCAGGGTAAGTCACAACACATCCTAAACCATCCTGTGCTCACCTTCGGGTAGCTTGGCACAGAGCAGGCAGGCATAACTTAGAAGACAATGTATAAAGGATTTGTGCAATAACACATACAGTAACCCAGTGAAAAAACAACAAAAAGTACTCCGCACTAGTTTAGAAAAATAGATATTATTTATCTGAATAATACAAGACCAAAACAACAAGAATCTAAAATGCACAAGTCAAGATATAACTTTTTAGAGGTTTAGGTAAGTCCTAGCTTATATGCACCAATAAAAGTATCTTTTTAGCACAAAGTAGCTGGGATGCATAAAAAATAAGGACGGAGAGGGCCATAGAGGAGGTAATACATCGGAAAGTAGAGAGATGCGTTGATTTTTCTGGTGCGGCGGAGGTGATGCATCTATTCTTTCCTCATAGGCAAGGTGATGCGTAGATTTCCGGATGCACAGCCTTGGCTCCTTACTGCGGTGCAGGAATATTTTGATGCCCAGGAACGAGGCACAGAAGATCCAAAACACGCTGTGATGATGAACAGTCACTGCATGATCTGGTAATCAATGCAATGATTTTTCGATTCTGTAGGTGATGAGCCGATTTTTGCAGGCGTTGTCGTTTTTCCGATGCAGTGGATTTCGTCTCTCTGGTGTAGTCTTTGGTGGCCCTACGACTTCTTTAACAAGAGGCAAGCTCAGTCCATGTCCTTGGAGATCACTTTTGGGGGAAGGCAATGTCCTTCCAGCAGAGTCAGGGAGCAGCAAGCAGCGGGGCAACAAGCAGGAGAGCAGACCTTCCAGAAAAGCAGTCCAAATGAGTCCTTTAGGCAGCACAGCAGTCCCTCTGACACAGTACAGTTGTAGGTCCAGAAGTGCCTGATTTTAGGGGGTCACAGACTCCGTATATATATCCAAATGTGCCTTTGAAGTGGAGGAAAACTTCAAGTAGTGGTTTTAAAGTGCACCATTTCCCATTTCAACCCAGTCCTGCCTGCCAGGAGATCATTGGGGGTTTATCAGTCCTTTGTGTGAGGTCAGGCCACTGGCCTTTGAAGTGTATTGGAGAGCCCCTCCACCCTTCCTGCCCAGAAAGACCCATCGGTATGAAGATGAATGAGATGCAGCTGAGTGTCCTATGTTTATGGCTGTCTGGGTGGAATGCATAAGAGGAGCTGTCAACCAGCACAGACCAGATGTGGACTGGAGACAGGCTGTAAGGCCCAGAGAGCACTTAGTGCAGAGAAATGCCTACTTTTTAAACGTGGTATTTCTAAAATAGTAATGTTAAATCCAACTTCACTCTTAAGCAGGATTTCTCACTACTGTTCTAACCATAGCAAGCATGACAATGCCACTCTTTCAGATCAGAAATTACCACTTAAAGGTATATAAGGGTAACCCCAATGCTGGCCTATGAGAGGAACAGGCTTCACAGTAGTGAAAAACGACTTTGGGTGTTTTTCACTACCAGGGCATGTAAAACTTACAAGTACATGTCCTGCCTTTTACTTACATAGCAGCCAGCCCCGTGAGCTACGTAGGGCCTACTTCAAGGGTGACTTGTCTGTAATAAAAGGGAAGTTTAAGGCTTGGCAATTAGTTTTAAATGCCAAGTCGATATGACAGTGAAAGTGCACACACAGGACTTGCAATGACAGGCCTGAGACATGGTTAAGGGGCTACTTATGTGGGTGGCAAAATCAGTGTTGCAGGCTCATGAGTAGAATTTAATTTACAGGACATGGGCACATGTAGTGCACTTTGCTAGGGACTTACAAGTAACATCAATATGCCAATTGGGTATGAGCCAATGTTGCCATTTTTAGAGGAGAAGAGAGCAATAGCACTTTAGCACTGGTAAAGTGTGCAGGGTCCTAAAACCAGCAAAAATTAGATCAGAAAAGTGGAGGGAGGCAGGGAGAAAGTTGGGGGAAGTTCACCCTAAGACTGTCGGGCCTAACAGCATGTCAGGGGTGAGGATCTAAGACTACATTCAAGGGTATTTACTCCTTTTGTAGACACTGCATTATGTCTGGTAATGCCATCTGACTGCTTTCAGCACAACCCTAGTTGAGTTCTACCTTCCAGGCGGATTTTTGTTTTTAAATGATATACCAAAGTCCAGTTCTACCCCTCTGCAGAGCAAGTTTGTCAGCTGTGCCCAGCAGGCACTGGACTCAGGGCATGGCCCTGCATTCAGTGTCTCTGTTATGTTATGTTACAACTATGTGTAGATCGCACGTCTCACCGAGCAGGGTATCCATGCCCTAGATAAGGAGGTGACTGTGCTGGTCGAGTCTGTGTTCTAAGTAAAGAGCCATCTTTAGTTTCTTGAGCAACTCTTGGACTGAGTAGTATGCTCTGATAGGCCAGGGATGAGCTCTATCCAGGCTTTATGTGCCAGGATACTGGAAAGCCAAGCCACGGGCTCTGGATCTGCGGATGCAGGGACAGGTTAGAGCAGAAGGGCAGCCAAGAGAAGGTTTCTGGTTGGGGTGTGGAAATTGATGTGGCTTTTCAAGTAAAAGGTACCTAGATTGTGCAAGCCTTTGTATGTGCGTGTGAGGAGCTGAAAGAGTCAGTGTTTGTGGATGGTAAGCCAAGGAGCTCTTTGAGGTGCGAGGTGGTGTGTGTGCAGGACGAGAGGCTGAGTGTCAGTCATCCCGCTGGACATATGCCCTGCTGAAGGTCTTCTATACCCCTAGTGCTCGGTGGGTTCTTTGGTGCGAGGTATGGTCTTTGGCCACTCTCTGCACTATGTTCTCTGACTTTATCTTGCAGGGTTCAAATTATTATTACCTATTAAGTGTTTAAAGTCATTTTTGCCACCACAGTTTGAAAACCATATATCCAGTTTACTTGCAAGAAAAAATCACAAACCCCTAAAATTCCTAATTTCTTGGCAGCTTAATTGTTCCCCATTCCTTATGACTGATGCTCCTGAATCTTGAGACTTTAGAGAATGGTCTTTATCCATACTATGGGATCCCAGGTGCTAGGCCTCTTTAGTGTTTTGATCATTTGCAGTGTGACATAAGATTTTGTGATCTTTGCACTGCAATGGTTCCATTCCAATGACCACAAACACTTTCTGTACATTTCCTTTGAAGCTGGTAGAAGCAGAGATCATTGCTTGCTTTCCGCTCTTTTGGCTGTGAGGCTATTTGCGTATGGTCACAAACACACTCAAGAGACAGAAAGACCAGTGTTTTTGAAAGGTTATCATGCTGTCTTCTCAAATGGTCCATGCAATGCATCCATATTCTGATTGGTTACCAAAGCTCTCAACACTGAATCATTTTTAATGTCAGGCAATATATGTCAAGATTTTCTAATTTTTTATTTCGGGCTACAGACAACTTTAGTTGTCTGGCTGATATAAAGAACTGAGTGAGAGAGGGGCTGTGGGAGCCCCCTTCAACCATTGTTTTGTTCGGGTCAGCCCCCGTTAGCCATTGCTTGAAGAACGTATCATTTATTCACATTATGGATCTGGCCTAAGGAATATTTCAGTCTTAATTCAGTGTTTCAGTCTTACTGTTGGCCAGTCACTGTTATCTATTAGCTAGTACGTGTTTTTCCACCTGCATGGACCTTGTGCATAGACAGTCTGGACCTAGACAGTGACAATCTTCATTCATCAACTGTAAAGGGTACAATCCCTACTGTTACAATGTATTTCTTTGCTGTTTGACAAGACATATAGGAAGACTGTGCACAGCCTTGGCCTCTTTGTCTTTAGCACCAATGAATTTTCCAGGACTAGCAGCTGGGGTCAGCCACTGATCACAGACGTAGGATGATGAACCGGTGTGATTGCTCCATTGCCTTGACTACTGCTGTGCCTCACACATTGCAAAGCAAATGGTTGGTTAGGGATGGCCAAATACTAGCTGAAGTGCACGTTTTCACAAATAGTAGACGATATTCAGCAAGTCATGCATTGATTCTGCTTTATCGATTGATCTCCGTGAAGCTTGGTACAGTTGCCTTTTTATTTCTGGGATCAAACAACAAGGTGATTAAAAGGCTGTAGGAATTGATCTCAACCCCTGGTGATTGCTCAAGGTCACATTCCAGATGTCCTTTAATCACCTTGTTTGTTGCAGTAGATCCCTTCAATGCGACAGGTATGCCCAGTCATGATTCCAGTATACATTGTGCCACAGGAGTCAAGCAATTACTCACTGAAGAGACCTAAATAGGTTCAAACCTGTCTCTGGTTGCTTAACTTCCTACCTGGAGGGGAGATGACCTGGCACTCCAGGTTAGACTGTTTCAATTGGAGCAGGAGGACTGATTGGCATATGGCAAGTCTCTGGCTAAAGTGACTTGGGGCCAGATGTAGCAATATTGCAAATTGCGACTTGCAATTTGCGAGTCCATCCGACTCGCAAATTGCAAGTCGCAATTTGCAATGCAGTACGGTGTCTCAGACACCGACTGCGACTCACTATGGGGTCGCAATGACCCACCTCATCAATATTCATGAGGGGGTTTCAAATTGCGGCCCCATAGCGAGTATAGGCACTCGCTAACATGGAGGCCTGCTGTCGTCAGCAGACCTCCATGTTCGTGACTGCTTTCAATAAAGCAGTTTTTTTTTTTTAAGTGTAGCCCGTTTTCCTTAAAGGAAAACGAGCTGCACTTAAAAAAAAAAACGAAACCTTTAGTTTTGGTATTTTTTCAGGGCAGGGAGTGGTCCCTTGGACCACTCCCTGCCCTGAAAAAATAATTTTGTGTCCAGTCACAAAGAGGAAGGGGTCCCATGGGGACCCCTTCCAATTTGCGAGTGGGTTACCATCCACTTGAAGTGGATGGTAACTGCGATACCATTTGCGACCGCGTACGCGGTCGTAAATGTTATTGCATACCACTCAGACTCGCAAATAGGAAGGGAACACCCCTTCCTATTTGCGATTCTGAAATGCATATTGCGAGTCGGTACCGACTCGCAATATGCATTTCTGCATTGGGAAACGCGTTTAGCGAGTCGCAAACGGCAATTTTTGCCGTTTGCGACTCGCTAAACGTTTCCTACATCTGGCCCCTAGTGGGTAAAAAATGGCTCTCTGGAATGCAGCCCGGAATGATTGCCACTGGCTTAGATCATTTCGACTATTCCTTCTATCTTTTTGTTCTTTTTCTTCATGAGTCCAAGAAATATGGAAACATAGTAAGGGAAAACTCATTGAAGCATCTATGTGCATTTCCCTTTGTTTCTCCATACTCTTACTAAACACCTACATGTTAAGTCAGCCTTTCTTTATGGGACACAGTTACATAGATGATGAACATCTGGGGGTACTGGTCCCCTCCTTCTTGGTCCTGTTCCTTTTATTCGGGAGTGTACTACAGGATGCCTCTATGAAGCTATTAAGATAGTTACTTCCTACATTTCCCATCCCTTCCTTTCCATCCCTTTAACGCGTCTTCAGTCTACCAAGCGTATGTGAGTATTGAATTTGCAGAGGATGTTAAATTAGAGAGACTGCTAAGTAATGGAGTAGCCCAGACAGAGGCAGATTGATCTGAATCATTTAAGCATCTGGACTAATAGATGGCAAATGAAGCTCATCCAGAGAAGTGAAGATTCATGTGTTTCCCAGCATGCACCAGTGTGAGAGGGAACAGCTGCTGAAGTAAGACGCAGTTCTCGTGCTCCAGAAGGATTGTTCTTTCACAGATGATCTGCAGGCTGCTGACAGGGAGAAGATAAGCAAGATGGCAGATTTCATTGTCTCATGTAAAAGAAGTAGGAGATGGCTGGGCCATGGACTGTGCTAGTGCCTTTGAAATGCAGATCTCTTTAGAGTATTAAAAAGCGCAAAGACATGGTAAGGTTTATGCATGAGAATTTTGTTTCTAACAATTGTATGCTACAAAACTCAGAGTTCAAAAGAAAATTATAAATGCATTGGAAAAGCAAGTTGCTTAGTTCTTTAACAATTCCTAGCAATTCTAGTCCTGAGCAAAAAAAGGCTTTTTTGACAAACTGTGTGCTCTTTGTTGCTCAATAGACCTCTTTTTGTGCTTTACACGACCTCAGATTCTATGACATATTTGGATTCTTGCCTGTGTATCTTTTCTTGTGTTTTTAAGATAACTTTTAACCCTCAACTAGGACAGCATGGAGGGGGGAATTCTATTGAGCTTTTATTCCAGTCATCCCCACAAAGTGATTACAATTCTGTATTTCATAGCGCTGCTTGTTCTTCAAGACACATTCAATGGACAAAGAACATGCTTCACAAAAATGCTCTTAAACCTCTGCAATGTCTATGTTGATCAGGGCTATACTTCGACATGAAGAAACCTGCAGAGCAGTGGGGCATATGTAGGGAGAGCGTTGGGCCAGGAGTGCAAATGCTTTGCAGGCTGGCTCTTGTGAGGGTGTGCCCTGTAGCTGCTGTCCTAAACCCCATGTTACCAATAAACAGATACACATACATACGTGCACGCGGTATAGAGGGCTTTAGGTCAGCCCTATCCCGCCACTGGTTGTTGCTATTTAAAAAAAAAAAGTTGTTATGACCGGATGGGCTGTTTTAAAAGCCAGGACATTTCATGGACGGTTATATGGGGCTTTATGAAGTCCCGGGTGGTAACCCCTTGGTGTCTACTTGGCCCACTTCTACATCCTCATGTCCCCTACAGGACAGGACGTGGCTCACGCAGCCCTCCATTGCACGATATATGGCAACGGTTTACTCATATTTTGGCTTTGCCAATGCTTGTGGAATTGCTTCATAAGCACTGGCAAAGCCAAACCATTTAAAACTGGTCACTGTGTATTCGCACATATGATAGTGTTCTGATAACGGAGTTTTAAATAATAAATAATGTAAGAAAAAATGCCCACTCTGTATGAAAGTGTATTAATTTCAGCCACCTTGGGATGGAGTTTCTTGCATTATTGTGAAACATAAACTTTGTAGTGTATGTAGAAATCCACAGCAACAAAATAAAATGCCAGTAGGTCAACGCTCAGAAGGAAAGGCAATACCTTTTGGTTTTGTCAATGCTTGTTATGCATTGATATAATTAGCAAGCTATTTGGAGGGACAGGGACCTGTTGACTGATCGATCCATAAATGGGCAGCCCAGAGAAGTGCAAGAAGGCTGAAGTATAGGAAGGCAAATTTCAAACTTTGTCTGTGAAGTCGGGAATCTTTATCCTTCAGAAAGCTAAGAGGTATTTCTTTACTTCACAACCCCATGCCCTACAGGCAGATGGCCTGTCCAAGATGAATGGGGTTTCAGACTGCAGGGAATTGTTTTCATGTGATCACTCATTGCTTAGGGCTTCACAGGGAAGAATATAAATAAAGTGATGGATGGATGCTTGAGTTGATCTCACTCACTGGTAACTGCCCGGGCCGCATCCCAGTCCATCGTTATTTTTTCCTGCTGTGCCACCTTAGATAGACCCAGCCATATGCAAATCAGTCTTGGTCCTGCTCCAATGGGAAGAGTGCAGCCCAGATTTTCTAGCTGGGTCCATTCTGAACTGGAACACAAGCAATCCAAGACAGTTTCTGGTGCAGATTAATTCCATTGGCACAGTGAGCGCAGGACCCAAGTCTGGGCATACTCGTTGAACTTAGGACGTCACAGTGAATACTTAAAAAAGTGATGAACAGAAGGCTCAAATTAATCTCAGCCAGGGCCGGACTGGCTACAGAGCATTTAATTCTAAATAATGAACAAACAAATGGTTTCAAAGTATGCTTTGAGAACGCTTTAAAACTCCTTGTTTTACCATGGCTTATTCAGAAGCGTTGCGATTAAGAACGTGGCCTGCAGATTCTCATCAACAAACTGCTCCCTACAGCAGTAAAACTGGTCCCACCCTAACAGCCCACTGAAACTCCTAGAAGCCACTCCAGCTCTGATCTTCGTCACTGTAATGACTTGGGTCGCACCCCAGTCTACCACTCATTGCTGGCCTGAGCCCTCAATGGTAGCTGGGAAATTTAATTGCAGCTGCTGCACAGCTGCATCATCTCATTCCAAACTTTTGGAAGTCCCGCTCTTGGACTTCTGACTGTGGCTTATAGGATGTACAACCACTGGAAAAGGTAAGAGTTTGCTGTATAGGGTACTTGATGACCCCTCCATGTTTTTTAAAAACAGTGTCAGCTTTATGCTTTTGTGAAGATGGTGACCTTTTCTTTCCTTTTGAAACGTAATTTGGTTCACCACCACACATATACTAAATGAACATTGCTATACATGTTAAACAGTGCACACAGTGGACTTGACATAATATTACCTGTATGCATTGCACCCTTCCCTGCACTAGTCAAGCACAAGGTCTAGGTTGCTGGAGGGCATCACAGGCCCTTACTTATGGCAACCAGGACTGTTTTGTTGATGCCCTCCAGATGTTAGTTTCGATCTCTCACTAGAAAAGCATTGGAAATGCCAATAAGTCTGGCTTTAAAGGAATGTTATATGGTAATGTGAACCACTTCAATTAGGTAGCATGGGAATGGATATGTATTTGTGTGTAAGCAAAGAACTGTAGAATAATATTGGTATATTTAAAAGTTCAGCTGAAACTTGCACTGTTGAGCCAGACCTAAAAATCTATGTAGTATGACTGACCTCCCCCCATCTTTGCTGCTGTCAGAGAAAACCCCATACATTATCTAGTTAGCTAAGACACTTTAATAGCTCTACAGTGTCCTGTATGTGCCCCTGAAAGTTCACGCTCAGGCAGTTTGATAAATAAAGTGATCATAGCTGTGCAGAGGGCTAGCCCTTTTTTTGTGAAAGCACACACCTTCTTGCAAATCAAAAGATGTACTTCCTAACGTGTGTCCAAAGTGTGGGCACAGCCAAAGCCCCTTTCCTGGTGATTCTCACATAAATGTCTGGCGACAGCTGTGTTATCAAGCCAGACCATAAACATTAGCATGCACTTTGCCTGTCCTGTGAGCCCTGCCCAGGCTCCTGTATTGGTAACTATCACCCGCATCAGTAATTTGATGACCGGTCATGCTGCACACAAAGATCCTCCGTTCAGGTCTTTGACCACCAACGCAGTCATTGTCAGGTGTTGGAGGTTATCACGGAGTGCTCAGCCTCAGCACCCATTCACTAGTAGTTTATGTGCCTGCCTAGGACTTAGCTGGCCACAGTTACTGGCCAGGGACAGTAGACATCACACGTTCAGGTTGTTTTCTTGGCTGAGAAAACTCAGCAGTGTGCTTTGTTGCTGTGGCAGGTAGGCTTAGACTACAAGGAAAATAATAGGCCTGACTCAGGGCCTAGCAGCCCAAACCACCTTCTTTACTTCAGCAGAGACACGCAACGGCAGATCCAGAACCTAGTGTCCTTGCAGCCTACAACTCCAGCACCATCCTAGTGTGAAATTAGCAGCACTGGAGCATGTTAAGTGCTGGCTGCCTTTCAGCCAAGAGAGAAATCCAGTAATTCTAAGAAAAATTATTGGGACCAGCGCTTATCTTATCTTTTTTTTTTTTTCTTCAAATCAAGCTCTGGTGGCTGGGTAAGGAATGACAGTAAAGCATAGAAGCTGATACTTCCAAATACAGTTGGGTGGGCTTCTGTATCAGTGCTTGCACTTATTTTGTACCTGGTCTGTTTGCATGTCCACATGTTCATTTAAACCTATAAATCATAATTTGCTGAAGCCTACATGCCCTTTGGATTCAAGACGGCACCAGAGATATTTCTCAAACCTTTTCTCACCTCTCTGCCGTTAAACTGTTGCTGACTGTAGTTCATCCTCAAAATCGGCCCCTAGGGATGCCTTCGTGCACATGGCGTACACGCAAAGGTGCCCCATCTCACAAACTACAATTTGATAGGTTGAAGAATAGAGTTGTCATGTTTTTGCCTATTTGCCAGCGGACACACATAACTATTCACTGAGTAGTTTTCATTATAATGCTGGAGGTAAATCTCTGAGCCACAGGGTGAGTCTCCCCACTTGAGTTAAAAAAACAAAACAATAGCTTAACTGTTCCTTGTGGGATCTAGGGGGCTATGACCTTAGATATTCTTCTCTCATATGGAAGTGTTGCCCTGTCTTTGTCTATGGGTTTCCATGGAGGTCGAAGTTTAAGGATCTCCACAACACATTAATCTGGATACACTCACTATAAATAACAAAATGTACATAGTCAGAAGTTTTGTTTGAATTGGACATGTCACTTCTCCCCAAAAGTACCAACACCAAGCAGTCCAGTCCTGTGGCATGGGATGTTGATTGCTAAGCAATGTTTTTATTTGCACTGGGGCGTGGACGTTTTTGACAAGGTATTTTCTCTAAGGATTAACACACATGAAGGTGTAAAATAATTTAACAAAACATTGTGGTTTCGGTGTTTCTGAAGCAAATATTTAGGATAGCGTTGTAATATTTTAGACACACTGTATGCATTGGTGGATTATCCACTATGAAGTTTTATTGTGACCCTGAGATATTTAGGATCACTCCAGTTAAATTTCCTGAAGTCCAGAAGAAAATTATGAGATTTTCACTGGAAAATAAAGCTTGCAAATGTCCCTTTTCCTCCCCAATGAGCTATGTGCCTAGGATGTAAGGGTTTTAGGCGTCAGACAAACATGTTGGAGTATCTCTTACATCTTCATGATGATGATGGAATGAAAAATAGTTAATAAATAACTTTGAACTAGAACATCCATCGATAATTTTGGCATGAAATATTCTCTGGATGCGAAAATAACTCCAGGAGGAGGACGATCATCAAGTCGTTTGGCAGTTGAGCAGAGGAGAAAAATGTCTCCACAGAGAGTTCATCAAGGATGCCATTGGATATTGCATCTCCCACCCGATAAGGGGAAGGGCCAGATGATGAAGCATGTCACCTAAGTTGGTAATTGTCCATGTGTCCTCAAAATAGAAGTACCCCAAAAAAGAACTATCTTAAACGTAGTCTAGAATGATTTGAAACATCTTCTGCAACATCTTATTTGATATGCATGCTTTGCAGCTGTAATTTGCTTTTAAAACACCAATATAAAACATACAGGGATTGCCAAAGAAACATAATATGAGTCTCTTTTAATGAGGCCCCAAAGTATTTTATGGAACATTTCACATAAAGATTTCATACACATTTGATGGATGGTTTGTAGTCAAGATTGTAAGTTATCCTGCCCTGGCCTTTTCCTTTTATTACTGTCCACGAAAAAGACAGTGATCCCTTCACCAGCACCAAAAGAAGAAATCCCAGGAATCTGGTTTGGACCAGAACTCTGGTTCACACATGAAAATTGAACCAATCGTCAGCATCTCAACTGATCAAGAGTCCCACTGCTACTGAACTTACCAAGTCATTGCTCATTCTAACCGAGATGCCTGCAACTTAATATGTAATGGATCTGTGAAGAACGAAATGCAGAAACATCAGAGGCTATGTAATCAAAACAGCTGGACACGGTCACAGCCCTGAAAAATGGAAATGATAATTTGTCCCGTGAAAGAATGCCACTGGATCCTGGAAGGCTAAATAATTGGATTAAAGACAGTGAAGCCTGTCTTCAAAACATTTAGGGTAATGGGCCCTGAATATTTACAGAGGTTGGCAACCCCTTCTACTCCTGGTCACAGCCGCATATCTAGGAAGTACAGATGCACCTCAAAAGGTCCAGAGGGAACAAAGCACTGAGTTAAAAACTCTGGAAACCCTCCGTCATTGCCTGAGAACCCAACCAATTCTAATAGTTTTCAAAAGACCCCTAAAGTCCAACCTGTTATGGGAGTCCTTGACCCCATACCAGCTTCTTGAAGGACCCCTTGATCCCATATATCACCATCTCCAAGACCACCTTTTCCAGGAAGAAGGAAAAGTATGACTCCTCACTACCCTCAAGCCCTTACCATAACTGACTTCCAAGCAAGTACCTTTTGCATCATGCCCAACGGAGGACTGGACTGACCTTTATCTCTGCAACGTGGCTGTGAAGCACCAAATTCGGAACTATGCAAGGCACCTAAATTAACAAATGGTGTTGTGTGAATGTTGCACAAATTGTAGGACTTGTATCTCTTCAATGCACTGGTATCAAACAAATGTTGTGGTATTGTATGGATGTCCTGCACATACATATGACTGTATTCACAAAGGAAAGATCCATTACCAAGTGTAGATTTTAATCTTCTTTTCACTCATAAATCCCCCAAGGCAAGGGGTGTAATACAAACCTCTACAGTCCCTGCAGTGTAGGAGGCTCCCAACCTTTAGGGGATCCCCCATTCACCCTATGGCCTAGGAATATCTGGGATGCGTGGACTGGAAGGTTCCCTCTGCACATTCTGTAGAGCAGTGGTTCCCAACCTGTGGTCCGGGGTCCCCTGGGAGTCCGTGAAGCCTCTTCATGGGGTCCGCGACTGCCCAGAAAATTAAATAATGTTAGCAGATTAGGTTCCCAGCTTTCAGTATTGACTCAATGGGGGGTCTGCAGATTCCAATAAGGATTCAGTGGGGGTCCCTGGGTTCCAGTAATTATAAAGTGGGGGTCCACAAAAGTCAAAAGGTTGGGAACCACTGCCGTAAAGGGAACCCACCATTTTGCATTATGGTACTGCCCTCAGAGGGTGGAAAGTGGGCATTGCAAGGTGTGAGTTGCCTCTGAAGTTTGGGAATGCACCCAAACCTGTATGATTGGCGGCATTCATTAACTCCTCTCTTTACCTTTTCCATCATGCAAATGAACAGAGATTTACACCAGTACAGGTCAAGTGTAACTTCCCTTTGAGTGTGGAAAGGGGAACAGATCACTTTTGGTGGAGGTGCAGGGATTTTTTCCTGGGGCAAAATGTATTCCAACAGAGGACAAACATGAAAAAGTGGGTGTTTGCACAGGGGCACCTATTGCCACAGTGCAGGTCTCTGTGCTACAGAGAACTCCGTTCAGGGGAATAGAGCCCAATGAGAATATTCAAATGGCCTTCCCAGAAGGAAGCCTTGAAATCTGTGCCTGGTGGAGCTTTCCAGGCATACCTCGGGGAACTTAAGAACTCCCAAAACTAGACATCTTCCTCCATACCTAGACATGAACCTGCAAGTGCAGATTTACTATTCTTGTGGATTTGCCCTCTGATTTTGACTTGCACACACGGTGAGCTCTGATTCGGAATGCTGTAGGGAGGGTTTATTTAAATGTGCATATTTACACCTTCATAATGTGATGACACTTGTTTAAGAATCTGTTGATTACTTACGAACTAGTGTGATCTAACCTATTTGTGTCTCTAACATGACCATATTGTCGTAATGTTTGAAAGCTGCACCACTTTACCTAAGTTGTCTTTGAGTAGCAAAACGAGTGCATGCTTTTTCAGACATTTGTCCTGAAATGTATCTTGTGCAAAACTACAAGCAAAAAATGAATTCATAAGCAAACTGCTCTCAAGTAGATAATCTGGAGTAGTTAATCAGAGTTACCATGTGAAACATATTTTTGCAAACATAATGTAGTCACCTTTAGTTCAAATTTATGGAACACAGAAATCATTTTATTTTTATTAGCGACGAAATACAACGTTATGTTTATTTATTTCTAGTCAACAACCGAAATTGATTCCAGGGCCTTTTTTTAAGTCACAAGTATTAATGTCTTACCCCTATGTTACTCTGTGTAGTTTTTGTGAAAAAAAATCTCTTGTATTAAGTAAATCCAAAGAATTACATGTGATATATGGAAGTTTGGATTACAATAGCTGAAAACTTTGACACTTTAAAAAGTACTAGGGAGTGATTGAGTCCAGGGACACTGCAACGTTGGTTGTATTCCTAGAAATGCTCAGAACCATTCATTGTGTCGGGTCCTTGTTGTGCTGTACTTTGAGAATTCCGTGCAACTTACATTTTTCTTATGTTGTGTGGACACCATTTAAAACAAAGAAAAACACCTTGACTGATGTATTTCAGTACTTTTGAAACGTTGATTCACCCTTATAAATCTTCGATCTGTCTGTTCTGCCCCTGGATGAATGGGTCGGAGTAAAGGCCAACCCACCTTGTAAAGGGATGCATTACTATCACCCATATCTCATGCCTGGTCTTCCATGATGGTTTAGCAGACTCTGGCAAGGAAAGCGTACAATGGCCTCAACGCACAAGGAGAAAGTTCCTGGTGCATCAGCCAATGTTTTCACTCCATCTCCAGATGTGTATTTGCTTAAAAAAACTAATGCATTTTAACCAGAAAATCACCGTCAAGCACCAGACAGGGATCTCTAAATGTGTCCAAAGATTGGGGGAAGATGGATTTAGGGCGATTGTGTGGCGTTTGTTCGACACCTGCCAAAACATGCAATCAGTTCCTCTCACTTTTTGTAGGTATTAACAAATGTGCACATGGTAACTCTACCTCCTGTTGAAAACTGTTTTTTTCCAACTATTTTTCCTCTTTTTTTCTTTTTTAACGTATGCTGTCACTGAACAAATTGAGATATGTAACGCATAAAGTTTATTAGTTGAGCCCAGTTATGAATTCCTTACACATTAGTTTGGTGATGTGCGCTTAGCGGTGTCACGGGTATTCCTAAACGAATTTGACCAATTTTTTGGCCTGGTCACTTGTACATGTACTATCATTGCTCTGAATTTTTATTTTTTGTTCTGAATGTACAGTCTGCGGGGCCAGTATATGTTTTTTTTCTGGTGAAAATAATGTGACCGTATTTCCACGCATTTTTCTGAACAGCACAATAGTCAAAAAAGAATATACCTATTGAAGTGTTCTGCCCACCAGCTTAGTTGACTACTTCACACGTCACTGCGTAGGAAGGTACTCAAGTATACATTCATAATTGTTTTTGAGTGCTATAGAAAATCAGGCCTTGAGGCTTCTCTCCTGAAATGGCTTCTGTAGTCCTCTACATGCCTCCGTCCATTAAGGATATAACCAGGCTTTTTACTAAAAGATGGCCAATTCAATTTTTCACATTTATGAAACAAACCCTGTGCTAAAAGCGGGTTTAGGTGCATGTCAAATCCGATGGCATTTGACGTAGATTGTTTCGAAAAAGAATCACTTTTAATATATTTTATGGAGGTGACCTTGTCAAATATTAATCTTCCTGTAAGTTTAAAAAAAATCTATTTGTGATTTCCAAGAAGCTCTTTCAAATTGAGTAATTTTTGGACAAAAAATGGCAGATGGAGACAAAACTTAACTTTCAATCTATGGGGGAAGTACAACATGATCTTACTATGTCAGTGGTAACACGTAACTGATTTACATATTTGCCAAGACCCATTTCTTGCTAGAATGTGTTTTTGCAATCTATATATGATTCTTTTGATGAAGTGAGCCTTATATGGTACATTACATATTATTACAGCTATGCTTACATATCCATAATGTTTTTTCATGTAAGATTCCTCTGCAGGGAAAATATTTCCCCACTGAGATTTCCTTATCGACTCACAGCCAGTCTTCCAAACTTATTAGTGAGAGAAACCATTAATATATTTGAAGTAAAAAGACACAAATATATTTCTCCATAATCTTTAACAGCAATTTGGAAGCCACTTGGTAAGGGGTGTCCAACATAGGTTCAAGAAATTCGGATCAGTGCAATATATTCTGGGTATTGTCATGAGATAAACTTACATAAAATTAATCTAAACAAATAATTGACATACTGATTATCTTGAAAACCTGCCTGGGTTTGGACCAGCTCGAGACACACCTCATGTAGTACTTCCCTGAAGGTGACCTTGAAGTGCAGTAACAACAAACAATTAAGTGGTACAAGGCCTTGCTGTATGCAATAATAGTCTGAGCTGAAATTACCATCTCACGTCCCTTCTAATTTGGGCTGAATTGTTCCCATGAGGGGTAGGGTCAAGACAGATTTGCATATGGTTGGGTCCAAACTGGGGTTGCATGGTGAGCAAAAAACACGATTGATTAAACCCAGATCTGTGACTGGGGGTGAATGTTTGTACTGTTCAGCCCTCTGTCCATCATCCGTTCTTTTTTTGCTCACGTACCTTCTAATTTGGTATGGATTGTTCCCATGAGGGGTAGGGTCAAGACTGATTTACATATGGTTGGGTCCAGACTGGGGTGGCATGGTGTAACAAAAAACACGATTGATTAAACCCAGATCTGTGACTGGGGGTGAATGTTTGCACTGTTCAGAACTCCGTCCATCATCCGTTCTTTTTGCTCACGTCCCTTCTAAAGCAATGAGACTTTTCTTGGACTGTGTAGTTACACTTTCAGAGGCATGAGTGACATGGTCTTATGCCCAACCAGCTCCCTCAAACCAAGGGCACCTTTTCACAGCATTTCGTCCTTAATTGCATTGTACCTTATAAAATCGCTCAATCTGAGTTAGGCGTCACTGTTGCGATGAACAATAGAGAAGCGAGGGTTGCAGTCTTTGTTTCAGGGAGGCCCTGATTATACCTATTGTGAGTAATCCGGCATGCCATTTCCAAATTATACAGCAGGCTTGTTTTTCTTAAATGAGGCTCGCTGCTTGAAAGGGATAGGGTTTAGTTGAAGCCGCAGTGTATTGTACATAGAAATGCTAATGACAACTATTTTCCAACCACAGCATGTAATTTCCAAACTACAATTCAGTTCAGATCCGCTTAGCAAAGGAAGGTGGTAGTTATCACGAAGGCGGCCTGCTCTCTTCGATGAGATTGTGTCTATTTACCCTTTGAGTGTTGTTGGCCAAACTCAGGGAAATAGTGGTTTCTCACAGACTGTCATTCACTCCACGGATCCACCGGCTGAACTCCTGGTTAACTTTCTAAGGTCTCAATGAACAGCTGAAGAACATGTACCTGACTTGTCACCTCGGGTGCTGATGTAGACATTGTAGGAAGTTAATAGCCTTCAGTGTGATGGCTCTTTTCAGTGCCATTCCGGTTGGTTATTTGCATAAGAAACATCCTGGTGTCACCTGAAGAAACGTGGATCTGAAACCATCAACTTTGCTGAAGAAGGTCCATGGCCCGTTGGCATCCTTCTGCAAGGTACTGGTCGGTTCACTGAAATTCATGGTTCTCTCTCCAATGGCTTCACAGTCTTCCTATTCCGGGTGCTCTTCAGTGGTCGTCCGTCTTCCACTGTAACCGGCGTCCTGTTGATTCAACATTTTGAGACACCAAAGGGAGGAAACTTGACTCTAGAATACAAATTTCTGATTCTTACTGGTATGAAAGCCAGGAAATTCAGAGGGAGGGCTGAGCCAAATGTCCAAATTGGTTCTATAAACCAATAACAAGCAACCATCAAAAGATTTTGCTTGTAAATGAGAGATTAAAAGTCAGGTAAAAATATGAAGAAGAGTCTTTCAGATGAAAAGTGGTTAATGTCTTGCACACTTGTGTATCCGTTTGGAAGTTATCACAATATTGACATCTGTTAAACAATTGCACCTCTACCAAATAGAGACACAATTTCTAATACCTTTGATCACACAGATGTGGAAGTTAAACCCTTCTTTAACCAAGGTATATTGGTAGTTCATCAGTGGATGAGCAAATATCTGCTTAAGTTGAGCTCCCCAATGTAACTGGCTTTCTTACCTTTGGACCTGACTCTATGGTGTACTAATGTTTGGCCTTCCATTTTAAGAAGCTAAGGTTGTGAAAATCTTGCTTTTAAATGATTTTAAGGATTACCCCTTGAGGCTCAGATAACCTCAGTGGTATCCTCTTGATCATTTCAGTTAAAGCTTTTGAGGAGGACTCTTAAGGTGGTCCCTCAAGAATGTAAAGTGATTGGTGGTAGCAGCGACCATTCTTTCCAGGCTGTACTCTGACAACTCTTTTATTTTTCGAATTTCTACCAATCTCCAGGCAAGGTTGCAAATTTTTCACCCAACAACAGTCAGGCCCATTACTAATTTGTAGCCCATTTTGTAAGTTTGACCTCTCCACAGAAGCCAGAAGGTAATTGCACTGGTTAGCAGTGCAACAAAGGGTCCTTTTTAAGTGTCTCTCTCGGATCCATTAAGTCCTGCACAATACTGGAGCATCTGCAAATAAATCACGGATCACCAGGTATCATTAGAAGTGGACAAAGTTGTTTGTGTTTTTGGCATCTAAGGTCTGGAATAAATTACTTGTTGATATGCAATCTGTACTGGAACACTCTGACATCTGTAAAAACACTTAAAACCTAACTTTTGAATTAATATATATTAAGAATAAAACATGCTTCATTATTAACTGTTTTGTTTTCATATACACCACATGTGAATACCCTCTGTAGCGTCAAGATACCTACTAGGTGGCTGTTTTTCTTATAGGTGCCTTATTCATTAATTTAAAGATGATGGAAGCTTGGTGGGCAAGTGGCCGAGGCCAGGTACTCTGTCATGCCAAGGCAGGACCTATGCCTCCTCTCCCATGCTGAGATTAGTTACCCATGGTTTGGTAGCAAGAGTTTTATAGAGGGAAGCTGAGGTCTCCTGCCAAATCACTGTCCATGTTTCCAGCCCCGAACTTGGATTTGATGGTCTAATGCAATATGAGAATTATATTCCTTGTCTACAAAATTGGACAGTGTGGTATAATGTACCCAGTGGCAATGATTAGTCACATAAATCCCAGAAAAGAACATACGCGGCCGCATTTTCAAACCAATTTGCAAATGTGTGTCTGACGAACATATTATAGCTTCATTTATGAAGGCACAGTCTTTTTGTGATCTACAGACAGTTGCGGCTGCTACCAGGAAGGGGTGGAAAGGGTGGTGGCCAGCGTGCAGTGCGGTGCAGCGTGCGGAGCAAGTGGTACTGGGGGCAGTTAAATTAGAAAAAAAAAAACTTACCTGCCCTCCGTGGTGCACTGCTCCTCTCCAGCCACCGTTATTTCTCTCCTCAACCAATCATGATGCTTCTCTCATGCTGTTACACAGCATGAAAGAAGTGCTGCGATTGGCCTGAACGGGCAGAAAAGCCACTCGGGGGGGAGAGTGGGGCACTGTGCTTGGCCTCCACCTGGCTGTAAGATACAGGCATGTGGAGAGTTTTTAAGTGCGCATGTCAGTTTTGCCAGCCTCGTACAGCTGGTAAAACTGGAAGCACACATACCACACCTCCTACAAATAAGGAAAAATAAAGAGATAATAAAATATTTTTATTATCCCTTTAGTTTTCTGCTTTTTGTCAGTGGGGCAACGCTCCTCTGCCATGGCAGAAGGGCACCCCTATAAAATACATTTTACACTTGTAAGAGGATTTATTCACAAAGGAACATGGCAAAGATTGGTGGGTGTTGGGAAAATGTTTTCTCCAGAGAGAAAAATACTTTTCTTGTGAAAAAAGGAGAAATTAGGAAGCACCTTTGCAGTATCTCTTTGTTTCACATGGAAAAATACATATGTATCACAAACACTTGGAAATCTGATCCCAGGCGAGGTTGAAAAACTGCAGGGACAGGTTTCTGACCTTGTTTACAGAAGTGTATGCATGATGGCCCAATAACACTGAATTAGGTAGCAGCAATACCTTACCTACATATGTTAACTGCAGATGACTTTCAACTTAAAGTAGGAAATCCCCACAGCAGTAGTTGTGTATCTGTGTGTGTATGTGTGGAGGGTGCTCTTGGTGAGGATGCTCACTAGTGTGCTGTGGAAGGTTCCCTCAGTCTGAACTCAATTAGAGGTCTTTATTTACTGCTCTGACAGGTAGCTTGAGGACTTCTTCCACAGACAGTATGCATATAAAAGCAATACAGCTTCTCTGTGCAAAGGGTGATGTATGCATCAGGCCTTCCACAGAAGAAGACTTCTCATAGGACCCTCCATATTGTGGCTGTTTGCTGGGTCTTTCTGGCAGAGTAGTGGAGCCAGAAACATGAGCAGGGTCAGTGGAAACTGTAAACCCAGAGGTCCTGATGCTGGAGCAGTGGTACGAACATCTTCAGGGGACTGTCCTCAGCCCAGCCAGCTACCAGTGGTTGAATGTGAGTTTCAGGTGTGGCGTGAAGACCCTGTGTGTCTGCAGACGCGTATGTGCTTCTTTGTGTGCATGTGTGTTTGCAGTTGTTTCTGAGTGAGTGGATGGACGCCAGTGTGTTTGTGGTGGTGGCATATTGTGGTCTCTGCATAATATGCAACCCATCTTGGGTGACACTGGTGACACCAGCTTAATATTGCCTTCCTTCGCATATAATGGCCACGTCTCACATGGGTGGGATTACCTATGGCATAATGGTGGCTCTGGCATAATAATAACAGACCTTGAAATGTTGGGCTCATTCTGGTAATAACTTTCACTATTCATGGCATAATAGCTGCTCTGGCCTAAAGGTGCCCACCATTGACTTGTATTGTGAACTCTTGTGATATCTTGAGATAAGTCTGGCAAGCCCTGACATAATGGTGGGTCTTTACTATGGGTACCTTTCTTGGACAAACTGTGGCTATTAGCGGCTGCCCTGGCAAAACTGTGGGACTTACAATGTCCATCATGACATGCTATGGCTGTCGGCGATATAATATGTGCCCTGGAATAAGTGTTGCATCCTTGATATATTGTGCTCATTCTTGATGAATATAGTCATGATATCTGTTTCATCATAGTGTTGGAAGTCCCTGCCTCAGAATCGACATCCCTGGTATTTGACTATGATGGTGATAATAAAAGTGACGAAGTGTAGATAGAATCTGCCCATATTTAGCAGTAATAAGTTAACATACTTGAGAAAATGAAACACTAATATTTGACATATTCACTGAAATGGAAAGGTCGTAATTTCCACACAAAAGTAGTGTTTTTGTAATGACAACGGCGAGCATTTATCCAAAATGGAAAGTCTATGTTTAAATCTAAAAGGAGTGTATTTTCAGAAGCCATCAATCTGACATCTAGGAACATAGTAGTTGTTTTTCTGAAATATTATAAAAGCTGATATTTGAGTGATAATTCTCACTGAGGTCTGGACGTTATGCGGATATTGGTTCCTTGATACCACGGGGAACTTACTGTAACTCATGGTATTATGTGAATCGCACAGGGGCAATTGACTGTCTAAATGTAATATGTTTTTAGGTCAGACACAAGCGCTTTGACCTGTTGTGAGTATTGTGGGCTTTTAACCACACCCACTGCACGGCCATCACTTTCACTCGTTCGTGGGCTTGTCTTTCAAAAATTCTTTGTTATCATTGGTAAATGCTTTACGTTTGTCCTTCCTTGGGGCGGTTTTGTTACCACCTTTGGCACCGACCGTGTTACATGGATAATTGCACAATTGCAGATACGTTTGACTGCGAGTGAGCTTTTTTTTCCTTTTTGTGTCTCTCCTTCGCACTCATGCTCATGGCGACCGTGGAGCTTTGAATCGGCTCGCTTTTGTCAACTAATGTTTTACTTTCTATTTTCAATTTATGTGGCAAGAAAAGTCTAGTTACAAATTTACAACGCTAATAGCTCTAACTCGAGCAAATGCGAGACCCATTGCATTGCAAATGCTTGTTTGTATTACCATTGTCTGTATTTGAAGCCTGAGCATCCGAGGCCGGTGAAACATATCTACCACTTGCTTCTCAAAGATCTTTCCAAAAGTAATGTAATTGATTCCTAATCGTAAAAATATACCTGCGAATAGACTTGAAGAGGGAAAAGTGGACACGGAATGCAAATCGAGTGCAGGTGCTACAAACATTTTCTAAAACACGGGGCCATAGGAAGTTACATAGCTAGATTTTTTAAGTACCTCTAATGCGCCCTGCACATTGCCCACATTTTTTAGAAACTGTGCTGTGCATTTAGTGTTGTGCAACTATTTTTTCTTAGCTGAGGAGGGTAAGTATAGACTGGCTCACCAAGAAAGCATTGGAATATTTTATTTTAAAAAACCCTCTGGATTTGCTGATGCAATTTTTATTTATTGTGGTTCAGAGGGGAACAACCTTGAAGGCTCCTGGAAGAAATCGGTCTTGCCCAGTTCACTAAGTTGGTCTCTATGATTTAAGGTTGGTATTTCCACTTTACCACGTTCACGGTTCACCGGCCGCCACCGCTTAAGCGTGAACAGCCCTTTGAGTTTTGTCACCATTAAGTGTATAGATGCTACATTGAACTCAAACTGGAGGCCCCTGTGGATGGCAGAGGGGAGCTTAATGCACTTTTCTAAAACTAACTTCTACTAGGCACAACTGCACGTCTTGCACGAAGCACCACAAACCATCAGTTGCCCTCAGTCACACACACAGCAAAGGGAGCAACAGTTACTTCCACTAGTCCTTCTTTTATCTCTGCTGTTCATGTTGTTCCACCTTAAAGCTGACACAGCACTTTGTCCGTTTAGTAAAAGAAGCAGCAGCTAAATTTGCTTAGAGCAAGATGTGCACATTGATTTCGTGTAATTACATTTACTGTATTTCCCTGAAGTTTTAAATTGGACCGTTGCCGAGGCTGTTGGCATCTTCCAGCGCACTAATCATGAGTCTAAAGTTTCAAAGAGTAATTGGGACAACAGAACAGGGTCGAAAGTTTATCCGCATTAATTAACAGTTGACATGTTTTTCGTAAATTCAGGCCTACTCCTGAGTGTTGGCAGCGAACTTCCATTGCTTTTCAAGACTAAAAGGGGATGGGAAAAATGATGGGAGTCTCAATGTTTCTTCCATTGGGCCAGTGCCATTGTCCCATTGTCTAAATAGCCCGTGTAGTCTCAGCATGGGCACCATTGATTGAATGGGCACGGACGACAATTCACTGCGGTCTCTTATTTTCCAGAAGCAGTTCTCAGGACCAGGGTTGGGGTTCCTAAGGAGTAAATTGTTAGCTTCAATAATGATGGGCAAAAAATAAATTGCAAAGAACAATAATGGAGTAAGGAGATTTGTGGGGATTATGGCCGACCAATAATTTAATTATTGAAGCCCTTGATCAGTTCTGAGATCTGAGAGCTTATGGTGAGCATTGGGGGGGCTCAGGATAAGGGGAAAGCTCTCAGCTGCTGCTGAGCCCATAAAGAGGTCACAATCGATGCGTGGGTACGGAGTCTTTCTTCCTTGTCAACTCTTGGTAGCCTTCTTTCTTCTGCAGGGCACTGGGTCAGGGCCGGATCTACTTTTGTCAATGGCCAAGTGACTCGACATCAATATGACTTCCAAACTCTCTAAGCAAGAGGTGAAAGAGGTGAAGTGTTGTGGAGTGTTAATTGTTTACTTATTTATTTTGTAGGATGTTCTATAACAAATCACTATGGGGCATATTTACAAGCCCCTAACACCACTTTGCACCGCCCTGGCGTAATTTCTTTTTTCACGCTAAGGCGGCTTTACAGAGGCCTTTCTCCTGCGCCGTATGTACAAAGTGGCAGAATGCTTGCATTGCGTCACTTTGTAAACCCTTGAGCTACATTATGCTTGCATCAGGCAAAATGTATGCGGGGGGGGGCGTTCCGATGCAGGGAGGCCTAAAGAAATGATGCAGTGAAATTTACAACATTTCACTGCGCTATTTTTTCCATCATTTTGAATGCCTGCTCAGAGCACCCTTTTTAATCAATGGGCCACCCTGTGCTTTGCTGCTCCAGCATCAACATTTTTGACACTAGTGCAGCAAAGCACCACAATAGCGTTAAAAATTTTGATGCTATTGTCCTAACGACTGTCCTGGTGCGGTGTATTGTAAATATGGCACAACCATGGTGTCGTCAGGGGGGCAAGTGGGACGCAAGAAAAGTGGCGCATCGGGACCGATGCACCACTTTCTTGTAAATATTCCCCTATGTTTGAGAGTGCCGAAATTACAAGTAAATAAATAATAAATAAGAGCAAGGGCCCACAGTTTTTTTTTTATGAGTCTGCCACCAATGCTGGGGCTGCTGAATACCAAGTTGCCTAGTCTTGATTCCACCTCATGCCTGTTTCCTCTACTACTCACCACTTTCTTGCTCTATATCTTTTCTGCTGGCTCTTTTTCACCTCTGCCCACTCCACTTGACACTGTTTTTCGATGTTTCTCATCCTCCCATTTTCTCCCTTTCATGCCTTTCACTCTCTTACCCTGGGTCAAAATTTGCACATGATAAGCTGGTACTTGATGGCAAAATAATGGCCCTCATTATAACTTTCGCGGTATCTGCCGCCTACTGCCACGACGACGGCCGCCAACATACCACCATCGTGGCTGCCAGCCGTCCATGCCTATTATGACCGTCAACGGTATTCTGCCAGAAGGCTGACGGAATACCGCCGACGGTCATGGCGGCGAACGGCAGTAAAGTGGCGCTGCTGACAGCAGCACCGCCACGCCAGCAAAACACTGCCGACGGTATCATGAGCAATGATAGGGCCTGGCAGTGTTTTGCTGGTGGACACTGCTGCTGACAGCAGCGCTGCGTCCCGTCTCCAGCCGGAGGACCCCCTGCAAGCAGGTAAGTTGTATCCTCTGACAAGAGAGGGGGGTTCGGGGGTGTTGTGTGCATGTGTGCGGGTGTTGTGTGGGGGTTGTGTTTGTGTATGTTTTGCTATGCTTGCATTCGGGTATGAGTCGCATTGAATGAGTGCGTGAATGACTGAATGTGAGTGTCAGTGTATGTTGTGTGTTGTGAATGCGTGTGTACAACAAAGTATGTTGGTGTGTGTTGCGGTGTGTGGGTATTTATGCGTGCATGCATGGATGGATGTGGGTATGTGTGTGTGCATGTGTGCATATGGGTGTATAAATGTGCGGGGGTGGTAGGGAGAGGGTGGGGAGGACCCTGGGGAGGTGGAGGGGGGCAGGGGAGACCCCTATCAGTGCCAGGGAAGGGATTCCCTGGCACTGATAGTGCCTACTGCCATGGTTTTTGTGGCGGTAAGATTGGCACGAAAAACCATGGCGGGAGGCCGGGTCATAATCCCAAGGGTGGGATTGTGACGGCCGCCAGGCTGGAGACCGAAGTCTCCAGCCCCGCGGCTGTTACCACCCTGGCGGTCGGTGTGTTAAAGTGGCTGTCTGTGTTGGCGGTTACCGCCAGGGCCATAATCCCATTTTTTTTACCGCCGGCCTGTTGGCGGTATTACCACCACCTTAACACCGACCGCCAGGGTATATGTGTTTTTTAAGAAATAGAAAGGTAGAGCAAAATTAGCTCATATATTAAAAATAAAAAGCTCTGATTTGATGGTGACATTTCTGTTTTGAGATAATAGTATGATATGTAGGCACCAATTTACAGGAACGGCTCCTCTGCTAAGGCGGAGTAGCATTGCCCCACTGGATTTTAGAAAAAGGAAAAATAAAATGCTAAAAACTCTATGTTATCATCATTTTATTTTTCCTGGGAGAAGGGATGGGGCTGGTCTGGAGGAAGGGGGCCGGAGGAGGGCCAGGGGAGGGGTATGTGCAACACAAAGTACGCATGTCTGTTTGGCCAGCCGTATTGGGCCGGCCATACAGACATGCGCACTTTGCATGTCCTAAACCCGGCTGTATTGCACAGCCGAGTGAAGAACAAGCACAGTCTCCCACTCCCAATCTGAGCCTGAAGCAGGCTGCTCAGACCAATCACGATGCTGCTGTCATGCTGGTGACAGCAGCGCCGTGACTGGCCGGGAGCCTGTGTGCAGTGCAGCTGGGAAGAGGACGAGGATGGAGAGGAGACAAACGCGTCTTCCCATGAAGGTAAGTGTTTTTTTAAAACATTTTATTATGCACCCCCCTCACCCTGCCCCACCCCCCGACCCCATTCAGTGGCAGGCACCACGGCCAATTTATTTACTTACTAAAAATGAAAATCTGTATTTCAGAGATTATGTTGTGTAGGCTGTGATAAAAACACATTTAAGTGGCTTTTACTGGGGCACATTAAAGTTAAATCCCACCCGGCCTTCAGGAAAGTCCACAGTCATCTTTGCTGTCAGGTACTCTTGCGGTCTTCAGTGTCTCTTCACAATTCTTCTAGCTTTAACCAAGGGTCACGTGTCTGTGATTCCCCCATTACACAATGCATGAGGCACATTTCTCCCAGCCTGGTTGGTCCTCTGCTTCCTCTTAAAGGAACCAAATTAGTGATTCACAGAAAGTGATAAACTGGTATTTTGCCAAAAATATTCCAAGATGGCTTTTGAGAGATAATTCATGCTGGTTTCAGATATTTATTACTAATGTAATAGCATCATGTTTGGTGCACACAGCGCTTCGTCACTCAAACAACAGGCATGTTGGAAATTGGTAAGGTGAGCATCAGACCTCCATCAATGAGGGTCCATTGAGAACTAGCCTCTGAACTGCTGAAAGAGAAAACAATATTTTGCGAGGCAAACATGACATTCTTGCCAGTATTTGATAAGCAAAAACCGTGATATTTTGAGGGAACGTCCAGACGATCATTGGGCACACATTGAAGTCAACAATATTTTGTCAGAGTCAAATTAGGAAAAAGGAAAAAACTGATACAATTCAGCAAGCATTATAACACATTAGGGAGATATTAGTAAGGAGTGTTGGCAAGGTACCATTACCGTTCAAAATTCCTATGTTTTTATTTGAGGTGCATACAATGGGTGGATGGGCAGAATGTTCTCTTGTAAATTTGAGGGGTGGGGCAGGAGCGTAACAAAGGCTACCGCAGCCCCTGCGGTGCAGGAGGAGGGCCCGAATCCCAGGGGGCCCCCTCAGCAAAGTAACCTGGCCTTAGAGCTCTTAAGTGAGTCTATAAGGTGCCCCTTCATGTACTTTGTGTGGGGGGGGGGAGCGGCTGAAGTTTTCCTGCGCCAGTGGGTGGGGGCTGTTGAGGCGCCCTTTGGAAAAAAGTTCAGCTGGAAAGAGAGAGTCAGTCGAAGTGTGGCTACATTAGTAGGGCTGTGTTTTCTAGGTGGATTGAATGCAGACAAGGAGTAGAGCTTTGAAATGGTGTTTATTTCTGCCAAGTCTCCAGGTCGTGTGGCCCCTGGAGCCAGCTTGTCTGCTTCTTGCTACAAATTGAAAGCAAGAACATCTAATGTGTTAGTTTCTCCTTCTTTAATGGAAACATTTGCCTGGAGCCTCCTCTGGAGCAGTAAACAAAGACACATTAGCGCTCCTTAATGTTGTGTGGAAGACAGCATTTTAAATGAGAGAAACAAAAGTGTTTCTGCACTGCTATTTTTTATAGCATGCTGATTGTGGGTGTGGCTACACCATCTTGCCCGCTACTTTGTGATGAAATGTGCTGAGCGACATGGCTGCCCTTCCAGCCTCTCCCAGACCCCATCCACTTGACTCCTGTGTCAAAACCAGTGCCTAATCTGTAAAGAAAAATAAGTGCCAGAGCCCTTATCAGGAGGCCACTGCAGCTTACACATCCCTTGCTGCTGACAGTGCTGACAGTACCGACATCATTATGATCCATCAAACTCCTGCAAGTGTGACAATCCAGACATTTCAGGCACCCAAAGCTATAAAACAATCTTGGATGGCAAGTATTAGTCAATTGCAATGTACATTGAATTAGTAAATAACTGCTGTTGTGACATCTCTAAATCAGACAAACAGCACCACCATGTGTCAGGTTGTCATAAGTGCCGGTGCTGACAATTAAGTGCGAGTGCCGATCACTGGAAACCACTGGCTCAAATTAGGCACTGGCCAAAACCTATTGATTACTATGACAAAATAAGTATGAAATGTGTATAATAAACATATGGTATTACAAGTCTCTACCATCACACCCTTTTAAATATACCTGACATATGTACAGTATCTCAAAATGCCTTTCACTGAGATTTTTTTTTTTTAAATAACAATTTCCCAGCATCCAACTATATTTAACATTTTACCCACAGTTCCATTCACAGTTCCAGGAGGCTAAATTAAGTTTACTGCCTGGGCAAATCTTATCTTCTAGCTAAAATCGCCAGCTCAAGGTGCAATTTATAATCCCTTTGCTGCAATTTGGTGCCCTCTTGTGGCTACTTCTGTCAGTACTGTAAGGCAACTGACAAATAAGTCCTTAATGTAGTACCTGTTGCCCAAGCATGTTCAAGATCAATCACACTATCTCGGCCAACTCAAAAAAGTAGACAAGGGGAGCCTGTTGCCGTTGTTCCTGAAGTATATTCCCATCCAATGATGGATCTGTCCCAGGGCGGCAAAATAGTATCCGTCTTGAGACCTAGTTAAATGTATTTTGCAATTTTTCTGATTCCTCAAGAGCAAATAGTGCATTTTTTGTTTCAAATATAGTATGTATGACTTACCACCCTACTCAAGCTAGTTTTTGTTTTCGTTCTGTAATCATTCAGTACAAAAACAGAGCAAATTGACATTTGCTGCATGTTGCCTGGGACACCACTTACATCAAAACATCTGCAATTCTATTGTAAAAATTCAGTCGTGGTTTATCCAATTTAGTTTATTCAAAACTGCCCAAAATATACTGAACCAACCTGCGAACAGCCACACCTTCAGCTGTTTATAAAATGCTTGGCACAAACACAGAAGCATATATTTGCTTATCTCAGCTACCTCTTTTCTAAAAGCACATTGCCAGGATAAGTTTCTGAAATAAATTAACAATAACCCGTGACTTGTCACCCGATTGATGTCCGCATAAGGAATATAATTAGAGAACCTGTTCAGCCGGAATACTGGTCTGATTCACCTGCAGGCCTCACCTACCACCCACAAAGCTTTGATTTTGCTGAGCTGGTGCACAGGCAACTAAAGGGGTCAGCAAGGACAGGAAACATATGTTGGTAGATAGCGGTATTAGTGGTGATATGTGCGGATGGAGGATGCTCCAGCAACATACCACTGATATAATGTATCCTTTATGATGTACGGATACTAGGCATCTCTCCATGTTGAGCATCAAGGGCAGTATCCGGAGCAAAGTGCTTGCCCCCATTTGAGGAACAAAAGAAAGGTCCCAGGTTTCATGCCATGCAAACGACTGCAGACATGGTCCCAAAAATACTTGCAAAAATCAGTAGGGATTTACTTTCTTGTTGCTATTAGATTTCAGGACATTTTGTTGCAACCAGATGAAGTCAGAGCCTCAGGGATATAGACAAAGCTCGGTTTTAAGAGTCAATATCCACTGATTAAACGTGAATGTAAAAAAAAAGTTTAACCCATGAGTCTGCAGAGAGTTTGCCACTGGTCATTCATAAATACTGAAGATATTCCGTTTATCAAGGGAGGTTGGGATCATCCTGCGCCTCAGACCTGTTATTAGTATAATATTCATATTGATGAGATTTATTGCTACAACATACCGTATGTCTTAGTTCAGCAGCTAAATTCAACACTATTACAGTGTGATATGAATCAGACTATGTAGTGTCACCTCTAAGGATGGAAGAAATTACCTTCTAAGGGTCGAGCGCAAAGCGGTCTGTCCCTGCTGTAATCTCTCTCTGGGCATGTAACCACGCCCACCGCACACCCATGAGTTTGGTTGGTTCGTGGGCTTGCCTTTTAAAATTTGCTTGCTTGCATTAGTGAAAGGCATGCATAGGTCATGCCTTTTCGAGTGTTTAGCCCTCTTCGAGCGCACCGGCCAACTACTGAAAACATATGAGGCTTCGTGTTTTCTGTATAGTTTCTGGACTACTTTTTCTATTTATTTCCTACGCAGCGCAATCTCGCTATGCAGTAGTTGAGCACTTTGCATAACATCGACCCTGTTACATGGATAATTGGATTTTTTCTGTTTATTTCCTACGCAGCGCGATCTCACTGGGCAGTAGTCAGGTGCATTGCATCACATCAACCCTGTTACATGGATAATTGCATTTTTTCTATTTATTTCCTATGCCGCGCGATCTCGATGGGTAGTAGTTGAACGTTTGCATCACATCGACCCTGTTACATGGATAATTGCATTTTTGTTGATAATACATTTGACAGCGAGCAAACCTCTGTTTTACTTTTTATTTTCAATTTATGTGGCAAGAAATGTCCAGTTTGGAACTTACAATGCAAATAGCTTTTACTCCAGCAAACACATGACCCATTGCATTGCAAATACTTGTTACAACCAGCGATGAGCAGATGCAAAACTAATAGCGATGCCACTGTTTATGCATCTATGTGTCCTGGATTGAAAAAAGGTAGGAAGGGAAGGAAAATAGACTAAAAGCCAACAAAACAAGAAATTCTTGTTCCTTGCAAGGTAAGAGAAATGCTTGTGCCGCCTAGCATTACCTGGGACCAAATAATACAATATCTTAATGGTTAATAGATTAGCTTAATTACAATGTCTGGTCCCTGTCAGTGCTCTTCAAAGGACCTTTCCCAGGAGGGGAGCTTGTTTGTAGTTCCTGTCTGCCAAGAGGACCTGCAGGCAAGTATGGTATAGACTTTCCTGCTATGGAAACTGCTTTGAAGTGTGCTGTCAGAATCTGGGCAGTGCTTTTTAAGTCTCACCTGCGAGAGTGCATATGCACTTGCACGTGCGCATGCACTCTCACTTGCAAGAGATTTAGAGCCTGATTTAGATGTTGGCAGATGGAATACTCCTTCACAAACATGATGGATATCCTGTCCTCTGTATCACGAACTCCATAGAATAAAATGGGATAGTAACACGGCAGATGGGATAGAGGTCATGTTTGTGAGGGAGTATTCCCCTCTGCCAACAATTAAATCAGGACCATTGTCTTAAAAATTGATTACCATTCGTGGGCTTCGTTGTAGCTCTCGTTTGCCATTTTATTTGGTAGTATGAAACTTCTTCTTGCTGTAGGAGCATGAACTAAGTATAGATTGCTTATATTTTATTAAGGTGGTACTGTACTTGGGTACTATTTTTTTTTCTTTCTTCGTCCCATCCATGTTTCTTCTTTACCATCCATGTTGCTTCTTTTACACAGTCTACATTGCGTCTTTTCCCATCCAATTTGCTTCTTATCCCTGCCCCGTTCCTGTTCTTCTCTCTCTTCCCTCTCACCCGTATCCATTTCTTCTTCCTCTTTTACCTGCCTCATCCTGGTTTCTTCTCCCACCTCCCTCTCAAGCCTATCCCTGTTTCACCCACCTCATCCACCCGCATCCCTGTTTCTTCTCCTTCCCCCCACTACACAGAAGTGAAAAAAAGTGCTATGACAAGGCTAACGCGGGCCGCATCATAGCGCTTTTTTATACCATCCTCCTCTCTTCTACACACCTTCCTCTTCTCCACCAACACCCACCCTCCCATGCAGCACTCCCACCCGCTTGCCAAAGCCAGTAACTTACCCACAGGTGAGACCTATAGGCTTTGCCAATGCTTTTCTTTTTTTCACCCACAAAACAGTAAAAGCAGGATGAATTCAAGTATTTCTTTGACTACACTGGAATTACATGCACCTCCAGTCACAAAGCCCATTTTTTAACTTAGTTGTAAAGAAGAATTGGGTTTGTTTATACTTAACAAATTCTTTGTGCTAAGATTTTGAGATTTACACAGGAGGGTATCTCTACTTTGCTAGCTTTGCTCTTACGTTTCTATAAGGCTCAATGATGGGCTTCAAGAAAATAGCATGTATAGGGCAATGGGAATTAGAGACCATATCAGAATCATATGGTAGACTGCAGGGCAAGTCACAGTGTTTGAGATCATCAGTCTACAGAAGGTACACTTACATTACTCCAATGAATGGTCTAACTTTCACTGGAGACATTTTGGAATCTGTAGTTAAAGATCAGAGACGGAAGTTCTCATCTGGTGAACCCCGCAAAGGCTTCCTGCTCCACACACACTGGCCAAATTCGCAATGCAATTAACTGTAAGGTTGAATTTCACCCACAGATATCTTGGGCCAACATTTCAGTGAAATATCAAGACAAGAACTTCACCTGGTAGATGGCTATCCTCATTTTAGAACGATAGAAGACAGGTTGGGCAAGTTGTCCTAATTTCAATCGCAATATTCCCTCACCTTCGGAGTCACTGGATGCGATCCCATTTCCCCCTTGTTTGATCAGCGTCAAACTTAAATTCCATGAATATCACCCAAGAGAATCAGGTACCATTTCAGTTGTATCCTAATGACACGTAAATGCTATTAAAGCATCTGAGATTGACAAAGGCTGGCACACTCATGTTTTATGTCTGTGAGAAATAAAAATCTGGAAAAATAATAATTCATTGCTGTTAAATGGAAGCAAAACAGAGGATTTGAGTTGAGAAACGAAAACATATTGAGGTGGCCCTAAAACTGTTAGAGTAAACCCTCACTTCCAAGGGTAAGATAAAACTCTCTAATATATGCTAGCTAGCAACCTCTAAATGCAAGATCATATCCAATATGTGACTTACACAATTAACTTTCTCATCATATGTGGGAAAAAGTATATTTGCTATTCCACTCCCTATGAGAGGCCTGTCCTTCTGATCTATACTCAGTGCAGTAATTGACTATGGAGATGCTCTATTTCCAGAGATTACAATTAGCAGCAGGACCTGCAAAAGTGATCATATTTCTGCAGCCAGGGGAAAACCCCAGTGGCCTCCATGTAGACTCCACAGTTACATTTATATTTATTCTGGACTAGTGCATCACAAAGACAGCATCTACATGCCTCGTAAAACCTTTCCGCCACATGCTCCAACTCGGCCCCCCAGATGTTTGGTGGAAAAGGTAGATAATTAATGGAGGCAAAATTAAACTCAAGTGGAGGGCGTAGGCCAAGAATAAGGTGGACCCGCCGGTGGGGTAACCTCCTTGTGGAATTATGAGGAGGAAACAAATAATCATTAAAAACTTAACTGTTCTAATTTCTGCTTCCACATACAACTTTGAAGAGGTGCACTAAGAGTCAATGTGGCTGTACAAAAGCTTACTAAAAAGTCAATAATAATAATAATAATAATAATCATATATAAAGAATGTTGCATTACCCTTTCTGCCTTATGTTGACTTGTCCAATTTATTTACTTTGTTAGAAGACATGTGCAGCTATCGCGTCGGCTATATTCCATGTTCCTCTAGAATTGTTTGCTTTGAGCATGTACTTTACAGTTACCTTCACCTGTAGAGTAGCCTGGTGTCAGATGAGATGGAGACCGACCTATAAAAGCTGTCCAAAGTAGATAAAAATCACAAAAGTGATTTTTGTTCAAAACAAGCAGCTACGTGTTAAAGGAGACTACACTCATTTTTCGCCAGTCTATCTCCCTGGGCCAGTGGCTCTGTTGGGACCGAACATTCACCATTGACATGATAAAGACTCATCCTACTGGGACTTCTTGAGGTAGAGTCCTCATGAGACATTCAATGTAATATCCAAATTACTTACCAGTAATCCCAGTACTTTGCTCTTTTCTTCCTTATCCCAGACCTGACAGGTGTGGCAGTTCTACCTCCTTGCAGCCAATTCCTAAAGCTAAACCTTCAAATTAACATCACTACCCCACTCACCCTATGTAAGGCACAGTACCTTTTCATCTATCTTCCGTGTAACAATGCGCCCTGCATTAGGCGCTGCCTCACAAGACAGATACCCTTACTAGTATAGCTGTGAAGTACTGGAAATATTAGAAGTATAACATAAGAAAACATGAGTCCCTTTTCAGTAAACCTAGCCCTGCCCCTTTCATATACCCTTTGCTTCCTCCTTCCAGAAGTCCTGTTTTTCTTTCTCCCTCCTGTCAGAGAGGATATCCACGCGTGGTGAGTGTGTGGCGTGCCACAATGTAGGTACCTATAGTTGACGTTGTACTCACACTTGAATCCCGCTTCGTTCTACCACCTAATTAAGGTGTGTAGTGGTTGTTGTTCCCCCAGTCTAAGGTGCCTTAGCAGGGAAGAGGAGAAGATTATTCTGAGACTCTTGAGTCTAAGGGAGACCCAGTTCAGTGAGTCGGTCCTGTCCCCTGAGAATATTCTTTTTTGAAAGCGTAAAGGGGATTAGGCAGCACTAAGGCCCATATTTATACTTTTTTAGCGACGCATTTGCGCCGCTTTTTGATGCAAAAGTGGCGCAAACTTACAAGATACAACTTTATTTTGTAAGTTTGCGCCTCTTTTGCATCAAAAAGCAGTGCAAATGTGGTGCTAAAAAAGTATAAATATGGGCCTAAGTTCTTTAGTAATCCTGGTTGTCGTCTCCTGAGACGTGAAGTAGGTGGCTAGGGAACTGTATATAATCAGCAGTCCAGAATTAGTGTGAAATTGCTTTACAGTGGTGGAGTAAAAGTGCACAGAGAAGAGCATAGTGTCTTCTCTAAGGCAACTCTGCTGCAGGGAAGGAGGAGAACCTAATATGGATCTCAATGGCTCACTTGCAGTCCATGCTATCTGAAGTGATGTCTGCAACATTAAATGAGCCCCCAGCAAAGTCAGCCTTGTTAAACCCTGGTGCAGATGAGGAAAAGATACATTACCAAGACAGAAATCTGTCAAGGAAGCACAATTGCAGGAAGATTTGGAAATATTAGAGAACTGGTAGGGTTTAAATCCCCTGCAGAGGAGCCTGATGGTGACTTTTATTCACAGTACAAAAGTCCTGCTGGCTGAGGATCTTCCTCTTCGCCATGTTATAAAAACCCTGCTGCCTAGAGAGTGTAAGGGCATAGATAAAAGAGGTTTCCATACTTCGTACATCACCGGTAATCACTGGCAGACTATGAGGAGGAATTCTCTCAGTTTCCCAAAGTCAATTCCCTTCTAGTCAGAGTGGTTTCCTTTTCATTTATAGCACCTGAGGAAGCATCACTTCCAGATCCAGTGGATATAATGGTGGAGCCTATTTTAAGCACTCCGAAGAAACTTAAGGTTTTGATATTAGAACTGGGATATATGGGCCCTATATCTGCTTACTTTCTATGAAACGTCTTTCACTTCGTATTTGATTGTCTACAGGAGGGAGTTGATCTGACATCCATTCAGTGGAAGATGGAATTATTGGTCCAGTATCTGTCAGACACAACAGTTGATTTTTTTGGGTCACCTGTGATTTCTTCAGGTACTTTAGCAGCTGGTCAGAGACTCCTTTGGCTGAATTTGTTTGATGCAGAGCAAATGACATTGGTCCATCTTCCATATATTGTTGCCTCTAAATTGTTTAGTACACAGTTAAATGATTTGATGCTCAAACTGGCTGAAAATTGATTTTGCCAGCCCTTTCAAGCATTGTCATCCAGAAAATTGTTTATTCAACATCATGCTGCACAAGGAGTTTAAGAACCTTGGGCCAGATGTAGCAAAGTTTTGAGAGTCGCAAATGGCCCAAATCGCTATTTGCGACTGTGCAAAATCGGAAATGGGATGCAAAAATCCCATTTCCGACTCGCAAAAAGCGATGCGAGCCGTTACCGACTCGCAAAATGTGCGACCCCATTTTGCGACCCGCAAATGGCAAGTCGCAATTTGCGAGTCGCAAACCATATGCAATTGCAACTCGCAAATTGTGACTAGTCGCAAAAAGCCCAGTTTGCATGTCCCATTTACCACTAACTCAGAGCAGGTGGTAACCATTACCAAAGTATAAAAGGAGACCCAGAAGGCATCTGGGTTACTCAAGATGGCAGAGATATACCTGATAGCAGTGAGGAGGAGAGCCCACGCAGCCCAGCAGAGGAGGAGCCAGAGACAGGAGAAGATTAATAGAACAAGGCAGACACTCTTCCAGCAAACTGAGGAAGAGATATACGATAAATACCGCCTTAGCAGCGCAGCCATACTAGAATTAATTGAATTACTAAAACCACAGCTAGAACACCAGACTCTGCGCGGCTGCGCCATCCCTACGCATGTGCAAGTGCTATGCTCACTGCACCTCTTGGCCTCAGGGAGCTATCAGGGAGTCATTGCAGTGGCAGGTGGGGTATCTCAAAGTGCAGTGTCAAGGTTCCTCAGGGCCTTCCTAGATGCCATAATCACACACATGTCTCACTTCATATACCTACCCAGGAATGAGGCAGAAATTAACAGCACCAAGCTGGACTTTTACCGGATTGCCAACTTTCCCCATGTCATAGGATGTGTAGATGGGACACATATTCAAATATGCCCCCCTGCAAACCTGGAACATCTGTTCCGCAACAGAAAGTGTACCCACTCACTCAATATTCAGGTTGTTTGTGACGCCCATTATGTCATCACTGACATTGTTGCAAAATTTCTAGGCAGTACCCATGACTCCTACATTTTTAGGCACAGTGGGATACACCAACGCCTGGAACGTGGGGAGTTTGGAGACAGATACCTCCTAGGTAGAGCTGCATACACCTTGCAGACATACACACAGGTCACTGTGCACACCAACAAGGCTTTTTTAACAGTGTAATGTTTGTGCCCAACAGGTGACCGTGAATATGCTCTACGGCCATGGATAATGACTCAGTTCTTAACACCCAGCAATGAATGTGAGAGGCGACACAACAGTGCACATTAGAGGACCAGAAACCTTATTGAACGCACCTTCGGATTACTGAAAGCAAGATTCAGATGCCTCCACCGCAGTGGAGGTGCCCTCCAGTATACCCCCATTACAGCATTCAAAATTGTTGTTGCATGCGCCATCCTGCCCAATATTGCCACCCGACGTGGGCTACCTCTCACCCCTGCAGACCCAGATCCTGAGGATGAAGAGCAAGAGCAACCACATCGCCATCATGGGGATCGGAGTATAGCTAATCAAGGCAGACTGAGACAGGAACACATCGCAAACCAATACTTTGGAAGGTACGTGTCAACTCCAACCATACTCACCTACTGACCAAAAACTCCATTTGTTAAGTGGAACAAAAAAACTATTTAATATGTGCATAAATACAACTATTTACAATTACTAACTGTTAATGGTTATGTAAATGCAAACCATGCATAGGGCACATTGCTGTCATGTGCCATATCATCAGGGACAGGGTTATGTCTATGTCCTACGGCCGCCCCTGCCAGCCTGGCTGGTCCCTGGTGGTTCGGCAGTGCTCTGCCTGGTACTCCCACTCCGGAGCACCGTAGTGTCACTGGCAGAGACACTGCTCACTGTAGAGCCCTCCTCGCTGTCCTGGGTTGTGTCCCCTGTTCCCCTGGACAGATGCCGTGCCTCCATTAAGTCAATCACGTGTGTGATCCAGCCCAGGCCCCTAGCCACATCCCCTGCAAAATGGCCCATTTCGACTTGGAGGCCAACTGTCCTTCTTGACAGGCCAGTGGTGTTCACAGCCAGTCTGCCAATTGATGTGGCCATCCTGTCAAGCCTCTGTAGCAGCTGACGGTCCCTGCGCCGCCCACCCTCGCCCTGTGCCAGTAGTCCTGCCACCAGATCCCTCATGGACAGGGCTAGGTCCCCAGTGTTTGTGGCAATAGAGTCTATTCGGGAATTTAGCTGCTGTATGCTGGCCTCGTTGTTTCTGACAAAGCGGTGCAGCACACCACTAATCCGTCCTAATATATTGTTTTGCAGGCGCTGACCACGGAGCAGCTGTGCCTCGCTGTTGGTGGTAAATGGACGGCCGGACGCAGCCTGCAGCCCTGCTCTCCTGTACCTGCGTCGCCTGCACAGCGGTGGCTGACCTGTGTGCTCTACTGTGCCACTCCTGCCTGTTGCTGGCGCAGCCTCCTGAAACACAGTTGCAGCAGGTGTGGACATCACAGGTATGGTGTTGGTCGTGCAGGTGGGAGTGGTGGCAGCTCCTGTGCTGTCCTCATGGGGCTGGCTGCTGTGGGTTGTGGAGGTGTCTTGTGGGAGACCTGTGGGACATGGGGAACAGACTGTCAGTGTCTACTATCTGTTGCACACTTCCTAATAAACAATTGCCTATGAACTGCCTACTTGACTACATTTCCCATAATGCATCATTCTGGTGTTTGCTACCCTGAAATGGAGCTATCTTGGTTGAGCATGCCCCTGTGTACATGGTGGGTGGGGGTATGGCATTGACAGGGGTACAGGCATATCACATGGTACTCACTGGTTGATGTAGTGGGCTCAGAGGTGTCCAGATCTCCAAATCCTGACACTGCCTCCTGCTCCAGGGTCTCCTCCACCCTTTCTTCCAGGGGTGTGGGTGGTGGTACAAATGATGGTCCCCCTCCTGTGCCTCTCATCTCCCGGAGCCTTTCAGCCACCCTCTCCTTGGTCCGGGAGCGGAGGTCATACCACCGTTTTTTTATCTCTTCCACACTCCTGTGGCTCACCCCCAGGGAGTAAATTTTTTCTTGGATCTCCTGCCAGAGTTGTTTTTTGGTGGCCTCTGGCACATTGAGGGCTGCCTTTCCGAATAGTTCATCATAGTGCTGACAGCATTCGTCTGTCAGCACCTCCAGCTCCTTCTCTGAGAATTTTAGTTTTCTTTTTCTAGGAGTTTCTTCCATTGTAGCTGCTGTTCTGTCTGTTTGCAGTGTAGCAGTTGAAAATGGGTGTGGTCCTCCCTCCTCCCAGGTGTATTTGTAAACTTCCTGGCTGTGATGTCATCATCATGTGCCAGGAAGTGTTTCCAGAGTGTTCTGGAGTGGTTTCTGGAGTGTTCTGCAGCGCCTGCAATCAATTTACATGGTACTCGCAATTTGCGACACCCACTCGCAAATTGCGAGTTCGTTTTTTGCGCGGTCGCAAAAAGCGACCTCACAAACAGCGGACTCGCTATATGCATTGCGACTCCGGGTGCGAGTCGCAAATTGTACACTGACATTGTACCTGCATTTCTATTAGCGACAGGCAATTTGCGAGCCGCACATACTCGCAAATTGCTAGTCGCTAATTTTTTTGTACCTACATCTGGCCCCTTATGTTATATTATAAGGATTTGTAGAGCATGCTGATCACCCGAGGGATATCCAGACACGAGAGTAAATTAGACAGCCGATTTTGGCTCCTAGTTGAATGGCAGGTCTTCAGTTTGTTGCAGAATTCAAGAAGGAATGGGGAGGGCCTGATGTGAAGTGGAAGATCATTCCAGAATTTGGCGGCAGTGTAGGAAAACGAGCATCAAGCTGAGTCCAGTTGGCTGGTGGGTTGGTGGAAATTGGGGCAATGGTTAAGGTAGGAAAGATTGTTGAGACTTTGTATGGGTGAGTAGCTTGAATTTGCTTATGGATTGGTGGCCAGTGTAGCTCTCTGAGGTGGGCCGTGATGTGTGTGTTGCGGGGATGTTGAGGATGAGTCTGGCAGTGGCGTTCTGGGTGATCTGGCATCTTTGTGTGAGTTGATTCATGATACCAGTGTAGAGTGTGATGCTGTATTCTAGTCTGCTCATGAGTGCCTGGGTGATATTGTGTCCAGTGTCAGTGGGGAGCCAGTGGAATATTTTTTTCAGAGCATACGTTGAAAGAGGATGCAGGAGAAGTTGACAGTGTTCACTTGTTTAGCCATCGTGAGCCTGTTGTTCATGATGCTGCAGAGGAATTAGGTGTGGTTGGTGGGTGTGGACGTGAGTCCCAGGTCTAACAGATGCCAGGAGGAGTCGCATGGAGAGCTTTTGTTCTAAAAAATCAGACTTCAGGTTTATCTGTAATGCTATTTAGGCAGTTGTGTTTCATCCAGGTTGGTATGTTAGACATGCAGGTGTTGAGGTTGGTCCTGGTGGTGTGATTGTTGTTTATGATGGTGAGAATGAGCTGGGTGTCATCTGCGTAGGATAGAATGTTCATTTCATGAGATCATATGACGTGGGTGAGTGGCCCCATGAATATGTCTAAGAAGGTATTGCTCACGCTGAGCGCTGTGGTTTCTCCTTTGCCCTCTGATGGTTCAGATGCCTTCAGTTGTGGCAATGAGATCAGTTTCCATGCTGTGGTTATTGAGGAATCCAGACTCCAAGATTTCTAGTTGGTGGTGTTATTCGAGATGGAGGGAGAGTTGTTTGTTGATAGTTTTCTCCAGGACTTTCAATGGGAAAGGCAGGAGTGATATGGGTCTGTAAATGCTGATCTCTGTTGGGTCTGCCATGGGTGTTTTCAGGAGAGCTATGATTTCTGTGTATTTTCAGCTATCTGGAAAGGTTCCACTTTGAATGGATGTGTTGATGATAGTGGTGTCGTGGGAGCTGATCAGAGAAGATATGTTGGGGGCAAGTGTCAGTGGGGGCCCCAGAGTTGAATGTTCTCATGATTTTACCGTGGTCTTCTGGGGTGAGGGGTTTCCAGTTTACGATATGTTTACGATATGATGGTACGATTTGGCATTGGTGAGCAGCTGGTTGATGAGTTCTTATGTCTTGTATTAGGGGCCGTAGTTGCTGTAGATGTTGAGGATTTTGTTGTGGAAGAAATTGGAGAGGTTGTCGCAAAGGTCATCTAAAGGGGTGATGGAGTTGGTTGCAGCTTTGGGGTTGGAAATTCTTTGATGATGTTGATTAGCTCTTTGGAGTTATTTGAGCTGTATTCCAATCTGAAAGCTAGGGCTGTTTTTCTTACCTTGTTAAGTTGGGTATGGTATTTACTGAGCGTGCAGGTGTTTTTTTGCGGTAGTGTCCCGACTGGTCCTCCATTTTCCCTCCAGCTGTTTCAGACGTCTTCTGTGTACCAGCTGGCTCATGTGTTGGTTCTTGAGTGTCTAGCTTTCTTTAGTGTGGCTAGGGTGTCTGTGCTGGTAGTGATCCAGTTGTTGAAGGCTTTGACATTGACATTCAGGTCGCAATGACATTTGGTTGGTGGGCGGTGAGCGTGTTGGTCCAGTCTGTGTCCTTTTTCTTGTTTCAGCTATGTCTACTGTTGCAGGTAGTCTTTTTTTGCGAGGCCCGAGGCTGGGGGAATTGTGCTTATGGAAGTGTCCCATCATCAAGAGCAGCAAATGACTGCAAAGCCATGGCTATGCCAACCGGAAAGGTTATGATGCTCTAGCCAGTCTGGAAATACCTAATGCAGGAGCGATGTGTTATTCTGTTGAATTCAGAAGAACCTGTATTCTGACCAGCTTATCTTCCATGATCAGAGATCCAGAGACAAACTGTTCTCCAAAGAGTGGAATTCATTTTCCAAAAAGAGGCTGTGGTGCCTTGCCAATGTCTGCTTGCCAGAGACATTTATGGTGTATACTATTCTTTTAGCTCTGAAACCTTAAAGAGGTGAGACATTATGTGAGGAGTCTACCAGGAGAATCTGGACCCCATTAATGCAGGGAGTCTGCCTTATCTTTGCTGTATAGTGGGTGAATAATACTTTAAGTTCCATGCCCTGTAATTTGGCATCTCCTCTGCTCCAAGAGTTTTAACCAAAGTATATCTCCAGCTGCTGCTTCCATTAAATTACAAAGAATACAAAAGTGTCTGTACCTTAATGATTGGTCAATTTCTGTTCCTTCTTTTTTCAATACAAAAACCAGCCTGGAGAGAGTCTGCAACAGTCTGAAAAATCAGCCAGCTAGAAATAATTTTATAAGAACCCCTTTCAAAACCCAAATTGGCTATGTGTTCCTTCTGGTGGCAAGAAAGATTTTGTTGCACATCCACTTGAGTCAGCTGCTGGAACTTCCACCTGTCCTAACCAGATCTGGGTTCAGGTTACAAGACCTAAGTGTAGCAACAGGCCTATCATAACTGGAAGCCCCTGTTCCATCACCTGTTGTCCAGCTGGCCTTTGGAACAAGAAAAGGCCATATTTAGAGTTTAGCGGAAAGGGTACTCCATTGCAATGCTGATGGAGTACCCTCTCCACCAGACCGAAGGTCCACTTGCCTCCAATAGATTCTGACAGACCCTCATTATGAAGACACTACTCCGTTTCTTCCACCTACGACAGCCCAACAGAGTAATGGCTTTCAGAGGTTTAGTCATTTGTTCATCACCATATTCAGAGAGACAAATGACAAGCTTTCACTGTCCATTACCGGCAGGTAAAATCTGGTGCTAGCTGCAAACTGCACAGTGGGAGAACTCCAATAGTGAAGTGGGAGGCATTTTTTTTATTTTCAAAAACCAAGTTTCATTTTGAGATTTTGTTTTTGAAAACAAGAAAAAATGTTGAAAGTTTGACTTATGCCTCTGTCTTGTTGATGGAGTGGTCCATAAAACCTTCATTGCATTTACTGGAACCTCTATGATAGCAGTTCCTGAAAATGCAGGAAATATCTCCTGGACCGGCAGACATCTCTAAATTTTGAGTACTCTTCCTCTGGCAAGAACAAAGCACTCCGCCATGCCAATGTACATAATCTGTCTGCCAAGCTCTGAATCAGGCCCAGAATTATAAAAAAAAAATCTAATTTCAATAAATGCAAAAATATCACAGAATCTTCAGCGGTGGTTATAAAAGGACAATCTTCAGAAAGGGATCCATTAAGTCCCACAAATGCCAGCCACTGGGAATGGGAAGCAAGTATGGAGCGGGCGCAACAGAAAGATCATGGTCATCTTCAGAGAGGTACTCTATATCATGTTGGATGAGTTATTTACAACTCTACTAGTCCATGAACGTTTTTCTGAATATATAAAGGGAAGAGCAGTAATCCCAACAGTGACGCGAGTGGTGAAGGTGTATGTGAATTGCCAAGTTGGGACAGAAAAATCAGCCTTGGCTCAAGTAGCCACATATTCCTAAATTCATATTTTGAAAGCAATCAAGTTCCAAGGAAGGGGAGAGTGCGCAGACAGACTGACTCAGTCGAGATCCTCCAACATTGTTTTTTTAATCAGTTGATGTAGGAAGTTATTCAATTTATAATTGTCCGTGTCGGTCAACCTATTTGCCTTCCTCGCCAGTGCTGTTAATTCCACAGTTTTGCACAGAAACCTGGTGCCCAAAAGCTTGGGCGATAGATGTCCTAAGTCTGCTTTGGTATGCTTTATACATTTCCCCCACTTACCTCCTCTCAAGGCTCCTATCATTTCATGTGCAAAGGCTCCACAGTTCTACTAACCTACTATTAAAATGCAGTTTTGTGAATACTAAAAAAGTGTAAACTTTCATAAACGTGTAAGTTTCCCCTTTTGAATCAGGCCCTCAGTGTTTCGAAGGGACTCCAAAAATACGCCCCCTTCACTACACCTGCCTAAGAACTGAATGGTTGTATCATTCTTGTATGCCAATGGTAAGCCAAGATCATCTCGAGGTTTGCAGTATACAGATGTGTCTCCACTTTCATGTATTGTATACTATAAGTGCCAATAAAAATATGTTTTAAAAACAATAGTGTTTGTGGTCATAGCAGAGTGAATGAGTGTCTAACTAAGCATCTCAGCCTCCGCTACAGCATATGTGGCTACAATGAGCCTCATACAGGTGAGCATAAGAGGTGATACAGAACAAATGGGGCAGAATATATGCAGTTATGATGTTGCAGTGATTATATAAGGTTATGCCTGAGCGTTTGAAGCTCTGTGCACACATATGAAGATGAAATTGGTCAGTGGTTCCCAACCTTTTGACTTCTGTGGACCCCCACTTTATCATTACTGGAACCCAGGGACCCCCACTGAATCATTATTGGAATTCGGGGATCCCCCACTGAGTCATTACTGAAAGCTGGGGACCTAATCTGTTAATATTATTTCATTTTCTAAGCAGTTGCGGACCCCCAGAGGAGGCTTCGTGGACCCACAGGTGTTCCAAGAACACAGGTTGGGAACCACTGAACTAGGAAACAGGGATCACCCCTTGACAATCCCCTTCACAATGAGGTTATAACTGCAGTTCTTTTTATTGGGCAAATGATATATGATGGTTACACTTGATATCATGGTTGCACCTGTACTTTTGAGATTGAATATACAAAGGTGTTCTTTGTCATATGTGGCTGAATCTGGAATCAACTGACTGTACCTGACTTATAATATATGTCACTCAGGCACTCTGATTTCTCTTCCCTCTTTATTGATGTTTGTTACCTCTTGTGGATCCAAAAAAACACTGAGTGGACAACCTACTTCCAAGGTACACATATGAATTCGGATCAAGGATATAAGAGATAAACTATCAATGCTGTAAAGGGACTTTCCGAGATAGTCAGAGCTGGCAGCATAACACATATTATAACAAGCATTGTCAAAACCAATATGTCTGGTGTTGGCTTTGGTTTTGTCAATGCCTGCTTTGTTTTTCATTGTTTTTGTAAAACATTATTTTTGCAGAGCTGCCTGGGTTACACCGGTATAAAAAATAAACACTGGACTAAAGTAAAAATATATCTTGGTCTCACAAACACATTTTACTATAGTAGTCCCTGGCACTGAAGGGAATTGCTTTACATGGATGTGCTTTCTTATGAAAGAGCAGAATGCCATTAGTCACAGAGAAATTATCCAATGCTGAACAAGGGTGACTCATCGCTGGATGCTGTAGCTGTAGTGGGCAAAAGAAAATTGTGAATGACACAACAGACCAATGGAGGAACAAAGCTGGCAGGAAGTCCCTGTAAGTAAGTATATCACATATAAATTAGTTAAATTCAGACCTAAAAATGGGTGTCTGCCTCTCACATTTCCTCATCCATCACACCACTCGATGGTGATCACACACTACAGGGGAGCATTTCCCACATAGGCTCAAAGCAAAAACAACACTCTTCCAACCACCCACTCATATGGTGTGGCATGTGAACAAGTCCTTCATCGTCCCACACAGGGGTAGAAAGTGCTGTTCAAATACTATACTACAAGGCAATACAATATCAATAAAATATATTAAATGGTTACTTGACATCACTTGAATGGGCTTCTGAAGCAACCAAGAGACTGGATTATTGGGGAAGGAGAATCTTTTCTTCCATTCTCCATAACTGTAATTTGAGGAAAGTAAATGAAATGAAGACCTCTGATATGCCAATTAGAAACGCACAGTTAGGGCAGAGAGAGGCGGTTCCCAACGCTAGGCATATCCATCACCCAAGCTAAGTGTGGTTTGGTATGTGCAGTCATCTGACATTAGACAAACCAGCTTAGTTCATTCTCTAAACAGTTTTTGTAATAATGTGCAGCACTGGAGAAAATCAAAACCATTTTTAGAGTTCTGACACCATTATTGCATGTATTGTGATTAAAGCAATTGTTAGGTACTCTCTGACATTAAACTGTAGTGTAAACGTTCTGTCCTTAACTGAGAATCTTAGACCAAACTGGATGCCGTTGACTCTTATCTGCATAAAGAAAATGGAAGAATGGGTGGAAAGGGTGGAATGGGTGGAAAGGGAAACGTTGTTTACCGCACCGTTGCAGGAGGCAAAGTGGGAGAAAAAGTATTTGACTCTGAGTACTAATTGAAATGCAAGGCTGTCAGCTCAAATTTTCCTTTATTATGGAAACAAACTAATTTCATAAAAAGTTGTTTGGGGAACCAAAGGAAGCCAATAGTGATAAAAGGTGGAAAGAGATTTTAAGGTCGTGAAATGCAAGGACACTGAACCCTAAAACTGAAGTATTGTGAGTATTGTGTGTTCCTACAATACACCTGCAAACTCTCAGTCTAAGCACTTTAGTTGTGCATGCAAATCAATCAGCGGCAGCTCCTTCGCAATGGTGAAGGAGCGTTGCCCCAGCCAGCAGCTGAAAAATAAAACAATATTTGTTTACATTTTCTAAGTGCTGGCTCTGAGCCAGCATGTGCATGGAGGTGCGGGGCTGAGCCATGGGAGGAGTAGTGGAGTGCGCTAAAGTGTGCATATCTGAGAGACATGCACACTTAGGTTTCTCCAAGCCAGCTGTATTTGACTCCCAGGTTGGGGAAACAGCACAGGCTCCCTGTGCCTGAGTGATCAGTAAACCAGCCCGCTCAGGCCAATCTCCACGCTGTTCTCATGCTTGGTAATAGCAAGAGAGCAGGACCGGGATTGCACAGAGAGTCTCTCAAGGTGCTGGGACCAGGAGCGCGTGGTTGCCGTCAGCACCAGGTATGTTATTATGTTAAAATCCTTCCGCGCCCCGGCCCTGCAGGCGTCACCCCCACACTCCGTCCACCGGCAATACCAGTAAATTAATCGACACCTCTGATTAATTGTTTGTAAGAGGGAGTGGTATCTTTGATAAAGATAGCATAAGCCTCAGACCCCCTGGCCCAAGCGGCAGGCCTGCGGGTTCATTAAAATTTGAGGCAGAGTTCTGGCCAAAGACACTGCACTCTATTATTATACAACTAATATATATGTGATTAATAGACCCAAAACAGTCGCCAACTATATTTAAAGGTTTTATTATGAATTAACAATAATGGGGTTTATAGCATTTCACCATTTTTGTGAGTTTCCAGTGCTCTGTTTATCTAGGAATGAAAGCATTGCTCTGTTTCCCTGATAAAGTAAAACGAGTGTTCACAAATATGTTTATTCTTATGATTGATTCAAAAGAAGGACCTTTGATGGATAATTTCTGTGTGTGAGAGACACGTTAATTTGAAAGGTTTAGTGGATGTATTAATCATTCTAACAAAGACAAACCTCAAATTAATTGACATGGCTTTGATCTTGCTATTATAAAGTAAGCAAATCTACAATATTGTTGAGTCTATTTTGCATCAACCTAAGTGCACCCACAATTTATCACATATCATATATTTCTATGAGATTTGAAAATGTATCACACGTTAGGGTTGCACTGAGGGCCTCATTTGCAATGTCCTAGCGGCATACTGCACCAAGGGATCATCATTATTTTGTGTGCCGGCCTTGCATGGCTTTTCATGGCCCTGTAAATATGGCCCCCTTTCACGCATAACTCTGCATGAAAGGGGCGTTCCATGGGTGTCGCTGTGGGTGTTTTCACACAACACCCATGGAACCTGAATGAATCTGTTGCATTCCCAGACTGACAAGGCTGGGAATGCATCAGATTCCTATGCCACCTCAGGCGCAACAGAGAGAAATAACATTATTTCTCCCCGATTTTCCATTAATGATTGCTTATGTGCAGGGAGGTGTCCCTTCCTGCACATAGACAATCTTACCTGTAACGCAGGTGGCCTTTCACCATGGTGCAAGGCTTCCTGCGTTGGTGCTAGTCAGCAGTTTGTGCACCAGCACCAAGGAAAGTACAGGGATGTGTCATATTTTTGTAAATACTACGCATCCCTGCACTTTCAAAATGACGCAGCGCAGCAAGCTGGCGTGCAGTGCCACGCTGCGTCAGTTCCTCGTAAATGGGCCCTGAATGTGGCTGTCCAGTTCACATTAGCCCACAGTGACTGAGCAGTATACTCACTGTTCAGCAGAATGAAAAGTGTCTTAAGTCCTGGTTGGGGCTCACGTTTAAGCCCATCCTACAAGAAAGAAGACCCTCATGTGCCAACCCCTCAAAAATGCAAATTGATTGCTTTTTGGGCTCAGAAGGGAAACACTTTGCTAAACTACCATTAATGGAGCTGTTGACTTTGGCGAAATAAATACTTTACTACCAATCACACATACCAGTATTAGAGATGATTGTGAGGAGGAGGAATTTTTGATGACCCTGTGAGTATTAGCAAAAAAACTGTTTTTGAACAAAAATCTTGGTGTTATGTCTGCTACCTGGGACCTCATTGGCATCACATAGAATTGAACAAAACATCTTGTTGTACAAATTCAGTGCTATGAGAATTCTGAATCCCATCTTGAAGGCAATCCGACTGTTAGACACAAACATGTGAGTGTGTATTGAAGTTGGAGAGGGGGAAAGAATTTTGCAAAGAAATCACCCACACCAGAGACTGAAGCTCACACTCCCTACTTATCTTGTATACAGCTGACCTGAGATGACAAATTGCCCGCTTCAATTCAGGGCTGGCATAGTTGGCAGATATCACAATCCATCTTTTACAACACACTGTTAATACTGTTATAAAAGATCGTTCGTTAGTAGATCTTCAACTACCATTTGAGCCAATTTGGTTTACAATGAGTAGAGAAATCTGCAAATGAAGGTTTTTAAACAAAAAGTATGGTGCTTCCAGTGCTTAATTTGTAAATAAAAACGTGCCGGTTCCCAGCGCTCTCCTCTGAAACACGTGATGCTGCATTTAAATATGCGAGCACGGAATACTGAGGCAGCGTAAGCGGGAAGCCATCTCGGGCCTCTTCAATCCATTTACAGCCACTCCCTGCCCCTTCAGCTCACTCTTGCAGCTTTTTGCTTTCTCCCATTGTGACGCTTTTTCATGCTTCTTTTCCTCCATCTTTTCCATATATGTCTTTTGCTCGCAGTAAATGCTTGAGGCTCAAAAATAAGTGCCGGTGCCCCACACCGGAAACCACTGGCTCAAATTAAGCACTTGGCGCTTGCTTGCTTGCTAAAGAAGTATAACCAAACGGTCAAAAGGGTCGAAAATTGATTCTGTCCAATGCTACAACTATATAGGTTTAAACACATTTGATAAGAAAGTCATATGGCACACAAAATATAATGAAACATAAGGTGTTAAGTCTTTCATTTAGAATGAAACCATGATTAACTTTTGTGAAGATGTAAATATGCCATGACCAAAGGTTGTCAATTCTAAATGTGTTCTTGCACTTATCTATAGTACTTTTACATGGAGAGGAAAATGGTTAGACAAACAATCATGAAAATGTTTTCAATTATTCATTATTCTGCCACAATCTGTAGCCAATCGCAAATTAGATTAGAGTTTGATTTTGTTAGTTTGGACTATGTTGCGGAGATAGGTTTCATAAAATCCATGCTAGATTATGCACTGCAGAAAATTCGTTATTGAAATTCTTGCTTTGTAACAAATTAAAGGATAGCAAAAATTATAACCCTTGGCCATTTTTTCTAATTGATATTTCACACAAGATGAGCTTTGAAATGTATCACCTAGCCTGGTAAAGGAACATATTTAGGCTTCCTTGTTATCAGTTTCTATCTGTTGTGAATTCCGATGGGGAGTGATTCACTGTTTCTCAAAGTTTTAAAAAAACTGTAAAAATGAACGGTTAGCAGTGTATCTACTCTTTTTGGTTCTATAAAATCACAGGGATTGAGCTTTTTCAGTGCTTATAAAAATGGCTTTTATTTTCTTCCTTTGTTAATTTGTTTTATCAAATATTCCTCCCTCCTTTCCTGCTCTTAGCTCAATTCTTTAAACCTTTTCTTTTCAGTTTGCCCTTTTAAATTAATTTCATTTTTTTTCTCTCACTTCCCACCTGTCTGGTTTCCTAGTGCTCGAATCCCTCTTTCCAGCAGTCCAGTTCCACCCATTACATGATGTTTTAAAAACAATCTTTTTGTTAGAAACATAGCAAGCAGTGAACAGGCAAGTAGGTCACATATTATCATACCTTGACATGGCCTAAAAAGTACAGATTGCACCGTAGTGAGTCTTACCTGCTCCATCACCCCTCCGCTACTCTGCCTCTCAGATTGCAACAACTGAATTATTTCAAGTAGATGGAAAACACCCTGACTAGTCCCAGCATGGGAAGCAATGAGAACTTCTCTGTAGTCATTCCATTTCCCCCAAATGTATGTCCATTTCTGAACACAGCCACGGCTTTCATATGCCACCTTCTTGGCCAACATACACCAATCCATGTCCGTTTTCCAATCTCGCACTTGTGGTACCTGTGCCGCCCCCCAAAACCAAGCAATATTACATTTGGCTACTGCCAGACCAGGGCCATCCAAGTTTGCTCCATACAGTTTAAGTCAGTTGCATCCCAGACATTTAATAGACACCATTTAACTGAAGTTGCCATATTGCTCCCACACACGTTCCTCATGCATGCACCCACCAGTTTCCAAAAGTGTTGTGTCATGGAGCAACTCCAAAGAATGTGAAAAGGTACCTTGATGTCTGCACAGCCTACAGCAGATTGTGTCCATTGGCCTTCCCATTCTCACCATGGTGGTACATGCACAGTGAGACCTGTGGAGAATTGTCAGCTGTGCAAGGAGGAACCCCGGCCTAATGGCTATCTTCCTCAGGAAGGCCAGGGCTTCAAGCCATTCCTCACTATCAAGACCCTTCCAGTCCTGGCCCCATCACTCCCACAAACTCTGGAGCATGTCCGGTGAGTTATTAATCAGTTGTTTGGATGTGAGGGAAGTCGCTTTGCAGGGCATGGGGTCGTCCAGAAAATGATCCGCTAGGGGTGAGGACTCAGAGACCGCCTCTCCCCTGCGTGATGCAGCCTAGAGTGTGTGCCTCAGAGATCCCCCACCCTGGAGAGTCTGACTAGATCCCACTTTGCAAATCCGGGGTGCATCCCAGAGTGCCCGGTGCCTCTGATTCCCCAAAAGGTGTGGCCATAGTCATCCTGCCTCTCCTGCCAAGAACGTGAAGTGCTGTCTGCCGAATGCGGATCGTTAGTGCTGTTGGACCTCTGGGGTAGACACGGAATGGGTTTGCATATAGGGCTCTAAGGTATCCCCTTAGTTGTATGTTTGAAATGTGGGATCATCAACTATGGTATGTGCCCAGCGATTAATGGTGGTGAGTTGCACCGCCCAATATTATTTTTGGATGTCAGGAAGGGCGATCCCTCCATTGTACCATCCCCTAGTCAGTTTATTAAGAGCTATTCTTGCCCGGCCCCCATCCCAAAGTAGTGTCCTAACCTCACTCTCTATTGCTTTAAAGTAAGTCACAGGGACCAGATAGGGTGTGTTGCACAAGGCATAGAGGAAGTGAGGTAGGTCCATCATTTTGAAAAGCACCGCTCTGCCCAGAAGAGACAACGGTAAGGACCACCAGTGGTGGCAACAGGTTTTTTTCATAGAAGAGAACTGGGTCAGTGGTGACGGGAATTCTGAGTTATCGGGACTCATCGTTAGCGATTCTAGTCTTGCATCCCGAGGCAGTCTCGGCGTCCAGTCAGGATATAAATTGCGGCATTCATGACTGCTGCAAGACGCATAGACAGCCTGCAGCGGGGAGTGGTTGGTGATACCTCTGTCCAAATGACGGACTTCTCAGAATCTAGGGAGTTGGTCTGCCAGGGTGAGGATATCGTCAATACGCGAAAGGCTACCATGGGCCCCTGAGTAGTATGTGAATTGCTGTGTCGTTTGATTGAGTGTGCGCCATACATCAATCAGTCCCAAGGCTGATAGGAAGTAAGCAAGTGGGCACTGCAAGGATGCCGCCTGCCTGGGTGGCCAGCAGCCCCTCTCATCACAGAGTATCATGTTAAAAACCCCTCCCATCAGGTAGGCTGAGCAGGACAAGCAGGTCAGAAGGATGTCGTGGGGTTGCGGCGAGACCTAGGTGGATACAATATTGATAGTTATGCTCTCCCAGATCTCCATTAGGGCCACATTCGCCCTTGAACATCGGGCCATGTGTGGTGGATGGTAAGCGGGAAAAAAAAATTCAGGATCCCCACTCCCCTGGAACTGGTAGTATATCCCACATAGCAACCCTCTACTCCTGTCTAAAGCCTGGCATGCACTGCTCATAAGATGTGTCTCCTGTAGGAAGACGGCATCTGGAGATTGCCATTTTATAAATTACAACACCACCCCTCTTTTAATTTTGTCCCCCAGCCTGTCAACATTCCAGGACAGGAGACAAAAGTGTACATTGTTTATCGCGGTGGCAATGTGTATGTGTAGGTCATGGGTGCATCACGTGTACCCCCCTTCCTCATCCAGATCAGCAGGGAGCCGGGTTTCAGTAGCCCTTGTCAGTGACACTCTACTATGAAATGCTTGCTGTAAACAAAACCAGACTAAGCTCTCTCAGAGCCTGTTTAACTACAATGAAGCATCTGCCTAATTTTTTAACTTTGAGCATAAAGTCTGGGAAAAAATGAATGTCTGCATTGTCCAATTTGACAGGCGGGACGATGCAGAATGTCTACAGGATTACATCCCGGTCGCAGAAGTTGAATGTGTGGGCAATAATCGGACGAGATAGCGCTCCAGATTTTGGCGGGGCTCCCAGGACTCGATGGGCCTGCTTGGTTGAAAAACAGTTGGAGAGGCCCTTGGTTTGTAACTGTTGTAGCATAAGGTCTTCCACAAATAGGTCCACAGATGGACCCTCTGTTGGTTCTGGCACCCCAATTATACAAACATTTTTCCTTTGCGAACAGCCTTCAAAACCCTTAAACTTTCCCTCTAGGGCAGCCATGATCATGCTCATGTCTTTGACCTGCTTCTTTAGGGTTGTTGTTTCTGCTCAGAGGGTGGAGAGCAAGTCCTCTGCCTTCTTCATCCGAGGTCCCATGTTGCGTAGGTCTGACCTCATCAGAATGGCTTCTGTGGAGATGAAGTTTTGTATCAAGGGATCCATGAACACCCTGCACCTCTGTCATAATGTATTTAAGGGTCCGTCACCTTCGCTGCAGCATTGCTCGGTGGGCTCCACTGCTCCTCCACTATAGCTGCCTTAGCCTGACTCTTAGGCAAAGTTAATTTATACAACTTTGTTTGGCCTCAAGTTATTGTCCCCGGATATGGGAGCCACTGTGCTCTGTAGTGGTTTAGAGAAAGTGGGGGAAGGGGAGGGCACAGTGATAATCGCCACCGCCAGCCAAGTTGTCCAAACTAAGTTTAGTGCCCCACTGCAGCCTGTAGGTTTTCCCTCCCGTTGCACTCACTACTCCTCCATCACGCCTCGCTGGCAATTGCTGAAGAGGAGCCGTGGGGGGCAAGGATGCTGGATATCTGCTGCACTATGTCTCAGTCCCTAGCATTGTTTGGAGTCTTGACCACTTTAACGTGGGAGAGAGGACTCCGCCACACAATTGCACTGGTGTCTATTGCAGGTTTTCGGGGACTATGGTCTCTAGGTACCGCACTGAGGTGCTGGCATGGATGCAACAGAGGTGCCAGTTTTTGTATAAGGGCCTCCCCCGAGGCCATTAAAACACTATGGTAGTCTGTGTCTGGGGGCAGCAGCCAGTGTCACCGCCCAGCAGTGAGGTAGTGGGGCATAGATCATCCACAGATGTACACAGGCGGTCTTCTGGGGACCCTTTCCGAGTATGTAATGGGGATGCGTCAGCCTCTATCCCCTCCACAAGCTCCTTACTGTAAGTAACCCTGCCCGAAGAGTGGCGTTTGGCAGCACAAAGTCCCCTTGTTCTCCTCAGCAGTCCTTCTTCAGATGGTGCTCAAGACACAGCTCCTGGTAGGCTCTTTCAATCGTGCTGCCAGGTGAGTCAGTGATTGCTCGCAGGTCACCCATGTCTGCAGAGCTGTGGCAGATCAGAACAACCTTTTCCCCAGAATGGGTAGCAGTGCAGTAGTATTTGGGACAATCTTCTACTTAAGGGTCTGATGGGCTGCTTCAGTCCCACCCAGTAGTGGCTCGCTTCATGGTGAACATTAAATTTAAAATAAAATAAATACAAATGTACCTGCCTTGCTTCCTCGCCACCACTCCTTCCTGACAGGAGTCACAGGCTCCCAGCCTCTACTGCGGCCAATCCTGACGCTGCTGAAAGGTAGACTGGGAGCCTGGGCCTGCTCTCTCCAGCCCGGCAACACAGTGCCGGGCTGGAAAGAGCACAGTGCGCATGTGTGTTTGGCCGGCCCGAGACAGACGGCCAAACATACATGCGCACTGAGGGAAGTGCTCCTCATGGTGAGAGGATGAAGTGTATTTCGGTACAAATTGAGGGAGATTTGGTATTCCTGTCATGAGTAACCTTCTAATTACAGGCTCACTGGCAAAGGGGACAGATGATGTGTTGGATGTTATGAGTTAAGGCAGGTGGACTGTGGGAGCTCCAATAGCATGCAGACATTTTGCTCTGTGGTCAGCCACGCCCCCTACACCCATGACATGAATGTGCATTGATGGAGCTATGCTGGCACCTCATTAAGATTTGGTTGCATCAGTTAAAAGGCTAATGTTGAACATTTAACAATCCTTTTTGATGCTCTGTTTTTTAGGCAAATTGCAAAGGTCTGCTGAATAAAACTTTTCTACATGAGATATATATTCTGGGGGATGGAGCAACCCAGTGTAATACTGCCCGAGACACCAAGAAAGAATTGGGCTAACAAATGCATTATTACTGTCTGCTCTGGGCCTTTTCTTGCTCTACATTGTCATAGGGGAGAAGCCTGCTAACAAATAAATATGCATGCTGTAGCCATAGGGTCCTTGGGGATAGTATTTTGTGCTGCTGCATGAAGACGCAGCGGAGGTAGTAAAGAAACATCATGATCTGCAAAATGTTTTTAGTCATTTGCTTGTGCAGTTCACACTGGGAATGAAGTTTATTCTACGTGTTTGGACCGTGTCTATAGGAATTTGTGTTTATTTGAAAGCCAGAATAAAAATATCTAGGCATCAATTTTTACCCAAAAATGGAGGTGTGCCTTTGCTTATTTACAAGCCATGCCCCGATTGCCTTCCTGTGGGAAAGATAGGGCAACAGAACAAGGCACTTTGGGGCATATTTATACTCTGTTTGCGCTGAATTAGAGTAATGACATGTCTAGCGCCAAAATATTGGAGTAAAAGTCATTTTTTGCCTGTGGAACGCTACCTTGCGTCATTGAGATGCAAGGTAGGCGTTCCTGGTCAAAAATTACGATATGGCCTCAGCATCATATTTATTCCCCCATGCTAAAATCAAGCACAGGTGAACAGGGGCCTTAAATATAGACTCTAAGCTTGCTTAGATACCATGGAAAGAGCCCACAGGTGCCCTTCCCTAGCCCCAGGGACACCCCCACCCACACCAGAGGGACAGCGGAGGATGGGGGACCCCATCCCAGGTAAGTATAGGTGAGTAGAGGTAAGTATTTTCTTTATTTTTTGTACTGCCATGGGGGGGCCTAACTTAGGCCCCCCTACATGGCACTGGGCCAATGTCCATGCCCTGGGGACATATGTCCCCTGGGCGTGGCCAATGGGATGGGAGGCATGACTCCTGTCTTAACTAAAACAGGAGTCATGGCCATGGGGTTTTAACATCAGAAAATGAGGCAAGTCTGGTGAGAGGCATTATTTTTGCCTCTGCCCTTACTAGCGTCATCCTTTGATGCTATACCTCCTGTTCCCCCTATGCCTCCCCCACCCGGCTAACGTCCTTTTTTATGACACTAGCCAGACCTTACAGCCGGCTACCGTCATCCCATAAATATGACGCCCAGCCGACGTCTTAGGATGGCGCTAGCCAGCGGTATACTTTTTGACGCTAAACTGCGTTAGCGCAGTTTAGCGTCAAAAAGTATAAATCAGGGCCTTTATCTTTTTGTCTGTGCAGTGTGCACTGCTCTAGTGCATTTTCCATCTTGCAGTACAGACTGATCATAGCTCAATATGTTTCCATTAAATGTGGTTGTGGGGGTTTGTACATGTGGTGCTGAAAGTCTCAAGCTTTGTTTTGAGAAAATATATTCTAAGCTTCATTTTGACATAGAGACAGTAGTAATGAATAGTGAACTAGGTGATGCTGGGCCTGTTTCATCAACACACCCTGCTAGGAATAAATGATGAATCAGGTGAACTTGGGGCTGGTTCATAAACAGCCAATGTCACAGGCTCATTATGGGTGTGGGCACTAGTGGTGTGTGATATTCTTGCAGTTTGCTTTTGAGTAATTATGTGAAATTTTGACAAAATTCATAACATTATTTGTAATTAAGAAAAATGCAGAGCGATGATTTATTGTGATATTTTAGTGTAAAATGCATCCTTGCATCTATTTTTGACATGAGGATAAAAATCACACTAAAAAATTGAAAAATACAAAGACACTGCAAACAACAGACGCTTCTATTCTGCTGTTTGTGTGCATTCACTGCAAGTTTTTACTGCAAATAGCAGGTTCACAGAACCTTTTTACTGAAAATGGAGTGTAATTACACAATGTGGTGTAATGGCGTAATTTGGAGAATTTCGTATGCGTAACACAAACTTCCTAGAACTACACCAATTATGGTGGCACAGATAAAATTACGCAAGCACCTATTAAGACTTGTTTTTGCTGAATCTGTGCTGTTTTCATCACATAGAAACTGCAGAGCAGTGGTTTGCTTTTTCCTGTTACTGAGCTGTACTGTGTACAACTCATATACTAACACAGATTTCCTGAGTTTTTGTGCTACAAACAGTGCATTTTCTCCAATACTAACACAAGGACTCCTTCTGAGTCTGTGCATGGACACCAAAAATGTTCATGATATGGCCCCTGCTTTTCTGTATAATAAAATGCAGCTTCTATAGGCAAGTTTGGACTGAGGGACTGTCCAGAGTTCAGCTACTAACCTGCTGCCCTCTCTACAACAGCTTGAAGTAACAAGTCAGCCGAAACCATATGAGGTGAGTCATGCAAGAGTGGAAGTAGATCTTAGAGGATTGAGTCCTTGTGGATGGTCGCAAGGTCATATTAGGTGGGTTGTATGACACAACCACGCATGCAGGAACCACGCATACCTCAACAACGCGGTTAGAACCACAACTGAGTCTTTTCTATGCATGCCTTTACTACGCATGCCTACACAACAAATTTTGTTGTAAAAGTAAGCTTAGTAAAGGAATATGCGGAAACAGCATCTGTGGTTGTGTTATACAACCCCCTCTCATAACCAAAAGAAAATGCCCCCCCCCACCGGCCCTGAGGCCCAAAACTACTTCCACCCCTAAAAACCTACACCCCTAAAAACCCTGGTTCCTGTTTACATAATTAAACTACCCTGACACCCCCACCTGCCCTGAGCCCTAGAACCTCCCCACCCCTAAACATTAAACTACTTCAACACCCACCACCCGCCCTAAGCTCTAAAACATTCCCCCATCCCTAATAAAACTATCCTGACCCCCCACTCACCCTAAGCCCTAAAAAATAAACTACACTTACCCCCCACTCCTGCCCATAAAAAATAAACTACCCCGACACCCCCACCTGCCCTGAGCCCTAACACCTTCCCCAACCCCCAATAACTAAACTACCCCAACCCCCCACACACCCTAAGCCTTAAAAAATAAACTACCCGACTCTAAAAAATAAACCCCCATAAGCCCTAAATCCATACCTCACCCCTAAAAACTAACCCCAAACCCTGTCCCAGCCCCACTTACTTCACCGCGTCCTCTTCCGATCCTTCCTCCTCTCCTCTCCACCCTTCTCCCTCTTTCCTTAAACCTTCCCGTCCCAAAAAATAAACTACCCTACACCTCCCACCCGCCCTGAGCCCTAAAACCTTCCCCCACCCCTAATAACTAAACTACCCCGACCCCCCCACACACCCCAAGCCCTAAAAAGTAAACTACCCCGACCCTTGCCCCTAAAAAATAAACTTCCCCGAAACCCCTACCCACCCTAAGCCCTAAATCCATCCCCCACTGCTAAAAACTACCCCCAAATCCTGTCCTAGCCCCACTTACCTCACAGTATCCTCTCCCGATCCTTCCTGCTCTCATCTCCACACCCGTAGACCCCTATCTGCCTTAACCACGCATATGCGTGGTTTAGGCACATGCATGGCAGAGAAAAAGCCAGTCGTGGTTTAGGCAAGCATTGTTCCGCTTGCGTGGTAAACGTCTGTGTGGCTTGGGCCACATTGTTTAGGGCGTTTCCCTATTAGGTGTCTTACCTTGGCTAAGGTGGGTCATAGCAGGAGCATCCGTCACAGGAATGTGATTTAGTGGAAGGGTCTGAACTTCTACTGTTTGCCACCAGTGGATGCCAAGCAGTAAAACTGTGGCAAAACCCAGTGTTTTGTAAGTTCTACTGAAAAGAAAATATTCTGTTAAATGGTATTTTATCAGTCTACTGAAAACCACAAACCTTAAACATATGACAAATGCATTGAAATGAGACTACTGAAAGATATTTGAACAACACATAAAAAACAAATTTGAACTCTCATGTTACATGACTATGGTCCTCAATAATATGCAATATTGGGTTTACCTCAAGCTCAGATTCCTCGAGGTTCATAAAAGACTTGGGCCCTTATTTACAAGCACCTGCGCTGTTGGTGCGTCACTTCTTGTGATGCACCGGTTACACAGGCTGCACACCCATATCTACAAGGCCATGCAAAGCCACTTTGCATGGCTTTACATGGCCTTGTAGCTATGGAGTAAGGCAACGCAGTGCAAGTCGCTGCATTGATTATTTTGCATCAGTGGGGGGTTTTCATGGGTGCTGCGTGGGTGTTCCCATGCAACATCTATGGATTTTGGTGCATTCCTAGATTTATGGATTCCTAGATAAACCTGGGAATGCGTCAAAAACCTTTGCCTCCCAGGGGTGAAAGAGTGACGCAACAGGGAGAAATTCTTCAGCACACATAGAAGGAGGAAATCGTCTCCATTAATAGTTTTTGTGCAGGAAGGTGCCCCACAACACAATGCAGACAACCTTGCACCATGGTGGATTGCAGCAATTTCTTTCCCTGTGCAGGGGAGAGCACTGAAATGCACTGTATCTTGTATATACAATGCATTTCTGCACTTTCCTGATGGTGCAGGGTAGCAAGATACTTGCTGCACCGCCCTAAGCCATAGGCCTTGTAAATATGGCCCTTGACATTTTGGTTGGCTGTGTAGCTGGTATAAATTAATGATTTGTTAACAGAATTGTGAAATATATGGGAGTGTTTTGCAGGTGTTCACAAATGGGAACTTTTTTATGAACAATTGCTGGTGGTTTCATTGCTAATCCCATGATGTCAGAATAAACCATCAGTAGCAGCTGCGGCCAGGAATGGGTTGAGTGCACGGAGCGGGGGGCGCAGGGGTGCAATGAAAAAAAAAATGAACTTACCTGCCTGCCGCCTCCATGTTCGCCTCTCCAGGTGCCTCTCGTCTTCTTCCTCCCTCCCCACCCAATCCTGATGCTTCTCTCATGCTGTTACCAGCACGACAGAAGAGCCGGGATTGGCTTGAGCATGCAGAAATGCCGCTCAGGGAGGGGGTGGGACATTGCTCTTGCTCTCCACCCGGCTGTGCAACACAGCCAGATGGAGAGTTCTAAGTGCGCATGTCAGTTTGGCCGGCCTCAGACGGCTGACCAAACTGACATGCGCACTTAGAAGCGCACCACCACTCTTCCTCCACTTGTTGACATGGAGGATGCTGGCCCCACCCCGCCCTGCTGAATACTTTTATTATCCCTTTATTTTTCTGCTTTCAGCAGTGGGGCGACACTCCTCTACCATAGCGGCGGGGCTGCCCCTGTCAACCATGTTTTTATTTTTTGTATCTCTCAGAGTTAGTAACACACAAAAAATGTTAATTTGTATTTTGTATTTTTTCTCTTTTCCTTTTTGATTTTATCTTCATGATGTGTGATTTGACTGTGATAGTGTTTATTTATCTCATTCAATCATTTCAATTTACGGTTGATGATTTAAATAGTTTGTTATTTTTTAGTAATTACTGTAATTGTATTAATGTTACACTATACTACACAATGTCACTTCTGTGACCTCATCTATTCAGTGAATCAACATCTTTGGTCGATACTTGAACATTTTACATGCACTAAAGTTCAAAAAATTATATTTAGTTGTTTGATATAAAATCGAAAGATAATATTAGAACTCAAACATAAGTATGCAGTTAGCCTTACGTGAAAGCAAGAATGTTAGGAATAGAAGGGAAGGCTGAACTAAGACAAGTGAAACAGTCACAGATAGTGAAATCATAATTCATGAAAGAGGAAAAGACTGTGGTCTGTGCTACCTCACCACATTGTAGTAACTAAAGTGCCATGGACCCAATAGCTGTACAACCAGGGACCTCAAATCATCTTAGTGATGGAATTTGCACTTTAAAAGGAAATCCAAGGAGTAATCATTCAGGCTCCATGTATGCATCCGTAAATGTCCTGAGGATAAACTCATGGTGTGTTGTATTTCAACAGGCTTGTGGAGCTGGCCACGATTTAACAAAAACATTTTTACATTACCTTACACATCTGTACAGTTTGATGCACAGGTGGATAAAGTGATTTGTCTAGAGTCACATAAATATCGTTTTCGGGGCCGTGTCACACATACGTGGCATTTTTCTTGTTTGCGCTGGGTGCCTGGCGTAAACAAGGAAAATGCACCAAATTAGCAAGTATGTGCTGCCCACAGGGCAACCGCGGACTCACGTTGCCCTGTGGTCAGTGCATTTGTGTGAAAAATTGAGCGGCTGCTTTAAAGTCGCTCCGTGTTACACAGTGCAGGCAACCACCCGCCTGCACTGTGAATGGGGGATTAGAGATCCCCTTGCAGACGGGTGCAGCGAGTGACTACACCCGCCTGCAGGGGACGTCTGATGGGTCCATGGGACCCTCTTTCCCCCTCCAAGGGGCTGCCATCGGGAGGCATACTGACAGCTTCTTTGCCTCGACGCCCCCATCTATAATATGGCGTGGGCACATGGGGCTATGTCCTCATGCAAATGAGGGAACACCCTCTGGTGATAGCACTGGTGCTATTGGTATCACAGAAGGGGCCGCACAAGCGTCTGCAGCCCCTTCTGTAACACCAAAGTGCCCCGCTGGTGTGCAGAGCGGACGCACATGCCCGTTGCGCCTCTAGGGCACTTCTGTAGTACAGCCCCAGAAGTCGAAGCCTGTACTAGAACCCAGGTTTCGGGCAGGAGCTTAGCATCTAAAACGCATGGCTTCCCCAGCTTGATTATGAGCTTGTGGATGCAGTTCTTTTTCGCATCTTATGTATGAGACATAGCAGAGTCAATGTACTTTTCAGAATTTCTCATTAGGGAAATGCACTTCCTAATTCCCCAATTATTTTATTAGATTGTCGACTGATACAGCGCAATGTGCTGTGCTCTTCCTGCCTCGAAACCGGTTTAGTGGATATCTCCATGCAACATTTTATGTTTCTTTTAATCTATAAAGACTTCTTCCCAATTTATACTTTGGTTTGAAGACAAGAAAAAGAAGAATTGAGTCCACTGCACTCTCATTGCAAGAGAATACGTTTACCTAATGCAAGCGAAATGCAAACTGAGGGCACATTTTTCAGGGTTTGACTTGAGTAAATGAGTTTACCTTTGAAAATGCACAGGGGATTGTAAGTACCTCGGGTGCAATACAGATATGATACTGAGATCAAGAATGATGGACAACAAGCTATCAGCATGTTGGCTTCAGTTAGCCATACAACATCAAATAAAGTGTCGTATAGATTTGTCATAAGGATGGTGGTGCTTGCCTTTCCAGCATCCTAGGCTTGAGCTGACCATTTAAGGCAGCTTGGTAGTTATGCAGGTAGTTATTGTTCTGTTGGATATTTGGCTTTTCCTACTGTTGTGATCATGCAACCTACCATCCACCCCTGTGTAAGTGTGAAGATTCTGAATATTGTCTCGGCGTGGTGCATCACAGTGGATTTTCAGGCCTTTGGCCATCCGATTAACCCCGATTGGCCGAGTGGTACATTCTGATGTTTTTGTTGTCTTGTAGGACCTTATTTCAATTGAGGGTATACCTGCACTTTCCTTGTGGGAGAAATCTGGGGATTGTACACAATTTCAGGTCTTTGTGGCCTTTTTTCTGAAAGCTCAGTATCCAGAGGTCGGACTGCTGAACCGATGCTCTCCTCTCTTACTAGAGCATTACTTTTTAGGACAATGACTATCTCAGTCCTGCAGATTATGTTTTTGATCTTAGAAGAACCACATTGTTGATCTACCTCATCTTTTTATCCAGGTGGCATGTCTCTTTTTAACCACTGTTTTCTCCAAGGTCCCTGTACCAAAGAATATGTGGATTTTCTAGCATTCTAGATATTTTTATCAAGTGTTCCTCTTGAGTAGTTCAGGTATGAGGTCAGTAGTGTCATGCAGGCACAAACTTGCACGCCTAATGACCCTTCAGCCTGTAAATCTCAGAAAATGGTGTCTTCTTGTGTGTTTCAAGACAAAGGACCAGACAGTCTGGTTTTAGAAGGTAGGATGTAGATTGCTCTGAATGTGAGAGTGTGGTGCAGTGTAGATGTATGACCTATGCTGTGTTTTCGGTAACAATTTCTTAAATAGGGTTATGTTGTGTGTGGTTTTTGGTGTTTTTGAAGTGTTTAGTTTGTAATGGGGCAGTGCATTTATGATGTTCAGGAGAAGTGGGGCTGTGTTCTGTTTATTCTCTTTAGGTGAGATGGCTGAAATGCGTGTGGCGGACACGTGATGAGTGTCAAATAGATAAATTAGAAGCATGGGATGTAACTGGGGACATCCAGGGTGCAATGTGATGTTCTTCTCTCTTGTGATCAGTCATACTATTTTGTCATGCATGTTCTACATTGCTGTCATGGGTGATTGTAATAATTACTACCAAGTTTCTTATGGAGTCTACTTGAGGGGTTTCAGCATTCCCTAAAGCCTAGTCTTATTCCTTGTCCTAAGTGCTTAGAACAAACATTGTCGCCTGCCTGACTGATTCCACTTGAGCGTGTACAATGCAGAGTGAGAGGAGGTGGCATGGGGTTAGAAGCTGTGTCAAGGAAAGTGCACGAGTGGGCACACTGTGGGTGTTTAGTTATATGAAATGCATCATTGTGGAGAGCTCTGCGGAAGGGCGAAGGGAAGTGAATTTTAGGCATCGGAGAAAGGAAAGAGGTGGAGTGGGCCTGTATGGTTGATGCTGGTGAGGGTTTAGTGGAGCTATAGTGTTGGAGTGGAGTGTTCTGTGTACCTTATAGTGATGATGTGGGTGGCCAGAGTTCAAGGTTGAGGCATGCAAAGTGATGGCCAAGTAATGCAATATTTTTGGCATCCGTGTGGCACCGACCACCATTGTTAGGACTTTCTCTACTTTGGTGCCATTTTGTGCAGTTCAGGGCGTGCCATCAAATGACTGTGATTGTTATTTGGTGTTTGACTGTGTGCATTTAGCACGAGTTTGTTTACTTTTAAGTTTAGATATGGTTTGTGTAGGGTAGTGTTACTGTAAAGTAGATTTGATCTAATGCATATGCCCGGTTTTTCTGAATACAGCTCCATTTATGTGTGTGATGTGATGTGGTGTGGTGAAAGGCTGCTCTCTAATGTGTGCTGTTCGAGTATGACTATATGTTGGTACATTTGAGAATGGCCATGTGTGATGATATTAGTGTGTGGAGGATACTATTGCATTTTTGATGAAGTCCAAATTCTGGGGCATTCAAAGAATTTACGATAAATCTTCACAGGACATATGTGCAGTGTGTTTTGGCTTTAGGTGGTACGTGGGTCCAGAAAATAGCTATTTCTAAAAACAGAGTTGTTGATGCTTGTTTGAGGCATAGGCATGATCCCTTCAAGCGCAAGTTGCTAGCCCTGCAGTAGATAAGCGAGGTAAGCATGTCAGGCACCCACTGTGCAACAATGCATTTCCAAAATTGTCACAGCTCTATGCAGGTCTATATATTGTGGGACACAGGAAGCAGGTCTGTCTTATAGGAAGCTTATCCTATGGGAGGTGGTAAGAAACGGTGGCACGCCAAAGAGATGCATCACAGAAGAAGTTCTAGTGTCAAACACTCCTACCTCTACCATATCCTGTATCAATCAACCCGCTGATGACGACCATCCATGTGACCATTGCGCCGGCTCTTCGTCCCTCTACCAACCCTCTGCCATGGGTGCTGTGGGTAATCCAAACACACCATAACCTTCCGAGACAGAGAGCGGGCAAGCCATCCATGCTCCCAGAGACTTCCACACAGGAATCAATTCATTACACATTCACCTTCAATTTGCACCCATCAGAAAATAAATAAGGATAAATATTAACAAGTTGAGTGAAAAATAAATAAGTTAAAAATACAAGCAAAAAATACCTTAAAAACGAGATCTACAATTTTAAATTTGAAAGGGGGATATATTTGCGGGTGGATGGAGGAGAGTGCTGATGTATGAATACATTTAAATGATAACATTAACAGCTGAATATTGCATGTATGCGTGTATCGATGAATCTTATGAGTAGATGAAAGTGTGAGGATGGGTGTGTGAACGACTTGATGTGATGAATGATTGGTGAATGGATAGAAAATTGAGTGTGAAGATGAATACACGAGAAAGGGTTGACAAAGAATGACTATGTGTGTGAATACTGATGGTTGAATGATAGTAAAAGATTATTAAATGGACAAGTGTGTGGATGGGTGGATGGAAAAGTGATGGAATAAATGGGAATAAGAGGCAAGAAAATAGGGAAATTGACCAGGATAGTAAACAAGAGTGTGAAAGTGGAGGAACCTACCAAAGAATACATTGTGAAAGGAATGCATCAAGATATACAAGACCTGGATGAAGGCAACCTACTTCAAGACCATCCAAGCACCTAGAATATAACTATTTTTTCCTGGTTTTTAAATGAGTTTTCTGGTGTCATTATTATGGCCTGGGCATGAACATGCATGCCAGTCAGCATATTTGCCATGTGATCACAAGGTCAGTGAGACACTAGACAATCTTCCTTCCCATTGGGCAGCACTTCTTGGGACATTTATTTTCTGACCAATGGTGACATATGCTGGTTCTGGCAGAGGGTATATGTACGTCACCATGCGTAGCGTGCAAGGTGCTGCCCATGGTAGACAGCCTGCAACAGAGTCACATCTGGCCACAGTACAACCAGGCGGAGGCAGTGGCCTCCAGCTGTGGGACCACATTGCATCCAGGAAGCAGCAGGTCAAGATTGTCATCTTCACCAGTTCTCTCAGAGCTGTGGGACACCTTGAGCCAGTGCACCTTGCAGACAGTAGCATCCGGCACAGCTCTGGGGGTCTGTAGGTGACAAAGACGGAGCAGGAAGCCAGGAACATTCGGTGCCAATGGTCCACAGCACAGTGGTGAAGTGTGGGTGGTGTTTGTGTGAATCTGTAGCATAAAACACTTCTAATGCACTTTGGCTGATTCACAGTGGTCAGTACTCGCCTTAAGTTCCACTTAGCATCAGTTGTGCTTACACAGAAATGTATGATCATGTGCAGATCCCCATGCAAAACGCATACGCCATCAAGGACAGCTTGTTACTCTTAGGAAAGTAGCCGTCTGAGCTAAAGCATTACTCCACAAATTAACACAGTTACGTTTGACATTCATTACATTCGGACCAGTGGCGTAGCGTGGGGAGTGCAGGGGGGGCTGGCCGCACCGGGCGCAACATCTTGGAAGAGACTAAATCCACGGGTTAGGGGGCGCAAATTACTTGCCTTGCCCCGGGTGCTGACAACCCACGCTACGCCACTGATTCGGACATAGTATCAAAAGTGCTTAAAAACCTCAGTAGTGCCGTATGAAACAAAGTTTTGTTTTTTTAAACAGAACACTATTATTATTATTATCAATTATGTGGATCGCTAAGCATCGTTAGGAGTCTGGGAAATAATAAAATATAAATATTGACCTAATTACAACATGTGGTGCAATGTCTGATAAAAGCAGGGGTTTTATAGGGAAACCCGCGAGTACATTTGTGTTAGTGGAAGACATATTTACATTTCCTGATATTTTATGTATCATAAATGGTAAACATCAAAAACACAGCTCATCCTTTCAGCACAGCCCAAAACTAATATAGATGGTCCACAGCAGCGAATGACCATGCGCCCCCACATCCCCCACACCCTACCCACACATAGCAAATTCTATCTCATGCACCCCACACACATAGCAAATTGTATCTCATGCACCCCACTGTTGGACTCTTGTGCTCTATATATGCATAAAACTTGCACTTGCCTGATGCAGGGTGACACCCCATTCCATCAAGCACAGGGCTTTCAACACACAAATAATTACTTTCAGATGTGTCATTCTAATTAATTCAAGGGAAGGTACTCAAGAATAAAATACCCAAAATTCCCTGGGTGTTCCCATTGAAGCCCAAGACTGGAAACAGTAATTGGGTGAGGTGGTGATTTCTCTTCCACTTGCAAATAGAGTACAAGTTCCTATCCTGTTAGCCTTTGTTGTAAAGCACCTGTCACTCTTCAGGGTCTAGCAGCGCTACCAAAAACTCTAAAACAACTAAACGTTAAAAAAAGACTTCTCATCGCTATTGGCAGCAGCTCCAGCAGACCATCAGAGGTTGAAAGATGCCAGCAGACAGGCTGCCCACCCCACATCAGCATACAGATTGATGTGTGTCAGAGCCCTGAAAGAGAAGCCGGCTATCTGAAAACCATGGGCCAGGGTCTCTTTGGGCAGGCCATCCTGTCCTTCCCTACAGAACCAGGCAAGCCTTTGCCAGTTGGACTTTGCGGAAGAAGGCACTAGTCCGATCACCACAAAGCTGCCCCCAAAGGAGTAAATAAGAATTGGTTATCATTGCTTGCAAAATCAACAAGAATTAAACATACACTCACAATACTAATTATGTTTGATTTTTGTATAGTAAAATGTTCTCTCTAACATCTGTAGGCCATGTATCACGAGTTCATCAGCATTGCAGCATTTCTTCACACGCATACAGGTACCACGTGGTAACCAGCAGTGAAAGCTTCCCTCGCTTCCTGAACAATTTCTAGAGAGACATCAGCAGTGTAATCTTTCCTTACATACAGTACAGGCACCACAAGGGTACCAGCTATGCAAGCTTCCCCCTCCCTAGACAATTACCATAGTGACGTTAGCGGTGGGACCTCTCCTCACACAATATACAGGTATCACATGGGCATCAACAGCGCAAGCCACCTTGACCATCCCTATCACCCTCCCTTTCTCTCTTTTTCTAACACCTGGGTGCCTTCCTACCCAGAGTACACTTCCCTCAGCCTCAATGCAGTATCCTCTTCTGCAGCCCTGACAATATCTCCTTCAGGAAACTTGGTTCCTGCCTCTCGCCTCAAGCTTCCCTTGGAAAGTGAAGGAGAGGACTTTAAACAATGGTGAGACAGAGGGGTGGGGTGGGAGCATGTCAGAGAAACAGGGAAATGCCATTTTATGTTGTTGTTGGTGAAGGAATTGGAAAATGAACCCTTGTCGCTTCATTCATGTTCTTACGTGTCCTACATGTAACGTCTGGTGAATAATGCATTCACAGATGGTCTCCTGCATTGCTTATGACAATGATCTTTGGGGAGCAAAGCACTTTTGGGGCCATGGTAGTGTTGGCACTCTAATCAAAATACCTCAAAGGGTCAAGGAATAGCATTGTCTCTGTCTGAATCTTCATGAGACTGTGCCCAATGCCAAAAAATGAAACCTTTGCAAGAAAACAATTCAAATCAAAATCAAATGGGTTTACTTAAAATTAGGATCATTACAGAAGGCAAAAACAGTTAGTTAAATTATAGGGAATCAGCAAAATAAAATACTGCAAGAGAATCAATATAAACTCTATCTCTAAAGCAAGTAGAAGACAGAATCAAAGCATAGTCAAGCAACAGGAACGACACACAGTCTGCCTCCAAAGGGTGCGCCAAAAAGACTGGCACATAGTCAAAAACATCATCTTTCCTAAGGTTTTAGGCAACAAGAAAAATCACACACTTACAATGTCAGGAGATAACAATAGAGCTGGAATAACAAGGATACTTCCACAGAAACCAATTATTATTCAAACCCACAGGATACATCAAATAAGATACATCTAGTAAACACCTACTTTGCTGCATACAGGAGATGAAGGAAATTACAGCATTTATGTAACTTAACAAACAATACACATTTCAGCTGATGAATGTGCCTCGAAAAGACTTGTGCAGTGGACCTTGAATGTTACTAAGACAGAAACATCCTGAGCTTGGTTTCCTTGGAGGAACACACATTAATGCAATTTTGTTTTATAAAGCAAACATCACTGCAAATGAGGATTCTATTTTGATGATTTTCTGAAATGGAAAAGAACACATAGGAACACATACGTGTGACGAATGCTCATTCACATAAAATAAAATCACCCATTTCCTGCAAATGTGACTGAATGTCAATGCAAGGTGGTTGTGCCTAGTCATGCCAATTTAATTAAGCATTATTTGCTCAATATTAAAAATGCTTCTACAGTAGGTAAATGTGGATCCAATGAATTCCTACAGAGGGGCCCATTTTTTGAAAGGGACACTCCAACAGTTGTCCCCCAGTAGATCATGTACAACAATACACCTCAACATAAAAAGACACATGGGCCCATCTCTCTGAGGTCCCATTAGACTGCAGAGGCAATCCAGTGCAATATGGAAACTGTTCTTCACACCCAAGAAGGAGTCCATCAAGAATGTTTAATAAGGCTAGTGAGGACCAGATTCACAAAAGATCATTTTACTTTGTGAACAAATCTTATGTATATTAAATATAGGAACACCTAAAAACAGGAATTGATCTCTCCTTCTTGGACGTCGGCTGGACGCTCCTACCCTACATAGATGTGCCATAATGAGTATCCTTTAAAATTCAAGATGCAGCATTGAAACCATTATTTCATCTATTTTAAGATGATTTGAGCCATGCGTTAAAGATCTTATGTTTATATTAATGCAATTCTTTGACACTCTCCAAAATTATTGCAAAAAAGGCTTGCATTATTTTCAAAAATATAAATCAATGCTGCCAGTTATAACGTAGACCTTCTCATTGGTAGTGCTATTCAAAGACTATGCCATTGGTGATGTCATTTGTGATTTCATGGGATGTCATTTGTAAGACCATCTGTAACACTTTTTATATGGGAGTTGCATTTGTACATTTATTTTAACTCGCCAATATTTGACTTTGTTAATTTATCATGAAATTTAACATTTTGCTTCCCTCTTGATAATTTAAGCTGAAGACCCATCCATTCAAGTGTGTGCATTAGAACACATTTTGTTCTTTAAATTATGTAAATTGATACTTTCACAAACGTTTAAATTTAATGTTACACCAGTTAAATATATTTAATTGCAGTATTATATTTTACCATTGGTCATGTTATTTATCCAAGATATTAACATATTGCACTGTGTAATAACTACGACCTCATTACACCAATTACAGTAATTCCAATTTGGCAGTAAACATAAGTTTGCCAAAGTCAGTGTGATTCTTTGCACCCGCATTATGCACGGTGGTGTCATCAATGATTCATTTCAGATGTTGCAGTAATGCTATCAATTATGTCATAGAACGACACATGAGTGATGTAATATGTGAGGTATTTAGCACTGCATGATCAGGGCCATGTTATAGTTAATTTAGGACTTGAGTTATAGTTAACTGAGATTGGTGAATTCCATTATAAATTTAAAAAATTGAAATTCATCAGTGATAGATAGCGCAAGTAGCTATATCTCGTGCTCTAAAGTAACTCTAGGTTGTGCCCTTGTCATGCACATCGTGGTTGTCAATGATGTAATTTCAGATGTCATTAGAGATGTTACCAATGCAGTCTATGAACATGACGTGAGTGATGCAATATATGAGGGTATAAGTGCATGGTGAAGGGGCGAGTCATGGTTACTTTAGAACAAAAGATACTCGAGATAACTATAATTAGTGAATTTCACTGTTTTTTTATTTAAAATGGAATATTTTAACCAACATAGTCACCTAACTATAGCACCACTTTAACCTTTGGGTTTCAGTGAATTAAGATAGTATTACAATTATTAACTGTAACATCACTTTAATCTTCTATTTTGTCAGTGAGTTTCTATGATTTTTTTAAATGTAAAGTAAAATGTCCCTCACCATGCATAGCGTGGGGTTAGACGACAGGGCCTGGCCTCTGACCGGGTCTGATTGCACAACCACCCACAGGTACCCAACACCCTTCCCAGCAAGGGTTTGGGTGCAGTGCCTGGCCTGCATCCAGGACCTGCACCCACTCTCATTAGGCCCAGATGCCTTGCTTCTCATGACCGGCCATTAAGAGCACTTGTCACAATATAAAGAGGTGTCATTTTAAATTATGCACACCTACTGCCTTTCCTAGGGAGTCACCTCATCAATATATAAAGGGCAAGTCTATTGGTTTTGTCAGAAGATTAGCATATATTTTGTCAGGGAGTGATCACATCATTATATGAAGACATCGTTTTTGCTTTCTTGGTAAAGATCTAGCTTTCTGCCAAAGTTGGTGTAATTAGGTTCAACTGTTTTGTCTGAAGTTCCTTTGGGAAATTACATGGGGGGAGGAAAGCATTTTGGAAGGTCATTGAAGGAGTTTGGGATGTCATGAAGGGGTTAAAATTATAGCAATATGTAGACAGTTGGTCCCCACTGTACCATCATTTAATAAACTAATAAGGGCCCGTGATTGGCGCAGAGAGCTTTTTCTCTTTTTGGCCTTTTTGGTACCCCGGGACTGGTATCAGTCTTGCAGTGCTGAGCAATCTGATAGGGTGGCTCCAACATTTTTAGAAAAATGCAGCGGCCGACATTTCAGGACAGAGGGACTCAATCACTTTGTCCTGAATGTGTTGAAAAATATATAAAGGGGCATGGTATGGACCCCCTGGCACTTGTGTGTGGGGGTGTGGGACAGGGAGGCCCCCTTCCCAGGGGCCCACAATTTTGAAAATATGTTTAGTGCTGAGAGAACACAACTTGGATTTGCCATTATATGTTTTAGAAATGAAATTAAAATATACTCAATGTTATATATAACTTGTGTTCAGATGTATTCATGTAAACGTGGTGCACTGAAAAGCCATATAATCGAAGTGCACTTCTAAGTAGAAATATAGAAAAGTCATATGCAACATACATATGGGCAATATTATTCAAATGTATTGGTATTATGCTATCTTAGAAATTATATTTTCATAGTATTCCTCATATTTTCTGCTTATGAGAAATGCACATATAATAATGTATTTGAATCTACATTGATTTTTTTGTTAAGCCGGCTGGAGTTAAGCCCTGAAATGTTTTTCCATGCTTAATCTTTAACGTGGAGGTTTGCTGTTGTTGAATATTTCTTTACTTGCAGCTGCGTCTGCACAAGTCTGTAGTTAGTGAAGACCTTATTGTTAGTTACATAAAGGAGTATGGGAAGACAGGTTGGCAAGGACGAGGAGTGTTAACGAGAAGTTGTGAAGAAGAACTCCCCTCCAGGTTCCTGGACACGGAAGTGATTTAAGGTTGTCCTGATGCTTGGTCCAAGAGTTGAAAGGGAGTCACAAATTTCAAACAGTGCACGGACAGTGGAAAGTTACTGGCAGTGATGTCAGCTACTGAAGGTTCTACATAAATTAAAGTGGTGTTCATATAGAGGCACGCATTTTACCTTTTGAACAGAGCAGACTCTTAGAGAGGTACAGACCTTATGTTCCTTTTCTTTGGCTGATGTGGCTATATGCTAAGCACATCTTTTTTCCTGCAGAACCTCTACTGAGTCTCCTGTGATGCTGACACGTCTGAATCATTTCCTATTTCTATATTTTGGAGAATTCTTAGGTTTCCCTTAGCTTAATTAGAATAGATAGACTCATTTAGATTCAGTGGTTCGGAGGGAAATCAAAGGCTTGGACTCTGACCATCAGATGTTGTTTTTAATCTTTTGAATTGCCGCTACAGAGATTTTGGTATGCCTTATCCTTGTACGATTTAATCTGATTCGATGTTATAACTCATCTTTGGCGATTCTGTACTTGTATTGTATGTCTCTGAGACTCATTTACATAAGTCTGGCTTTGAATTTGTAATACATTTTTTAAACTTTATTTTCGCCTCCGAGATTCAATGTGTGGCCAAATGAGTTACACTGTAAATTGACTGAGATGTCTCAATGTGTCTCGCCTTACCTACTGGAAACTCCTAAAAAGATTAATCGGACCTAGAAAATTAGTGAATGGGCCAGATGCTTGATTCATGTCATTGGTACTGGGCCTTGCCATTCGGCCTGTTCACCAGCCACCCCTTACCATGGCACCCCCTTGAGCACACTTTCCACCCATCTGAATATATAAAGCTGCTTCTGCCACTGTCCTCTGGGAAGTTTAGACAGGTACACTTCGATGCTGAACATCTGATGCAGATACAACGAGGACAGTTTTCGCCAGCCCTCTCAATCTGAAAATAACATTCTCACAAAATCACCCTTTTTACAAACACTTTGATAGGCACATTTTCATGACCTTCACTGGAGCTCTTCTGGTATTATCTGTATATTTTAGTATTCCATGCATTTGTTGGGCTTTCTGTAAAGAACAGGGAAAGTGACCTTTCTCTGCTAAAGGTTCTGGTAAAAAATGTTATTTTCAGCAGCCAGAATGTTTACTAAGATGCTTTTCAGTGATTTCTACCATATTTGTCACAAAAAAATGAATTTTTATGCAGTTCTGATTAGTTGCTGGCCTGATCATATGCTGACATCTTCTCGACAGAAGCATTTTTCTAACAACTTGCCCTGAAAGACATCATCAAAAACTGGAAATGTTTTTTTTTCTGATATGTTCCTACTAGCACTGGCAAGCAGCGACTAGGCATCATAGAAACTTACATTAAAAATGAATACATCTAAAGGGGCCTCTATGCAGAACTTAAAGCATATATAGAATAACTGTGTATTCTGCGTGCGGATCTGAATAAATGCGCGGCGCTGCCACACAAGCTCTGTAGTAAATGCATATTCCCTTGGTTTCTTAATACAAAAGACCACAGTGGTCTTTGTGTCTGCATTAATACTAAGACATTAAAGTTTAGGTGCAAGTAGCGCTCTCATTGCAGCTGGCGCTTTCCGTTCAGTTACAGCACGTGCTAAAAGTTCTCAGATAAAAGAAATCTCATATTGGCTCGTGCAAAACGGGCTGTAAATTTGTTTGCGCGCGCTGTGCCTCGTGTTGCTGCAGTATGCAAATCAGCTGCAGACACTATTGGTACATACCTGGCAGGCGAATTTGTGACCCGAGTAGTTTTTGCACCCACATTTGCCAGTGGTTTAAACGGGCAGGTGCTCGTAGCGCCATGTCTTCATATGTGCTCAGTACACACATTTTTAATTGGAAGGCTAGGGGCCTGCACTTCTTGGCACTGTTTAATTAAAGAGTATCCGCACTTTCCATTAACAAACAGGTGCCCTGGCCCGCGGAGTACCTGCACGTTCATATTTACATTTCAAGCACTGACATTTACTGTGGGACCCTGGGTGAGCGGGAGGGGAAGGAAGGTCGAAAGATGCATTTTACAGCACTCTGCAGATCTGCGCAGTGCTGCCCCCTCGTGGTGTATGGAAGTAAAGACGGGCTCTTTCAGTGACCACCCTTAAGTGTCAATGTCTGAACAAATAAACACTGAATTCAGCTAGACGAGGCTTCCAAGTAGCCCCATGTGATGCACGGCACACCGACCCAGGCCTGACCTTACAGCCAATAGCTCTAATTGTGATTGGATGTTTGAGCCCAGACTTGCAAGGGTCATAGTGAAAAAAATCTCAGCAGGACAGCTGATAAAATGCCCGGGTAGTACATGGTGTCACCGATTTGGGACCGCCAGTGAATGCCCCCCTACATTTAGTGAGGGTGAAAAGGTTATGAATGAAGTCTAACTTTAAACAGCTCAGAATTTTGTATGTGCAGTTTTTTCAAATTTCTTGGAGTTACTATTCAATTTTTTTTACTTGCGGAATGGGCACTATGGTTTATTTGCTCTCTGTCCTAACAATTTGGAATGAGTGTTACACAAATACATCTTATGTGATATTTTTTCTCTATGTTTCTTGAAAGATTGGTTACAAGAGGAGTATACAAATTTCAGTATCCCAACTGGCCCACAATAAATATCAGTGCAGTTAAAATAAAGAGGTTCTTTAACCCCAACGCCTTTGTTTTAAAGTGAAGCAAGAAGTTTAAATGCATTTCTTGTTCTCTCAGTAAGTAGACCAGGGCAGAGTTTGCAGAGTTGTGCTATGCAGAACTCCGTGGAGGGCCCAAAAACCTCTGCCGCGGTACACGGAGTTCCGCAAGTGGCGGAGTGCGTTAGGCTGTGCTGTTTGTGCTGATTTTTAGCACCAGGTGTTTGTCCCACGCTGAAAATTAAGCGCGAACGGCTCCCAGTGCAGTGCAAGAGGGCGCTGCTTCTTTTCTGCCGCCCGAGTTGATTTTTCTAGTTTGGAAGGTTTGTCCACGCGAGTGGTCGTAACCATCTGCGACCGCTCGCGTTGAGATTCTCGCCGGGAGGTGGTCTTGAGTAAGATTTTCCTTGCTCACCCTCGCCAACCCACCGCTGACGAGTGCGAGCGGGGTACAAACTCTGCTCTGCTCCACTACGCAGAGTTTTTCAAAACTCTGAGCTCTAAGCAGAGTGGAAAAAACTCTGCAAACTCTGCGAGCGGAGCGGTGTTCCAGCACACCCCTATCAGTAAGAACGAAAAACAATATATACAAAATAAAATAGCATATTAATGTAAAATAGGTATGCAGTGGGAATCGAGTGGAAGTAGTGACTTAATTTTATAGTGACACTTAACTACAATAACGTCAGTGACAGTGGGCGTCATAAAATAAAATTGATATTGTGTGATAGGTATCCATAGGTTATCCTTGATAGCACTCCTCCATGTGTCTCAGCAAACTAAACGTTACTTTTCAATTTGATATGGCTGAAGATCCTGTCTCATTGAGTGAAGTAAAAAAAATAAAAAAATGCAACTTAATTTTGTCTGTCTTAAAGGCATCTCCCATGACTTGGGGGCCACTTGACAGTTATGAGCCTAATTACGAGGTGAGGCACAATTTATCCCCCCTGATAAATAATGATGCCACAAGGTACTTTATTAATCGGGTGCGATAAATAGCACCTATTATGAGTATGTGGGGAATAACATGCAGATTTTTGGTATTCAACACACCAAAATCAGCATAATACAGTAAATACAGTATGATTTACCCTGTTAAGTGTCAACAGGTTTGGCCTGCAGAAATTTAAGAAATGCTGCGTTATTTAATGTATCTGATAAACATCAGATGCGTTAAAAAATAGAACCAAACTCGTAATATCGTCCCATGCGTGAATAGGGGTTTATGCATGGAACGAAATCTAACAAGTAATTTGCAATCACGGCCTGTATCTGTATCTGAAACAGGCCACAGCGTCAAAATGTTTTTACAAAAATGTAGAGTATGCAAATCAAAGAGAGTGTCTGAATTGTTGCCAAAACTCGATTGAATACCAATCTACTGCCGAATGTTGGTGCATCCAGACCAAACATGGAGATGCTGTAGTTAGGGTGTATTTAGTAAATAGTTTCAGAATTGGGTAAGTTTGCAAGGAGCCCTGGCTATGGCACAGTCTTGACAGGAAGTCTCTTACCTCTGTGTGGTTGGGTGGTGTGAAAGAAGGAATTTCTGAGTATCTAATTTGTTAGTTCAAATCCCACTAGAGCGAGCAGCTGTCTGGTTTGAAAAATACATCTTGGGGACGTTCAGAAAGTTGATGTAGGAATGCATTCTGCTCATTGCTTACCACTGGCTTTGTAATTTGTAACTCACATTTGTGTGCTTTCTATTTGCTGGCTTTATTTGTTTTAGGCTGTCTACCATGTCTTTGCCCCTCACATGGAGGATAGCCAATTTTACTGTATTCTTACAGGACTGCTCCCTCTCTGTAAACAGGTCATCACATTTTGTTCTTATCTCATCTCATTTGCTGTGCATTTAAAGACTGGGGTCAAATGTCATGCTCTGTCTTCGGAGGGAGATTGGTGTTTACTTGTCTTTCTCTGACATCAAAGTGGCAGGCTTTCTCTGAAAATCTGGAGGTATGAAAGGGTTGATTCTGTGTGGGGGTTTCTCACCTTTTTTTCAATTGATCTCCCTGCCTCTATCGCAGCTGCTGGGTTCTGCCAGCACAATGACACCTTTATGTTATCTGCGCTCTACAGATTTGTTGTACATACTTACTAAAGGCCATTTCCTAGCACACAACAAAATTAAAATATCTGTACATGAACTGTGCAAATATTTCAGAATAAATCGAATTAGGAAAGGACAAGTAAAGCAATTTTTTTTTATAGCTCTGAAGTGTGCTTGAAGATAATCAAAACAAATCAAAACACTAGGTAATGCCATTTCTACTCATTATTGCATGTGCACTGTATAGATTTGTCAGTGAAACTATATGTATGTGCAAATGCAATGGTCATTTCAATTGAAAATGTGTTGTATGGAATGGCAGTGCATCTCCACACAATGCATACTCCACTCTACTCCACTTCACTCTATGCCACTCTACAACTCTCTACTTTATGCCACTCCCTTCTACACCACTTATCCCAGGTTGACTCTACTCCACTCTATGCCACTCTACTCCAATCTATGCCACTCTACTCCAGTCTACACCACTCTACTCCCTCCAATCCACTCTTTGCTATTCCACTCTACTCCACTGTACACTATAAAACTTTACTCCACTCTATGCCACTCCACTCTACACCACTCTGTCACTCTACTTCACTGTATGACACTTCATTCTACACACTCCATTCTTTCCCACTCCACTGTACCCCACTCTATGCCACTTTACTACACTCACTGCCACTCCACCTATACACTACACTACTTTACAGCACTCTACACCACATCATTCTATGCAACTCTACTCCTGTTTATAACACTCCACTCTATTACACTTCACTGTAGTCCACTCTATGACACTCTATGCTACACACAAAGTCTCTATTTCACTCTATTCTACTACACTCCACCCCACTTTATTCCATCCAACAACACTCCACTCTACACCACTCCCCTCTATGAACCTTTACTCCACTCTATAGCACTGTAATCTATGTCACTCCACTCTAGACTACTCTATGACACTTTACACCATTCTAAGAAAATGTACTCCTCTCTATGCTATACCACTCTACACCCCTCCATGCTATGTCACTCCACTCTATGACTCTCTACTCCAATCCATGACACTCTACTCGACTCCCCTCTACTCTGCTCCACTCTACGACATTCTACTCCTCTCTGTGCCACTCTACAACTCATTACACCACTCTATGCCACTTAATTCTATGCCACCCTACTTCACTTAGCAGCACTCTACTGTACGACTCTAGTCCATTCTATGACACACCACTATATGACACTTCACTCTACAGCACTCTATGCCACTCCATGTCTCTCCATGACACTCTATGACACCCTACTCTACTCTACTCCATTCTATACCTCTCTACTCCCCTCCACTCTATGCCACTGCACTCTTCAACACTCCAACACGCCACTCCACAACACTCTATTCCACTATATGATGCTCCATGCTCCTCCCTCTATGACACTTTACTCGACTCCACAATACACCCCTCAACTCTACCCCCTTCCACTCAACGACCTTCTAATCTATGCCACTCTGACATTCCATGCAACTCTACAACACTCCACGATACTCTACATCACTCCACTGTACTACACCATATGACACTCTACTCTATGCCACTCCACACCACTCTATGGCACTCTATAACACTCTATGCCACTCTACCCCACCATACTGCACTATACACCACTCTGCTTTCAGCACTCTACTCTACTCAACTCTATGCAACTCCACTGTACAACACTCCACACTCTACTCCAGTCTGTGCCCCTCAATGCTATGATACTCTATGTCAATCCACTCTACACCACTTTACTCCACTCCACAAGACTTTACTTCACCCTATGCTATGCTACACCACTCTATGCCATTCCAGTCTATGCCATTCCATGCCACTCCACTCTACAACATTCCACTATGTCTATGACACTCTGCTCTATCACACTTCACTCCATGCCAATCCACTTACAACACTCCAACACACTCTTCTCTACTCCTCTCCTTTCAATTCCACTCCACTTTATGACACTCTGCGACACTCTACTCCACACCTCTACACTCCACGCCCCTCCACTCTATGGCACCTCACTCTACAACACTCCACTCTACCCCATTCTACTCCACACTTTGCTACTCTTCTAAACTGCATGACACTCTATGACTCTCCAATCTACTCTGTGCCACTCAACTCTGACACTCTACTCCACTCTACGTCTTTCTACTCCACACTTCTCCACTCTACTCCACTATACTCCATGACACTCTACGACCGTCCACTTCACTCTGTGTCACTCCATTCTATGCCCCTCTAAGCCATGACACTCCACTCAATGCAACAACACTCCACTCTATGCCACAACATGGCACTATACGACACTCCACTCAACTTCACTCCACTCTACAACACTCTACTCCACTCTATGCCACTCCACAAGACTCTACGCTACTCTATGCCACTTCACCGTATGACACTCCACTCCACAACACTCAACTCTATCCCACTTCACTCCACACTACTTCACTCTATGACACTCCACTCCACTCCACAGCAGTTTACTCTCTCCACGCTACAAAGCTCTACTCCACGCCTCTCCATTTCACGCCTCTCCACTCTATAACATTACACTAGATGACACTCCTCTATACACCATCCTATTCCACACTTCGACACTCGACTGTATTATGCTCCATGACACTCTATGACCCTTCACTACACTCTACAACACTCCTCTCTATGTCATTCTATGTCATAATACAACACTCCACACTATGACACTCCACTCTAGGCCACTGCACTCCACTCTGTAACACTCTATGATACTTCACTACACTATACTCCACTCTATGCCACTCCAGTCTATGACACTCTACTCCACTCTATGCCCCTCCACTCTATGCAGCTCAGTCTATGCCACTCCATGCCACCTTACTGCCCTCCACCCCACTCCACTCTACTCCACTCTGTGACACACCACTACACTCTACTCCACTACCCACTCTACACCACTCCACTCTGCACCACCCTACATACACCACTCCATTCTACACCAGGAAACTCCACTCTACACCATGACACTCTACTCTATTCCATGGCACTCCACTCTACTCCACTCTACTCCACAACACTGCACTCTTCCTCACAACACTCCACTTTATGACACTGCATGACACTACTCTACAGTCTAAGTCAGTCCACATCCCTCCACTCTGAGACACTTCACTCTGTGCCACTCCACGCTACCCTCCTCTACACCACTATCCTTTAGCCATGCTTAACAGTAAGGCACGCTGATGCACAACATGGCTAAAACACATTGGCAAGGTTGATTGCTCTGGCATGGGTGAGTCCTATTGGCTTTGCCAATGCTTTTTTTTATAGCGGGCCCTCGCACAGCTGTCAGCCTGGCATCTGACTGCTCACTGCTGATTGCTGTGGTTATTGCCCTTCCTGGACAGAGCTTTCATACTACGGAAATAGACAGGGTTAAGGTCAGTGCGTGTCAGTGTTCTTGCTGGTCACAGGATACATAATGACGGTGTGTGATGGAAGGAGCGTGAACAACGTACTGCAGGTAATTGGTAATTACTGTCGGAGACTCCTAAGACTAATTAGAGAAGACGAAAATACTGGCTGCAGCAGAACAACACTGGGGCTGAAATTACCCCTTCATCAGCCCTAAATGGATTACAACTGGCAAACCTAATTGCCAATAAATGCTGGGCATTCACCAGCCTCTCTCCTAGAGCTGGCAAAACTCAATCCAGCCTCCTTTTGGAGTTTGGGCAAGCGTCCACTCATCGTTTTGCATTAATGTAAATGTGCAACACACGAAAGTTGATCTTTTTCTGTTTTTTATAGTAAAGATGGCAGCAACTGGATACGAAGTGAAGAATAAGACTATTATTCTGTAGACTGTCTACACTGTAAAATGCTTCTTTTTACCCTATTGAAAAGCAGACAATTAGTGAAGCAGGAAAACGTGTTAGTGTTTTCATTATTAGAGAAGCAGAAAAGGGGTGCAAAACTCATATGACACATTTTTGCTTCAGATAAAGCTTTATGTAGCATCTACTAATACCTCAAACCCTGATATTTATGTTAAACTCTCAAGCAAGCTGTAATCTGAAAGGTTAAACTCTCAAGCAAGCCAAAATGTACCTGTTCCACCAATCCCCCAACACATGCAGGGTGCGGAAGATCACAGTTCTTAAGTGCTTGTTTGCCCCACTGGGATACTGAACTCTACATATGTATTTATTTGCAGATTTGTGTACAGCGTTCCCAGCAAGTTAAGGTGGCCTCAAGCTATCAGTTACATTAAGAGAGGGAATAAATAATATGGGGAGGGTAAATCCGTGTAGGAGGGTCTTAGGACCTGGTTGCACCCCAAGCCATTTTAAGCAGTTGATTTTCACATCCTTCAGAACGTCACAAAGTTCACAAACTTCAAAGTCCAGTTCTGGCTCAGGTAGGGCCAGCCCTGGAATTTCGGTGGCCAAATAATAGTCACCGGCGTAGCTTTAGGGTGGTGGGGGGATTTGGTGTGTTACACCCCCCCCCCCCAATAAATGTATTTTCTGATAAATAGTTGGGTACAGGTGCTTTCAGTCGTGTGTTGTGAGATGTCAGTGAGATTTCACCAGTAATTTTTCCACAGACACAAAACAAAAACGCTCACACACTCTCTCTGTTTGTAAGTCCTCAAAAATATTGGTTTATTTTATGAACTATTGTGTTTTCTCTCTTAGTACTCCTTGTGTTCTAAAGTATTTAAACATTATATGCCAGCGTGATTCGCGGAAAATCTGAAGCTTGCCCTCCCCCCTCCCCCGGCCTACAGATCAAGCTATGCCCCTGAGAATAGTGGCCATATGTAATTGTATTCCTATGGCAATGAGGGCATATTTGTGGCCTCTGGCAAAAATCTGGTATCTTCAAGCAGGCGATACCCAAAGCGACTGCCTAGAATTGACCTGCCCTAGCACCAGCCCTGGTCTCCGGGGCAGCTGCAGGGCATATCTATAGGTAGAACTTTGAACATGTAGGGACCTCCCATCACATTATTTGTGTGCAGTTGGGAGTATGAGTAATAGGTTGTGGCGCAGTAGTTCATTTGTCATGAATACAATAAGCCCTGATGCCCAACGTTTTGCTCAGAAACCTGCAGCTGGGGGTATTGAATGTTGATGTGCCAAATACCAAGGCCACAAGGTCTTGATTCCACCTCAAGCCTCTTTAATCCAGCACAAAACACTCTTTGTCCCTAAATCTAGTTCTTGCTGGTCCCCTCTTGCACCCTTTGTCACGGTTTTACTGTCTGTCCTCCTTCTTTTCTCGTTGTGTACTTGTCACTCTTTTGCTCTGGGTTAAAGTCTGAGGATGAACATTAGTTCCCGATCCCTAAAAATAATTGCCGGAGGAGCCCCACCTTCCCCTGTGGGATGCCAACGCCAAGCGTTGACTTCTGTGCAGAAAGTTATGGATAATAATCACAATTGATAATATCTACCTTCCAATAACCTTGAGCCAGTCCAGAGAGCTCACAAGAGGGATGCTGTTATTATTATTATTATTATTATTATTATTATTATTATTATTATTATTATTATTATTATTATCTGTATATCATACAGACTAGATCCACTGCGTGTGAAAGTGCTTCAGAAAAACTTGATCACTTTCATTTTGTCATATTGACTTTTGCTGTGGGCAAACTGCAAATTGAGAGGTATAAGAGACATAAGAAATAATGTGAAACACCTGGGCACTTAGTTTGGTTAAGTTACAATTTGTTTAGAACAAATTCCAAGTTGAAACGGGATAGTTAAGAAGCAATAATTTCTTTGAGGCATTTGTGTAAAAAGGTGCCAGGTCCTAAAACAATGGGATGCAGGCATCTAGACTTGTACTCTGCCCCGTTGCTAGGCGGATGCGCTTGTTGCTAGGGATCCAACCCTGCCAGCCCCGGCCATGCTCATCCTGCCCGCCATCTTGCCAGGAACAAAGTGAACCATGCAAGGGTCCAGGGGGGTCGTGTCGCACATCACTGAAGTTCCAGCACATTTGTTGAGTATAAACTGGATACAGTCGTGGTGGGGAGAACGAGCCATTTAGGAAACGCGTTGCATATTTCTGGACACACTCTTAACCATTACATGTGGCTCAATTCATTAAGCCTTTTAGATGAGTAAATGTGACAGTGCATGCAAAATGTCCTTTCATCTTTCTATGCTTCCATCTACGTATCCATCAATGCATCTTTTCAGCCTTCCATCCAAATCCATCCATCCATTGATCCATCACATTCACCTTTCCGAAAACCACCCAGAAAAACCGACACAGACATAGCAGACCAGACTTTGGGCCCCAGACCTAACTACCAAGCTAAGAATGTATTTGGTGGTGTCATATACCAAACACCCCCTCATTAAGCTACACGCCTCTCCTTCCCACCTGTTCCTGGTAGTTCTAACCTGGACCTCATGACTACTGTGACACAAAGCAGCCTGGAGTCCCTGCCCTAGAATCACTTGTTTTATATGTATTTTCACTACATGCACTCTTCATCGTCTCTGCTACAAGAAGCCTTTACAGTAGAGTTGATGAATCCTTGCATGTAGGCAGAGCTCCATATTTCCAGTCCTTGCCCTTTACAAATCATTTTATCAAGAGCATATGTCCTTCGCCAGAGTCACAAATAAAGGTGGGCATGACATTAAATTAATAGGTCAAGCTAAGCCAGAGCTGAGCCAAGGGTGTGGCTTGGCTCTAAGAGTCCATGCAAGACCCAAGCCAGGAAAACGTTTGGCATGTATATTGTGCATTAAACATAATGTAAAAATATGATACAGTCGTTTCAAAATTCAAACCAGGGTATTTCTTTAAAATGCCCAAGTGTTTCACCTTTGTGCTTCAGAATATATCACGGAACAGAAAGACATTTATTAAAAGTGATTGTTTTAAAAATGAATTTAGAACTATTGATGACCCCGTCTCAACATCAATGCAATCAGTGCACTAAGAAATGAGTCAGGAGTCATGTAACCCCTAAACCTGGTTTATAGTCTTAATATATGTGGAGGAACATTATGGACTATTACATGAAACATGAGAGGTGCTTGCACAGCGCACAATGTGAGCTCAAGCACTTAAATGTGCTCTAAATATGTGATAAGGACGAAAAAGGAGACTTTCGTGAAAAAAGTTGTCTAGGATCACACAATTTGGACAAGCAGGGAAGTCACTATTCATTCCTGGTTATCTGATTTCATATCTTGAAATTCAGCTACCAAGATGCATATCTCTGTATATCTCTGTTGCTCTTTGTTTCCTGTTTTATATCAAAGGTCCCTGTTTATCTTTTGTTACCTGTGCACAACAAGAAAAAACAGCACAGACATAGGAGACTGGATTCAGACCTTCCAGACCCAATTAACCAGTCAATAATGCATTTATTTGGCGGCTGTCACACCCTAAATCCTGTTACCTCCGATGCTACACCCCTGCGTTTGGTAATATTTTTTTAACACATCTATCACACAGAATGTGGTTCAAGACGCTGTTTGACCCTGGAGTATACTGTATTTAAAGCACCAGACCTAATACATTCTTTTGTGCATCTTGAAAGACTTTTTTTTTTAAGTGTTCATTATGGCAGGTCGTTTGGCTGTCTTTCTGAGTCACATTTTGCGTCGATCGTGCTATTGTCTTTGGGAAAGTTCTCATGCTCACTGTAGTACAAATTATCACCCAGCCCTAAGAAATGAGGAAGAAAATCCCATAATAAGCAGAGATACTTTCAGTCCATGGTCCAAGTGCTAATGGTTTATTGATTAGTGCTCACACCCTTTAAATCTGTGTGAAAATTCCTCTCTATAGATGTCCTCTTGGCCTGCGCAAGATTTACTGGCTGTGGTATTGCTACTGTAGTACTGGCAGGACCAGGGCTGGCTTTAGCGCTGGTGGCGCCCTATGCGTCAGTCTTTTTTGGCGCCCCCCCACCCTATGACCACCTCCTTGGATTCACTCATTACCACCGCAAATGTGCCCGTCATCTCTCCATAGCCCAGTGGCGTAACACAGGCCCCCCTGAAGTCCCTGCACTTGGGGGGGCAGCAGGTTCCTGACTAGGTCCAGGGGAGGAGGGGGCCCCCTACAGGTACTTTACAGGAGGCCCCCTTCAGTTTTGTTACGCCACTACCATAGCCCCCCTTTCACACACATGAATTTGTTTTAAAGTTCTTGTAAAGGATAGCTTCACTAATCCATTCAGTTATCCACATAAAATATAGTTCTGTTATTTGCAGCAGGCACATTAACCTTCTAAGTTACTTTATGGTGAGTCAAAGCTGCCCCAGACAAAACTCCCATCTCTCTCCCTAGCAGGAACATTAATCACAAAAGGTATCTTGACATTTTAAATGTTTCATGAAGGCTGGAGGCACACAACTTTTCAGCAAGTGCCTTTAAATAGCAGGTTTCGGAAGTTATTGCTAAACACAGCGCCCCCTGAGGTCAGCGCCCCCCAATCCAGGTCAACACCCGGTGCGGCCGCACCGCTCGCACCGCCCTAAAGCCGGCCGTGGAGGACTCTAGTGAATCCGCACCTTTCCCTACACCCCCTCGCGTTGTAATGGTCCTCCCCATCCATAGCAGGTATTCCAGAGATTCGTCCCCCCCTCTCTGTCACAACTGCGGTGTTGCTGGGATCCAGACGGGTCACCTGGGGACTTTTTACCACATCCCTGTACTGAAGTAAGGAGTTGACTTACATGACACACCTCCCCTCTTCTGGACCCTGGCTCCTCTGTCGGAGTAAGCCTGTGATAGGCCTCGGGCACCGCTCTGACATCAGAAAGTGCCGCAGTGCCTACACGGATGAAGCATCTTCAGTGACACTGAAAGGATACAGGCCAGCGTCACACCCCACTGAACGCTGCCTCAGATATTCCACGTTCACTCCCGTCTGCTTTGCGTTCTCCTCGGTCCCTAGATCCATCCTTCTAATGGTGACACACAGGGTTCTTCATATCCGGGAGCCCCTGGAACTGTCTGGGCAAGAGAGACTTACATGCCCACCTGTCACCAGTGTTTAATTTATAATAAAACAATATGCCGGTGCCCAGAGCACTCCTCTTAAATCTCGGCTGCTGCAATTAAATGTGCGAGAGCGGAATACTGAGGCAGCGTAATCCTGAAGCCATCTCGGGCCTCTTTAATCCATTTAAAGCCACTCCCTGCCCCTTCAGCTCACTTGCAGCTTTCTGCTTTCTTCCTTTGTGACGCTTTTTCGTTTTACCCTTCCTCCGTCTTTCCCATATGTGTCTTTTGCTCGCAGCAAATGTTTGATGCAGAAGAATAAGCTCCGGCCCTCAAAAATAAGTGCCGATGCTCAGCACCGGAAACAACAAGCACAAATTAAGCCCTGCCTGTCTCACAAAACCGATAACCCCGAGGCATACACTCCAAGGGGGGCAGCCCAAATGCTCACTTAACCTCTGTTTAGACTAAGTAGAATCAGAATCGCGCTGCTCCCAGTGCACCGAGCATCCCTGCCATGTAGGTATCCTAAGTGAATTTGGTTAGACTAGTACAGCACATTGAAGCTTATTCAGCAGCCTGGTTGGCGCTTTGTAAAGCCTTGTCATAGTTGGTGCTTCAATAATACATTTATAGTACTACCCACTGCCACAAATGTTCAGATAGATAAGTGCGCTATGTAACAACTATATCTACAGACTTACATCGTAGTTGATTTCAATAATGCACCCCTTTTTTGCTAAGCTGCCACTTGAGTTGAGATCCAGCCCCCTTCAAGTGCATCAGAAAAGCTGAATTTGTTGACACTTGAAGTGAACTGTGTGAACCGGGGTACTCGGTGAAAATATTGACAAAAAAATCTAAAACAACGTTGATGGATGTTTTGCTCTATATTGTAGTTTCAAGAAAAGACAAGTTTATGTAGGAAAGGTATAACATTTCTCTCACAGCCATGGGCCAGCTTCTTCTTTGAAGGGGAAACACTTAGAACAGTTGGAAGATAAAATAATCAGTTTAAATGTAGATTTGTGTAAAGGGAAAGGGCGTGGGCAATTACTATTTGAAATAATACTATCCTCCAAAAATAGCAAAAATATTCACCTGATAAGGCGGATGAAAAATGATTTATGAACATTAACAGGACTCCGTAGTCCATTATTGTCCAATAAAGGTTATCTCATATTCCTACCCAAGGCTACTAAATGGGTATGAATCGCTTGCTTAATACTACATGAGAGAACTATTTTGCAAAGGAGATAGTGCAACATAATATTTTCTTTATTGGTGTTATAAAAATATATATCAGTTGGTATAGTGGTTCGCTCAAACATCTTATTATCTTTCGAGGCTCATACCATACACCTTCGGTCGGTAAAAGCCTTTGGAAGAAAATCAGGTTGTTTACGATGCAATAAACTATAAACAGTATTTGCATACAGATGACTTTTTGTGAACTTTAATGCAGGAAAAATATTTTATGCAGAGTATTACATTCGCTTCGCCGTCCCTAGTTATTTACAGCATTTTGCTACCACTGAATACAAAACCTATCTGTTAAAATTAGGGCTGAACATATTTTAAACGGGATATCTTAAGATGTCGGTCCCCTCGTCCTTTAACACTATATTTTAGGTCTGACTTAAAGACACGTTCATCAGCCTCAGCCAATCAGAAAAAACATTAGCAGTAATACACATAGATGTGTATATTCCTGTTCACATAAGCTGTGAATCTCTCTCTTCATCCATTGCTGTGTCCCTGAGACATTCACATTCGCTTCGGTCCACAGTAGCATCCATGATGGAGGAAGAGGTCAGGCCAGCCCACATCAGCCATTGGTTCTCTTGCACTGTGATTGACTGATGGCATTTTATCTGATCACATGTGCACATCTGGAAAACGAGAAGTGCATTTTGGTGCCAGGGCTGGTGGACTAATACTTTTCTTTCCAAACACGTTTTTCATTCCATTCTCTACCCTTTTCTTATCTTTTTTTTAGTCGTCCTTGTGTGGATAAATCATATCTTCAGGCTACAGTAATTTAAAGCCAATAGCATCTTTACTTTGTGTAGATGGAATCAGATTTTCCTGTGATGTGCATTAAAAAAACAATTTCTATATCTCTTCTAGGTACACTTGCGTGCTAGGAACCACCCACAATATTTTATTAAAAATATACATCATGGTTATTTTTTATTATTTTATTTTGCAAGCATTTGGTTCCGTCAGCCATATTTAGGTGGCACCAAGTTTTATTTTTATTTTTTATTTTTGTGGCTTATGTTTGCTGTAAGCGATGTGAAAAGTGAACCATCACACGAGCTGGCAAGGTCAGACCTTCTTGATGTGTTAGAACCTGCTCCGAATGCTTGTGGTTTCGTTCTCTCCATCCTAACAAGAAATCCTGGTGAAAAGCTGTGACTTCTCACATTTTACTTTTATCAGCAGTAAGCTGTTGTTAATAACTGAAAGGCTAAAAACACTTCATTGCCCTGTGTGGGTTTAATTACAAGTGGTGAAATTTCATCAAGAGTCGTAAATTCGGATAGAATTTTTTTTTTCCCAATTATGCCACCGGCAATTTTGAAACCGTGGACCTGATAATTCCAGGTCTAGGGACATAAGATGCAGGTACACACTTCAGGAGCATGGGTAGTGAGCAGGAGCACAGCCTCGCTTCCAACTGAACTCGCAGCAGTACAGGGGACGGGGGTTATGTTGGGGAGCCACTGCTTAATTTGAGCTGGTGGTTTCTGATGCAGGGCACCGGCACTTATTTTTGAAGGCTGGCACTATTTTTCTGCCTCAAGCATGTATTGCGAGGAAAAGACACATATGGAAAAGACGGAGGAAGAGAAAGATGAAAAAGCGTCACACAGGGAAAAAGCAGAAAGCTGCAAGAGTGAGTTGAAGGGGTGGAGAGTGGCTGTAAATGGATTAAAGAGGCCTGAGATTATTTTGGATTACACCGCCTTAGTATTCAGTGGCCGCTCATTTTTTTTGCTGCAGCAGCCGGGTGTTTTGGGCACTGGCACGTTTTTATTTACAAATTAAGCACTGGGGGGAGCAAACAGTACACTCCAAGCTGCACTGACCTCCACAACTCCTCACCACACCACGCCATCCTTCATCATCCCCTCACCCACCCATACGGGCTGACTCTCTCTGTCTGCTGACTGCATAAATAAAGTGTCAGAGGCTTTCTCCCTCACAAAAAACACACGCAAAATGACTCAGTGGGACTTTGAGGCCATGTGGTTATTACCCATCCAGAGAGTAAACTCATATTTGCTAAATGGGAGGTGTTGGCCTTCCGATATCTCCCACAACAAAGAGTGGCAACCCTTTAATCAGGGCCTATGTCACCAAGGGGCATGACACTTGATTTATCTGCTTCAAAAACCAAACTGATTTACAAAATCAGAATATAGAGTGGTACTAACCACTCTTTCTCAGATCAAAAAGTCTGCCTAGAAAGAGAGCCTCTAGGCTAAGTAAGCATGGGTATGCAAATAGTAAGGGGGACAAAATAAAATCGCAATACACATGTGGTGACAAGGGGTCACAAAATACAGGTGCAATTACTCACCCACTAATGTGTGTTACCATAAGTTGCAAAAAAATGTATAAATTCACAAATTGATTTTGATCCCAGGTTTGACACCCAGCAGCCCCACAGTAACTCTGGCCCACTGGTCAAGAGCCGCGAGGCAGCAGCTTCATTTACTGCGGCATAGTCTCTATAGGTACATGTTGGGCAAGTGCCTTGAGGCTAGCCACGGCTACTAAGTCCATTTGGGCACACTTGAACGGGCCACAGGCTTAGGATGGTCACTTTTTCAGCAGTACAAACTGCTCGAGCGCACTTGATGCAAGTGTGATGGCTAAGGCAGAAGTTTGCAATGCGGCAATCTGCTCGAGACCACTTCAGCAGTGCTGTGGATCCTCTGCTTCAGTGAGGGCAACTTGATCTGAGCCGGGAGCACGCCAGTCGCGCTCCTGGAGACTCTATTAGATGGACCCACTGTACCAGGGTCAACTGGTCTTGCCAACACTGATGGTTGGCTCCTCGTGAGGGTTGGCACACTCCTTCCAGGTAAGGCCCTTCTAGGCGTTCCAGGGAAGGGAGACAGCTTTCCCTCCAGATCAGACTGCAGGCAATGTCCTTTAACCTCCGGGCAGGTGGCAGTCAGGCAGACACCAAGTAGGATTGCACATTAGTCGTCTGAGCACTCTGTGGACGACCCGCTCCTTGGTCAGGGAGAACTAAGATCTGGAACACGTGGGTCATCAGCTCCCACTCTTACACAGACGCAACAGGCAGAGGGTGAGTATTCTCTGTCTGCAGATCCAGAAAGCAAGGTCAACATTAGTTTAGAAATGGTGGGCATTGAGGTGTTCCCTGAAAGTGGTGGTTAGAGTTAGTTTACTTGGATCAGATGGTTGAGAGTTTCTAGATGTGGTGGGGCGGCTCCGTGGAGGGCTTGCACCCTTGTCATGTTTGCTGTGAATGAGGGCACCTTGAGCAGATGGGTACCCCTGCTTCTGAGTCATCTAGCTCTGCTAGGGGACTTAGTGTTGGGAGTTGTCTTTTAGGATCATATACAGCAGATTATAAATTTAATTCTGGCCATGATGTGTAGCAATTGGAGATCAGGAAGTACAGGGGTGATGTGGTCACATCGGCTTGCAGAATGGGCAAGCCTTGCCCCCAAAGTGAACACTGCTTTTTGTGGAGCGATTGATGTATGGGGGTACTCACTAGAATGCATTCCTGTGTCCTGCCTGGAAATGATGAGGACATGGACAGTGTTTTGAGTTGTTCAGGAGGAATAGATGGTCGATTTTCTTCAGAGCATGGAGATGGAAGTTAGCAGCATTTGCCACTTTGTTAGTGTGCAGGGTGAATATGGCCATGAATTCATCTAATTTCAGAGAGTCCATGATAGAGGCATTATGTATTTCCTGAGAGGGACTCCGTACTCCATGTTTTTACGGTGGTGTGGTGTTAGGGTGCAGTGCTGTGTGCGGCTCTGTGGCGGTGAGATCTGGTGGTGCATTAGTCGGGATGTGCGAGTAGGACTAGGGCTGATAGTGGCCATTGTCTGAAGTACCTGAAGGTTGGAAACAGACCCATGCACTAACCACAACATAACAACCCCCCGCCACCATTGCTTGCAGTGTCAGACCACCAAAATGCTTGGTGCATTGGATGGTGACTTCTGGTCGATGGATGAGCACATGGTGCACTATGAAATCCACTTATGAAACCCAGACATTTAAGCTGCTTCTTCACACATTAAAGTGTGAGAGAACAAAAGCTAAAGCCCTTCCCTAGTAGGTCTATAAAACATCAGTGGATAATTACTCAACTCTAATATGGCATAGTTGTATCAATAATATAGAAAGGATACTTTGTGAACATGCTTTTTAAAGTTTATGCTTACCAAGGTCACCATTAGCTAGGGATTTATTTGACATTGTGATGTATTGTGGGACCTGTGGAACCAACTAGACAACACACACCATATGACAAAGATCTGTAAAAGAAAGCCCATTACTGGAGACATGGTGTTTCTACCTGGGATCTTCTAGGGACAACCTGGAGATATTTTATGGTAGTGAAGTGTTTAGTGCTAGAAAGCCTGATTTGTCCCATGATAGGTGTGATCAGTACATTCAGTTTTTGTATTGTCTGTGCAATCTGCTGCCAGCAGTGGGCTTAGGGACCTTTATTCACCTAAAACGGAACCAGATGGCTTTGACTGGAGGCTGCAATGTTACAAATTTGTCTAAGGCAAAACATTTACAATTTTCAAAGCTTCTCAAGCATAGTAACGTGCGAAACACCTGAAATGTAAACGATAGAGCAAAAAGAGCAGGCTCAATAGTCTTCCCTGGCGATGGAAATCATGTCCATTGGTATGCAGAGCCACTCAAAGAGCCCTGCTTAATAGCCATCTTCCCTTCTCCTGATCCGAGGCCCTTCCCTGAAACTTCTGAGCTCCACTGAGGATTTGCCCCAGTACACCATTACATTCCCTGACGTTCTCCACAGCACCAACATGTTGACCTCGGGGAGAGCTGCAAGCCACCAGGGTTTCGTGCTCCAAGATTTGCCAGTCAAAGGACATCCTGGAGCACGAAATTGTCATAGGAGGTAGGCCACGCATGTTTAAGTACTACTCAGTGAATCAGGGGAAGTCAGGACACGGCCTCTGAGGAAGAACCTCAGGAAGAACCTCAAGACGTGGCTCTTTGGATGAGGCCCTCCCTCCCCCCCAGCACCTTGAGACCCTTACGGTTGAGTAGCAACACTTTACAAAAACTGATTGATTAATTGATTGATTGACTGAGCTTTCCAAATGTTGCCCAGTTATGCAGGATTGGTACAAACTTTGCCCACCCCTAGACCTGGAAACCCTACATTTTCAAATAAGATTATTTTTGTCCAATAGGCTAAATCTACGAAAACGTTCCTAATCTACACCAAATGCAGTCTAGTTCGCCACATAAATACTCGCTGCACCATCCAGAAATGTGTTTAAATGTTGTTGTAAAAACACTGTTAAGCTATTTGCACGTCCCAACTAGAAGTGCTGATATTATAATAGTAAGAATAAAACTACAAGTACCAGTATGCAAAGTATTACTTAAGAGTGGATGGGCTGCTAACACCAGTCCTTAATAAATGCTGGGATTACTTATCATTAAACTGCATTACTCATTGTGTTCCTCGTCATAGTCTTCACCAAATGGGCCATAGTCTCTTCTACCACCCCACCTTTATGGGTTTGATCCAGGAAGTACTTGTGTCAGCCATATTGGTAGAGGTGAATTGTTTTTACGTACATAAGAACCGACTGTTGCGGAGCAGGCTAGCGCTCACCTGTTGAAGACTGTGATGAGGAAGACTGGAGATGATGTAGACTGGTGTGAGGAAGACTGTGAGGGGGTAATCTAGGTTATGTGGCTCTACATGCTTTATTTGCTGTAGAGTGAAGGGTGAGAGGACATGGCTTGCTCAGCATCCTTCCCTGTAGTGCCTTGTGTGTGTCTCCAGAGGCACTCCTGTCTTTGTACAGTGATTGGAAACCTGGCTGAATGGGAAAGAGACTGCTTTGCATGGCGCTTGTTGATACTGTCTGCCTGGTTGTGCTCTCAGTTTTCCTGATTTGAGCAGCACTTTCATTGCAGATTTTCCCAATGCATTCTGGTTCCTGTGGTCCTCTTATATCTCCATTATAAATTCAGGGCTACACCATGGACCTTGAAAAGTATAGGGTCTCTAAGTGATTGACTGTATGGTTTGTGTTGTGCGTGTGTTGGAGGTGGGTAGCGGATGTGCCCTACTCTGCTGAGTTGAGTGTGTGATTTTCTGTAGGGTGCCACCTGGTCTATGCTCTTTGTTGTGGTCTACCAGTGCTGTAGTTGATATTAGTGGCTGACTTGGGCATTGTCAGCTCTGCACACTATGTTTTTTGTTGTTGTTTAGACCAATGTGGAAAATGTTCACCATGTTCGTTTGCTGTGTCTGACTGTCTGTCTCAGGAAGGGTGGACCTGCTTTCAGTGCCCTGCATCTGTGTGACGTCTGAGTGGCTGGCTGGGGTGGTCTTCTGTAGAGCTTGTTGTAGTCTATTACAGTGCATCTGAGTGACTGTCTTGAAGGGTGTGTTATTTTTGCAATGAATTGTTTGTTTTGGTTTGTGCGCTGTTTCGAAAGATGTGAAAACTTCTAGTTCTCGAGGTTTTTTTTTTTTGTGCTGGTCTTAGTAGATGTTTGGGAGTGGGTAACCCTGTTATTGGTGCACAACATTATGTTGTAGTCTAAGTGCATGTTAGCTGAGTGCTGGATGGTGTAGTCCGGCTGTAGAATGTTGGACTATTTTAGTCTGACTTTATGCATTTGAGGGGTTGGGATACTGTTTTATTTGTTTATACTTTTATATTGCACAAAGTAGACCCAAATGTAGCAATGAATAAGCACTTCTGAGATCTGGTCACAGGCAGTAGTTAGGCAAAATTCCACATCTACTTAAGGCAGTTGATGCGTAAATTCCCAACTCACCACTTCCTGCTGTGGCTTCTTTGTGGTACCCCAAGTGAGGTTCCACTTTGCTCTCAGTGATGGATTGTGCTTAGTGCTTGCTGTTGTTCAGAATGATGTGGAAAAGTGTAATTCTGCAATGTTTGTTTGTGTCTTTGTGGCTGATTGTGTGGTGGCAGTTCTGCTCTCAGACTTTTGTGTGTTCTTTGTAGTCTAGGTGTGTGCTGTGTGAGTGGCTAGGTTTGGTAGTCATGCTCTGGATGGGTTGTTAGTCTGTCAGTGTGTTGTCTCAGTTACTGGTTGGGGTAGCCCCGCTCTGCATAGGTTGATGTTTTCTGTCAGTGACCTTGACTGAGTGGCAGACTATTATATACCTGCTCTACATAGATTATTAATTGTCAATGTGCTTAGATGAGTGGTTGTCTGGAGAGGTAAACATTACCTTCATTACGTGGGTTTCTTATCTGAGTGATTGTTTGTGGTACCTTTGCTCTGCATAGTTTGTTGTATTCTGTCAGTGTGGTTCCCTGTGGTAGCGATGTACTGCCTATATGATGTGTGCTTCCCTGAATGGTTTGTTATGGTCTGCCTGGTATGCATGAGTTGCTGTACTTTGTTGTGTGCTTCCCTGAGTGGCTGACTGTACAGTCCCTGCTCTGCCTATGTTGTCAAACTCTGTCCTGTGCTTGCTGAGTGGTTGGTTGTGGTAGCCCTGGTGTGCATGAGTTGTACTCTGTTGGTGCGCTTCTCTGAGTGGTTGGCTGGATGGCTAAGTATGTCCTGCTCTGTGCTCACCATGCCTGCCCATTGTCTGCACTCTGACAGTGCACTACTCTGAGTGGTTGGTTGTTAAAGTCCGGATGTACGCGAGTTGTACTCTGTCGGTGTGCTTCTCTGAGTGATTGGTTGTGGTAGCCCTGGTATGCATGAGTTGTACTCTGTTGGTGCGCTTCTCTGAGTGGTTGGTTGGAGGGCTAAGCATGTCCTGCTCTGTGCTCACCATACCTGCCCATTGTCTGCACTCTGACAGTGCACCACTCTGAGTGATTGGCTGTTAAAGTCCGGGTGTGCGTGAGTTGTAGTCTGTCGGTGCACTGGGCTAAGCATGTCCTGCTCTGTGCTCACCATGCCTGCCCATTGTCTGCACTCTGACAGTGCACTACTCTGAGTGGTTGGCTGTTAAAAATCCTAGTGTGCATGAGTTGTTTCCGTTTGTCAGTGCGCTTCCCTGGGTGATTGGCTGTTAAAGTCCTGGTGTATATGAGTTGTTTCCCTTTGTCGGGGCACTTTCCTGAGTGGTTGGCTCGAGGGCTAAGCATGCCCTGCTCTGTGCTCACCATGCCCGCTCATTGTCTGCACTCTGACAGTGCACTACTCGAGTGGTTGGCTGTTAAAGTCCTTGTGTGCATGAGTTGTTTCTGTCTGTCAGTGCGCTTCCTTGGGTGATTGGTTGTTAAAGTCCTAGTGTGCATGAGTGGTGCGCTTCCATGAGTCGTTGGCTCGAGGGCTAAGCATGCCCTGCTCTGTGCTCACCATGCCTGCGTCTGCATTCTGAGAGTGCACTACCATGAGATGTTGGTTGTTAAAGTCCTTGTGTGCATGAGTTGTATCTGTCTGTCAGTGCGCTTCCTTGGGCGATTGGTTGTTAAAGTCCTAGAGTGCATGAGCTGAGCACTTCCCTGAGTGGGTTGCTGGAGGGCTAAGCTTGCCCTGCTCTGCGCTCACCATGCATGCTCATTGTCTGCACTCTGACAGTTCACTACTGAGTGGTTGGTTGTGGTAGCCCTGGTGTGCATGAGCCGTACTCTGTCCTGGCACTTCTGAGTGATTGGTTGTGGTAGCCCTGGTGTGCATGAGTTGTACTCTGTTGGTGCGCTTCTCTGAGTGGTTGGCTGGATGGCTAAGTATGTCCTGCTCTGTGCTCACCATGCCTGCCCATTGTCTGCACTCTGACAGTGCACTACTCTGAGTGGTTGGTTGTGAAAGTCCGGATGTACGCGAGTTGTACTCTGTCGGTGTGCTTCTCTGAGTGATTGGTTGTGGTAGCCCTGGTATGCATGAGTTGTACGCTTCTCTGAGTGGTTGGTTGGAGGGCTAAGCATGTCCTGCTCTGTGCTCACCATACCTGCCCATTGTCTGCACTCTGACAGTGCACCACTCTGAGTGATTGGCTGTTAAAGTCCGGGTGTGCGTGAGTTGTAGTCTGTCGGTGCACTGGGCTAAGCATGTCCTGCTCTGTGCTCACCATGCCTGCCCATTGTCTGCACTCTGACAGTGCACTACTCTGAGTGGTTGGCTGTTAAAAGTCCTAGTGTGCATGAGCTGAGCACTTCCCTGAGTGGGTTGCTGGAGGGCTAAGCTTGCCCTGCTCTGCGCTCACCATGCATGCTCATTGTCTGCACTCTGACAGTTCACTACTGAGTGGTTGGTTGTGGTAGCCCTGGTGTGCATGAGCCGTACTCTGTCCTGGCACTTCTGAGTGATTGGTTGTGGTAACCCTGGTGTGCATGAGTTGTACTCTGTCGGTGCGCTTCCCTGAGTGGTTGGCTGGAGGGCTAAGCTTGCCCTGCTGCGCTCACCATGCCTGCCCATTGTCTGCACTCTGCAGTCATTCATCTCCGAGGCTGCTGCTGTGAGGGCCGGGCAGGGCCGGGGGAGGGAGGGCCAGCCTCGAGGGCTGCAGCCTGATTGGAGTGCAGAACCATGGGGTCGGTGATCCATCTGCTCTGAAGGAGTTCTGGATTCCCGTGGCCGACCTGCCTGAGAGGGGGCCTCTGGAGCGCGGGGCAGGGACCGCCGACGCGCCACCCACGCCTCTTCGTCCTGCTCACGTTGGAATCTGGGTTCTGGGGCTCTGGAGTCAGGGGCGCCCCTGTCCGAGACCCCAGCCCCCCGCTCCTGAGAGGGGGGCAGAGAGAGGGGCGCAGCAGATGCCGGCGCATGTCAAGGCAACTTGTTGATTGGGGACCCGGCAGTCGGCATGGAGTGCGGGACGGATTCCCCGACCTTGGAGTTCGCAGACCCCGGCAGCTGCTGGAGGTAAGGCCATGTGCATGCGGGGAACACGTTATTCCACCTCTCGGCAGCTGCTGCATGGGACCGCTTGTCCATCCCTCCTGCGGGGGTCCCCTTCCCGCCTGCACCCGGGACTCTTTGTAAAGTTGAACACTAGTATTTTTAATCTGACCGCAGATTTACATCTTCCTCTGTGTGCGGGATCACGAGTGATGCTGTGGGTACAAGCGCCAAAGTGTTGTGAAGCTCGTTAAGTACTGCGCAGCGCTACACGAGACACACATGCACCACGGAGACATGTTACTGGAAAGTGTTCCAATATAGTTGCACCTGGATTTTTTTTTCAAAATGTTTAATGTAGTCCATGGGGAACTGCCATACATGTGTGGCCGCGAAAAAGCACATATCGGAAAAAAATTATTTTAGCGTTACCCCACAAAGTGCAGAGAGTGTTTTTGCGTCGATGCACCCATCGTTAACCTGTAAATACTGCACTGGAGGTAACAACGACACACCAAGAGTAACTGTTGCATGTCACCTCGAATCATCTGTTTAATTGTTCCTGTATCTTTCTTGTAAGACAAGTGTGTCCTTCTATCATTTACATATTTGTCTGCCCGGTATCTATCTATCTATCGATCGATCGATCGATCTGTCTGCTTCCCTTACACACGTCTACCCATCATACGCACTTCCGCCTATCCACATGCACACAGATCTATAGTTTATTATTTGTCTAAGGTTACCAGGTGACTCAACCTCGCCAAGAATGGAATGTCCCTGCCTCTGGCTTCCCTTAGACAAACCACCGTCGAACGGTAATTTTCTCAAGTTAGCTTCGATGACGTGAATAGGACTACAGCTACCAGAATGCAGTTGGTTATAAAAACAAAAGCCCGGACTGGAGCATTGCATCCTTGACGGAATGCGCAGCTTGGTAACCATGTGTGCGGTGTGCTGCTAGTGTGTCTGAGATTATAAATACGTGTGTATCAATAAAATATATAGAATTCGAGCAGGGTGTCCGAGGATGTTGCAGACGGTTATTTCATGCGCCCTGATCACCCTAAGAAGAGGCGGCTAGTGAGGTCGGGGCGGCAGGAGGCTGTGAGGCTTAGAAAGTTACCTGCTTTAGAGTACCTCGGTGGTCCTGGAGCGGTTCCGTCTCCAGCTGTCTATCTGCCATACACATCACCCAGAGCGGATAATATCGGGGTACCACGTGCACCTGATAATCACCAGTGGTGAAGAGCAGACAATGTGCCCATTGAACACACTAACCCATAGCTTGGCCAGTGCTGAGATATGAGGCCTGAGGCTGAGATATGTCTAGTTTGTTGGTCTCCATCAAGTCTACGTGAGTGGGCACCAGGTCTTACAAATCTATGTCTATTCTGTAAATCTCAATGAACTCAAAGGGCTAGTCCCTGAGGCTCAGAGATATGTGCATAGTCTGTAAGTGTCAAGGAACTCTGAAGACCGGCCATGAGCCTCAAAGACTTGAGGCCATTCTATGCATCTCAATGTACTCTAGGGGGGTGGGCCCTGATGCTCGGAGATCTCTGTCCATTCTATAACTCCCAATGCCCTGTAAGGATGCGGGCCCTGATGCTCGGAGATCTCTGTCCATTCTATAACTCCCAGTGTCCTGTAAGGATGCGGGCCCTGATGCTCGGAGATCCCTGTCCATTCTATAACTCCCAATGTCCTGTAAGGACGCGGGCCCTGATGCTCAGGGATCTCTGTCCATTCTATAACTCCCAATGTCCTGTAAGGACGCGGGCCCTGATGCTCAGAGATCCCTGTCCATTCTATAACTCACAATGTCCTGTAAGGACGCGGGCCCTGATGCTCAGAGATCCCTGTCCATTCTATAACTCACAATGCCCTGTAAGGATGCGGGCCCTGATGCTCAGAGATCCCTGACCATTCTATAGCTCCCAGTGTCCTGTAAGGATGCGGCCCCTGATGCTCAGAAATCTCTGTCCATTCTATAGCTCCTAGTGTCCTGTAAGGACGCGGGCCCTGATGCTCAGAGATCCCTGTCCATTCTATAACTCCCAATGTCCTGTAAGGACGCGGGCCCCTGATGCTCAGAGATCCCTGTCCATTCTATAACTCCCAATGTCCTGTAAGGACGCGGGCCCTGATGCTCAGAGATCCCTGACCATTCTATAACTCCCAATGTCCTGTAAGGACGCGGGCCCTGATGCTCAGAGATCCCTGACCATTCTATAACTCCCAATGTCCTGTAAGGATGCAGGCTCAGAGATCTCTGTCCATTCTTTAACTCCCAATGTCCTGTAAGGATGCGGGCCCTGATGCTCAGAGATCCCTGACCATTCTATAACTCCCAATGTCCTGTAAGGATGCGGGCCCTGATGCTCAGAGATCCCTGACCATTCTATAACTCACAATGCCCTGTAAGGATGCGGGCCCTGATGCTCAGAGATCTGTGTCTTTTCTGTAACTCTCAGTGAACTCCAAGGGGATGAGCCCTGAGGTTCAGGGATATGTATCTATTCTCCAGGAAATGTACGCGGTCAGACCCCGAGGCTTAGAGATGTGTGTCTGTTCTGTGCCTCTCACTGAACTCTCAGGATCTGCCCCTGTGGCTTCAGGGAACTGTAGGTAGATGGGTCCAGAGGGTCAGAGATCTGTGATCTTCTGTAGGGCTCGACGAACTTTCAGAGACTTGTCTCTGGTGCTCACATACACATTACCACTCTCTAGGTCTTAGCGATCTGTTAGGCTCTGCGATCTACGTCTGTTCTGAATCTCAGGATACATGTAATCGTCACTGGTTACTTGGTTAACTTCAAGTACGTGCTCTAATTACTTTTACTCTTTATTTCGTCATTGCATCTTTTAAAAGGAGCGAGAGCTTCTTCGGTAACACTTGCATATGCAAGTATGTGAATTAGGCCGCAGAAAAGCGTGTGTTGTAGATTAGCAGTGGCAGCTGTCCCTGGCGCACTCAGTTGAGGACTGATACCCAGGCAAGGCTCCAGAAGCACTGAGTGACGGGTGCTATCCTGTCTGAGCTGTCAGTGTGAGCAGTGCTGTGAGGGAAGAGACTTGGCCCCTGTGCATCAGCAGCAAAACGATCCAGTGTTTCAGTCAAAGCTTGTCCTTTGCTGGTGGAAAAAACATGGATGATATTTTCAGAGCGAAGTATGAATTTGCCAGAATGCCATCACTCACAGTGACGTTTGGCAGTGGCTGAACTGGGCTGTACAACTGTTTTAGGCTGTGTGCTGGAGTGGATGGAACAAAAATGTGAATGACACAGCAAGAGACCAATGGATAACAAGCATTTGCAACGCAGTGGGTTTCGCGTTTGCTCGAGTTAGACAAATGGAAAGCTTTTACGAATGATAGCAAAGCATTTTTGAAAGGCAAGCTCATGAACGAGTTATCGTAATGGGCATGGTTAAAAGCCCACAGATAGATTACAACAGGCCAGAACTAAAAGGGACTAGCCGAAAGTCTCTGTAGATATATTTAATATATACTTTTAGTAAAAGCAAAAGGTCTTGGCTAACAGCAGGCATACGCATTTTGGTATATTGGATTTGCAGATCAAGCCTACTAGACAGCTGTCTGGTTGCAAAAGACATATTGTGGCCTTACAAAGTACAGGGGCTTGGAGCCAACCCATTTCTTACCATTGACTAGCCTCCCTGCCTCCCTGACTTGCCTGCTTCTTATTCGTGTCTCAGCTAGTCAATCTTGCCCTACTTCTTCCTTTTTGGTTAAGCTTTCCACAAAAGTGTGTGTGTTTTACAGCTGTCTCCCTCATGTACTTCTCTCCACCTTCACTCTGTATTGCTCATAATTGTCTGTGTGCTTCTCTCCTTCTCATCCATGTTACACTTGCCCTTGTATCCTTCCCCATCACTTTCTAAGTTGTGTGCGTCTCCACACCTGCTTCCCCTCCCTCAGTGTTGCTTCTATTATCCCACATTCCATGTTATTTTTCTCCACCCATGACCTCTTTCGCTGTCACTGTTGCTTCTCCTACGCACCCCACCCTTGCTGTTGCTATCGACCCCTTTCCTTCCATGTTACTCCCCCAACTACGCTCTCCTTCTCTGTTGATGATTGCTTCTCCTACCCACACCCTTCATTGCTTCCCTCAATTGCCCCTTCTGCATTGCCTACTGCACCCTCCATATTGCTCCCCCACCTGCACCCTCTGTGTCACTTTCTCCACCCATGCATCAAAAAAATGCTTTTGCACATTGTTTAGGTCTGAACCTGCAAGTGCCTGTGCTAGCGCATGTGTCTCGCTTGTGAGACTCTGTTGTGTACAGTAAAGGGGTTCGAGCCCGCCTGTTACTTACCATTTGTTTACTTGTGTGACACTCTACTTTATAGCCTCATAATTCTTCACTTCATGCCAGGCATCATTTCTGTTCCTCTCTGGAGTAGGGACCAAGCACTGATTGATTCAATTTAATCATTGCCTGTGCGCTGCTCCCGACGTCGTTGAGGTATTATTTTGTTCTTTTTTGCTTCTAGTGCCCTGCCAAACAGAAGGCTTGTGGCTGGCAAAAACGTGCCTGCAGGACAAACAAAATACGTTTTATTTTCTATATCTAAATTTCTTTCATTTTGCCAAGTCGTCTTTTCTCACTTTGCACTCAGGTTTTCTTTTATATTTGCTCGTGGGCACTGTTCTCAAAAGGTGAGGATTATGCTTGTCCTGAATATTGAAATGAGACATTGTTTCTTTCTTATGCGTAATTTATGAAATTATGCTTAATGATGATATAATCATGCAGAATACCCCAATCCACCCACTCCAATCTGCCCTGCTAAAATCCACACCAATCCAGCCCACCTCATCAATCCACCCATCTCACTCCAATCTACTCCAACTCAACCCAGACTAATCTGCCCCACTCTAATCCAAAACAATCTGCTCCACTCCAATCGAGAACAATCTGCTCCACTCCAATCGAGAACAATCTGCCCCACTCTAATCCAAAACAATCTGCCCACTGCAATCCAAAACAATCTGCCCACTGCAATCCAAAACAATCTGGAACACTGAAAATCAATCATCCCCACTCTTAACCAAAACAGTCTACCCCACTCTAATTCAAAACAATCTGCCCACTGAAATCCAAAACAATCTGCCTCACTCCAATCCAGAACAAATCTGCCCCACTCCAGTCAGCCCCACTCTAATCCAAAACTATCTGCAACACTGAAAAACAGTCAGCCCCACTCCTAACCAAAACAATCAGCCCACTGCAATTCAAAACAATCTGCCCCACTCCAATCCAGAACAATCTGCCCCAGTCCAATCTGCCTTTCTCAAATCTGCCCCACTCCAATCCAAAACAATCTGCCACACTCAAATATGTCCCCCTCCAACCTGCCCCACTGCAGTCCATAACAATCTGCCCCACTCCAATCCAAAACAATCCGTCCCACTCCAATCTGCCCCACTCCAATCCACGTCCACCCACTGCAATCCAACCTACTCCAATCAAATCCACCCCACTCTACTACAATCCACCCCTCTCTACCCTAATCCATTTCATTTCAGTCCACCACACTCCAAGCCAATCCATCCAGCCTACCCCTACTCCAATCCACCCCACTGTAATCTACCCCACTCCATGCCAATCCAATCCACCTCACTACATTTCACCCCACCCCAATCCAGTCCACCCCATCCCATCCCAATGCTTCCAGCCCACCCCACTCCAATGCACCTCACTTAGTTCAATTCAACCACCTCAGTGCAATCCATCCCAATCCAGTCTAACCCAACCCAACCCCTTCCAATCCAATCTAACTCACTCAATCCAATCCACCCCACCCCATTCCAAATCAACCCATCCCATTGCATCCCACCCCAACACACCCCACCCCTCTCCAATCCACCCACTCCAGTACATCACACTCAACTCTAATCTTGAGTCTTATCCACCCCAATGTAATCAACCCCACTCCAATCTAATCCTCCTCACTCTAATCCACCCCAATCCAATACACCTCACTCCATTCCAATCCACCCCAACCCACTCCAAACCAATCCACCTCTCACCAATAAACCCCATTCTACCCCAGTCCATTCCAACCCAATCAACTCCACTCCACTACCGCAAACCACTGCAACCCACTCTACCCTATTCAACCCCACTCCACTCTACAACACTCTCTGCCACTGAACCACTGAACTCTACTCCCCTCCTCTCAACTCTATGACACTCTGACAAATTCACTCTACTACATTGTACTTCCCCACTCCACTCTGACAGTCAGTGGCACTATCTTTTAGCTATGCTGAACAGCAGCCACGCTGGTGTACCACGTGGCAAAAACACATTGCCAAAACCAATAGCTCTTGTATAGGCGAGACATAGTGGCTTTGCCAATGCTTGTTTCTTTTTAGTTGCCAAAGCAACTTGTATCAAAAAAGGAAAAAAAACAACTGCATCATTTTATAGGAATGAACACGTTGGGATGCGCCCCTGAAAATGATTTTTAGCCATGCTGCACAGCATCAGGTATGCTGCACAGTCCTAAAAAACATTAGCTTTGCCAAATTTTCGACCACATTCTATTTTTTGGTGGCTCTGTTGAAGCGGTGCTGAAACCTTTCACTTTTTGGTATATTTAAAACAGGTAGACATCAGTACAGTGCTCTTACCATGTGGTGTAGTTGTAAGTACGATCACCTTTGACACCTGCAAGATCTGTGTAATGACTTTCGTTTGCTTTTGGCATGTACTAATGGTAGCTCCATGGGCATCTCTCCTTAACTCAGATCTTTACTCCCCAACGCCATCCGTGCCATGCTCAGTCACAAGAGGGACAACTGTGGCCAGAAAGATGGACATGTTCAGTTGACATAGAGTGGACTGAATGTCTTTGATAGAGAGAAACAAGATAGAAACCTACAAAGCTGCCAACCACCGGTCATGAAAGAAGGATTGCGGGTGTGACATAAAGGTGCACATAACTTTGTTTGTGCAAGTTGTAGAATGAGTAAGTGCATCCTTTGGTTTACAACTGGTAGAAGCCTATGAGGTTTTTTGTAGCCTTCCATTTTGTGCAGGTTAGGTCACGAAAGGGTAAAGTACGTTTTACATATGGGATCTAGGAGCAGGACACACTGCCTCTCAAACGCAGGCGGACAGCATTACTCAAGCAGTTCAGGAAGGACCTCAAGACCTGGCTCTTGGATTGAGCATCAGGCCCGCAAACAGCACCTTGAGACCCTAGGAGTGATTAGCCGCGCTTTAGAAATAATCGATTGATTGAGTAAACCCCAGAGTCGCGAGTGTTTGTCAAAATGTTTCAGAAAGAGAGTCAGAGGCAGGGAAGTGTTAGACCACATTCACCACGTCTAGCCTGTCTTGAAGAGTGTTGCTATTGGATTGTTGTGGGTGCATGCTGCAGTGCCTGTAACTGTAAGCACAGGGTGTGCACGGTGTTGCGATTCTCTTGCAAAAGAGTAATCCTATTGCATTATTGTGGATGCAGGTCGCAGGGCCCAATGCTGTAAGCACAGGGTGTGCACGATGAGGTGTTGAGAACTCTTGCAAAAGAGTGATCCTATTACATTATTGTGGATGCAGGTCGCAGGGCCCAATGCTGTAAGCACAGGGGGTGCATGGTGTGGTGTTGCGAACCGTACATAAGAGTGATCCTATTACATTATTGTGGATGCAGGTCGCAGGGCCCAATGCTGTAAGCACAGGGTGTGCATGGTGTGGTGTTGCGAACCGTACATAAGAGTGATTCTATTGCATTATTGTGGATGCAGGTCGCAGGGCCCAATGCTGTAAGCACAGGTTGTGCACGATGAGGTGTTGAGAACTCTTGCAAAAGAGTGCTGCTATTGCATTATTGTGGATGCAGGTCGCAGGGCTCAACGTTGTAAGCACGGGGTTTGCATGGTGAGTTGCTGTGAATTCTTGAAAAAGAGTGTTGATATTGCATTGCTGTGAATACATGCTGCAGTGTAAGCTCAGGGTGTTTACAGTGAGGCGTTGCCAACAATTGCAGAAGAGTGATGCTATTGCATTGTTGTGGATGTACATCGCTTTCTCCCTTGCTATAAGTAGGGGGTCTGTATGATGAGGTGTTGTGACATCTTGTGAAAGATTGCTGCTATTGCATTGTTGTGGATGCACATCGCGGGGCCCGAAGCTGTAAGCACCGGGTGTGCATGGTGAGCTGTTGCAAACTCTTGCATAAGAGTGCTGCTATTGCATTGTTGTGAATGCACATCGCAGGGCCCAATGCAGTAAGCACTGTGTGTGCATGGTGAGGTTTTGCAAACTATTGCAAAAGAGTGATGCTTTTGCATTATTTTAGATGCAGGTCGCAGGGCCTAATGCTGTAAGCACAGGGTGTGCATGGTGTGGTGTTGTGAACCGTACATAAGAGTGATGCTATTGCATTGTTCTGGATGCAGGTCGTAGGGCCTAATGCTGTAAGCACAGGGTGTGCATGGTGTGGTGTTGGAACCATACATAAGAGTGATGCTATTGCATTGTTGTGGATGCAGGTCATAGGGCCTGATACCATAAGCACAGGGGGTGCATGGTGTGGTGTTGCGAACCGTACATAAGAGTGATGCTATTGCATTGTTGTGGATGCAGGTCGCAGAGCCTAATGCTGTAAGCACAGGGTGTGCATGGTGTGGTGTTGCGAACCGTACATAAGAGTGATTCTATTGCATTATTGTGGATGCAGGTCGCAGGGCCCAATGCTGTAAGCACAGGGTGTGCACGATGAGGTGTTGAGAACTCTTGCAAAAGAGTGCTGCTATTGCATTATTGTGGATGCAGGTCGCAGGGCTCAATGGTGTAAGCACAGGGTTTGCATGGTGAGTTGCTGTGAATTCTTGAAAAAGAGTGTTGATATTGCATTGCTGTGCATACATGCTGCAGTGTAAGCTAAGGGTGTTTACAGTGAGGCGTTGCCAACAATTGCAGAAGATTGCTGCTATTGCATTGTTGTGGATGCACATCGCGGGCCCTATGCTGTAAGCACCGGGTGTGCATGGTGAGTTGTTGCAAACTCTTGCAAAAGAGTGATGCTTTTGCATTGTTGTGGATGCACATCGCAGGGCCCAATGCAGTAAGCACTGTGTGTGCATGGTGAGGTCTTGCAAACTATTGCAAAAGAGTGATGCTTTTGCATTGTTGTGGATGCACATCGCAGGGCCCAATGCGGTAAGCACTGGGTGTGCAGGTTGAGTTGTTGCAAACTCTTGCATAAGAGTGCTGCTATTTCATTGTTGTGGATGCACGTCTTCGGGCCCAATGCAGTAAGCACCGTGTGTGCATGGTGAGGTATTGCAAACTCTTGCAAAAGAGTGATGCTTTTGCATTATTTGAGATGCAGGTCGTAGGGCCTAATGCTGTAAGCACAGAATGTGCACGGTGTGGTGTTGCAAACCGTACATAAGAGTGCTGCTATTGCATTGTTCTGGATGCAGGTCGCAGGGCCTAATGCTGTAAGCACAGGGTGTGCACGGTGTGGTGTTGCGAACCGTACATAAGAGTGATGCTATTGCATTGTTCTGGATGCAGGTCGCAGGGCCTAATGCTGTAAGCACAGGGTGTGCACGGTGTGGTGTTGCGAACCGTACATAAGAGTGATGCTATTGCATTGTTCTGGATGCAGGTCGCAGGGCCTAATGCTGTAAGCACAGGGTGTGCACGGTGTGGTGTTGCGAACCGTACATAAGAGTGATGCTATTGCATTGTTCTGGATGCAGGTCGCAGGGCCTAATGCTGTAAGCACAGGGTGTGCACGGTGTGGTGTTGCGAACCGTACATAAGAGTGATGCTATTGCATTGTTGTGGATGCATGCTGCAGTGCACATTGTTGGAAGTACTGTGCGTACATAGTGAGGGATTACCACCACTTGCAAAAAAAGTGCTGCTAATACAATGCTATGGATGCATGCCAGAGTCTTTAGTTCAGCAAGCATGGGCTATGCATGAAGAAGCATCACCAGTCGCTATGACGTGCCACCATGGCACCCCTGTAAACACATGTAATGGTGCTAACGTTCCACTCCTCTAAGATGCATAGAGAGTGTCACTTTCACCTGTTGTGCACCCAATACGTAAGGTGCGTTACAAAACTTTACAGCTTTTAATTGCTTCTGTTTTCATTTGTTACACAATCAACTTTGGGGGAGTCTTGATTTGATTTTTCTCAAAGGCAGTAGCATACTTTTCTCCTCATTTAATAAATATTTTTTCCAGTTCCAGTTTACTATGGAATGTACATGTTTTCTCAACTAAACACGTATGGTTAGTAAGATCTACAAAATAATGAAGGGCGCTTAGATTATTTGTAATTAATGTGTGGCCAAAGAGGCAGATAACTAGGCAGTAATAACACCTTAAATAGTACTTCTAATTGGTATACTACCAACATATGATATTTAAAATACCAACCTACGAAAATATCGCAGCCAGAATATTGACTACAAAATACCGTGAAGCTAAATATATGTATTGGTATGTACAGGTTTACAATTTGTCACTCCACATCTATGCAATTTGACAATACATACATATCTTCGCGGTCCCTAGATATGGAGTTAAGAATAGAAAATCTAAACTCGCCTAAATATATCACTTTCACAATATTGTGTAGTCGATATTCTTGCTATGAGATTGTTTTGTAGGACGATATTTTTTGCACACCTATTTTGGAGGTACAACCCTTATTCACTCTCCTTGTTGTCTCTGTAGCAATGCATTTAAGATATTTAATTTAGTAATGATTGTTTTTGACCGAGATGTCATCTCTCCTTCTAGTCTCTAAACTTTTACAAGCTGTGTGGAAAGGACCACAACTATGGCGACGAGTCCACACATTGCCAGTGGCTCCTTAGAAGTTGCCCCCGCCTGGCTGTCCACTGACCCAGGCCTCAGAGCACAAGAAGCCCTAGGTTTTCTTTCCCTCCTACTTCTCCCCCATCACTTCTATGGGCGCTCTGGAGCTTAAGAATATGTTATTTAGGAGTTCGGCGAGGTATTCAGAAAACAGAATTGGAAGAGTACACTCAAGGGTTAAAGGTGAGAGGTCAGGCCTTTAGCTTAGAAATCCTGGCTGCATCCCTTCATCCAGAGTTTCTTCGGACTGTGAAGGCCTCTCTTTGTAAAGGTCAAACCCAACCCTCATTACCATGTTGAAAAGGCCAGCTAATATTTAACAAAGGTGCCCGGCTTGCGGCACAACATGTAGTGTTTAAACTTCCCCATCGCGTCTGCAACATTTCAGAAGCCAGTTCGACACCCTCAAGAAAATATACCTCAAACTCCAGGCTGTCAGACAAGCAAGCGTCACTCAGGGCTTCATGTAGCGCTTTCTACCCCAGTCTTGTCGAATCATTTCTGTTGTGATTTGAACCTCTGACCTTGCAGTTGCCTCGAGCTACTTCTTTGTGACTTTCCCTTGTTCGCAGGAATGCTGGAGTCCACGTGGTTGCTGACAAAACTTAAATGCCATTTATAAATCCACAAATTTAAATTAAATGTCTAGAAACAGTTTCATTCCTAGGTCGGCGATCTCGTCAATGTGATGTTTAACTCGGACAAAATTGTTTCGTTCACCACTGTGCTTTGTGGTCTGTGAGTCCACAACCTCTTGTCTATAGTCTGTGTAGAGTAGCCGAAAAGTCACTGGTATTTTACACCTCTTGTAACCTTTATACTTGCTTGTGGTTAGATTCCGTGGGCTAGGGAAATCAGCCTCCATAAACAAACTAACAAAAGTCACTGTTGCACCGTCTTTGTGTTATGTTGTGTCACCACAGAGGACAATCTTGTGTACATTGCTATCTGCTCCAGCTGCCAGGCACCAGTAGGAGATGGATCCCAGTGCACCCTTCACAATACAACACGCCTAAAGTACCAGGCTGTTCCCAAGGCTAGGAGCCCCTGTCTATTTAATTTTAAGAAAAAACATGTTTGGAGCAATACTTACATCTTACCGCTCATTGTCTCTCCCCCTCAATTCCAGGTTGTTAACAGCTAGAGAGGGGACTCTCTTTCTTAAAGCACAACATGGGGCATCTGAGCTTTCCCAGGGTAGGGTCTTTGAGCTGCATTTTCTCCAGGAAATATTTCCATGGTTGTTGGGGTGATAGTATTTTTTTTTTCAAGTCGAAGGTGAGTTTAATTCATCTACCCTCTTTTGTTGCCAACAATACACTTATAGCGTGATATGTGCCTGGTGGCAAGGATAGTTAACTCCTTGTAGGGCAGTATTTGGTAACTATTTTAAGTATATTCACTGTTTTAATAGGCAAGAAAATAGAATTCTGGTTCTAAAAGTGAAACCCATTCCTGGAGTAGACAATGATGTGCAATATCAGTTCAGCACTCATGTTATTTATTTAGGGTGTTTTCAAAGCCATTTTATTTATTTGTTAATTTTAATATTGTATATACCATTGACCAAGTTGTAGTGGTTTATTGAAAAGTAAAGAAGTTATTAGAAGAAATATAACCAGCATGCCCTGCCAACTCACAACACCACCACCGTGCATCACACAGCACCGGGTCTCTTGTCATAGTCACCAAGTACAGAGGCGCTATCACAAGGCGAGCACAGGATGAGCTGACAACCACCTCATAGAGCTGGATGACAGCTTTTGCAATGAATATCTGCTGAGTGCAAATCCATGCTAGATTTTACAACCTCTCTGTGATGTATCTACGCCAACTTCATGCTTGTGCTTTTCAGCAGCACCCCTGGCAGCTTTTCAAATGAGAAGTCCCGCCCCTCCACGCCCCTCCCCTTTAATGTACTCTATGATAATCATGCAGTATTGGCCTGAAACTTCTGCCCCCTCTCCAGGCCTGTCCCCTTACACAGGGTGGAAGTTGGCAGGTCTGATACAACTAAGAGGCATCAGAACCTCAAAAAGATTAGTCAGGTAGCCAGAGATGCGATGGAGTTAAAAGTCTACGCTACAGATTAGAGAACAGCAATGCTCGTCGATGGTAGCATAAGTACTCATGGGCCTGGTATATGTTAGTTCCACGGAGGTTTGCATGTGTGCTTCTAAATGGGCCCTTTACATGGGAAACCACAGCATGGACAAGCGGAGCTGCATTAAGATTCATGTAATGTATGATACCCCTGCAGCCTTAAATGAGCATCTATGAGGTGCAAAGGATTTGAGGATGTTGTAGTATGAGCCTGTCAGTCATCACAAGATCAAACAAACTTTCAAACAGTGTACAGCTGCATCACAGGTACTAAGCAACCTCCAGTGCATGCGTCCTTCTAGACATAGGGCCTGATTTAATTCTTGGTAGAGGGGAATACTCTGTCACAAATGGGGCAATTATCCTGTCAACGTATTACAATTCCATTATATCCTATGGACATCGTAATATGGCGTACGAGAAATCCATCACGTTTGTGATGGAGTATTCCATCCGCCAACATCTAAATCAGCCCGTAGTCTTTCCAAGAGTGAAGGCTGATGGGACAGAGGTGCGTTGATGCATGTGCGTCATTGGTAGTAACAAGGTGAATGTGGGTTGTGCATCAGTGAGATGCAAGGAGGTGGAAAAGGTTATGCTTAAATGTCATTTGTGGGGTATTTATTAAACCTAATGGTTTAACTGTTTTGCAGAAGAGGTTTCAGATGGAGATTGATAAACACATTCCAGGACACGTTGTTACCATGTGGCTAAAGTCCTCTTTGAGGGCAAACAAGATGAGATGAGGTTAAGTCCGCACCAACCAGCTGATGCCCCAGGAGTTGTGATGTTTTATTGTAGCACCATCATACTGTGAAATCTCAGCTCTCATAGAGAAGACATCTAAACTTTTACTTTTTCTCTCCAAAGTTATGACAGTTTTCAATTCTTTTTTTTATTATAGTCATTGGTGTCTATGGTAAATATTTTTGTTGTGCATACAGCATTGAAAAGCGAAAGTTGTTGGCCAACACTTGTGGAAAGGTGCATTCTGGGATGGGTAAAAGATTGCAAGAACACCATGATTTGCATATGTGTAGAGGATCTGAGTTTGGCGGACGTTAGCTTTCATGCACAAGGTCTCAAGTCTTCAATCCAGAGGTCATTGCCAATGCCATCCGTGCCAGCATACTGGGTTGAGCACTTTAAAATTATTGCAGCTTATTTGATATGCATTCACAATGCTACCTTGATAAATATCTGGATAACATTTTTATGACTGGAAGCCTAGAAAATATATGGTGCAGATCGAATTGGCCGAAATCCACAGTTGGGAGTTGGCCATTTGTGATGGTGCCGTATAAATTAGGTTAAATGTTAAAGGAAATCATTTCCTTAGAGCATGGGTCCAGGGGTAAAAACAGAGGCTGCATCGACACAATCTAATTAAGGAAAGGAGGATCAAAGGCATCTTCATCCATCATCACAGATTGCCTCCTCCCCTGCTTCTCTTGCTAAGGCTGATACTGCATCAGTCTGCCATACTTACAGGCAGTGCGCTGTGTGTAAGATGTTAGATGCATGGCTAAAGTGGTGGTTGGTCATGGGACTGCATCATACATCTGATAATGGAATGTAATACAATGTATAATATTTTGTTTGGGATCTGTATCTAACCAATGATGTTTTATGGTGTCTACATCTCCTGCCCCACCACATGCCACTTTTGTTTCAGTTCCTATAGCCATTCAATCACCCATCACCATTGCCAGGTCCTCTTCTGCAACTGTACTAATTGCATCTTCTTTCAGGTACCCACCTCCCCTGCTGCCACTTTTTTTTTTGTCCACATTTACCAGCCACATTCTTTACTGCTCTTTTGCTTGTAACATCTCTCGGTCTGACAGCTTGCAAACTTTGTCCCAGTCCTGAACGCCTAGCTCTATCCAGTTGCCTCTTTATCCCATTTCGCTTATCAGCCATGTCCTCAACATCATAACTGTGCCCCAAGATGCCATCTGTCTCGCTCTAGTTTCCAGTGTGCATCTGACAGCTCCATTACATGTTATTTGAATGTTAGCTTTGAGTTTACGCCTTCCGCTCTCATCCAAGCCCCTATGTTTCACTCCATCATCTACCATCATCATCCACCTACCTGTCCCCATTCTCACTGCCTCCAGGCCTGTTTCTTCTGTTGAGCAGCAAGCCGCCTTTCAGTAAACAAAGCAGCAATCACCGCCTCTAGCTGTCCCCGTCTTACGCAACCTGCCAATCATCCATAATAACCCTATTTATGGCACAAGAACACAATCATTGGGTTAACTTGGAAGCTCTGAAGCACACGCCCATCAACCATCTGTGAACCATGCTTTGCTTGCATAAAAATAACTCTCTTAATAATTGGCAATGTCTTCTGGCCATCAGTACAAAACAATCCTATTTCATTTCAGGCCTTGATGTACATCTACCTTTTGAACATTCATGATTTTCTCTGTAAAAGTAGCTTCACCTCGAGAAATGGGTCCCTCTGTAATTTTTCCAGTTATTGCCCATATTATGATAATATAGACCACAGACCTATCTGAAACGCATGAGGAGTTACCCAGCCGCATAAAGTTTACTTAATATCCTTCAACTTGCCTTGAAATAAGCAAAAGTGCTGAGTTTGCAAGAACATGTGTTATTGTAATCGATTCTCCACCTGTCTTTCTGGATCTTGGGATGTATAGATTATTCAAATGGGGTAGTGACCTCCTGTTGCTGGGCTGTACTGTAAATGAGTTTCCATATTCAGGTTGTTTGTTTATCTCGTCTACATTTTTCAACAGAGGATTTGTGCAGTGGTTGTCAAGCCTGCAGCACAGCTCCCCCCCACATGCTCATGTGGAGTTAGTTCAAAGTAGTCAGTTTACCCACACTTCCATTGTATTCACTGATGAGTTCAAACACAGCTAGTACTGGACATCCCATCACAGATGTATGGTTCATACCTTTGGTTGTTGTCAAAGGGGAATAGTTTCTGCAGCACCAATGATCACATATCGAATGCACTCAGATGCAGCAATAGGGTCAGACAAGCCTTACGTACTCCTCCATCGGGGATGAGCATGGATCCAGCTTCACTAGATGGGTAGCAGACTTGACAAAGTGTGTGCAACTCAACATCCCTCTCCAAGTGTATCGTGGAAGGTGTAGCTCAGACCCATCTGTTTCTTTACTTTTTTCATGGTCTTCATTGCCAAGTTTAAGAACAGCCTCCATCGTCTTTACCATTTCCATTGTTGATAACTCCACATTTTCATGCTATCTTGTATCTCATTGCTAAAATGGTGGCTCTTGTTGCTTTGATAGTTCTTGCGGTTCTCGTTCACATTTCTACTATTCAATTAGTGGGTGACCACATTGACATATATGTCTAAATAGTAATAACATTGACTTTTCATATACCTAAACATGGAACTGTTTAACTCTTGTGAGAAAGAAAACTCAAGGAGCCAAGGTGACAGGCATATGTGATAACTTCAGCCTTGTAGCAGAGTCACGCCAACTGATCCTGCCCCAGGCCCTTGAATAGAAGTCCTGAAACTCTATCCAGGTAGGAGACCTGGAGGGGATGAGTCATTTTTGTGTGGACAAAGGCAGTTGTCTTCTCTCTGATTTAGAAAGCTAAGGGGGATTTGTACATTTGTGCAAATTTGCCACGGCTTCCAAGTGACAATACCACATTTCCAAGGGAGAGAGAAAGAAGTGTCTTTTCCAGAAAAAGTTAGACATTCAATGGAAAGTAAGACAATAGGAGCAGAGAGAAAGGGATTCCATCTTTCTTCACAGAACCAACTATGAAGATAAAGAGCAACTTTCTTCAACAATGTCAACATGACCTAAGGGTAGGAAGTTCTGCCCTCAGAAGTGAAACAAGTAAGTAGAGAGAGAGGAAAGACACTACCTCTTTCTTGACAATAAGACATAGAGACCTGCCCTCTTCCAGCGACAAGACCAGCCATAGCAACAAAACGCAGAGAACTGCTCTTTTTCAGGGAGACATCTGAAAGTACCAGGCAAGATGAGAAAATGTTTCCTTTCTGAAGAGAACCCTGAAATGTCAACTCCAGGGAGAAGCTGGGCAAAACCAGGAAGGAGGAGAAAGGGCTTCTCTCCTTCAGAGCACGTCCAATCAAAACCATCGAAAGTAAATGAAGTCTACCCTTCACCCCTAATAATTCATAATAAGAAGCAAAGGGTCAGCCTCTTCCAAAAGTGCACAAATAATGCCAATTAAGAAAATAATACACTTCTTGTATATGGCAAATTCCTAATAATACCAGGCAAAAGCAGAAGGAGCTCTCGTGCCATGAGACGCCCATGAATTCCAAGTGTTAGCAGAAAGAACTGCCCTGTCCAAGGGGTGCTAAATGTGTGACCAAGTAAAACCAGAAGGAGCGGGCCTGTTCCAGGGGATGCCCTAGTTAATACCAAGGAAGAGGGGAAGGAGCTGCCCTGTTCTATGGTTGTGCAGTTGTTACCATGACAGTGCAGAAAGAGTTGCCCCATTCCTGCAGCATCAACTAAGAACAGAAAGAGTGACTGTCTTGCAGATGATGGATGTTAGTACCAGCTATGAGCAGAAAGAGCTGTCCCCTACCAGCTGATGCATCCTTCTACTATGAGCAGAAAGAGCTGTCCCCCACCAGATGATGCATCCTACTGCTATGAGCAGGAAGAGCTGCCCCTACCAGAAGATGCATCCTACTGTTATGAGCAGATAGAGCTGCCCCTACCAGATGATGCATTTTATTACTTACTTTGGGAGGAAAAAAAACAGTTACATATGATGCACGTTATAACCAATCATGAGCAGAAAGAGCTGCCCTCTTTGAAAGATCCACAATTAATACCAAGTGTAAAAAAAAGAAAAATATTCCCTCTTCCAGGCGACCCTATAAATACTATGTAAGAGCAGTAACAGCTGCAGTACTCCATAAGTACTCTATTAAAACCAAACAAGAAAGGGAAAGTGACGCTCACCTGGGAGAACCCTATTAATACTGAGTAGGAACAGGAAGTGCTCTCCTTATCAAGGAGAACGTATTAGCACAAAGTAAGAAATGAAAGAGCTGTCCTCTTCGCGGGTGCATAGTTAATATAAAACAGAAAAAAAATCATTTTTCGGAAGAACCATATAAATACTAAGAAAGAGCAGGAACAATAGCAGTATTCCAGAAGTACTCAATTAAAACCAAGTTCGAAAAGAAAGAGATGCCCACTTCCAGGGAATCCCTACTATTACTGAGTGAGAACAAAAATACTACCATCATCCAGGAGAAAATTATTAATATCAAGTTAAAAAGGTAAGGAGTAACCCTCTTCCATGGGTGCACAATTAATACCAAGGAAAATAGGAAAGTAGTTCTTCCGGGAGTACCCTATAAATACTAAGTAAGAACTTGACGAGCTGTCCTCTTCAAGGAGTACTGTATTAACATAAAGTAAGGAGGGAAGGAGCAGCCCTGATCCAGGAGTACTCCATTAAAGCAAAGTAGGAAGGGAAAGAGTTGCCCTCTTCCAGGAGCACTCCATTAAAACAAAGTAGAAAGGAAAAGAGCTTTCCTCTTCTAGGAGTACGCAATTTATACCAAGAAAAAATGAAAATGTTTCCTTCTTCCAGGAGAACCGTATAAATGCTAAATAAGAGCACTAAGAGCTGCCCTCTCGCAGGAGTGCACTAATAATACAATGTTTGAGTAGTAGGAATGGCCCTCTTCCAGAAGGACCATTTTGGTACCACCTATGCGCAGAAAGAGCTGACCTCGATTAATAGCAGATGTGAGATGAATGAGTTGACCTCTTTCAGGTGAATGAGTTGACCTCTTTCAGGTGAACCTTATCATATAAATTGGCAGATGATGCAGATGCTCTCATCAAGACAAATCCTACTAATTGCAAGTAAGTGGTGAAATAGCTTTTCTTTTTATTTCTAAACATCAGCAATTTCTATTTGATGGACACAAAGTCTTTGAGTATCAAGCTAACCAGTACAACCTATGGCAAGTTACGCTCATAAATGATGAAACCTGGCAACACAACAAAAACATGATCATAGTATGGATAGGCTTATCAACAGAGTAAGAAGCGCTGTGATCTTAAAGAAGGAGCTATTTAGTACCCTCAGGGACAAGAGAAATATGCCCTCATGTAGGAGAAGCCCGTAAAAACCACAATGCACAGCAAATGATAGGGATGGACACTATGTATATCAGAAGAAAGAAACAGCTTCCCTCTTCCAGTGGAGAGTCAAGTTATATAAAAACAGCATCCCTCTTCCAGAGGAGAGTCAAGTAATATAGCAACAGCGTCCCTCTACCAGGGAAGAGTCAAATAATATAGAAACAGCTTCCCTCTTCCAGGGGAGAGTCAAGTTATATAGAAACAGCTTCCCTCTTCCAGGGGAGAGTCTAGTTATATAGAAACAGCTTCCCTCTAACAGGGAAGAGTCAAGTAATATAGAAACAGCTTCCCTCTTCCACGGGAGAGTCAAGTAATATAGCAACAGCGTCCCTCTACCAGGGAAGAGTCAAGTAAAATAGAAACAGCTTCCCTCTTCCAGGGGAGAGTCAAGTAATATAGAAACAGCTTCCCTCTTCCAGGGGAGAGTCTAGTTATATAGAAACAGCTTCCCTCTACCAGGGAAGAGTCAAGTAATATAGAAACAGCTTCCCTCTTCCAGGGGAGAGTCAAGTTATATAGAAACACATTCCCTCTTCCAGGGGAGAGTCCAGTAATATAGAAACAGCTTCCCTCTTCCAGGGGAGAGTCAAGTAATATAGAAACAGCTTCCCTCCTCCAGAGGAGAGTCAAGTAATATAGCAACAGCGTCCCTCTACCAGGGAAGAGTCAAGTAATATAGAAACAGCTTCCTTCTTCCAGGGGAGAGTCAAGTTATATAGCAACAGCGTCCCTCTACCAGGGAAGAGTCAAGTAATATAGAAACAGCTTACCTCTTCCAGGGGAGAGTGAAGTAATATAGAAACAGCTTCCCTCTTCCAGGAGAGAGTGAAGTAATATAGAAACAGCTTCCCTCTTCCAGGGGAGAGTCAAGTAATATAAACTTCAGTTAACCCTGATCATGTGTCAAAAAACACCCCAATTTCCACCCCACTTGTTTGCTGCACCTTTGTATGTTTTATAAACATCCGTTTTTTTTTTTATCTCCCCAGTCCCACTATAAAGCATGGTCAAGATTTATCAAGATTATCTCTAAAGGATCTGAGGAAAGGCCCAGCAGATGTCAGAGTTATACCAATCACTATGTGGATATTAAGTTGGATTTGCACTAGAGCACATTCACATATGTCTAAAGCATTCCTGATAAACTTTATACATCTTCATAGTAAATATTGGTGAAGACTATTTGGCAGTGACTAAATCTAAAATGTTGCATATTTACTTATTTGTTTTAGACCCAACCTTTGTGAACAAGCACTTTGCCAGAGATGTTCAATGTTATTTCATGTGCATCAGGTACATGGGAGAGTTTTAGGATACTGTTGGACCTGGCTTTTTGACAGGGACATCCCCAAACTTTTTGCCTCCTTCCTCCTATTTTTTCTGACCTGTTGTTGTTGGCTTTTGACCTCTGGGCACTTTACCACTGCTAACCCATGCTAAAGTGCATATGCTCTCTGTGTAAATTGTACTACTGATTGGTTTATCCATGATTGACTATTTAATTTACTTGTAAGTCCCTGGCAGAGTGCACTACATGTGCCTAGGGCAGGTAGATTAAATGCTACTAGTGGGCCTGCCGCACTGGTTGTGCCACCCACCTCAGTAGCCCCTTAACCCTGTCTCAGGCCTGCCATTGCAAGGCCTGTGTGTGCAGTTTCACTGCCACTTCGACTTGGCATTTAAAAGTACTTGCCAAGCCTAGAACTCCCCTTTTACTACATATAAGTCATCCCTAATGTGTGCCCTAGGTAACCCCTAGAGCAGGGTGCTGTGTAGGTAAAAGGCAGGACATGTACCTGTGTAGTTATATGTCCTGGTAGTGTAAAACTCCTAAATTCGTTTTTACACTACTGTGAGGCCTGCTCCTTTCATAGGCTAACATTGGGGCTGCCCTCATACACTGTTGAAGTGGCAGCTGCTGATCTGAAAGGAGCAGGAAGGTCATATTTAGTATGGCCAGAATGGTAATACAAAGTCCTGCTGACTGGTGAAGTCGGATTTAATATTACTATTCTAGAAATGCCACTTTTAGAAAGTGAGCATTTCTTTGCACTAAAATCTTGTTGTGCCCTTCAATCCACGTCTGGCTAGGTTTAGTTGACAGCTCCTTGTGCATTCACTCAGACACACCCCAAACACAGGGTACTCAGCCTCACTTGCATACATCTGCATTTTGAATGGGTCTTCCTGGGCTGGGAGGGTGGAGGGCCTGCCCTCACACAAAGGACTGCCACACCCCCTACTGGGACTCTGGCAGACAGGATTGAACTGAAAGGGGGCTTGGTGCATTTCTTAGAGACTCTTTGAAGTCACCCCCACTTCAAAGGCACAACTTAGTATAAAACAGGGCCTCTGCCCTACCTCATCAGACACTTGCTGGAGAAGAAACCTGAACCAGAAACTACATCCTGCCAAGAAGAACTGCCTGGCTGCTCAAAGGACTCACCTGTCTGCTTTCTACAAAGGACTGCTGCCTTGCTGTTGCCCTGCTGCCTTGCTGAACTCTTGTCTGGCTGTGAAAGTGCTCTCCAAGGGCTTGGATAGAGCTTGCCTCCTGTTCCTTGAAGTCTCAGGGCCAAAAAGACTTCTCTCTTTTACTTGGACGCTCCGTGCGCCGAAAATTTCGACGCACAGCTTGTTTCGCGGCGAGAAAAACGCCGCACTCCGACGCTGATCAACGCGACGCTCTGGGGACGATCGAAGATCCGACGCACGGCCTCGCAAGGACAACGCCGCCCGACCTCTAGAGGAGAAATCGACGCGACGCCTGCCGTGAGATCGTAATTTCAACGCGCAGCCCCGCAGATCGAAGTCTAGAGGAGAAATCGACGCGACGCCTGCCGTGAGATTGTAATTTCGACGCGCAGCCCCGCAGACCGACCCGCAGCCGGAGAACAAGCAGGAAAATCCACGCACAGACCCGGGACATCTGGTAATCCCCGCGATCCACAGAAAGAGACTGTCCACGCGCCGGAAAACGACGCCGACTTCCCCGCGTGGAAAATAACGACGCAAGTCCGTGTGTGCTGGGGAGAAATCGACGCACCCACCCTTTTTCCCCGCACCTCTTCTCTTGTGGCCCTCTGAGGAGATTTTTCCACTCCCAACCAGGTACTTGTGCTTGAAAGAGACTTTGTTTATATTCTAAAGACTTAAGACACTTTCTATCACTTTTCAGTGATATCTTTACAAATTCGTATTGCAACTTTGATCATTTTGACCTGAAGATACCCAGATAAATATTATATATTTTTCTAAATACTGTGTGGTGTATTTTTGTGGTGTTATGCTATGGTGTTGTATGATTTATTGCACAAATGCTTTACACATTGCCTTCTAAGTTAAGCCTGTCTGCTCGTGCCAAGCTACCGGAGGGTGAGCACAGGCTGATTTTGGATTGTGTGTGACTTACCCTGACTAGAGTGAGGGTTCTTGCTTGGACAGAGGGCAACCTGACTGCCAACCAAAAACCCCATTTCTAACATTGGTGATCAGCGGTGAGGATAGGACTTGTGTTTGTGCAGTGACATACAGTAGCTAAGTATTTCACTACCTACCCACAGTTGAAGGTCAACTTGATTTTTCATCTTTTTTGGCTTTTGATTCTCTGATGGTCCTCCTGGATATACTATTGATATTTTGGACTTTGGATTTTGGTTTTTGCTGGTAAGATCTTATCAGAATGGGATTGCTTACCTACTCATTCTTTGTTCGTACTGACCACCTCACTAAGGCTGACCTAAGGGAGCTTTGCAGAAAATGGGGCCTTCCTGTAGCAAGGAGATCTACTAAGGCGGAGATGCTCCATCACTACATAGTCTGGGGGGAGGAAAGATGGGCAGAGAGAGAGGCAGCAAGAAACCAAATGACTAAGTACCCCTCAGAGGAGGAGGAGGACTACGCACATGAGGAGGAAGACTACTCAGATGAGGAGGAAGACTACTCAGAGTTGGACAGTGACCCAGAAATAGATTAATGGCTCCGAGGTCAAAGGCGACAGGAGCAACCATTAGAGGAGTATCTTGCAGAGGTTGAGGCAAAAAGACTCTTAGCCCTGGAAGAAGAAAAGATTGCAGCTCAAGAGCTGAGCTGTAAAGAGCTGAAACTGGAGGCCGGAAGGGCTGAGTCCAGTTCAGATGGTGGCAGCAAAAATCTTGCATCTAGTACTGCTGAAGAAGGGCACAAGCCCAGAGATGTGGTGCCCAACTTGAAGAAGGGAGTTGACACACCCCAGGCAGTTCAAGGGTATGAGGTAGTTCCCGTTATGCACAGGGTCCCTGAGAAGGATTGGGGAACTGGCACAGGGAGTCATATTCCTACTGGGGGAGGGACACTTTACTGACTCTAGCAGAGAGTGACAGAGAAAAGGGTTCCCCCCTGGTGGACGTCCTGGATATAGAGTGTAGAGACATCCCAGAAGAGTATGGGTTGAGTGTCAGGGACAGACAGATACTGTCTCATCAGTCTCAGGAGGGTGAAGTAGAGTGCTTTTCCAAGGTTGAGTTACTGGGTGGTTGGGTGATGGGTACTGTGGTTAATACATGTGAAGGGCACAATGATGTAATTGCTGGAGAGCATATGTCTGGTCCTTATTTTCCAGAGCTACGCCAACACCAGGTGGAGTGTGAGTTCTCTGACCCCAGGGAACTTACAATGGAGGCAGACTTCTGGGTGAGTACCAGAGAGTCTGAAGAGGCATTTGGGGGTGCTCCTGAAGGGAGTGGTCTAGGTGGTTCCCAACCGAGTGAGGTGGGAAAGGATTGTAGTGTCCCAGGTAGGTCCCAGGTCCTAGAGGGTTCCATGAGGGAACACCAGGAGGGAAGCCTAGCCTGTACCGTAGGGCCATCTTTTGAGGGAAGCCCCGCAGTGTCAGAAGAACTTGGGGAGGTGACTGTAGTCAGCATCCCAACAGTTCTGGTGTCTGGCAGTACCCCTCCTAGTGAGGGGGTGCAGATGTCCAGACATAGGGTTGAGAGGGGGTTGCAGACCCCAGTGGAGGACCTTGAGAGTCAGGGGACAGCTCTGAGAGCAGAGCCCCCCAAGAATGACCCAGGTGAAACCGTTTCTGGTTTGGGGGAAACCCAGACTCTGTCGGATGGGCAGAGGTCGGGAGACCTGCGCCAACCAGACTCTTGTGTGACCCTTGGGGACGGTATGTCCCTTGTGGGGGGTGAGAGTGCCCCCCAGGAAGTCCTGGCATGCCAGGCAAAGATTCAACCTCAGGGTGGTGACTTTAGGTTGGATACCCAGGTTCAGAGGTTAAACTCTGACCTGGTGGGAGGTAGATGTGCCTCCCAAGAAGTCCTGCTGTGCCAGGCAATTGTCCAACCTCAGGGTGTTGACTCTGGGTTGGATGACCAGGTTCAGAGGTTAAACTCTGACCTGGTGGGGGGTAGGTGTGCCCCCCAGAAAGTCCTGGCGTGCCAGGCAATTGCCCAACCTCAGGGTGGTGACCCTGGGTTGGGGAACCAGGCTCAGAGGTTAAACTCTAACCTGGTGGGAGGTAGGTGTGCCTCCCTGGAAGTCCTGGCCTGCCAGGCAATGGTTCAACTTCAGGGTGGTGACTCTGGATTGGCTAACCAGGTTCAGGGGATAAACTCTGACCTGTTGGGGGGTAGGTGTGCCCCCCAGAAAGTCCTGGTGTACCAGGCAGTGGTCCAACCTCAAAGTGCTGACTCTGGGTTGGATAACCGGGTTCAGAGGTTAAACTCTGACCTGGTGGGGGGGTAGGTGTGCCCCCCAGAAAGTCCTGGCGTGCCAGGCAATTGTTCAACCTCAGGGTGGTGACCCTAGGTTGGAGAACCAGGTTCAGAGGTTAACCTCTGACCTGGTGGGAGGTAGGCGTGCCTCCCAGAAAGTCCTGGTGTGCCAGGCAGTTGGCCAACCTCAGGGTGGTGACTCTGGGTTGGATACCCAGGTTCAGAGGTTAAACTCTGACCTGGTGGGAGGTAGGTGTGCCTCCCAAGAAGTCCTGCTGTGCCCGGCAATTGTCCAACCTCAGGGTGTTGACTCTGGGTTGGATGACCAGGTTCAGAGGTTAAACTCTGACCTGGTGGGGGGTAGGTGTGCCCCCCAGGAAGTCCTGGCGTGCCAGGCAGTTGCCCAACCTCAGGGTGGTGACCCTAGGTTGGAGAACCAGGTCCAGAGGTTAAACTCTGACCTGGTGGCGGGTTAGTGTGCCCTCCAGGAAGTCCTGGCGTGCCAGGCAATTGTTCAACCTCAGGGTGGTGACTCTGAGTTGAATGGCCAAGTTCAGAGGTTAAACTCTGACCTGGTGGAGGGTCAGTGTGCCCTCCAGGAAGTCCTGGCAAGCCAGGCAATTGTTCAACTTCAGGGTGGTGACTCTGAGTTGAATGGTCAGGTGCAGAGGTTAAACTCTGACCTGGTGGGGGGTAGGTGTGCCCCCCAGGAAGTCCTGGTTTGCCAGGCAGTGATCCAGTCTGAGGGTACAGACCCTGGGCTGGAAGAGCAGGTTCAGGGTGTCCCCCCGGACCTGGAGGGAGGGGCTACTGATAACAGTGCCCCTACCATGTTGTCTTCTGAGGAGGCCACTCCTAGTTGGAGGGTGCTGGACCCCAGAAGGGAGGGCAGGGGGAGGGAACCCTCACCCCGGGCCCTAGTCCAACCTGAAGGTACAGGCCCCAGGTTGGAGGGCCAGTTGCAGGTTAACAGCCCTGCACTGGTGGAGGAATGGTACAGGGCGACTTCTGTAAGCACCCTGACCATGTTGGACTCTGGGGGTACCGCTCCAGGAGGGAGGGTACAGAGCCCCAGAGGGGAGGACCAGGTTCAGGCTGTCATCCCTGACCTGGTGGAAGGGAGAGTGGTTAAAGGGTGCCCAGCACCTGGGGCTACCGCCCCCCACTCTCCACAGCCACAGTGGTTGGAGAGCTTTGAGAGGCCTGGGGTCTGGCTCTCATCCCTGGCAGCTGTCAGTAATCACTGTGGCTTGCTGTCCGGGTGGACAGAGTTATCCCTGGGGAGGGGACAAGTGTCACACCCCGGGGGTAGAGTGGGCAACACCACTGTGTTGGTCATGGTGGTACTATCCTGCTCCTGGGATACATCTGTGAGCAAAGTAAGGTTAGGTGCTGCACAGATGGGATCCGCAGGTAAGGAGAAAGGTTCCCCATGGGTTGGCTTAGTGGGCCCTGAGAGTATGGACAGAGTGATCCAATTGGAGTCAGGAAGGCGAAGAACTGGAGCATGCCCCTGCTGTTGCGACGCCTGCCGTGAGAACAAGCAGGAAAATCCACGCACAGACCCGGGACATCTGGTAATCCCCGCGATCCACAGAAAGAGACTGTCCACGCGCCGGAAAATGACGCCGACTTCCCCGCGTGGAAAATAACGACGTAAGTCCGTGTGTGCTGGGGAGAAATCGACGCACCCACCCTTTTTCCCCGCACCTCTTCTCTTGTGGCCCTCTGAGGAGATTTTTCCACTCCCAACCAGGTACTTGTGCTTGAAAGAGACTTTGTTTATATTCTAAAGACTTAAGACACTTTCTATCACTTTTCAGTGATATCTTTACAAATTCGTATTGCAACTTTGATCATTTTGACCTGAAGATACCCAGATAAATATTATATATTTTTCTAAATACTGTGTGGTGTATTTTTGTGGTGTTATGCTATGGTGTTGTATGATTTATTGCACAAATGCTTTACACATTGCCTTCTAAGTTAAGCCTGACTGCTCGTGCCAAGCTACCGGAGGGTGAGCACAGGCTGATTTTGGATTGTGTGTGACTTACCCTGACTAGAGTGAGGGTTCTTGCTTGGACAGAGGGCAACCTGACTGCCAACCAAAAAACCCATTTCTAACAGATACCAACTGACCATGTGAATGGTCTCCGCTCAGGTTCGTTGCATGTTAATTCATCTCATGTTGATATCTTGAAACCTGCCATGGCTCTGCTGCCACTAGCCTTTGTTGGACACTCACTTTGCAGTCGACTAAGGTTTTCTCTTAGATGCTCTTGACATTTCTGGAGGTGCACAGTAGCATCTCCTAATGGACTAACCCTTGTGTGACCAGTGGACCTGTCTTTGCATGAAATAGTCATACCTTCAAACCAGGAAGATAAGGATGGTAGTATTTTATTATGTTTTCATTTTATTTGACATCAAACCACATGAGCAGTGAGGCACTTTACAATGACTATCTTAACAATAGTAACATTTAATATGAAGTATCATCTGAGAAACATACAAATAGTGGGAAAACGGGGCCAAGGATGGCTGATAGTCTGAGCCCTGATATCAGAGAAGGGTGTCTTTAATTCTCTTCTTGAATGCCAGGAGGCGTGGGATCAATCTGGGATCCTTTGGTAGCACATCTCCCCATCTAGGAGCTAAACAAGAGAAGACTTGGTTTAAGGTTTTAGTTTTCATAGAGAAAGGCATTGCAGGTGTTAAGTGTTTTGTGCTTTTATGAATCCCAAGCATCCTGAGGATGAAGGTTCCCTTTTGGATATAAGAGGAGTCCGGCATAAATGGTCTTGCAGGTTATACATTCTATTTAACTAGTTTTCAGAGGAAGCCACTATGGGCCTGATTACAACTTTGGAGGAGGTGTTAATCCATCCCAAAAGTGACGGTAAAGTGACGGATATACCACCAGCCGTATTACGAGTCCATTATATCCTATGGAACTCGTAAAACGGCTGGTGGTATATCTGTCACATTTGGGACGGATTAACACCTCCTCCAAAGTTGTAATCAGTCCCTATGTCTCTTACGAAAAGGGTGATATGAAATACAATATGATGTAATGTGATATGATATGATATATGATTTCTGAACTGTGGTGACTAAATGTGCGGATGAACCAGAGTGGAGCAGTCAAGGATTTGGCAAGACCTGTGAGACTAGTCTTTGAAGGAGTATCAAAAGGCTTTCATTTTCCCAGTAGATGAAATTGAAAGGAGGTCTTTTTTGTTAGTTTGAAGATGTGGTCAGTCATTTTCAGGTTTTGATGAATTATAAAATAAAAAGATTTGGCATAGACACCCAAGCCGAAAATATTCCTAGAGCAGATAAAGACAGGCCATTCTTGGACTATGAGGGACAGAACCATTGGAGCAGAGAAGTGAAAATTCAGATTAGTTTTGTTCAAATTTAAGAAAAAATATTCACTTGGTTGGTTACTTTATCAAGAATTGATTTTGGTTTGTATAAACTGGGTAGAATGAAGGCTCCCTAAAGGATGAGAATAATTAGTGCCCTTATATAGCACAGGTTGTCATTCTGCTGTTCTCTGGGTGTGTCAACAGGTATTAAGCATTATCCAATCTGTCAACATTCATTTCACTGACCTCAAAAGGATGGCTGGAGGAGTGAGCTGATGGGAGCTGACCTTGGACCTTCAGATTACACAGATCTCTGCGATGGACTCAGTAGGAGCTGGCACAGTTTAACATGGCATTTGTCTACAGCTGGCACCTCATCTCCGGTGAGCACACCGCAGGACATGGGGCATTAGTATGGCCAAGCAGGAGACAAATTGGTTTTAAAAATACGTGAAGGTTGGATAAAAACATAATAGCGATGATAAACAGCGCTAAATGGGAAAAAAGGACAAAGGGAAAAGGAGAGTTATTCAATTCTGGGTTCAGCACCAGCCCCTTGACTTCGCGGCTCTCTACATCCTTCTGCCAGGGGCGGCTCCTCCGCTAAGGCAGAGGAGCGTCGCCCTCTTGATTTTCAAAAAAGGAAAAATAAAATGATAATAACGTACGCTACATTATTATCATTTTATTTTTCCTTGTAGTGAGGGGTGGAGCTGGGCTGGAGGGAGAAGGGCCAGAGGAGGGTTATGCACTACAATTTGCACATGTCTGTTTGGCCTGCCGTGTTGGGGCGGCAATACAAAAATGCAAGCTTTGCATGTTCTCTATCTGGCTGTATTGAACCGCCGAGTGGAGAACATGCCCGCCCAGGCTCCCACTCCCAATCTGAGTGGCGAAACAGGCCACTCAGACCAATCACAGTGCAGCAGTCATGCTGGTGACACAGTGTTGTGATTGTCTGGGAGCCTGTATGCACCCGAGAAGAGGGCGGAGGGGATACAAGCGCATCTCCCCTTTACAGTAAGTGTTTTATTTTTATGTATTTTTTTTTCAAGCTACTCCCCTCCCCCAATTCGCGCCACCTCGGTTCAGTGGCAGCCAGCACTGCCTTCTGCCCACCCCCCCCACCCAATCACGAGAAGGGTTCTGGGTGAAGAACAGCCATTAAAAACAAGCCTTGACTAAGCAAATAGGGCTGTCATTGGCTGCCAGATTTGTGGCTTTATTAAAGCTTTCCTTGTTTTGTCATACTATTTGTAATCTTTATTTTGGTGGAGTTGTCTGGTCCTTAACAATATACAAAATGGCTAGAGGTTTCGGCAATTACTTTGTGTGCGGATGCTTTAGTTGTGAAAGAGAAAAATTTGCTACTTAGAGTGAAATTTGCCAATGGCAGAAGTGGGCCTACTCATTGCCCCAGGTTGTATTGGGAGGAAGAAAGTTGTGACTGACACAATAACAACAGATCAATGGATAATGTGGGCTGGATGAAAGCACATGTTATAAGTCATATTATACACAAGGTTTTAGTAAAATCATTATTATTCTTAGACACCGTCCGGATGAAGGGTGGAATACAAATGCCATCTACCTACAACTGCATTTTGAAGGATACAGCCTAAATTGCATCTTACCACTGTTTAAAAGTTTACTTTTATGAGTGAGAGTTAACATTTATACCAATAAATGAAGATTTTCAAGTCATGCACCGGAAGCTGTTGAACTAACTTGTAATTAAAATGTGTTTTTACCGAATGGGAGATGTGTGAGTAAATAACACATAATTAGGAACTCGGCAGACAAACACTGTGGAACTCATATATAATTACAAAATCTAAATGAACACCGAAAGAAAGGGAACCGTGTTAGATGTAATATTAGGTTTCTCTGAAGAAGGCGCCAGTGTGCTAATGACTCCTTTGTTCACCAGAAGATTGTCCAAGGTGAACTTCCTGCACAAGAGGGAACATTGTACTGAGGCATTTGAACATGGCCTCCAGAACTTCCTGTATTTGGCATTGCATTATGCTTTATGCGTTCCTGGTATTTTATAATCTGCCTTCAAACCATGAGTGCCCTTCCGCGGGGCATGATGGGAAGTGCCACACTCCCAGTGTCTGCAGCTGACGGAGACTCTGGTGCCACCACGTGAGTTAGCAGCCATTCAATCAGGGCCACTGGAACGCTGAGGTGCTGGAGGTCCAAATTGTGTGGCAGAGTTGGAGAAGTTGTGTGGAAATGTTGAAATTCAAAGTATGAAGCATTATGCAGCCAATTCTGTACAATCATCTAGCTATTTCGATATTTCAATGCACATGGGTAAACAAAATACCCCACCACTACTTAAAAGACAAAGGTTTCTTGTGTAAAAAAAAAAAACTATAAAAATATAGCAGGCCCCAGTTAGAATGTTTTTCACCAATAAATAACCCTTTTCAGAAACAGCCCTGTAATTATGCTGTCTGTGCTGCCCCCTAGAGTAAGTTAGATTGTTAAACATACTATGCTGCTTAGGTGCTCAAGCCTCTTGAATCACGAGCTGCACCACTTGCATTCTGTGTTCCTCCTGTGTCAGAAAACTGGGCTTCCCTTCAGTTCTCTGTCCCCCCGAAGTGGGTTTCATGACCCATCTCTTGCCTTTAGGAAACTTCCCTACTGTACAGTAACAAAAAACACAAGCAATAGCAAAGCCATTAAGTCCTGCCCGTGCTACTGGGCACTGCCCTGTTGACTTTGCTATTTTTTAAGTTTCCTCCTGATGGCCACCGAGCATGCACACTGGCCACCTTGTACAGATATTCTTATGTTTTTGTGAAAACTCATTGCAAGATGGCATGGTTTGGCTTTGTCGGATCTTGTGATGTGTCAACAAGCACTGGCAAAGACAGCCCTTTTTTTGTGGCATATGCTTGCTATAAACAAATTAACTGTTGCTCCAATCTGCCAATGCCAGACCTACTGGTTTCCATTGTTTTTTGTGCTTGTCACAAAGATCAAATTATCGTCGTTGGTCACTTTGTTGCATTTTAGGACACTTGGAAATCCTTGAAAACTTTTCATGTGGGTTCTGGATGGAAGCCGTCCATATATTGCCTCACCTATGCCACACACACGCTTGGACAGCGCTCCTTTGGGATTCCTGCATATCATACGGATGTGCATATTACCTTTTCCAGGTCTATATTTGGTACCCGAAAGAGCTGTGGGCTTAATACTTTCATCACAGAAGGCACTGGTCCTCTTCCTTATTTTTCTGTGATTTCGTATACATTATTACAACTGAGGCTTCTTAGGAAACTTGTGTAAGTAGATTACGTTCTTGTTGAGTGGACCTGGGAGAAGAGGGCACCATCAGACTTTCCGACACCCTTGTCTTGAATCATGCAAGTGGAGAAACTCCCATTAACCAAGAAACTCTGACCTTATTCGTTAGCTTCGATTTCTGCAAAAACATTGATTAAATATCGTCGTTCGAGAAAATGCGAGCTGCAACCAAAAACCCTTTTGCAGCGAACCTCGAACTGATCTTTTTCTCTTGTTCAGACTTTTTTTTTGTTTTGTTTACGTAAAATGACCTTAATATGAGTCATTGTAGATTATACTAATTTCTGATTACATAACGGGACCCTGTTTGGACGCGATAACAGAGCCCGCATTGTAATGTTATCGGCCACAATGAAATCCGTTCTGCTCAGCGCTTCTGAAACTGTTCGAGCCTCATGTCGGATGTGCGTGTACAAATCTGCAAGGACATTAATGGGACATGTACAACACACACCAGTAATCTGTCAGGAGTGTCTAAAAGTACAGCCCTGGGAGCCAGAAGCTGTTTTTGTGAACACCTGTTGATTAAGTGTGTGTGTGTGGGGGGGGGGGGGGGCGTAACTTCGAGCGGGGCGGGGTGTTTGGGGTGGTACACCCCCCAATACATGTATTTTCTGGTAAATAGTTGGGCACAAGCGCTTTTAGTGGGGTGCCTTGTGGTGTTTGTCAGTTTTCACCAGAAAATTGTACGTACACATAGAAAAACGCACACACACATCTGTGTTTTGAAAGTCTTCAAAAATTAAGTTATTTTTAAAATATTGTTTTCCGTCACTTAGTACCCCTACAAATCCACATTCCCCTCCCTTTCTACTGCCCCTCTCCTGCACTCTGCTAGATTTATAATGCATTTTAATATTGAACATCATATGCCAGCATGATATGACACGTCCAATCTCACTGACCAAGCTACGCCCGGACTAAGGTTGCCCGTCTTTGCACAGTTTAATCTTTGAACCAACAAAACTCCAGGATGCATCAGTCTCTAGGGTGTGGTTCCAGAATACCGAGTGATAAATATCATTTTAACACAACTTTGAGGCCTACTATCGAGAGGTAAGCACATATAGGTGACAATGTAAACATCTTTAAGGTATGTGTATGTGGAGTTAAGAATAGTACATCTTTACCTACCTGTCTGCGCTTTTTTTGTCTTCGATATTTAGACCTCGATGTTGTGGTAAAACAATATTTACCACTTGATAGTCTAGACAACTACTGGTACTTAGTATCCACCTTGGTTATGTATTCCCTGTCTCGTACAGTCCGAATACCTGTTGGTTAGTGCTTCTGAGCCCATTCCTGGTGAATGAATCTGGGAGGGCATCAGTGGTGCATCGACAGCATCAGACCTGTATAGGATGGAGATTGAAGGAAAGTGGTCAGTACCTATTGGCTGACCTACAATGCCTGCTGTAGCATAATCTCTTTATCCACAGATATTCAATTACTGACTTTTGAATCAGAAACTGAGTGACTTCATACTCTAGGAGCATTCATCAAGGCTGCTCATCACTGCATTCATTTGATTTATTGAGGTTGGATTCATTTCCAAACCTTTGGCTTCATTTACTTTTACTCACAAGCAGCATTAATACTGGAAGTGGCCAGTGGGCTAACACACAATCTAATTAAGTTGTTGACAGTGGATCAACGAAGCATTAACAAAAAAGTCATTAATTACCTTTAAGGTTCCGAGAGGGGAGAGTAGATTATATTCAATACCTAAAAAGTGTTGTCTATGAAAAGTATAAATGAGAATAAAATTTAGAGGATAAAATTAAATAAACCAGTTCTAAAACCAAACCTGCTCCTCACCCTTCGGCCAAAGCCTAATGTTAACATTCAGACTACAGAAGTTATTTAGAATTTGGCAGACTAGGTACTCTCTCAAACCTGCGGTGGAGTACCTACCTGCCAAACTGACAACATGCTTGCTCTGAATAAAATCAGACGAGGATCAGGTTTCTGCTGGCGGAGTCATGTGTCTGCTGGCGGAGTCATGCTTCTGCTCGTGGAGCCATGAGTCATGCTTCTACTGGTGGAGTCATGTGTCTGCTAGCGGAGTCATGCTTCTGCTCACAGTCATGTTTCTACTGGTGGAGTCATGTTTCTGCTGTTGGAGTCACATTTCTGCTGGCAGAGTCATGCTTCTGCTCGTGGAGTCATGAGAGTCATGTTTCTACTGGTGGAGTCATGCTTCTGCTCACAGAGTCATGTTTCTACCGGTGGAGTCATGTTTCTACCGGTGGAGTCGTGTTTCTGCTGGTGGCGTCATGTTTCTGCTTGTGGCGTCATGTTTCTGCTTGTGGCGTCATGTTTCTGCTTGTGGCGTCATGTTTCTGCTGGCAGAGTTATGCTTCTGCTGGCAGAGTTATGCTTCTGCTGGCGGAGTTGTGTTTCTGCTGGCGGAGTCCTGTTTCTGCTGGCGGAGTCCTGTTTCTGCTGGCGGAGTCCTGTTTCTGCTGGCGGAGTCCTGTTTCTGCTGGCTGAGTCCTGTTTCTGCTGTCGGAGTCACGTTTCTGCTGTCGGAGTCATGCTTCTGCTCGCGGCGTCATGCTTCTGCTCGCGGAGTCATGTTTCTGCTGGCGGACTTATGTTTCTGCTGGCGGACTTATGTTTCTGCTAGCAGAGTCATGTTTCTGCTAGGAGAGTCATGTTTCTGCTAGGAGAGTCGCGTTTCTGCTCGCGGCGTCATGCTTCTGCTCGCGGCGTCATGCTTCTGCTCGTAGCGTCCTGTTTCTGCTGGCGGAGTCATGTTTCTGCTGGCGGAGTCATGTTTCTGCTAGCAGAGTCATGTTTCTGCTAGCAGAGTCATGCTTCTGCTTGTGGCGTCATGCTTCTACTCATGGCGTCATGCTTCTGCTCGCGGCATCATGCTTCTGCTGGCCGAGTCACGTTTCTGCTGGCCGAGTCACGTTTCTGCTGGCCGAGTCACGTTTCTGCTGGCCAAGTCACGTTTCTGCTGGTGGAGTCATGTTTCTGCTGGCCGAGTCATGGTTCTGCTCACCAAGTCGTGCTTCTGCTCAAAGAGTCATGTTTCTGCTGGCGTAGTCATGTTTCTGCTGGCGTAGTCATGTTTCTGCTGGCGTAGTCATGTTTCTGCTTGCTGAGTCATGCCTCTGCTCACAATTCATGCTTCTGCTCAATGAGTCAGGTTTCTGCTTGTAGAGTCAGGTTTCTGTTGGGGGAATCATGTTTCTGCTGGCGGAGTCATGCTTCTGCTCACAGAGTCATGTTCCTACTGGTAGAGTCATGGTTCTTCTGTCGAAGTCATGCTTCTGCTCGTGGATTCATGCTTCTGCAGGTGGATTTATGTTTCTGCTGGTGGCGTCATGTTTCTGCTGTCTGCATCATGTTTCTACTGGGTGGAGTCATGCTTCTGCTAGTGGAGTTATGTTTCTGCTGGCAGTGTCATGTTTCTGCTGGTGGAACTCTTGTCTACAGTAACCTTAGACTAATGGCCCCACCAATATTATGCCACCGGACTAAGAACTTCAGACCATCTGCCCTATTTAGGGTGAACATAATGTGCTGATAATCAGCATAATTTAATGTGATTAGAGGTCATATGATGCTGTGATAACAGACTCTACATGTCTATGTAATTTCATTTCTGCACGTTTGTGTACCTTTGGTGCCCTGTCCAGTCTGTTTGTCCTTTGAATGCAAGACAACCTTGTGATCCATTGGCAAGAGGCCTGTAAGCTGGAGAGCACCTGCCAATAGCACATCTTCTGTGCCAGCACTTACACCATGTTGAGGACTCGCGCATGGTGGAGTCTTTGCAGCTTTTCCATTTCCATACCCTGCTCCTCCGAGTAATAGCCGCCCTTGAATATTGATCTGTTGTCAGAGCCAGGAAGTTAAACAGTAAGACAACCATTGGTTAATCAATGAGTTTCTTTTTTAGATAACATTTTGAATCAAGCAATAGATGTGTCCCGGGGGATTAATAGCTCTAGGACATTGCTTAGAATTCTTTCACTTTGAGAAATCCAAACTGGTTACCTTTAAATGGAATGCCAGGACCCAATGTTGGCCTCCCCATGAAATATGACTTTGCATAAATACTTGTAAATCACAACTGTTCGTATATTTTCGCAATGATGCACCAAAATGCCACCCTGCCATGTCCATTTTGAACCATAGATACGTCAGATGCACACAAGATTGCAGACCATGAACCAAGGGGTCTTTGTAGGGTGCCTATGGTGGTCTACTGACTTTCCATTTACAGTTTTAGAGATGAGGCACAAGACCCCGAATCTCGTCAGAACCCTTTACAGCAATCGGTCTTAACATTTTGACTTGTGTGGACCCCCACTTAAGCATTACTGGAACACGGGGACACCGGCCTAAGCATTTTGGGGGATTTTTGGGGGATTTGAACCACAAAACAATACACAAAAAAATCAGAAACAATCATTCATCGACCAAATACACAAATGATGAAATGCTTTACTGCTTTCATAAACAAATATTAAAAAAACACAATTTTAATGGCATGATTGAAGCTTTACTAAATTCAATTGAGGCCACTCGTCATCTGTATTATGGGCCTGATTTAGATTGCCGCGGAGGAATTATTCCGTTGTAACGGTGACCGATATTCCTTCCTCCGAAACCTAAGTACCATTATTTTCTATGTTATTTATATTTCAGCAGACGGGATATCCGTCACCATTGCAATGGAGTAACGCCTCCTCTGAGCTTTAAATCAGGCCCTATATCCCGTCTGATGCACTTGCACTGCTCTCTCAAATCATTATTATGTTACTAACCTCATTTTTAGCCCCCAGGTTCAAATTCATTCACATTTACAGAATGTGTTTAATTTTTTCAATGTTCAATTTTGATTCTTTATTTAAGTATACTTTTTAAATCTGTTAATATTACTTAATTTTCTAAGCGGTGACAGGCCCCAAGTAGTCTTTGCAGACCCCCAGGGGTATTCAGACCACAAGTTAAGAACCACTGCTTTACGGGGCAGCCACAAATAGGTGTTTCATATGAACAGCAATGTAACTTAATGCAGTACACTACAATTGGAATTCAATGGCAGCAACTTCCTAGGACATTTGAGTCGAAGATGGTACATAACAAATCACACAACATGAGTATAGAGCAATTATTAGCCCAGCTGGTGGGGTTCTAAGCAATCACAGTAAGCAGTTTAACAAGAGGTCAATGTCATGGAATCAATCTAATATGGGAACACCGCGGTAGCTATTTATGTATGGGAACAGTGTAGTATTTATTTATTCGCAAAGATTTCAATTCCCTCTTGAAGATAGAGAATGGGTGATGTTGTCAGAGTTCAGGAGGTAAAGAATTCCATAGTGGAAGACCACGGCCAGTGATGAACTGGCAGACAGTTCTTGGCTTCCTGAAGCTGGGCGATTAAAGGCTGGGGAGATCTTTACAGCGTGGTGCATGTTCACCATCAGAAGTGGTCAACTTGTTAGTGAGATAGCTGGGGATTTAAGACTGATAGCCACACGATCTCTCGTTTTTGGAATAATATTGGTTCATAGTTCCTCTCATTAAATGATCCACTGAAGGTGGTTGTTTACGAATATAAGGATTTAGAAGAACATTGAGTAAAAACTATAAAAGTTAAGTACTTTGATTGCCCGTACTTAACAAAATTGTGTTTTGAAGATTTCATCACAAATATGTTTTGAGAAATTTGACTTCCTTGCCCAATAAAAAAGTTTCTTCCACTTGATACAAAACTGGTCCAGATACAGCAGTCTTGAGTCCATCAACTCATCCCCATTTCAGTATCTTCTACATCCGCCTACTATCCGTCAATATTAAAAGTCCTCTAACACAGCAAAAGACATTCTTCAAGAAGTAGGAGAAAGAAGGGCTGTAAATGAAACCAGTGGCGGCTAGTGGCAAACAAAACTAGTGGAACGAATATGTAACCCATGGAGAGGCACTGGTTAAAAAAATGCAGTACCCTTAGAGTCAACACCAAAGCTCTCAATTGTGGTCTGTTTTAAACAGTGTTTATAACAGGCCATGATTGAGAGATTTGGAGCTGAGGCTGAAGGCACTGCAAGTTTCTCACAGTGCCTGTCAGTGAGTTAATTTAAATTAAAATACACAAATAAAGATGTACTTACTGTATAGGTGACTCCTCCAGCACAGGTAGCAAGATCCAAAAGCCTCGTCCAAGTGCCTTCTACCAATCCTACTGCTTCTGTTGTGCTGCTCAGGCAGCATGAGAGCAGCACCAGGATTGACTGGAGCGTCGTGGTCCGACGCTCCTTGAGGCCCTGGAGGCCTATGCATTCTCTCCACCCAGCTGTCTGAGACAACTCGCTTGGAGTGTTTAAAGTGCGCATGTCGTCTGGCCGTCACAAGACAGGCAGCCAACGTGACATGCACACTTTAAACTGAAGTGCACTGTGCCCACTGTTCCTCCCCGCTGCCGGCCCCGCCCTCTCACATGTCTGCTTGCCAGAATGAAAATAAAAGTAGTTTTAAATTTGTTTTATTACCATTTTATTTTTCATGATTCCCTTCACTTTCAGCGGCGGGCCACGCTTTTCCGCCCCCATGGAGGCACCGCCGCTGAAACAACAAAACAATATCCGTGTGGCGTTCTTAAGGTCTCATTACTCAGGGTCTCACATTTTTTCAATAAAGCACATTGTGCTTTCCTCATGTCTAAAATTATGGGCCTGATTCTGACCCCGGCGGTTCCTTACCGCCGGGGCCAGGGTCGGCGGGAGCACCGCCAACAGGCTGGCGGTGCCCCGCAGGGCATTCTGACCACTGCGGTTTTGCCGCGGTCAGAAGTGGAAAACCGGCGGTCTCCCGCCGGTTTTCCGCTGCCCTGGGAATCCACCATGGCGGCGCAGCTTGCTGCGCCGCCATGGGGGATTCTGACAGCCCATACCGCCATCCTGTTCCTGGCGGTTCTCCCGCCAGGAACAGGATGGCGGTATGGGTTGTCGTGGGGCCCCTGGGGGCCCCTGCAGTGCCCATGCCAATGGCATGGGCACTGCAGGGCCCCCGTAAGAGGGCCCCACTTTGTATTTCAGTGTCTGCATTGCAGACACTGAAATACGCGACGGGTGCCACTGCACCCGTCGCACCTTCCCACTCCGCCGGCTCAATTCTGAGCCGGCGTCCTCGTGGGAAGGGTCTTTTGCACTGGGCTGGCGGGCGGCCTTTTGGCGGTCGCCCGCCAGCCCAGTGCAAAAGCCAAAATACCCTCAGCGGTCTTTCGACCGTGGAGCGGTATTTTGGAGGGGGGAAGTCTGGCGGGCGGCCTCCGCCGCCCGCCAGACTCAGAATGACCCCCTATGTGTACTTGTAGAAATCGTGCTTTTTGCAATTACAATGAATATTCTATTCTTCAATATTTATGTTATTTAAAACGTTAGAAATGCTTTCACGTTTTTTCTGCTGAAGGTTTTTTTTCTTGTGCTACCAGTTTCTTAACTCTTGTTCAGCAGAAGTTCGAACTTTGTATTGTGTACAGGACACGCTCCACTCAGACTTTTCTTCTCCTCCCACAGTAGGCAATAGAGTACATGATTCAGTCTTCAATTTCATGTTCCGAGAATGCATTCAACCCAACAGTTACCCTGAAAAATGTAGAGTTGCTTCAACTTAGTTTTTTCATTTTTTTAGTGTGTTGTTCTTCTATATCTTTCTCAAAATTAGCATTTTAAGTGGATTTTAGGATATGCACTTTATATGGAGCCCCATTTTCCTATAATTATTTTACAATCTCTTCCCATTACACTCTACCTTTTGGTCTTAACTATACACCTGCTTTGTTAGTTGAAAAAGCTGTTAATATCTCTTTGATAATCTTTTATTCTAGTATAGCTGTAGTTGCTTAATTGCATGTGGGTTGAGAAAGCTTGTGTTGATGGGAATGGACCATGTCTAAACCATGTCTGAAACTGGGCTGTCTAGGTCCAGTTCGTTTTTAAAGCTGTTTGCATATGCTAGTTGCAATTGCATGTGCAAATATTTTTTTAAGCATGTAAAATCAGTTTTCACATTTACAAACAGATTAACTGAGTAAACCTATACCCAGTTGTGATGTGTGGGTGTTCTAGGGTGGGAATGATCAGGGGACACATAGGCCCTGTGTGACGGGCTGGAACCCGTTCGCCCGCACATGGCTCTCTCTTGTGCTGACGCTGCCCCTGTTACTCAGAGGCTTCCTGGTCTCTCTGGCCGAGATTGGTGGAATGACCGGCAGTGGCGGGACGCCAGGAGGTCAAAAGTGCTGCTGCCAGAACTTACGGTGTTCCGTAGCTGTGAGGAGAAAGCGGGAGGCAAGAAAACAGCCGTGAACCATCCATCGGAGAAGGAGAATCCTAGCAAGAGAGTGGCAAACGAGGAAGATGAGGAGCAGAGCCCACCCTACATCTGGAGGCAGCGGTACCATCCGAGCATTGGAGGAGAAGGCGGAAGACGAGCAACGGAAGACCCTGTTCCAGGCAACCGGGAGGACGAAGTGCAGCATCCTGCCACGCTTCAGGAGGAGCGTGGCCATTCAGGTGCGTGGGACCACATCCCTGAACGAGAGTGAGAGAGAGAGAGAGGAAGAGAGCAGAGCGAGCGGGGGGGAAGGAAAACACGGAAAGAAGAGACGGGGAAAGACAATACCGGGTAACATAAAAAGCACGAGTACTGGGGGGGGGGGGGGGGGGTTTGGAAAAGTGAAACGGGCAAGGACGAGGGAGGGAATAAATAGGGAGAGATAAAATACGTACCACCGGGCACCGTAGAGCACCGTCACCAACAATAGACCAGCTAAGACCCGCGCACAGGAACGGTTGAGCACTGAAGGGAAATAATGAGACAGAAAGGACAGGAGTTAGACCACTAAGAAACAAACGGAAGAAAGCACAAACTAACATAAACCGGTCTGAGAAATGTAACCTTGACAAGAACAGTGAGACAGGGAAAACAAAGAAAGCATAAGGAAACAAAATAGATATCAGTATCACGTTCACTTACCGCTATTATTCTCTTCTCTCCACATGCACTTCCCGGGGGACAACCTGTGAACCAGGGAGACAGAAAGAGAAGAGTGAAGACCAAACCTCAAGAACATTCCAACACCCTAAACCCAGCAAACAAAGACTGAAGTATACTCACTTGAGTCATACCACATCCAATATCACCAATAAAATACCTTTTCCCAGACTGTAACGCGGTCTAGAGTGATTCATCCACACCCATACGGATACACCCTGATTATGATTTCGGCAGTCTACAAACGCCGAAGTCCTGCCAGCACAAGACCGCCAGTGATGGCGGTCATCAGGCCGCCATATTTTGACTGCTGGCGGCTCTCCACCATAAATTGGGTGGAGAGCTGCCAGCAGCCATACTGGCGGTTGGCGGTGCAGTGGAGGCTGTTCCGCTGGCACCGCCACGTCAGCACAACACCACCACGCCTATTACACCTTAGTAATAGGCGTGGCGGTGTTGTGTTGGCGGGGCGCTGGCGGCGGAGCCAGCGCCATGGACCCCGATCCCTCCTGGACGACCCGGGCGACCACCAGCCAAGGTGATCAACCGACAGGGGAGGGAGAGAAGGAGGGGGGTGTTGAGTGTTGTGTTCGTGAATGGGGGGGTGTGTTTGTGTGAATGGTGGGGGATGTCGTGTGTGTTTGTGTGCGTGTGTATGCAAGTGTATGTGTGCGTGTGTACATGCGTGTATGTGGGGGGTGGCGGGGTGTCATGGCCGTGTGCGTGTATGTGTATGTGTGCGTGTATGTATGTGTGATGTGTGCCTGCATGGATGTACAGGGGTTGTGGGGTTCGGGATGGGGGTCGGGGGGTTCAGAATGGGGATCGGGGGGAGGGTGGTTCAGAATGGGGATGGTGGAGGGAGGTGTCACTGCTTAGGGGGGTGGGGGGCTTCTGATGGGGTTGGGGGGAGGGTCCTAAATGGAGGAGGGGGTTGGGAGTCCTGCAGTGGCGACAGGAATGAGAATTCCTGTTGCCAGTATCGTTACCGCCAGGGATTCCATGTTAGGGCTGCCGCCACGGAATCCCTAGTAAAAAGGATGCTCAAAATACCGTGGGCGGTGTTTGGTCCTACCCCCCCTTGCAGTACAGGTACTGTATTGCAGCCAGTTCACTTCCATTGTCATAATTTGGTGGTCCTGCACCGCCACGCTGTCGGCAGTCTGGGCGCCACCGCTGGCCTGGCAGAGCAGGACTGCCAGGGTCATAATGACCCCCGTAGTGCCATGGGACACAACTGCCATGTATGCCCACTTTTTGCACCCTTAGGGCACCATGCTACTATAGAAGGGTCTGCAGAAGCTTATGAGGCCTCTTACGTGATAATGATATTGTTGGTGCACTTGTACTACCAGTGCTATCCTCAGAGGGTTTTTCCTAATTACACAGGGGTGTGCCCACATGCAAATGAGGGAATCACTTTTCCTTCGCACTTGTGAATTTTAGATACGGGTGCAAGGGCAAACGGTCCTTTGAAGGCGCACTGACAGTGCTTCACAAAAGGTAAACCAGCCTTCTGGTGAGGGAGGAAGTGGGTCCCAGGACCCCACAGGCATCCACCTGCAGACAGGTGCAGCCACCCACTCCAAGTGTCTGAACAGGATCCCTCCCCCTCTTTCAAGTGCAGGAGGCATGCCCCTGTACTGTAAAACATTGAGTGGCTTGTAAACTGGCTCTTCCTATTTAACTGAATCCCCAGAAAAGGCAAGAGTGGACACTGTGTCCATTCTGTAAAACAGGCCCTGGAAAGTTTGTTGCAGCTCCACAAACAAGCATTCCCCTGCATATTTACAAATGTATGCAGGGCCTATGTCTCTGAAAATAATCACATAAAGCCTAAGTGGACATGCAACCACCCTAAAATGGTTCTGAGTATAATGCAAGTGGCCTCTCCTGACGAAAATATATTTTTGCCTTCCAGAAAAAGAATGCAAGTGCACTTTGAATACATCATTATTGCATGTGCAGGTTAGAATTATACAAGCAGGAAGCTCTTCACATACATTCAAATAGTATTGAAAGACTTGCTGCCTTGGAAAACTTGAATTCCTGAATTTTGTAAATTTGCAACCACGCTAGGCAGTAACCAGGTGTGTGTAGATTTATATATTTTTCAAGAATGGGTCCCCTATCATCCGCAGCACAGCATGTCCCAGATGTATGTATTTTGTTTTACTAATTTTAAGCAATCCAGTTTGAAGCTACTTAGGTGGATGTTGAACATGTAATAAGGAGTGTGCCTTATAATTTATACAAATTTAACTTGTACATTGGAATAGGACAGTGCCTGATTTATAATATAGTAAGTATTGTGGCCTGAAGTTTTGCTCAGGAGCCCGCTGTTGGTGCTACAGAATGTCAGGGGTGCCAACTGCCTATGCTGTACAGTCATGATTCCCCCTCATGCCTCTTTCATCTACCACCCTTTATCTCACTCTTACAGGTTCTTTTTCATCTCTTCTTTCTCCATTTGTCACTGTTTCCCCATCTTTCTCTTCCTTTTCTCCTCCTCTCATCTATTTGCGTTTTTCTCTCTCTTGCTCTTAATCAAAGATTGTTGATGGTCCCCACACCACACCCAGCACTTGATTTGACCCAGTGGGCCCCACCAGCAATCACCGGCCCAGATTAAGCACTAAAAGTAATTTGAAATATGCATACAGTATTCCCATCAAGGCTCTAGCTGAACCTTCCAGTAAGATAAAGGAACACACTTTTGGTCCACGTTTCCCATTGCCACTCCTCAGGAAATACCAACTAAAAGTTGCTAGGGATTCTGTGGAATTCATAAGATTTAAGAGTCAAATCTTTCAGTAGAGGAAGGAAAGGAGTGATTTAGAAGCAGCTGAGAGTGACACCACCTCACTATGTTGTTGTCCTTCCAGCCAACCCAACCATTGATCTTCTAAGAGAAAGTGTGTCTTTACCTTTTGGTAGTTTGGTAGCTACTTGTCCGTACCAGTTATCAGTCACCACACATTAACAAGTTGCACTATCAGATTTTCAGACATCAATTCAAAATCACCTGCTCTTTGAGCGTTGGACCAGTGATGAGACTCCTTGTGGTATCGGTGTGGTGAAGGTCAACTCGTCTGAGACTACGTGTCACTGCTGTATGACATTGTTGCAATGCATAGACCACTTCCCTTTCCTTCTGAGCAGAACATGTAGTTAATCCTCTGATCATGATAAGGTTTTCCAGACCGGCCAACTAACATTGTGTTGCACGATACAGGCACCCTTTTCACGGGAAAGAGCCTGAGCAAACTCAAAGGAGCGAGGTGTAGGTCAACCTTTCTGGGTGAGGAATGGACGTTTCCACATAAATTAATTGGTGACAGACGAAAGCTTCCAGCAAACCACTTTTTAAAATATTTTTAAGCGAGGACGTTGGTGAAAGGTTCCGTACATCACCCATAAATTTGTGTGAAAACGTCTGTTCGTCATCCACGTAGGCTGACCTATACCTTGCTTCTCTGAAATTGGTCTGAGCCTGTATGGTTTTCAATTATGACAAAAAATTATACCTTGATGTATTGATTGCATTACTAACGAGGTGGTAGTCACAATTTAGGTGCTGGAAATACCTTTGTACAAATGGCACTGATGCTTTGGAACCATATTGCTGCTTTTGGAAACTCTTTAGCTATTTGAGAAGTCTATTCTCCTATTTAGTTTTAACATGATGCAGTTTTGTTCAAGCTCGATCCTCGCTTAAGCACTAGTTGTTGAAAAATGCAACACACCCCTTGTCCGGATGATGGTCCTTTGGATTTAGTAAAGGAGGACCGAAACGTTGACTGTACCCTCGAATCCCCGATTTGGTCTACACAACATCTGCTCCTCGTAGTAATGGGCTTTGAGAAACAGTTCCATGGCATCTAAGGGTTGTTGTAGACTGTTTAATGCTTGTGTTGCTGGAGCAGGTTGACATATATGTATTTAGTCCATTATTGGGAGGGTCTGTTTGTGCTTGTTACGTGCTCTATATTTTAGAAATATTGTAATATAAAAGATAACATTGAATATTTTGTTATACCCCTGTTACTTTTTCCTGATACGGTCTACAAGGCATACTGAGTAGGATTTAATCCCTTCAAAACAAATACTCTTAAAGCCTCTTTTCTTAGTATAGCTCAAAGGACATTTTTTTTCTGATGTAGAATTGATGGTTAACCCAGACTCTTGTGCTATTGGGTAAATCCTCTTTAATACTTTTCAAGCGAGGCAATGAGAAGCACTCTTAAGGGAACTATCTTTTTTCAGGATATTTTACATAAAATGATTCTAAATGGATTTTATGTACCAGTCTGTGGTTCCCTAAAAACAATGCATGCATCTGAACCTCCTAGGCATATGTGCACTCCCTATTACTACAGAAATACATTAAGAAAGTGTTGCAGTAATATTTCATTCCATAGTTTCCAATGTATAGTTTATGTGACTTCTTGCTGTAATTTGTGGTTGGTTGGCAAGTGATTTATTTGTCACAGTCCCCTTTTCTCTCTGGTTCATAAGCAGTCCACGCTGATAGGACCATCCTGCATTTAGTGAGAAGATTGGATCAGCAATTTCATCACATACTGAATTCCTTAGATTGATCTATTCATCATTAATGTAGAAAGTATACATCAATAGCATCAACAGTTGTGGTTGTGTATAGATGGTGCGCACTTCCAAAATTTCTGCTGACATCTAGGTGCAAAGTCCATGACAAGAAAGTCTTAGTTGAAGGAGGGAGTGCTTGAGTGGTTTAACACCCAGGCACAGGGTGTGTAAGCTGTCGCCTTGGAAAGGCCACAGTACATATATGAAAAGAAGAAAAACCACACCACATCACAGAATTGTAGTGAAATCAATTTATTCCTCTGTGGTGTCTCAGGAGAGAAGTCACCTGATCCAATAAAACACACTAGGCATGATGTCAGAAAGCCAGTACAGTTCTCATAATTGAAAGGAAACAGCCGACACGTGTTTAGTCAGATTTGACTTTTTCAAGGCTCCAAAAGTTGTGGAAGTATTCAGTTGTATTGAAAGGCTCCAATTCTCGATGATGTGTAAAAGTACCTTAGCATAAGTTATAGAAAAGTCCAAAGACCATGTGGCAAGGAGAAAGTTTAGTCAGTCTGTGAGCGGCGTCACATCTACGGTAGTTTGACATCTGAGATGAATGTCAGTGCTCTTAATGTAACATGTACTGTTAAAACTCATGCTCATATCAACACCAAGATTCACAAAGTTATCTGTGCACCATAAATAAAATTAGGTGCACAATATCCTCCAATTAGTAGCATAAACCCGTCATTTCTACATTCACAAAAATGTGGGTATATATTTTTAAACTAATTTGCTTACGTGCATTAGTGCATCAGCCTGGCGTAATGCAATGCATGAGCAAATCTGTGTGGGTCGTGTACAGAGTCTGGGTGCCTGCTGAGAAGGTGATTGGACATAAACCCATAGGATTTACATGAAATGTTGGCAAGCACAATTGCACCCTGGTGCCATGAGAGATTTACTCCAGTGAAAGGCAGGGCACAATGCCTATGGGGTGTGGGAAAGGAGTGGGAAGCATGTCAGCAGTAGTACATTTTGACTTTTATTTTTAAAGATTCAGGGCTATAGTGTTTTCGGACAGGCGCTGAAGATAGGTTTAGGACTCAGAGTCCCAGAACTCACCCAGAACAAGCTGTTTACTCTCTGAGGCTCAATAAGGCTGACACCTTTCCAGGGTTTCTTGAGTTCTCATTTCGAAGGGGTGAGGCCTTGCAGCTTGGGCTGTGCTGTTCCTATTTAACAGGACCAAGCCCGAGTAGCAAACCCCTCGTCCCAATAAGCAATGGAGCAAAACAAATATATTAAAAAATGCAATGGGAAGGAATGCAGGCTAGTAAAATTCCAATTGACACTTTTTGTTGCTTTTGTCATTGAGACTTCCTATCTGTGACGGGTGTGACCATACATCCATGGATGAAATAGGTCTTCGAGCCACAGGACTCAAGGTACACCTCTCTGATGAGACCCAAACAAACCTGAAACTGGTCTACATTGTTTGAGCTCTTGTTCAGAATAGGTGTTTATAATTTGGCCTCAACTGTTCCTATTTGTTCATGGCCAAGGCTGACGTGTGTGGTAGTCTCCTGATTGTAGTATTATATCGTATTGTACTGTTACATGTATATAGCGCTAACTATCCCTATGTGGGATCCTGAAACGCTTGCCTAAATGGTTAGCTTGCTACAACATTTAGGGTGTGTGGTTGGAAGTGTGCTGTCTTTGATTTGATCTTCTGTGGTAAGTGTGTTGTGTGCGATTGCCACAGAGGTGCAGTCATTATGTTATGGGGCGCCATACTTAGCAGTGTGATGGATGAACAAATGTGAGAGAAAGGTGCAAAGTTTATGTTTTTCAGTAAAATGACAACTTTGAACACCTCTGCAGGTCCCCCTATGTGTCTTTTCCTATGATCGTAGTCCATTTATCTGGTTACTGCACTGTGGATGTCCATTCTGAGATATTTTGTTTTAAATTTATGGTCCTGAGCAGGCATAGTTTGGAGGAAGACAAGGTGGAGAGATGTGCTGGGATGGACTTTGTTAATATCATCCCATATCTGATTGTAATTGTGGATGCCAAGAAGCAGTATATAGCTTTTTGGAAGATGGAGTTGTGGTCTAAATTAGAGCCTTGTCTTGGGCAGCGGTTTGTGATAGATCTCTTCACTTATTCCATGCCTGCACAGTTGCTGATGGGTGGTTTATTGCTGTGAACTGGTACAGTATTGTATGATGTCCATGACACATAGCAGTTTTGTCAAAGGTGAAAGTGTCACACAGTATAAGAAAATTGGTATGCAGTCTGTATGAACTATAGTTAACTGCCCTGCCGCTGACATGTTAGTATTATTGTGTGTGTTATATATTGTATTGTAAGTAATTTCATTTATGTAGTGCTCACTAACCTTGATGAAGAGCTGAAACACTTTATGCTAGACACCACGATGCTCTGGAACCCTCGGTTCATGGTTTTTTGTGTGATTATTGTTGGTTGTTGGGATTAGTCTTGTGCTCTTAAGGAAACCATACCATGCATTTACCATAAATCAAAGTTTGCTATCATCTTTAGTTGGAGGGGTATGTGAATTTAATCAAATGGCTAGTGGTGTTAACTGATGAGCTACGCGAGAAGAGATTGAATTGTTAGACCAACGGAGTCCACTTGGCTGTTCATGAATTAACATAGATCTACCTTGCTCTCAGGGCGAAGCTTGGTCAGTAAGATTGAAGGGATGTGAGCTTCAGATTTTCCAGCAATCACGCTGACATATAGGGTTTGATTAGTAGTTGACGGATGGGATGATCCGTCTGCCGAACTGCCGACGGGGAGGTTGCTGCCATGCTGGCTACCTCCCCGCCAGACCCATTATGACAATGCTGCTGCCACTTTCCCGTTGGGTGTAAATCTTGGTTTCCCTTCCTCAGTCCAGCGGGAAACCAAGATTTACACCCAACGGGAAAGTGGCGGCAGAATTGTCACTGGCTTGTAATCGAGCCGGCCTCAATGCTGCCGCAGCAGGGGGCTCCAGCACCCTGGCAATGATCACTTTCTGCACAGCAGACAGTGAGCATTGCAAAGGTGCTGGGCAGGGGGACCCCTGCACTGCCCATGCCAAGTGCATGGGCAGTGCAGGCCCCCTGCTGCATCCCCCTGCAGCTGTTCTCCACCAGTCTTTTCATGGCAGCGATACATCCATGAAAAGACTGGCGCAGAACCAGGTCGTAATCAGCAGAGCGGTGCTGCATGCAGCGCCCCCCTGGCTGATTCCGACCTCCTCCACTGTCAACCCGTCGGGATCGTCGATCCTAGCGGAGACGGCGGTACCCTGGTGGTCTGACCACCACGGTCGTAACGTGGCAGTCGGAACACCACAACGGCGGCAGTCCTGGCTGCCACCATGAGGCTGGCGGGTCTCAAGACCGCCAGCCTCGTAATGAGGCCAATCATGTTAAATGTTAAAATACATTATGCAGCGTGCAGAGCACAGGAGAGGGGCTTAAGGAGTGGTAGAAAAGGAGGGGATGTGGATTGCTAGGAGTACTAAGTGAGGGAGAACACTATATATTATAAAATAATTTATTTTATGAAGACTTTCAAAAATAAGAGAGGGTGAAAGTGTGTGTGCGTTTTTTCTCTGCTTATGTACACATTTCTAGTAAGATCTGACAGACACCTCACCATATCCTGCTGAAAGCACCTGCACCCAACTAGTACCAGATAATAGATTTATTGGGTGGGGGTTGGGTAGCGCCAAACATCCCACGAAGCTACACCCCTGCTTGCTCTGTGATGGTCAGACTATGAAGTTAGCAGAGAAATAACTCAGAAATAAGAATAATTATAGCGACAACACACTCCCACTGAGAGATGACCCACTGATGGTCTCTGACTCAGTTGAGACGTTTCTGTACAAGGGCGAATATTATCACGGGTCTATTCTCACCTTATGTCTATTTTTGAACCTCAAACATAACGCAATAAATCAACTTTTTATTCTTGACTATACTGCAGATACAAATTTCCTTCATTTTCCTGTGAGCAACGTAATTCCTACTAATTTAAATATATTGTTTCCACGCAAAAGGCTTTCATGCAAAATACAAGGAAAACTCTAGAGCGTCGAGCAGGTTTCTATGAGAACAAGTTGTGCCAAGATGGACACATTTAGCAATCTGCCCTTCTCCGGTTGCTTTAGTAATTCCTACGGTTTGTATCAGTCCAGAACTACAAATGAAAACAGCAGCTCTTGTGAGGCTTGAACTTTGCAGCTCATCCTCACCTAGGACTCTTTAACTCAAGGATTTTAATTATCCAGTTCTTCAATTTTGGATGACTAATTGCCTTAGAAACAAAAGTCTAAAGAATAGGTGACCAGACTGCCATTTGGGCTCTAGAAGGCATCTCCGTTGAATATGAGGTCCATGTAAGGCGTAGAGGCTTCTCTGAATACACATATGCACCGAAAACAACAGCTGATGATTAGTTATGGTTCAGGCACATAAAACTGAAAAGGCCCTGGCATTCACTAGTTATGGTGTGCAACACACAATGAACATGGTCATTCATATGTCAGCCATGCTTGGTTCTTTGAAGCCATTGGCTAAGGGGTGTATTAATCATTGCGACTGGGAATAAGTTAGGGTTTCAGTTACGCACTGGACATCGTAACTTGCGAATTCAGGACATTTCCAGTTTAATGTTCATGCGGAAACATATCTTACTATATTAACTGTAGTTTTCTGTGAATTTTCAGGTTTTTTTAATTCACTCTAATTACATTCCATATACGCATTATATACTGGGGGTGGACAACCTAACCCCCCATTTGCCTTTGTAACCCCCTTGATGGACCTCCGATATGTCTGCCAAATCTTTTGCAGATTTATCAAGTGTTGCCAAATTTATTTTCAAATTAAAACAACGTTTACCCTCTTAACATGCCCATCCTTGACAGATCATAAATTGAAAAACCAAGAGAATGGTAAACATGTTAAGACTGCCAAAGTTCATCAGATCCACCAAAAGTTATTAACGAATGTTAAAGGTGTTTCCTCCCTCTAAGTCTCCCCCCCGTGAATCTGCACAAAATCTCAAATAATTTCCCACCTCTTGAAAGTCTGACACAAACTTAACATACCAATAGAAAACTAATCCTTCTAAACTTGTACTAAATGTTTTTGGGCAAATGTCTCACAAAGTGGAAAGTTATTAGCAAATTAACACTTTTTTTGTCTGCTCTTTTTAGCTACCTCATTAATGCATCTGCATAAATTTGAAAATATCAACAGTAAGCTCAACATACTAAAGGTCTGCTAAATATCATGCCAATTCCTGAAACGGTAGTGAGGGTATAACAAATCAACAACTAACTACTTTTGCAACTGGCAAGTTACACATAAAACCCACTGGCACCTTTTTCAAATGCTAATAGCTCAAAAACTACTGAATAGATGGATAAAAACCAAGTAACATCAAAAAAACTCCCTTCATGTGAAAAGCTCCACTTTCATGCATAGTTTTGCCTAAGTCCCTTCTGTTGTCTTTGCTGCACTTCAAGCACAGACTCATGTGGGAGCTGAAATATGGAAACATACTTTCAACCCCTCCGCTTAACATGTTTTTTTCCCTGCAGAGAACTGCTTGATAATTGGCAAGCCAGACCTTAACTACATATGTAAAGTGTACAGATTGACCCATGAGGACAAAAGTTATAGACAAACCAAAACAAGCATTTACAATGCAACGGGTCTCGCGTTTGCTCATGTTAGAGCTGATCGGGTTGTAAACTCTTAACCCGACTTTTCACCTATCGGGCAAAAGTGCATTTATGCACATAACCCGAAAAAGTGAAATCAAGCATGTAAAGCGCTCGACTTCTGCCAAGCGAGATCGCGCTCGTAAATAAGAGAAAAAAAAGTCCACGAGCCCGATGGAAAACAGCGAGCCTCGCATGTTTTCTGTACTTGGTCGCTGCGCTCGAGGAGGGCTAGCCACCGGAAAAGGCATGACTAATGAAGGCAAGCAGATTTTATTAGGGAAGCCCACGAACCAATAAAAAACACTGACGTGAAGTTGACAGGGCTCCGAGCCCTTTTCTAAATACAAAAGAGTCTCGCTGCGATACGCATGCGCGAGCGCATGCAACGCAGACTCGACCCTAAAAAAAGATTTTCAATGGCAAATGTGTCTGAACCATACCATAACTCCAGGGTGGCAGCTGCCACTGTGTAATGTTACATGTACAGAGAGTTTGTTAAATATGTTACATTAGGTTCAATTTCTAATAACTATTCACTCCAGGCACTTCCCTGAAAGTGTTATGCTTTCAGCAGACAAATGCAGCTCTTTGTTTGTAGACCTAATAGAGACTTTACACGCCCCCCCCAAGTCACAGGGCACTTATAATGCTTACCACTTCCACTTAAAGATCACCTCTCGTAAACGTCTGCTGGGCCCAGGGTTTCAGATGAAAATAGCCTCCCAGCAGCGCCGGAAGCAGCCTCGGCGTGCATCTGTCAGGGAATAACAGAGGTGACATCACTGCCGCGTCCAACCTGTCATTCGAGGCTCATGCTGTAAAATCTATTTGCATGGATCTCTACTTAGAGTGGACGAATATGTCAACAACAGCAAACTGAACATGTGGTCACTGGTGACTGCCAGCAGGACCACGCCAAAGAGTACTGCAAGTCTTTTTGATCATACATGTGCATAAAATGCACCTACTGAAAGCAAAAGAACAGAACAAAGAAAATGATGCATTTCAGAATAAAACGCAAGACACACCTGTTTTACTCCCTCTACTCTATAGGTGACAAAAGATGAGTAAGTCTTCACCATCCCAGGTTAGAAATAAATAAATCATCGCACATGGCACTCACGGGTGCTGCAACACACTCCCATAGAAAATAATGTAGGTGGGACTTAAAATTACACCCTTTAGGAAATATTGTTAAATAAATAAAATATAGGGCCAGATGTAGGAAATTCCGGCTTTGCGACTCGCAAAATGCGAGTCGCAAAACCGGATGCAAGATGGTGTCCATGACACCATCTGCGAGTCGCAAGGGGGTCGCAAAGGCCCACCTCATTAATATTGATGCAAGTCGCAGATATCTGTGACTGCTTTTAAATAAAGCAGTTTTTTTTGTAATGCAGCCCGTTTTCCTTAAAGGAAAACGAGATGCATTACAAACGAAAAAAATGTATGTGTCAGTTTCATTTTTTCAGAGCAGGCAGTGGTCCATAGGACAACTGTCTGTTCTGAATTTTTTTTTTCAGGGCCATTCACAAAGGGGAAGGGGTCCAATGGGGACCCCTTCCCTTTTGCGAATGGGTTACCACCAGTGTGACACTGGTGGTAACTGCGAATTGCTTTGCGACCGCGTTCGCAGTCACAAAGCAATTCTGCATCGTGATGCGACTCGCAAATAGGAAGGGGAACTCCCCTTCCTATTTGTGACTCGCATTCCCATTTTGCGAGTCAGTAACCAGGTTACCGACTCGCAAAATGGGAATGAGCATCACGAAGTGGCTTTTGCGCCTCGCAAACAGCAATTTTCGCTGTTTGCGAGGCGCAAAAGCCTTGCTACATCTGGCCCATAGTTCTTTATTTATATACATGTTTGTGTGAAAAAACAACTGCAGGAAGCAAAAGACCAGAACAAGCTGAATGGTAACATTCAGAACCAACCGTAAGACACTTTTTTAACCTCATGGATCTAGCATCTTCTTCTGCCTACCCTCCTCTAATCTGGTCTCTGGAATCCCCTGCCCACCTATACCACCTCAATATGCTTTCTCTCTATGTCGCCTTATATGCTTTGGCATTGCCCACTAGACTCTGTAAATGTAACACAACTGGCCAGCCATGGCACCAAACAAACTGGAATCTGACAACAGACCAACACTGTGACCCTTCCGCTGCACTTGACTGAGACTGACAGAGACTGAAAATAGTCAATATAACTAAGCCCAACACTAATCAAGGCTTAGAACCATCTGGGTATGAGGCCATCTGTACGCAGGATTACTCCAAAATGTTATGTTACCTGCTGTGGACTTGTATAGCACAGCTAATTACCCGTGAGGGTATCCAGGCACTAGAGCAGGTTTATTAGTCGAAGAGCCAGGTCTTCAGCTTCTTGTGAAATTCAAGAAGTGAAGAGGAGGCCCCGATGTGTTGAGAGGTCGTCCCAGATCTTGGGTGCAATGTAGGAGAATGCTCGCCCCTCCTGGTCTGCAATTGTGGATGCAGGAGGTGTGTGCGAGTGTGTGGCTGAGCGCAGGTGTCATGATGCAAATACAGGCCGTCATTGAGTTATGCAGGTCCGATGTGCAGTGCTTTGTAAGTATGCGTGAGGAGTTTGAATTGGCTGCATTTGTAAACGGCGAGGCAGTGGAGTTCTCTGAGGTGTGGTGAAATGTGGGTGTGGTGCAGTGAGGGAGGTCGAGGATGAGTCTTGCTGAAATGTTCTGAATGGTCTGGAGATGGTTGGAGACCCTGTCATAGAGTACTTTGCCAAAGTCCAGCCTGCTCATGATGAGTGCTTGTTTTCCCAGGTAGCCATTTCAAAGTCTTGTTGAGCATGTGAAGGATGTGGTAACAGGGGGAGTTGAGTGTGTTGATCTGCACTGTCATATTGAGCTTGTTGTCCAAGACTATTCTCAGGTTTCTGGTGGGGTTGTTTGGTTGGTTAGGTTTAGATCTGAGCTCAGAAGGGCCACCCAGTGGTGTCTCATGGGGAGTTCTTGTTCCCAGAGATCAGCACTTCTATATTGTTGGAGTTCAGTTCCTGGTCTCATCCACTTTGCTACGTTGGAAATGCATTTGGAGAAGATGGCTTTGGTGTTGGTGGATTTGTCGATCAGGGAGAGGATGAGTTGAATGTCATCAGCGTCGTAATGTTTCTGCATCAGAATAGTCGACTTGTTTAGAAACAGCTCGCTGCAGTTTAATGCTAGCAAGACCGACACCATGCGCTGCCCAGACGGGGAGAGCAGGCATCATCATCTAAATTATTTCTGGTCGACAGAAGATGGGTCAATTTCTGTATGGGAAGAATCTATATGAGATCTGGGGGTACAACTAGAATCCACTATTTCAGTAGTAGACCATGCAAAGAAGATTCCAGTATCTTCTTTGCTCTTATGAGAGCTTTATGTTAAATTCTCCTACTTCTTCAGACCGGCTGGCACTCCTGCATCATCCTTAGTACGATTATAAGCCAGATTGATTATTCCAATGTCTTTTTAATCAGCACACCTGAGAAGACAATAAAATGTCTCTCACAAATTTAAGCTGCAGCTGCCAAACTGGCGCTTGGACAGAAATGAAGTTACTCCACCTCTACAGCCCCTGACTCAGTGCACCAGTTGCCAGTGAAAAATAGAATTTCGTAGCATTGTTGATGCACAAGGCGGTTTACCAGCAGCACCTTGCATCCTGGCATATACGATTACTCTACCAACCAGGCAGGTTACTCCGCTCAGCCTATGTGCATAAACTCAAGATTCCTATGTACAAGAATGCAAGAGTCGGAGGCAGAGCCTTTTCAGTTCAGGGACCCAAACTGTGGAATAGCTTAGCAACACACATTCAACTGACCCAGCCCATTTATAATTCAGGAAACTCCTGAAAATGTGGATCTACAGGCAGAAGTTTCCCTTCTGGATTGTCAGGCTTATGCCCTGCAGTCCCAGGATACCTGTGGGTTTGCACTTCACTCCACAAATGTTTTATAATATTAATAATAATCATATTGTGATAGGGTAACATGCACACATTTTTTACATTTCTATAGGACTTTCTCATCACTTTGTGGGTTTAGATAATTGAATAGAACAATACCTGGGTGCAGATACACCTGAGTATAGGGGCGCCTTGTAGAGGATGTCTTGAATGCAGGGCATCTGGTTACTCAAGTGGTGCTTTATACAAGTCTTCTATCTTTTTGGTGCCCTAACGGGGTAACTTTAAACCCAGCACTAGAGAGAATTCTACATCACATTGTGATTCAACCTACAGGAGTATGTTAGTCTCACCATTTCTCTATTAACTGTTTTGGTGCGTGTGTCCACATCTGCTGGAATGCATGATTTACTATCCTATATTTGAAATCACTCGACAACTGGTCCGGCAGCACTGATGAGCAAATGATAACAACAGCATCTGAAAAATGGATGAAACAGAAAACAAAGCAGCACTCTTCCCCGTTCCATCTGTGCACACTCTGCAGTGCTGTTAGGCAAACAAGCATTGAAAAGCCAAAAGATTTGATGTTTGTATGATGTGTGCAAACCCAATCACCCCCCTCCCCAACAAACATCAATACTATTAACTTTGACAATTGTAGTTACAAGAAGGTGTTTATGCCACCTAACTGAGGACTAGAGGTTGAAAAGTTGATATTTTTGCAAATGAATTTGCTTCAACTTTCTACTGCAGTTATTACCGAAGAAGAAAGACAAATGCAAATTAAGCAAGACAAAACAAAGAGAAGCAGTCTGGAATGTACCCAGTGTAGATAGCACTGGGTCCATTATTGCTGTGTTTATTGTAAACCTCCCCCCTCTATAGGGAACATTCCAAAGCTTTCCTCTCACTTGTGTGGCACCCTAAGCATAACAAGCATTTGCAATGCAATGGGTCTCGCGTTTGCTCGAGTTAGAGCTATTCACGTTGTATATTGTTAACTGGACTTTTCTCGCCACATAAATTGAAAATGAAAAGTCAAACAGTTGACATAAGCAGCCGATTCAAAGCGCCACGGCCGCCATGAGCATGACTGTGAAGGAGAGACACAAAATGGAAAAAGAAGTTCGCTCGCAGTCAAACGTATTGGCAAACGTACAATTATCCGTGTAACATGGGCAGTCTGCAAGGCAGTAACAAAACCTTCCCAAGGCGGGACAAACGTAAAGCATTTACCAATGATAACAAAGGATTTTTGAAAGGCAAGCCCATGAACGAGTGATAGTGATGGGCGTGCAGTGGGCGTGGTTAAAAGCCCACAGATAGATTACAACAGGTCAAAGCGCTTGCACGCTCGACCTAAAAAGCACTTAGTGAGCGAGGTTGTCCCTTCTTTGAGAAATGGCTTACTCATATAAACCTATGGGCTCAGACAAACACAATTTTAAGACTCTGTAATATAGAAGGTGCCATCAATCACCCAGAAACATATCTTCAGTACCTTGTTAACTCTATTTCTGTAACTCCCACACCATCTTGACACCTCAGGCGGTTTTGGACACAACAACCATGCTTGTTAAAATGATCCATGTTCCACAAATGGCTCACATCACTTGTGCTGTTCCTCCGTGCACCCGCTCTTGCCTAGTGCTTAGCGAAGGATACTTCACATCAGCTCTTCAAAAGTGCAGGTCTTTGATCTGCCATAATGCTCTATGTAACCTTGTCCATGTCCCTTTACTTCCTAGAGCCATCTTTTATTCCCAGGTGCCTTTAGAACTCTGTTCCTTGTCTTCCTGCTTCTGTTTATTTAGATAGGTCTTTAATCTTTGCAGGTTCTTCAGACCACTTTGAAATCCTGTAACCATTTTGAAATGCAGAAACAGTGAGAGAAATCTGGTAAGAGGCAACACGTTAAGTATGTGCCTTTCATAGCAGTGCCTGCAGGGGGCGTGAGCTGTTATCATAGATATAGGAATTCTGAGCTCTGATTTAAATTACCCTACTTCCTTAATTTATTCTGGCTACTTTTTTTAGCAGGTCATACCTTGCTTTATTTTCTGTGTTAACGTTACGGGTGTGCAAAATACATTTATTTTGCATGAAATTTCAGAAAATTATGCAAACCTGGTATTAGAGCTACATTTTAGCCCAAAATGCATTCTAGTGTCCATTTTAGACACAAGGCCACATTTTGCGCTAAAAAGAGCAAAAATACAAGTGTCACAAACGACAACCACTTGCATTCTACTTGTTCGCATTGGTCCCGTGATCCCATCATAGGATTTTTACTGAATGGTGTTGAAATTATATAATGTGGTGTAATTTCAGGAATTTTGCGTAATGAGCATTACACAAAATATTGGAAATTATGTGAGATTACGCCAGCGTAATAAAAGTTTCACTTATGCCTAATTAAACTGTGCAGTAAAGAATTATATAATAAAAATTCAGTGCAGGAAGTGACAAATTCTAGTGACGAATTCCACATTATACTCATTTACTGAGTGAAAATTAATTTTCGGCACACAGTAAATACTTTACCTTACAGAGTAGTCTTCACAAGCCATATTCAGAAACAGTGTCATCTATTGAGATGCACACATCTGTGAATGTGTCATGTTGTATGCAAATTAGAGGGACCTAACACATCCCTTCTTTCCGGGCCCTCGGAAATCCTGGAACTGTCCCTGCTTATCCATGCCTAGAATTGTAATGCTACTCTTCCTGCGCCAGGGTGAGGATAGGAAGGCCGGTTTTAAGCTTATTATCCTGGCAGTAAGAATGGAAGTTCCTCTGTCATGCCCCCCTCCCCTCCAGGGGTGATCTTCTCCTATCCATTAGTCCTCCAACAATTTAAAATTTCTGTAGATCCCAGAACCGTCTCTTTTAAAGGTCGCAGCCTACCAGACAGCACAGCGGTCTGGTTTGCTAAAGACATCTTGGGGACTTTCATAAAGATGACCTAGGAATGCATTCTGCCCGTTGATTACTATTGTGTTTGTGGTATTTAACTCACATTTGCTGGCTTTTCATTTGCTGGCTTTATTTACTTTAGGGTCTCCAGGTTCAGTCCCTCCCTCCCATTGCCTAACCTGTGTTTACTGTATTCCTTAATAAAATCCCTTTCTGCAAACAGACCTTTAAATCTTGCTCTTATCGTGTCACATTTGCTGTGCATTCAAAGACCGAGTTCAAATGTCAGATGTCATCCTCCGAGGGCGCTTGTTTATTTTTCTTACTCTGACTTCAAAGTGAGAGGTTTTATGTGACAATCTTGCTGGACACTTTGGGTGGGAAAGAGTTTTTTTATAGTGCACGACAACGTTGAGGTGAACTATGTAAGTATTTCAGATTGTATCAGAATTAGGAACACAAATGAAGCAAATTTTTTGGTATCTCTGAACTATGTTGGAAACAAATACTTTAATACGATCAAAACAAATAATTACACTTGGTGATTCAATTTCCACACATTTTCGATTGTGCACTGTATAGTTGTATTAGTAAAACTGTATGTGCAGATGTAATGCTCATTTCAACTGAAAATGTATTATCTGTAATGGCAGTGCGCTACCATCCCATGCACACTCCGCTCTATACCACTCCACTCTACTCTATGTCACTCTACACTACTGCACTCTACTCTGCACCACTCCACTTTACATCACTCCACCCTACTGCACTGTGCACCACTCCACTCTATGCCACTTCATGCTACACCTCTCTACTCTACCCTGTACCACTCTACTCTATGCCAATGCACTCTTCGCCACTCTACTCTACACCACTGCACTCTACATTACTCCAGTTTAGGCCACAGCAAACTACTCTGCACAACGCCACTCTATGCCACTGCATTCTATGCCACTCTGCAACACAGCACTCTAGCAACTATGCTCTATGGCAAAACACTTTACAACAATGCACTTTACTCTGATACTCAACTCTATGTCCCTGCACTCCATGCCACTCCACAATATGCCACTACTCTACACCACTGCACTCTAAGCCACTTTACGCCATTACACTCTATGCCACTCTCTGCAACTGCACTCCACCCTGCATCACCCCACTCTACGCCTCTTGACTCTACTCTGAAACAATCAACTCTGCACCACTGCACTCTCTGCCGCTCTACTCTTAACCGCTGCACTCTATGCCTATGTACTCTACACAACTGCTGTCGATCACTGCACTCTACTCTGCATCACTGTACTCTATGCCACTGCTCTCTACGGCACTCTACTCCACTCTACCCCACTGCACTCGGACACTCTACTCTGTATCACTGCACTCTCCGGCACTGAACTCTATGCCACTCTACTCTACTCCTCTCTATGATTCCCCACTTTGCACCAATGTACTCTGTCACTACACTGTACAGCACTATACTCTACTCTGCACCACTGTACGTCACTGCACTCTATGCCGCTCAATTCTACTCTGTACTCTGCACCAATGCACTCTACTCTACTTTACTTGACTCTACTCTGCGCCACTGATCTCTGCATCACCCAACTCTACTCTTCACTCTATGCCACACTACTCTATGCTACTGCACTCTATACCACTGCACTCTGTGCCACTCTACGTCACTCTACTCTGTTCTACTCTGCACCACTGCACTCTCCACCACTCTAATCTACTCTACTGCATTCTAAAACTCTGCATTGTATGCTGCTGAATTCAATGCCACTCTCTCAATGCCACTGCACTCTACTCCAGTATACTCTGCATCACTCAACACCAATGCACTCTTCTCTATGCCACTCTTATCTATGCCACTCTACTGTATGCCACTCCATATGCCACTCTACACGCCTCCACACTATACCACTCCAATACACAACACTCTCTGCTACTCCACTCTACAACACTGTAATGTTTGCCATTCCACTCTATGACGCTCTCCTCTATGACACTAACCGTTAGCCACTCTGAACAGCAGCCATGCGGGTGTACAACGTGTCTAAGACATATTCGCAAAGTCAATAGCTCTTGCCTAGGCGAGACCTATTGGCTTTGCCAATGCTCGTTATGTAGATGAGGAGATATGTTTAGACTACACAGAATAACCTTCGAGCTTGCTGCTTTTATTTTATGTAAATAAAATATTTTTTGATGTGTTCTGTAAATTAATGATGCGAAATGCTCTGCGGTAAACGTTAAAAGTAGGTATGCACGGAGGCAGAGTCTTGCGCAGAATTACGCATCTGCGAAACTTGTTGCTCTTTCCAAATGGTTGAAGCACGTGGTCTGCAAATATCGGTGCCCGAGGCATGCAATAAGCCTCAGAGATGATCTTATTACTCAAATAGCGGAGGAGCCTGGAAATGCAACATTCATAGACGAAGAGGGGCCCAGGCGCGGCTGTCTTAACTATCTAAAAATATTCCACCAAGGCCTTGGAATTTTAATCTGCAAAGTGGCTATGATTGAACGTTACCAAAGTTTCCAGCCGCCCCGGGGGGCTTCCTTCTGACTTTATCATTCTGGACGAATTGACTGTCTTATTGCAGCTGCCAGGGATGGATGACACACATAATCTAACTTGGTTCGCAGAGAAGGAAAAGTTCTCTTTTAATAAACTTTTTTTAAGACTATCTGAATAATGCTAAGGCGGGAGGCATTCACGTGATGTCCATGCGGCCGCTAATTCGCACCTATCCCGAGTCATTTTCATTCTGCCCCCCGTGCCCACACATATGGTTTGTTAGGATGGCAGGTCGCTTGTGTGCCTGCTGCACAGATCTGGGAGGTAACTATGGTCACAGCTTTGAGTCCACAAAGTAACCTGAATGTGTCTCAAATTTGTAGAGAGCAGGTGTAAAATAGGTGTGTTAAATTGAGATGATCACTCACCTGAAAATGTCAATCAATCCAGAAATTGTGCACTTCTGTCAGTGCAGGTCCTATGTGAATTATCACAATCAACACCTTTTGGGTGGTTTGCCGAGCTGAAACTAATGGCCTTATGTGGCTGGATGTCTGGGCGTCCAGCCAGTGGGGTGGAGGTTGTGACTTCTGCCTCCATAATTAGGGGATGCCTCAGTATTTGAGAGGTCCCGCCTGATTTATTAGTAATAATTTTGCAGACCAACATGATGGTGAGAAAATGTGGATTTTACTCTACAAAATGAGAGGAGTTTAGGGATGAGTAAAGAGGGGTTTGTGGAGGGACAGACTGCCAAAAACACCCATCTACATTAGAGTAAACCCATGGTTATTCACAAATGACACATCTAAAGTTACTCTAGCTCTCAAGGTGATAATACAATAGTACATGGGTACCTGTAAACATATTCCCATGGGCCACAAAGTTTGGTTTGGTCTCTGGTGTGCCTGGAGACCGCATTGATGCCAGCAGGGTGGGAGTGGGGCTTGCAGGGGTGTAGCTTCGGAGGGGGGCTGTTGTAGGGTGTTACAGCCCCCCAATAAATGTATTTTGTAATAAATAGTTGGGAACAGCTGCTTTCGGTCACGTGTGGTGAGGTGTTTGTTGGATTTCACCAGCAATCCTTGCACATAGACATAAAATGCAGGCAGACACTCTTTCCCTCTCTTTGTTTGGAAAGACTTAAAAAAAGTTTGGTTATTTCATAAAACTATGGCCCTCATTCCAACCCTGGCGGTCTCTGACCGCCAGGGCGGAGGGCAGCGGAAGCACCGCCAACAGGCTGGCGGTGCTTCCAGCGCTATTCTGACCGCGGCGGTAAAGCCGCGGTCAGAAAAGGGGAACAGCGCCGCCATGGGGATTCCGACCCCCTTCCCGCCAGCCTGTTTCTGGTGGTTTTCACCGCCAGAACCAGGCTGGCGGGAACGGGTGTCATGGGGCCCCCTAACAGGGCCCCACAAAGATTTTCACTGTCTGCTTAGCAGACAGTGAAAATCGCGACGGGTGCCACTGCACCCGTCGCACCCCAGCAACTCCGCCGGCTCCATTCGGAGCCGCCTTTATTGTTGCAGGGGCTTTCCCGCTGGGCCGGCGGGCACTCTTTTGGAGGGCACCCGCCGGCCCAGCGGGAAAGTTGGAATGGCCGCCGCGGTCTTTTGACCACGGGGCGGTCATTCGGCGGGGGAACTTTGGCGGGCGGCCTCCGCCGCCCGCCGAAGTTGGAATGACCCCCTATGTGTTTTCTTTCAATTAGTAATCTTGCCAATCCGCATTCCTCTCCCTTTCCACTGCCCCTTAAGCCCCTCCAGTGCACCCTGGTTATGTATAATGTATTTTAACATTGTATGCCAGCTTCATTGTTGGGAAATCTGAAGCTCACACCCCTTATCTTACTGACCAAGCTACGCCCCTGTGGGCTTGGCTGGAGGAGGCAGCAGGGGAAGAGTCAAGGCTGATTTGGAGAAGTGAACCATGTACATGGTGTTGTCTGTGAGTCATGGAGCTATAATGAGGTTTACAATCAATATTGCTCTCTAAAATAAGATCTTGTTTTTTTTCTAGAAGAATCATAGATTTGACAATACTGTGTTACACTATATTTGAATCGCTATCCCTCTGCCACACCTCAGGGTAAGAATTATCTACTTGCCAGCACTACTTTGGGAGAGTCAAGTGTTAATTTAAAAAAAAAAAAGTTAATTAATGATTGGAATTAAATAAAATTGCACAATATGAAACCAGAAAACCTAGAATCAACCCTGGCTTCCGCACTTGGCCAAATTGTGTGATTCTTGGCAGTTGTTTTATTTTACGTTGCCTCCTTTTGCTTCAACATCCTATGTAAGAGCACTTTGAGATACATTCTTTCAGGGTATGCAGTGTACAAAAACCTCTCTCGTGTTTAAAAAACTATAATGGTGTCCATGTAAAATAACAACCCAGGCCACTCAAAAGGATTTGGGCCCAGATGTATCAATCTTTACAATAGCGGTTACCTAATTGCGATTTTTAGCGAATCACAATTAAGTAATCGCTATTGGAATGTGTGGAACTCCAGGAGTTTCATACTGCGATTCGCGAGGGCTCGCAAATGGACCTACCTCATCAATATTCATGAGGCAGGTCGCAATTTGTGAGCCATTGTGAATAGCTACAATCACAGGGAATGTGGCCTGCTGGGCTCAGCAGACGACCATGTCTGTGATTGCTTTTCAATAAAGCAATTTTTTTTTTTAAATGCAGCCTACTTTCCTTAAAGGAAAACGGGATGCATTTAAAAATGAAAAATGAAAAGTTTCCTTTTCATTTTTTAAGAGTAGTCAGTGGTCCATGGGACCACTGCCTGCTCTTAAAAAACGTTCTTGCATGCATTCACATAGACGACGGGGTCCCTTAGGACCCCCTCCCCTTTGCGAATGGGTTACCATCTACTTGAAGTAGGTGGTAACTGTGATTGTTTTGTGACCGCATTCATGGTCACAAAACAATCACACATATCTCTGCAATTGGGTATTGGGAAGGGATGCCCATGACACGCCCCTTCCTAATACCGAATCAGTGTATAGTCGCAAATCCAATTTGCGATTCGGTAACAAGTTACCGAATTGCAAAGTGGACTTGTTACATACCAAAATGCATTTTTGCGATTGCAAACAATCGTAAAAATGTTTGCTACATCTGGCCCTTGGTGTGACAACTGACTTGCTTCTTGGTTGACTATTGCATAGGTGTTCGGGTGGGAGCAGGTATGAATGTTTCTTTGTTTAGTTTTTTAAAACTATCACCTAAAAAAAATGCTTCTCTGTCCTCTGATATAATCTGATGTACTCAGGTGAAACACCTACAGGTTAATTATATACACTTTTTTGCATTTTGAAGAGAATATGCCATATTTTCAAACATTTGTTGCACGATGTATTACAAAATGAATGTGTTTCTAAAGTTATGTGCTGCAAAATATCTTATTTGCTTCTTCCTTTTACTTCAGCTCTTAGCCGGTAAATAAAAGCTTCCCTACTTATTTACTACATTGCTGAATGCTAGGTCTCTCTCGAGTAAAATGCAGCCCAGTGTTCCGTTGGGGGGTGCATGTGAACTCAGGAGGGCCGCATGTGCCCCTGGGCAGTACTTTGAGTATCACTGAAATAGTAAATGAACTCCTTCCCAGTCTTGGAATAAGTCAGTCACCATCTTTGGCCACTCACTGGTACCAAAACATACTCCCCTAGAAAATAATGGACTCAGGGACTTACAATTATTAAAATTTAACATAGAAAAGATTCCTAAGTAAAGAAAATCAATGTCACAATATATATTGCTTGTCTCTGCTATGTATCGCAGAACCTGATGCTTGGGTGCCTCCATCCGTGAGAGTGGACCTCACTGAAAAATAACTCCTAGACAAGCACTCATGTGGTGTTAAAGTGCTGATTTATTTACAACACTGCAATAAACAGATGCGTTTTGGCCAAAGCCTTGATCACTGTGTTAGTACATAGTGATTCTGGTTTTCCCCAAATACACTGCAATTCAATTCATAAACATAGAAACAAACAAATTGTCTACATGGAAAGATGTTTTTGAAGGCCAAGTGGCCAGAGTAAATACCTTTCGACCATTTTAAATTGTTCATCTCACAGCATCCAGTAGGAGGACTAAAAAAAATACAAGGATAAAATTTGTCAATGCCTTTCATCCTTGTCAAAATGATAACCATATCAGTTAACATATCTCACTGAACACTCAGGCCCTCATTACGAATTTGGCGGGTGGCAGAGGCCGATCGCCAAAGTTCCGCGTCCGGGTGAACGCATATGCGGCCGTCCCTCTACGGTACCTAATACGAGTTTCCTGCTGTTTCCGCCTGCCGGCCCAGCAGGAAACACGCCACAACATTGATGCCGGCTCATAATAGAACCAGCGGCAATGTTGTGGCGTGTCGGGTGCGATAGCACCCGCACGCTTTTCACTGCCCGTAATTCGGGCAGTGAAAAGCGCAACAGGGCTGTCCATAGGGGCCTCTGCACTGCCCATGCCAAGTACATGGACTGTGTAGGAGCACCCATGGGGCCCCAGGCACCCCCGGCACCTGGCAGATTGAGACCTCTGGCACTACCAGGCCGTTGGCTGGCAGCAACCTCGACGGTGCCGACGGTCAGACCATGGGGGCTCTGCCACGGTCATAAAATGTCAGTCTGACTTTCCCTGTTGGCGGCGGCCGAGCGCCACACAGTGAGGCCCTCAGTGTCACTAAATAGCGATTGCTTTTCAGTGGTTCCCAACCTTTTAACTTCTGTGGACCCCCCACTTTATCATTACTGGAACCCAGGGACCTTCACTGAATCATTATTGGACTCCGGGGACCCCCCACTGAGTCATTACTGAAAGCTGGGGACCTAATCTGTTAATATTAGTTGATTTTTCTAACCAGTCGCAGACCCCCTGAAGAGGCTTTTTCGGACCCCCAGGGGTCCCCCGCTCACAGGTTGGGAACCCCTGCCTTATATTACATAATCTTTGTATCCAGTTGGGGAGACCAAGGTTATAGTGTTAAACATTTTCTAACAAAGCTTAAAGCTTACCAACAACATGATCTATCAGTTCGTTTCATCCTTAGTAATAATGATAATCATACTGGGTAACATACAGCTGCACACAGTTAATGCCACTAGATAAAGACTGTGTTAAAATGCATAATTTTAATTTATCCAGTCATGAAAAACAAAAATTAATTATTAAGACTGACCACATTCAGTGGAGTCTAATGTCCGACCAGTCTGATGTCTTACCTTTGCTTACGCTTCTCCACACATTGTCGAATCTTCTCTGGTAGGGTCATCACACTTCCACCAATTTAGAGAGAAATTTGCACCACCATTCGTCCTCTTTCTGCTGGCTGAATGACTATCCCTTCGCCGCCTGTACAATCGCACAAAGTGCTCCATGGCTATCACGAGAAGAGGCACAGGGCTTTCAAACTTCATGCCTCATTTACCTTTTAATATGGACCCCGGCTCGCTTGTTAAGTGTGATTTCACCATCGTTATCTTAACATGTATGTTTCATACAGTGCTTAATTTGAGCCGGTGGTTTCCGGTGCGTGGCACCGACATTTATTTTTGAGGGCCACAAGCATTTATTGCGAGCAAAAGACATGTGAAAGATGGAGCATAGAAAAACGGAAAAGCGTCCCAAAGGGAGAAAGCTGCAAGAGTGAGCTGAAGGGGCAGGGAGTGACATTTAATTGCAGCAGCCACGTGTTTAAGTTGAGTGCTTTGGACACGGGCACGTTTTTATTTACAAATTAAGCATGGTTTCATAAGAGACTTGCACATGGCTTTTGTGATGATTTCTTGAGATGCGGAATATAAATAATTAAAATATTATTGGCTTTTTTAAGTTTTGTTTCCATCCCTTTTTAAAAGGAATGTACATCAATTTGTTAGGTGATAGATTTTCTGTAGTGCAATAAAATGTTCTAGGCACTTAATGAAAGGCCACTGAAAGTACTATTTTTCTATATAAGTGCGATTAGACCAATTAGAAAGGAACGCAGTGATGCCCTTTTTAGGTCTGCCTAGAGAGCAATGCATCTGTATGTGTGTGTGTGTGTGTGTGTGTGTGTATATATATATATATATATATATATGTGTGTATATGTATAGATACTCATTGGCACTAAGGATGCTTATGCGTCACTGAAACTCATGAGTTTGGGAAATATACGTGAACCTCAAAAGTAGTGAATTAAGTTTTCTTGATGTTTTTCCTTTCGGGCACATGACTCTGTCTCCTCATACTCCCATCTATGTTCTCCATTGAAGCATTACCACTCTAGTGCTAAAAAAACAGGGGTTGCCTATCAGTGCGTAAGGGCCTTTTCGATGCCAGATTTCCGAAATAGCCCTACAACATACATTTACATGCAATGAGTCTAAATAGAAGGTATTGACATAGACACTGTACTGGCAATCTGGAAAGAATCAGGGCCCCCGGACGTGTGTGGACCTTCCTGCTTTAGACCTATTGATGGACATGTCTAATAGTATGAGCACACGCTCAACACATTGCATCCCTTGGTGCATGCTCTCTGCCTCTACCAGAGAGTATTTCATTCTTCAGTGATTGATGTGAAATGGAAGATGGTACATACATGTGTCCAGACAGCAGGTGTAGGGGAAGCATGTGCCTGGAATGTGGGGGATGAAGAAAATATGCCACTGCACAGCAAACTCCCATCTTCCTGTCATCACCAAGGACATGCAGCTGACCGGGGACATGTTTATTCAGAATTGTGATATGCTTCTTCATTGGTACTGAATTCCTGTATTTATTTCTGATACATGTGGTCCTGTAATCCTAGCATAGAAAATGTGTCGATTTTTCTCTTATTACATAGTTAGAACACAGTTTCTCATCTGAACTGTGGAAATACTGTAATTACTTGACCGTAATAATGTAACACCGTTTAGTTGAGAACCAATAGATAGTTTGGAAAGTCATTAGAGGAAGGGTGGACTTTCATTTCGCTTTCTTATATCTCTATCAAATGTCTCACAAGGAGACATGTGGCACAGTGACCATTTATTTATTGCTGTGCTGGGGTTCCTTAAAGGGGGCCAGTAACCTGTCTCCATCTTGCCACATATCCTAGACCACAACACTGCTTTGATTGTGACAAGTTACAAACAGTAGTTTCTGTGTCTATTCTCACAGTAGCTATCACAGATGTGTTCTCCATATCTGCAACCACAAGACCTGTATCAGAAGGGGCAACAGACTAGCGGTGTAATAGGGTGTTGGGGGAGAGTGATAGTACAATCATGTATTATACGGAATAAAATACTCCAGAGGCTACAGTAAAACAATATTGTCACCTCAGGGTTGTGTGACTTCATAAAGGAGCTCAACTTTCTGCATTATTACACTCGATGGAGAAAGATCAGTGGTTTGTAATGTAGATAGGGTTTCCTTATGCCGTGTGCTGCGGTCCATATGACCACTGGACAGGGATAGCAACGAGACTTCCAAGGGTATGCTTGTTACTGCTGATGCTCATGGTTGGAGCATGCTGGCCAAACATTCCTCAGGAGTTAGCTGTGTTGTCTGTCTCTTTTTCATCAGAGTTATTTTCTTATCAAGGATGGTTGGCCATCTGCTCCATCTGGCCTATCCCTGGGGAGTGAGAGAGGGGCAGAGCAAGAGAGGGAGAGATGAGCTTCAGGAACATTTAGGGACACCGGTGGTTATATAGCTATCAGAAACACATAGTTAATGATCTCCAAATGCCCAGTGAGTAAATACGGAAAACAAGCTGTCATCTTGCGTTCTTATCTCAGAGAAGCCTCTGGAAAACTATTGACTACAAACACTGATTTGAAACAGTAATTTGAATTAAACATTTTATATTACATTTGCATGATAATTTGTGTCTGCATGCATAAAGCCCTTCTTCATTTCTTGCCATGTTAAATGTTGTTTGCAAACTTTTAAGTGGATTTTATGGACAGCTGGCATTTCAATGTAAGATAGTTCTTATCATTTATGTGTATTTAGAATGTCAGTAAGATAGCCCGGTGATCAATGAAATCTTAGCATAACTTTGTATGTAACCTATGATCAAAGGTTTGAATCCTGTTGGTTCCAGTCAATCTTTCATCCTTCAATGTCCAGTGAAATCAGTATAATGATGTTGGGTAATAGTAGCATTTACTATGACTACAGTAATGGAACGCTTCGAGATTTAGGTAAGCAGGTGGTTGCCAGTTATATTAAGGTTCGTGAGTACTGTGTCTGTTTATGGTGTTCTAAAGTCCTGTGACGCAGCAGCCCGTCAGGCGCAGATGCTGTAGAGCCTGGGGAGACCCATAGAGCACAGCCGGACAGCGATTGAGCACTGAGCAAAAGCAAGCCTTGTTAAAGCCAATAAGTCTCTGCTCTGAAAGACTAAGCTAGTGCCTTTGTCAGTGTTTATTTGATTGCCAATTGCATGTAATTGCATGCATAGTGATGCACGTGGAGACAGAGCTGGCTATCTTGCAATTGTTTTGCTATTAAGAAAACCATTCCAAGATGTCTGCCAGTGTTACACTTGAGTTGTGACGAACGCTTACACAAGCATCATGGCTCAAGTGTAAGCGTGCATGTGTGCGCTGTGATACATCAGAACAGTTTTTAATTTACTGCTGTAATATGGCAGACGGGCATCTCACAGCAGTAAATAAAAGTAAAATAAAATGAAAAAAAAACTGTGTGGCAGCACAACCAATGAATCTTGTAGGCCAAAGGCACTTTTCAGTCCCTTACAAAAAAATTAAGAAAAAAATGTAAAAAATTAATGCTTGGAAGGGGAAGTGGCGGAGTAAGAGCAAGGAGTGGGTGACACGCTAGCATGGCAAGAGTTAGGAGTGCAGTCTTACTAACTGGATCCAAATTTCACTTCATGGATCACAGTGCCACTCAATGAGTGTAAGTCTTATGTCTTCGGAGGACAGTATCTCTCCTTGGCGCAAAGTCTAATTACTGTAAGACAGTACTGTAAGACTGAAATATTGCAATACAGCCTGGTTCATTTAGAGCAAGCCCCAAAGACTGGTGCACAGTCTCTCTTACTGGGTACAAGTCTCACGTCTTGGAGCACAGGCTCACTTTTTAGGTGTGAGTTTAATATCTTGAGCACTGTGCCACTCACTGAGAATGTGTCACTCACTTGAGCACAGTCTCATTCAGTTTGATTCTCACATCACTGAGTGCAAGTTTAGTTCCTTGAACAACAGTGTCAGCATCTTTCACTGAGCCAGTCTCTCTCAGTGGGTATGAGTCGTACACTACGGTGAATCATGTCTTTCAGTTAATAGTTTAGAAGCTTTTCTTCTCAACATACATCACTTGAGTGTGAGTCCTACTTCTTGGAGAGCTGTCTCAATAGTTTGATAAGTGCTGGCACAAATTCAGCTCTTTCACTTACAAGTGTTTAACAGCCATGGTTTATTGTTGAGAAGTTACTGTTTTGCTCCAATATTTCCAATGAACGATTGAAAAGCAGATAGTTAAAAATGCTCCACTACCATATAGCTTATTTTTATAAAGACTCTCACAAGCAGTGCTTATTTTTTAAATAAAAACGTGCCGGTGCCCAAAGCTCTCTTTTGAAACACGCCGCTGCTGCAATTAAATGTGCGAACGTAGAATACTGAGGCAGCGTAATCCTGAAGCCATCTCGGTCCTCTTTAATCCATTTACAGCCACTCCCTGCCCCTTCAGCTCACTCTTGCAGCTTTCTACTTTCTCCTATTGTGACACTTTTTCGTTTTTCTCTTCCTCCACCTTTCCCATATGTGTCTTTTGCTCGCAGTAAATGCTTGAGGCAAAAAAATAAGTGCTGGCCCTCAAAAATAAATACTGGTGCCCTGCACCAAAAAAAAAACAAGCACAAATTAAGCACTGCTCACAAGACATACAATTCAACCCTTTTCAGCAATTTTGAGATCAGAAAAATTAAAAAAAATAAGCCTTCTAATATTAGTACTCAAGATGTCAAAGATGTCTGTAAATTGCAAAGTGCTTAAAATATCACTCCCAGCTGTGGGGACTTAGAATTATTCTTAAATTGGATGATGGGCCCTTACTTTTAACTTGAGTTTATAGTGTGCCTGACAGGTGCAAGGTGATTAATTTGTGCTGAAAAGTAATTGTAAAATGTTTTATTGGATTAGTCATAGGCTCCTCACCCAAATATTTATTTCTGTTTTGTGTTATGGAAGTCATTTCTTCCTAGAAATCCTAAGTGTGGAAGTATCTAGACTTTGGAAAATAATTTTCGGATTTTTACCTGCATCATTACCTAATGACTAGGAAGTTGACTTGAGTTCTGGGCTCAATGTTTGCAAACTGAAGGGTCCATTGGAAGTGATGTGTCACTATTGGATTTTAGTTCAGAATGGTTTGAGGACGTTCTTCTTGAGTGCTGGGAAGTGATTGCGGGGGGATTATTAGCTCCTATAAAGCTATCTGTACAGTTTTTGCTGTGTTATTTCTCCACAATGTCTATGTAAATGAACATAAGAAGAATCCGCTTGTTTGTAGCAATACTGAACGTCAAGCACGTTGTCAGATTAGTTGTAATAAAGGTTGGAACTGTTTGGACTCTACATAAATCAATTGTGCTCTTCTAGGTATGCCAGCAGGTGGCGTTCTCACTATTCTTCCCCTGATCAGTATAATCCCGAATGATATTTGAACTTTTTCACACCAACTTTTCTGAAAATAATAGCTGGAAAAAATGAACCTTGCAATTCTGATCCAATGGGTTACAAATTGCTCAAGCGTTATTTCAGAGAGACTGCTGCCCCTGTCCACACCCAACAGCGTACGTCCTGGTGCTGTTTAACAAGTCCTTCTAAGTAGATAGTGGGGAAGTTTGTGTATGGTCTCACCTGCAAACTTCTAAACTGGTATGTATATGTTGTTAGTTTATGACATTCTGCGATGTGGGGTGTCCCTTAGAATGTTGTTTATTGAAGTACCCAATTTGATTACGACCATCTAGGGCAACACATTTGATGCTTTGGGGTGCGGGTAAGAATTCCAGGCTGTTCATGAGATAACTGGATAACAAGGAGGTCATCTTAGGCAAGCCACCTCAGAAGGTGACTATGGAGCTTTGTCAAGAAGTGTTACAAATTAAGGGGCTGAATAATAAGATTTTGTGTGGAGCGTTGTGTGACAGGACACGAGGAGACAGTGCAGTTGCCAGGACTAGAGTACTAGCAGCCTTTCAATCTTTTAGGCGTTCCCACAGATGATGTAAGTCTGCATCTCCTCAAGCCAGGTGAGTGCATGATCTTCTGGAGGAAGCAAAGGAGGGTATGTCTATTTTGTGTTTATTCTTTCACAGCTGCAATTGAATCTAAATCATGTATAGCATGTGGAGGATGGTTAGAAATCAACAGATTAGGTGAATGACAATACACTCAAAGCGCTATTTCAGACCTGTGGAATGTGCATCTACATTAGTTCTACAATGGATTCCAATGTACATGAGGTCACTTTGACATTCATGATTTCCCTAGAGAGTCAAGACATGGGGGTCAATTCAGGAAGGTCTGTGAAGTAGTATTTCTGTAGTGCAACTCCACATATTGGTAATGCACCTTACTAAGATGCAGATGGAGCTTTTCACCAGGACTTGTCCTATATCTTAGTCCACATTTACGCAGGAAACGGTTCACAAACGTTTACTATTGCAGTACTGCCGAATGGCACGAGTAGGCGACTTGTGAGCCAGAGGTACGAAAAAAGCAGTAAGCCAGGTGCAGTTCACTAAAGTTACACCCACATCTGCTCTGGTGGTGCCACAGCCCAAACAGGCTAAACTCAGTCCAGCCAAACCTAGAAGTAAGTCACACACAGCACATAGAGACTCAGCTAGTGCAAGGGAATCACATAAAAATCGCTTGAGGCAGGAAGCAACACTATTAGCACAAAGCCTAAGACATAAGAAACCAAAACAACTAAATGAAAGAAAAAAAGGTCATACTGCTTCAGAAATTGCACACCCTAAACAGAAACCCTGGACTAAAATAAAAAGTACTAAAAAATAAACTTAAAGAAATAAAAATAACATAAATTAAAAATAGTTATATAAAAGTTGACATTGCATACAACCATATTCATTGTATTGCGCAAATACCAAAAAATAATATAACTTATTCTAAATGTAGACATGTAAAAAAATAGTCCTATTACAAATATTGTAGACACACACAATTCACATTATAAAAATGTAAACATAAGAGGTACGCATACATAGACCATTACAAATACATGCATTGATAAAATAAAATGTAAAAAAAAGAACACATAACTCATCTCTAACACTACCCTTCACACACTCCCTGTGGTAAGCACATGCACAGGAAGACACACAGTGACACACAACACCATTGTAGGTGAGTCGTGGCTCGCGGAGAGTGGAAGGGTGGGGCAGCACACGGGGGGCAAGGAGGAATAAACATTTAATTAATAATAAAAAAATAAAAAAACACTTACCCGAACGCTGCTGTGCCGCTCCACTCCTCCGTTTTGTCGCTGCAGGCACAGGCTCCCAGCCTGCCCTGCGGCCAATCCTGATGCTGCTCAGAGCAGCGTTAGGATTGGCTGGGCGTGCCCAGCCAGTGCACTCCCAAACAGACTGGGAGCCTGTGCTGGCTCTCTCCAGCCCAGCAACACAGTGCCGGGCTGGATAGTGCGCACTACACACGGCTAGCCAAACATACATGCGCACTGAGGGGAAGTGCTGCTCATCACCCCTGTGGCCCCTCTGCTTTACCAGAAAACGATGATAAACTCAGTTTATTATAGTTTTCTGGTAAAGGTTTTGGAGCTGCCTCTGCTGGCAGGGGGGTCAACACTCCTCCACCCTAAAGGAGGAGCCGCCCCGGTTGTAGGTGATGTATGGCTGAGTAATGGTTCTCAGCTGAAAGGAAGAGGTGAGGGCCTGGGTTGTGCCTTTATTTGTCGGCTTCCATGAATAACCTCAGGGGGGTCTTATTTTCATCACGTTAGGCTAGTGCCCCTATCCTTTTCAATTCATCGTTCAAGGAAGCACGGGCGAGATCCCCCAGTATGCTATGTAGTTCAACGTTTTGGCGATATAAACAAAATTATTCCCTGAGAGTTATAAGTAGTAAGGCGGTATTTTGAGGGTTATGTGTTCACACCAGAGCACAATCATTGGGTAATCATGGACATCATTTAGGGGTCTCCAGGGGTCGCAGCTGCGACCTCAGGCTTCAGAGGTGGCAAAATCAGTGCCAGGAACACAGAGCCGCATGACCTCTTGGACGTCGGTCGGGGCTCCTTTCTCGTTGTTTTCTCTTAGCTTCTTATTACATTAATAGTAAATAATGTCTATTTATTCTCTATTAGTGTAATAAAAAATGTAGTACAATTAACTAGACTATGGCCTTCCCTGGTAGCTGAGGTAAGTCAAAAAAATGTTCTTAAATGTATGTAGGTGCGTTTGGTGGGTGTGTGTTTACAGGAGAAATTGTAAGTGTGAGTGTGTATGTGTAAGCATGTGTGTGTGAATGTAGTTGAAGGCCAAAGGACGTGTGATGTCACTTCCGCTACCCCTGGCATTTTGGTGAATAGACGTCAGTGGCCTAATGTTCTTCTGCTCCTAGGGGAATGTACACACATTTCTATAGTCGGTAGTAAAAGGCTTCAAAATCCTTCCCAACAGGGCATTCTGGGATATAAAGCATCTGGTAAAACCCTTTTCCTCCCTGCGCCTGTGCAAGAATTAAAAGCATTTATCTGCGGCCGGGAGTGACGGTCTTGGCCTTGACACGTCGGGGCTGATGCTTCATATGTTACCCTGCTGGTTTCTGAAAAGCCAGGCGGTGTTTGTAAGATTAATAGCGGGGATGCATGTTTCGTATAATGTTCAGACAGGGGCTTTGTTCGGCGTCCTTCGCAATGCAAAGCGAGTTTATGACCTTGGAGGAATGACAATCTTTCAGCAGTTGTGCTAGCCTGGGAGCCCTGGGCGATGCCAACAGCATCAGTGTTGGTGATGGACTGGTGCGTGTTGCTGGTGTATCACACGAGCCTGGCACGCACACGCTGGTGGTCGTGCATTATCATAGCAACTAGGACCGCTGAAAGTGCTGGGTGTTATCATGAGCTGTGAGCCCGGCACTGCTTAATTGGTGCCTGTGGGTTCCGGTGGTGGGCACTGGCTCTCATTTTTGGGGACCAGAACTTATTTTTAATTCTCAGTGTTTCAGCTAGAGCAGTGGTTGCCAACCTTTTTACTTCTGTGGACCCCCACTGACTCATTACTGGAATCCGGGAACCCCCAGTGAGTCATTTTTGAAAGCTAGGGACCTAATCTGTTAATATTATTTAATTTTCTTATCAGTCGCGGACCCCCTGACAAGGCTTCGCAGACCCCCAGAGGTCCCCGGACCACAGGTTGGGAACCACTGAGCTAGAGCGTGAAAGGCCAAAAAGGAGAGAAAAAAAAAGAAGAGACGAACAGAAAAACAGCAGGAAAGGGAGCAAATAGAAATGAGAATGAGCCTGCAGGAATGACATAAGGAGATAGTAAATGTAGGGTGGTATAAGGTTGAGAAATGGGGTCGAATTAAGATTAGACAGCCTTGGTATTTGGCATCTCTGACATTCAAAAATACCAAAAGAGAACGCCTAACACATGCTGATCGCACTGTACTTTATTTATTTATTTTGATAAATCTAGCACTGTATACTTTGATCTGCACTTACTATCAAAGGAAATCAATGCAGAGAATCACAGTTGCAGTAAAAGTTCTGAAACAAATATTGGCTAAGCCAATAGGTCTGGCATTGGCTGTAGGCCTTTTAGCTGTGCCGATGAATGTTTTGTTTTCTCGTGTTTTTGGAGAACTTTATTATAGAGGGAGGTTCTGTGCCATCACCAGTACAAATAAATATTGGATAAAAGCAAAAATATTGTTTGGTTTAAAAAGTACAGATGGTCATAGTAGTCCCTCGCAATGAAGAGAACTACTTTGTGTGAGGATGTGCTCCTTGTGAGAGAGCAGAATGCCTGCACTCACCTCATAGTGATGTTAGTCAGTACTCACACACTACTTTTTGTGAATACTTACCCCTCTTAGCTGGATTCATGCTGTACAAATTAGGTAGGAAAGTAATGTGGTAGCTACCCATCCTGTGTAAACTATAAAACAAACTAACACACTCATTGGAGGATGTCATCAGTGAGGTCATCAATGATGTCTTTTGCAATGTCATCAGTGATGTCATAAATGATGTCATAGAAAATGTCATGAGTGATGTAATATTTGAGGTCATAAGCAGTGCATTTGGGGCGCAAGTTGTAGCTGCTAACTATAGGTGGTGAATTTCTGTTTTTTTAGATCACCTAACTATAACGTTACTTTAACTGTTGTTCTTTTCAGTGAATTTCTAAGGTTTTTTTTTTCTTTTTAAACAAAAACAGATCATTTTATGTGTACCTAACTATAATGTTGCTTTAACCTTTGTTTTTTTTCAGTGATTTCCAGGTTTTTTTAAAAATGTAAAGTAATATTTTCTTTCCAATGTACAATATGGTAGGATAAGTAAAGTGTCTATCCTGTCTGCACAGATCACTTTCAAGGGGAATGGCTTTGTATTGAACCCTATGGAAGAAAGTGCACTGTTTGCCGAAATATCTGTATTGGCCCATGTCAGAGTGTGATAGGGTGTGACAAGGGAATATTTCAGTTGAAGTTGTCCATGTTTTCTCTGTTTATCACTGTCACATGAAGACATATTCTCACCAAGTTTAATAATAATTTACCTGAAGATCTTCCAAGGGTGCTGTAAATGTTTCTACATCAAAGAGTTGATTGTAGTTATAAATGTAATTATAAAAAGAGGGTGTCCACTTATTTCAGGAATGTATCACATTAATATAAACCAATTATATATCTTTTGATGTGTGTGTCTCTACTCTTTTCTACGGTTGTATACACTTGTCATTCTTATGGTGTATTAGTGTTTAATACTAATGTTCAATAAGAGTGTTACTTAAGTGTCTGTACCATTTTTATTTTAATTTTATTTTAATATATATATCTCCCACAAGCATCTCTCGAGAGTTAGGCACCCAATCCCATCAGTGCAGTCCGAGGGGGCAGGACTCCTGCTAGCCTCTCTGCTGACACCCCTGTCTTGGATGACGGATTTGTATAATTGAATATGGGGGAGGAAGGGACTGAAATCTAACTGCAGCTTTTCCCCCTGGAGACAGGCATGCATCAAAGCCATTGTGAGACTGGATGGCTTCTCCACTGAGATATCTCCTTGGGTTACGGCCATGCATATTTGGGTGAGTGGAGGGTCTGGAGTACCTTCTCCACTGACACCCCTGTTCTATACAACAACTGTGCACAGTAGAATGTGGGAAGGGACTGGCCTCTCTGCTGAAACCTCTCTCTAGGGTGATGGGTATGCTTAGAGGGGCATGGGGAGGGATCGACCTCATAGGTGAGACCTCTCTCTTGGATAATGGGGGTGCGTAGTAAAGCATAGGGAGTCACTGCCCTCTCTGCTGACACCTCTCGCTTGGGAGACAGATGTGCTTATTTGGCAGTAGGGATGGACCGGCCCCTGCTGCTAGGTCTCGCCAGGGTGGCAAATGTAGTAGGGTAAGGGGGGACTGCCCTCTCTGCTGATAATTTATTGTGGATGACGGCTGTGCATAGTTGAATATGGGGAGGGACTGACCTCCCTCTTAGACCTCTACTGATGGGGGTGAATGTGCAGAGTTGGCTGTGCAGAAGGAGTGGCCTATCTGCCGATACCTCTCCCTAGGGTGACAGGCATGCGTAATAGGATGTGGGGAGGGATTTGCCTCTCCACTGGCACCTCTTCCCCGGGCAACCGGTGTGAATAGTAGACTTTGGGGAGGGACTACCTTCTCTGCTGAGACCTTTTCCTTGAGTGACCTGTGTGTGTAGCAAAGTGTTGCGAGAGACTGCCCTCTCCCACAAGAGCTTTCTCTTAGATCACAGGTGTGCGTAGTAGGGTGAAAGGAGGGAGCGATCTCTCTGCTCAAGCCTCTACCCTGGATGACAATTGTGCATAGTACTGTATGGAGAGGGACGGGCTTCTCTGCTGACATCTCTGACTTGGATGACAGATTTATATTTTTGAATGTGGGGAGGGACTGACCTCTAACTGAGACCTTTCCCGAGGGTGAAAGGCGTGGTAGTAGGATGTGGGGAAGTACTGGACTCTGTGCTGAGATCGCTTTCTGGGATGACAAGTGTGCACAGTAGGGTGTGGAGAGTGAGTACTCTTCACTGAGGCCTCTCTCTTGGAGAAGGTACCCTCTCCAATCAGATCTTGTACCAAGGTGAGGGGTGTGAATAGTAGGCTCTGATTAACAAATGTAATCTCAAGTAAGACTACTTCCTTCAGTGACAGGTGTGCATAGTAGATTGTATTCTGGGATTGCCTACTCCTTTCTACTTTTCATAATCCTGCAAGAGTCCAGCAAGATAGCAACATAAAAAAAAATATATATATTTTTTTTTTCATCATAGTACTTATGCCTTACAAACCTCCTTTTAATGACTTGGGGGATTAGATGCCTTTCTCCTAGAAGAGTGTATTGAGAGGTCGCCTACTCCTTAGTACTGATCACAGTGCTGGTAGAGTCCCACTAGGCGACAATATTTTTTTTTAAATGGCAATTTTTTACATCACAGTATTTGTGCTTTACAGACCTTCTCTCAGTAACTAGGGGGAGTGGAATTGCTTTTCTCGTGGCCCCTTATATAGTTTTTTTAGTTCATCCTCACAACACCTTCAATGTTTAACAGTAACAATAATGGTGGCCATTTCATTTCTAAACCTCCTAACAGCCGGTCAATCAGAGACTCTCTTTCACTGGACTCACATGAGTCTCGAAGGCGGACAGGGAAAAATGAGCCTCTCGGCCAATACAGGCTCCATTTTTAGGGTCGAGCCTGCGTTGCATGCGCTCGCGCATGCGTATCGCAGCGAGACGCTTTAGTATATAGAAAAGGGCTCGGAGCCCTGTCAACTTCACATCAGTGTTTTTTATTGGTTTGTGGGCTTGCCTAATAAAATCTGCTTGCTTTCATTAGTCAAAGGCACGCACACGTCATGCCTTTTCCGGTAGCTAGCCCTCCTTGGGCGCAGCGACCAAGTACAGAAAACATGCGAGGCTCGCTGTTTTCCATCGGGCTCGTGGACTTCTTTTTCTCTAATTTACGAGCGCAATCTTGTTTGGCAGAAGTCGAGCGCTTTACATAGTTAATTTCACTTTTTCGGGTTACGTACATAAATGCACTTTTGCCCGATAGGTAAAAAGTCGGGTTAGGAGTTTACAACGCGATCAGCTCTAACATGAGCAAACGCGAGACCCGTTGCATTGTAAATGCTTGTTTAATTTGCACTCTCGCTAGACTCTTGCAAGCCTCTCATGGACCCAAACGTCAAGATGAATTAATTCTTTGGAACTTTAATTTCGGGTATTTTGTGTTGATTATCTTACCATTTCACTCATGTCACCATGCGTCCATTCAGAGCGCTTCTGTTACACTGATATCAAATAAGTCCCAGATTTGGTGCATGCTATCAAGGAATCATTGCTGTGTGTTCGGTTCTTGCGCTGACATAGGCAGATACACTTTCAAGGTAACTGATGATTTTGCAAAGTTATAGAAAGGTTTTAGGAATGGCCATGGCAAGGGAAGCATGAAGTTACTGGCCACAGAATAGATTTCAAGCCAGTTGGAGCTCACACTTCTAACTGTATTATGCCACTGCATCTTGCCATCTCAATTCTCAACCTTAGCCTTGGTTGAGAAGTACAGTTTTCACAAATTTCCTGTAATGTGGGCAGATTGTTTGGCAGCAAATCATTGTTCCTTAGGCAAGGCTTGGGTTTTCTGTGGACATCCGTACAGCAGATGCTCTAGCATTGACCATGGGGCACCTCCAGGGCTCCATTTCCTGAGCTAGTTAGGAGCTTGGTGCTGTTGGCACACAGTGCTGTCAGAGAGGACTGTTGCCCACTCACTTGAGCTGATTCAGAGGGCACTGTAGGAGACATTGTGATACCAGTGTAAGTGATTCGAACTCCAGACAAACTCATCGACATTGCCATTCCGCTCATGTCTTTTGCAGGATGGGTCTATTGATTTTTAAAGGGCTTCCAATGTCAGCCTGAGCTCCTCTTCCATTTACAGAAGCACACTAATGGCTTTACTTGGATTCTTCTAGATGATTCAAAATTTGCGTTCTCATCCTGGTGGCTCCTGTTTTGGGTCTGGTGTTGTTTAGTGTTTTTCTTCCGATCCTTGAGCATTTCCACTGGATGTTCAATGCAAGGCCCTCCACCACATATCTATCATGTGAATTACTACTTGTATCTTGATCAGACTGAACAGAGAACAGTATGTGCTGTTAGGTGCTGGAATAGGGGCTGTATCTAGAAACAGATTGCCTTTTTCCTTTCCAGGCTAGACTTAGAAATTCCAGGGCTTCAGCTAGAGCAAAGCAAAGAGCACAGAAGACAAATGGGCTCCTCTCTAAGCTGAAAATTTACCTACGTTTATGCCTACAGTTTTGGTCAAGTTTTAACTTTTAAGGATTTAGCAAAAAGTCCAGAATTATTCCCTGAAAGCTACAACTGTCACAGATTCCCACAAAAAAGTGAATACATTGCCATATCCTAATTCAGAAATGTGGATTTTCACATGTTAGTGACACATTAAATGCATTTGCAGTTCATAACTTTTTCTCCTTAATGGAGAAAATAGTTTCCCTGAGGAGAAATGTTTCATCTGCACACCTGTAAACCAACATCCCTGCAACCAGATGTACTCCTGTATTAGTCCACTTTGTGGAAAAACAGGTATGCAAGTACTTCTGAGAGATGGACACTATCTACGTTGGCCTCAAAATCATAATTTGTGTATTCAAAAGCTTGTCCCGACTCCAGGGCGTTGCATCTGAATGCATGTTGTAGCCTAGTAAACTTTCATTGACCTCACTGGCAGATATTTTACAAGCATCGCCTTGGCTAGAATGAATGAAAATTGATTAACATTGCAAATTCATTTACAGAAAATAGAAACAGTAAAAAAAAAGTCCAATGCTCTTTGCTTAAAAATGTTAATTATAATCACTCTCACATGAAGGAATAGCTTCTTAAAGGCACAAAAGACCTTCAAGGCACATATAGCATGTGAACTAAACTTATCTGCTTCCATTGTATTGATATGTGAGATAAAGAAGCCCCGGCCATACATCTTAGGGTCTTGAAAGTCACTTGGTTATATAGAGCAACAATGCTGAAGAATGAGTTCCTTTAAAAAGTACAAAAAAACCACAAAGTTGGCCTGCAATCGCTTTATAACATTCAGTAGAGGGAATACTATCAGTCATTGCCCCTTGATATACCTGTGTAAAAATAATTGTTGTCCAGAGATTTTCATTTTTGATTTGTGTTTTTGTACCATTACAGGAGCAATTTAGCTGGGTAGACATTGCTAACCCAGGCCCATTTTTTCTGGACAACATTTTTAAGAATGGCGGATGTGTTACAGGGAAGATGTAATATTTCAGGAACCATGAGACCTAGATATTTCATTTTGGTGTCAAAACATAGGTTTTGGGGGTCAAGAAGTCTTATAGACAGAAAATAACTCCTCAGAGCAATCCTTCTGCCATTTTCCAAAATTTAGGGTCTATAATGATGTGTTTTAGCCATCATATGGGTAATTTATTTCATTATTGTTTTTGTTTTAGGTTTTCCGTTGATTCAAATTCATAAACATGAGTGAAGCAGGTACTCGTAGAGGATCTTTACCTCCTGACAGAGTGTTGCTAACTACAAAATCTAAGGACTCCTTCAACAAAGAAAAATGTGTCATATGCCAAACTAATCCGAAAGAAAAGCTAACATCAACTGCGTCTGGACAGGAGAGAGTTTGATATGCTGCAGAAATGCAGCAAGACAAAGTTCACAAAAGATTGAAACTGAGGGGTGAAGAGGATCAAATATTATATCATTGTAACAACAAGTGCTACAAGTCATATACAATGGAAAAAAGCCTGGGAAAATTTGTCAAACAATAGTAAAACCAGTGAATCACAACAACATTCCAAGTCTTCTGAGAAAGCAACAACTAAACCCAGTGGCATCCACTTAGAAGATCAATGGCTACCACTTGTCCACCTCCAACAGCTGATCAGAAAGCAGAGGATCTTCAATGTGTTATCTGAGGTTTAGCCAGGACAAGGGCCAAAGAGACTGAAGAAAGAACAAAGTACAGAATATGTGAGTCTCAAAGAGCAAACATGTTTTTATCTGCAGCTAGTCAGTGCCAAGTTGACGTTTTCAGCCGAGTAGCTGATCTAAAGTGTGAGGTGAATGTATTTGCAGCAGATTTTTATGTATACCAGAACTGCATGCCTGCATACATTCGAAAATATGAATGTACAGTGAGCTCCAGCAGGAACATAACTGCCAGCCTTCAGTTAAGTTTACACTCTTTGAAAAAGCAAATTAATTTTTAATGCCGCTCTTGAGTGCTGGCTACAGGTTCACACTCAGTGAGCTCAGAGAAATAATGGTCAACATTGATGAAACTGTGTTGATCCATAATAATGAAATTAAGATTTTTCTGGTGAGAATGTACAATGACAGAATTCGTTTTTGTCAGTTTAGCAAAAAGAATGAGCCACTTCTGGTGTTCTCAGCTGATTTGACTCCTGAAGTTCTTGCTGACAAAATAAGATCACTGGATGCAGTAAAATCAGCTTGAACCATTTTAGAAATACCCTTAAAGATTTAGATTTTGGATTTAACCAAATTTGTAAAGCCCCAGAGCTCTGCAAATCATGGGAGTCAACAAGAATGCCTGATATATTAACATTTTTTATATCACTGTTTAATATTAGCAAAGCAAAACTGTTACAAACTAAAGTTCTTGAGTTCGGAACAGAAGCTGACAACATTGATGATGGTTTTGAAGATATAAGCGAAGAAGTGGAAGATAATCCCAGGAACCGACAGGCTTATGCTGTGCAAATGTACTGTCTTTTCTAAATCATGTTTTATGAATTACATCACAGCCAAAATAAAACTCCCTTATTCATGATGACTACCCAAACAATCTATGACAAGTGCAAAAGTAGAGAGCTAATCACTTCAATGAATAGGATTGGTGTATAAATAATTATAATGACATAATATGGAGCAGGAACTTGTTGGCAGCTCATGCTGTAAAATCTTGTGAATCCGACAGCGCACCACTTCCAAGTCACTTTATCGGGAAAGGATTTACAATTGCTGCTCATGATGATTGAAGATTTTGAAGACTGCTCTTCTTTGTCTGGAACATCCAGCACACATGATACTGCCATCATACTTTTTCTAATCTGTACCAATGAAGTAACTGCTGGAAAACAAGCTGTGTCAGCTGTAGGCATAAACAAATGAAGCTGCAAACTTATAACCCAACTGCCTTGCCAACATGTGCAAAATCACTGGAAGGCATCAACACGTCCCAGTCTACCAGAAAGCTTCAAAGTGTCTGAGGACATGGAACTTCTTATACCTGATGCTGCGGTCCGCAAAGCTGAATTAACTGAATTTATCCTATCACTTATTTAGTATGAACTAAATGATGAAGAAAAACCAGTTCCTCTGTGGGCTGGAATTCATGCTCTGATTTCCCAGAATACTTTCCCACTGAAGAAGGTTGGATTTTTACCAGTAATACCATGTCCAGTCACAAATTTTGCAACAGTATACACGGGTCTAAAAAAATTCCAAAATGTGCAAGCTAAGCTTGAACAGCAGACTATCCTGCCAATTTTCTGCGATGCAGGTGTTTTCCGTATTGTAGCTCACATTTTTATGAGCAATCCAGTAGAATGTGAAGATCTTTATCAAATGACGAGCATTTTCCACAAGAAAAAGGTTGTGGTGCAGTGTGCAGGAAGTTATCTCAGTGGATGTGGCATAGACAATGCACTTATTGAGGCTGAAAGCTTTGGAAGCAAAACTGTCCTGTGAGTTATGAGCGGAACTCATTATGTTAGTTTGTTACAAGGTCTGCTCATCATATCTGAGGCTATAGAAACATTGTGTTGTAATGCTTTCTGGTGCAAGAATGACAAATTACGTTTTGCCTATCTTATCTCAGAAGTGAACAAGGCACAGGTGCATTTCATTCAAAATACATAATACAAAGCCAGGCAATGATTAGTACACTCCGTTCAAAATCAGAAATCCTGAAAACCAAATTCACAGTTTGTAAAGGAATCTGAGGAAAAATTATAACTTTGCAAGTACTGGGGAAATGTTTTACACATGATATCTCAACTGAAAAACTTGGTACATGCTGATCGGGAAGGTGATTGGGATCTGCACGTGAAGACTGTGGAGTGACTGGTGACTGTGGTTCGTGAATTTGATTGCATAAACTACTGGAGATATGAGTCCTTGTATTTGGAAATAGTGAATAACTAGAGGTGGAAAAAACATAATTCTACCAAAAATTAATCCAAAGAGATTTTGTAGTGAAAGACAGACAGGGACGGTTCAATTCTGTGGATCCACATGTGAAACTGGAACGGACATGTAAAAGTGAATATGTTGCTCAATGGTAGCTAGTTTACCATGAAGTCCTTTCTATGTGCAATGTTTTCAGAGAGATGACAAATTCAAAATTAATGGACCATTCTGGAACTGGAGAGGGGATAATTTTAATAAACATGTTGACATCCTTCTTCATTTCGTGCAGCAGCAAGGAAATCCCTTTGAAATGACTGACCCTGTGCAACTACACAATTTCGTGACCAAACAATATGTGGATAGCTACATAAAGACACGTCTACTAGGTGTCTTGGAACATGGATCGAAACTATATGCAGAACTAAAGCAGGAGAGATTTGTATTGAAAGAGAAAAAACTGACATGATCACTAAAGCTAAACTTCCAAGCTTTAATTGCATAGCAAGAGTTTCATCCAACCAGCCACTACAAAACAGGTTACAAAAACAACTTTAGCAAGCACAAAGAGACATGAATGTAGCAAAAGAAAGGGGTGAATTTATCAAGGACATTCTGTTGCATGATCTTCTTCCAACAAATGCATTATTTGATGTTGATGCTGCAAACAAACCAGTGAAGCACAAACTCGTACTCGAGAAACAACTTTCACCTGAAGAATTTCATTTAAAAAAATGTGTCCTGATTGAAAACTGCTGTGGTGGACCATATGTCACAATTGTGAATGGTCTACGTTTCATCCATGCAAAACTTCAGAGAGGTCGTTCAGACTGGTCTACAGATATCAAAGTCAGTGTGCACCTTGCAAGAACTGCACATTGTCTTTGACAGTTATCTCGAACTATCAGTCAAAGAATGTGAGAGAAACAGACGAATGTCTACAAGTGGAAGAATTGACCTTGAACGCATCAAAATTCGACACCTGTGCAACTTGGTAAATTCTGGGCATCTTCATCAAACAAGATGTACTTGGAGATGTTAACTCGCCAAAACATTGCTGATGTTTCAGTCAACACTCATTGCAAGTGGAATGATTGTCAATGAGGAGTTGGTGCCTGCAGAGACATAGTCAAAAGGTAAGGGCCATATTGTTCAAAAACGTAACAGCAAATTGGAGGGAGCTGACCGTTGTCTTATGCCACATTTTGAATGGGCTGTTCGAAGTGGTTCCAATGGAGTCATTGTGCTGTCAAATGACACAGATGTTATTATCGTGGTACTTAGATTTGTTTCAATGTTCATAGGTCAAGGACTGTCAGAGGTATGGATACGTTATGGAACGGGCGAGAAAAGACATTTAATCCTGCTTCATATTCTGTACAGGAAGCTTGACCCAGAGATGGGCACTTTTCTTGTCAAGGCACATATTCTTACGGGTGTTGAAACTATGAGCAAAACTGGAACACAGCTTGGAGCTTTAACTGCTGAACCTGTGAAATTTGTAAAGGAATTTGCTGAGACAGAAGAAGAATGTGAACTTACAGAAGTAGAAAACTACCTTGTGCATGTGTGAAAAACGAGTTCTGACTGTCACACATCTGACGATCTTTGGTACAGTAAGTTCAAGAGATCAGTCCTGCTAAGTGACCTTCCACCGACGTCAAATTCTGTGAACGGACACATTAAAAGAGCGTTCCACTTGATCAGAAGATGTGTAAATGTTTTGGATCATTCATATGTAGGGAAAGATCCATCTGAATTTGTTTGGTAAGATATTGAAGGGGTGCTAAAACCTACAAAATTTTTAAAGATTCTACCCACAGAAGATACACATACATCTTCCTGCAAAACCTGTGGTACAAAAAGATGTCCTGGTCGATATGCTCTTCTCAAATGTTCAACATTCTGCAAATATACCACGAGCGATTGCAGAAACAAATAAAGTGAACTGTGAAAATGTGTCTAAAACAGGAGTGATAAACATAGTTTTTTTCATATTCAGATAATAAACATTGGTGGATACATAAAAGGATTAAAAACCATTACTATTTGTTTCATTTCTATATTCGTCTCTTCCTCCTAAATTATGGCCGCCATTTTGGAAATTGGTGGAAGGGTTGGTCTGAGGAGTTATTTGCTGTCTCTATAAGACTACTTGACCCCCAAAACCGATGTTTTGACACCAAAAAAGTATATAGGTTCATGGTTCCTGAAGTATTACATCATCACTGCAACACATCTGACATTTTTAAAAATGTCGTCCAGAAAAATTCCGCCCAGATCAGCAATGTCTACCCAAGCTACAATACTTCTCTAATGATCCAAAAACACAAATCAAAAATGACCTCCAGACAAAAAATGTTACGGAGGATCAGGAGGCTGGGATTATATTTCATATAATCCACGGTCCTTCCACCTTCCAGCACTCGTCTGTGGACCACCTTAAAAATCCTTGGTCTCTGTTTATTTTTACTGCATTGGTAGATATATACAGCATAAATAAATACAACACATGAAACTTTAAATAAATTTAAGCAGATTAATATTTCAGTATCAAAGTTGGTTGTGTTTTAAAATGTCTTTTAGCAGATAGATTATAGTATTCTTGTAATGAGCTTCTGCAGTGTGATGAATAAACACAGGCCATGTAGGTCTCCTTAAAGGCTAATGACGGACATTTCTGTGCACAGTAACTCAGGAAACAAAATAGAGCAAAGCTTGTTTTTGATTTGTTTAAACAACATTTGTAATTCTTCCCAGTGACCTGTTTTTCACAGTGTGCTGTCCCTGGCAGCAGGTAAAGCAAAGTCACTGCTCCACGGCAATAACATATTGCAATAATGCAGATATGCCATTTTGCTGTTACAGTTGAGTAGTGATGTTCCAACAAGACTGTGATATACAAGATTGTAGATGAGCAGCTGCCAATACAGGGATTGGTTTTCCTTCAAGGGGCTCCAAGAGACATGAAATAGGCAATGAAAGTGAAACTTGAGTTGACTGTGATGTCACTTGGAATCCTTGGGTGGATAACCTCACATTATTGACAGCTACCCAAAGACAATTTTATATTGTGTATGCCCCCTAGGCAATTCCTCTTTCTTTGCTCAGATCAGTAGTGCCAGGATGCAGAATCATGGGAAGTAAGGCACAACATAGCCTCACGTACCTAAGCCCCCCTTAAAATACCTAGTGTCCAGATACCCGCCCACATCCCTCTTATACAAATCTTCCCCTCCATGTCCACTAAAAAACTAGTGACCCTCAGATCCATCCTAAGGCATGCCCTCCTTTCACCCCACCCTCAGTCAAAGCAAAATACCAAGCATCCTGCTACCCTCCTTGTTCACCATTGGCAGTAATACCTCCTTGCCCAGTCCTTAATCCATAAAAAGAAAAATCTTAGAGTACACCCCGCATTCACGCTTTCTAGTGCTCTACTATCACCTGCCACACAATCTAAAAAAACTATGTAGCCTCCTGACACCCACAACATCCACCTTCTGACCATTCCCTACTGCTGTCTGCCTAAAGCTGTGCTCTCTTTTATCACGTTGAGAGTAGAGAAGCTAGGATGTACTAACACCAGCTCTGGATGAGCCACTCATCAGTCAGACTGCTTTTTTCGGTGGTCACAGATCTGCAAAAGCTCAATTTGAGGTGGCACCTAAATTCCTCCACCTCCCTTATTCTGTGGAGACTCTGGAAGGTGGCATATCACCATCAGTCATAGCACAGGTTTCGGGCCCCAACTTTTAGAAAGCAATAACCTTGTACATGCAATCTAGCAGGAGTGATGCACTCGTCCACCCGCCACGGCAACCACCATTAACCACACACAACAGGAATGGTCCAGAAGTGAAAATGGAGAAAAGGTAATGGGATAAGAAAGTCATCAGTTTCTGGGCACTAACATCTGCTGGTCAGGATGGATATCTAAAGGTATATAGGCATCTTTAGTAATCTGTTATTCTAAGCATAGCATCTAACCTGTCAGAAGAAATAACATTCCTTACGAATAGCTCCATATACCCACTGACTCTGCTGTTTAAGGAAAGTGAAATCTCTGAAACTGATGCATTAGAAGATTAATTACTAACTGAATGTTGACCTATCGTCCTATTCTGCTGGTATAATTAGCTGCCTTCTGCTTCAAGGATGTACACTTTGGAGATGACAGGGGTAGCTCCTAACGGGTCATTGTGTTCAGCTGTAAGGTAATTAACAATCATCAGTTTTCTGTGGTTCCTAGTACCAACAACACATGCAAGTGCACACACACATTCCATTCAGTAACACATGTTGTACTTATATCATAAATGATCTTTATTCTTTGTGAGATAATTCCTCCCACTACTTCATTTGAAATACTCCAGACGTCACGTGAAACAATCTCTCAAGCGTTCATACCAATAATTACATGTTTTAACTGTTTTTAAACAGTTCAACGTTTTATTCTCAACACAAATTGATTTCTGAAATTGTCCTCCAGTATTTCAATGGGACAATTTGTTGTACAAATGAAAAGACATATATCTAGTATCAAGGTCCTGGCTGTGATAGCATTGTAGCACGATTACCAAGCAAGCATCACATGGAACACGAGGGAAGTTGTACTTAATCATTTAAGATGGGTGCTGCCGTCTCCAAACCACACAAGAATTCAAGGATATTTCAAGGATATAGTGCACTGGAAAGGCGTGGTTCTGATCTGACCGATCTTTTGTTGAAAGAGCATCTAGACCTCTGTATCCTGCATCCTCTGTGAAGCAGCAGACAGAACACACTTATGCATCCGGTATGGTGCAGATACACCTCATAGATGGGTATCACCATGCTCCTAACCATGTATGCATCCATCATAGTGCAGATACACATTATAGTGGGTATTGCCACACTCATAACTACACATGCATTCGGTATAGTGCTGACACACACCATAGGTGGGTATCATCACGCTTAAAACCATGTTTGCATCCAGCATAGTGCAGATACACCTCATAGGTGGGTATCACCTCGCTTATAACCATGTTTACATCGAGCATTCTGCAGAAACACCTCCTAGGTGGGTATCGCCACGCTCATAATTACGTGTGTATCCAGCGTGTTCAAGATACACCTCATCAGTGGGTTTCACCATGCTCCTAACCATGTATGCATCCTTCATAGTGCAGATACACATTGTAATGGGTACTACCACATTCATAACTACACATGCATCCAGTATAGTGCAGATACATCTCATAGGTGGGTATCAACACACTCATAACCACCTGTGCATCCTGCATAGTGCAGACACACCTCATAGATAGGTATCACCACGCTCATTATAATGTGTGCATCCAGCATGTTCATGATTCACCTCATAAGTGGGTATCACCATGCTCATACCCACCTGTGCATCCAACATAGTGCAGATACAACTCACGGGTGAGGATGACCATGCTGTGTGCATCCAGCATAGTGCAGATTTACCTCATCCGTGGCTATCACGTCGGTCCTACCCATGCGTGCATCCTGCATACAGCGGACACACCTTATGTATAGGTGGGTTTCATCACACTCATAAAGTACTCCCCTCATACCAAGAACAAATGCTGAGCTCAACACATTAGACCATCTTCTTCAAACCCATCCAACACTGTTCAGATAGTCTTTCAGTTGGTTGTCAAGGAACTGACAACAGCACAGCCAAACAACACACACAATTGTCACCCTTCCTGGAGCTGCACATGGAAGAACAGAGTCAGGAATACACGCCTGTTACTTAGGAGTGCCTTTGCACACAACACTACCTTTTACTGTTCACAACAGATGACATCCGACAGAACTCTGCACACACATGCAACACAGCTTATGTGTTCCATATAACTGGGTATTACCTCTCCCACACCTGAACCCATGTAAATAATAACTCGTTGTATATTGGAATTTCAAGGGAAAAAATACAGTTTGGCATAAATATTGTGGCCTAAATATAATTTACTAAAATATCACCCCATATTATGTAGATTTTCAGTGATTAACCCCAAGGAGATAATATTTTTCTAAACTATATTAAGGACAAAATATTTGTGTGGGATGATATTTAGGCCTCGATATTTGGGTGCCGTATGATAAGAAACAGTCAGTCTCCAAAAGAAAACATTAGTCAGAACAATGCACACAAAGCCAGTTCAAAGGCACTAAATAGTTAGACTTTGCTGAGGTCCCCTGCCACGCCACTCTTGTCATAAACAATGTATCCCTCCATGGCAACATATAACACCACATCACTCTCGTCATAAACAATGTATCCATCCAAGACAATGCATAACACCACACCTCTCTTGCATAAGCAATGTATCCCTCCATGGCAACATATAACACCACATCACTCTCGTCATAAACAATGCATAACACCACACCTCTCTTGCATAAACAATGTATCCATCCAAGGCAATGCATAACACCACACCTCTCTTGCATAAACAATGTATCCATCCAAGGCAATGCATAACACCACACCTCTCTTGCATAAACAATGTATCTCTCCACGGGAACATATAACACCACACCTCTCTTGCATAAACAATGTATCTCTCCACGGGAACATATAACACCACAGCTCTCTTGTCATAAACAATGTATCCCTCCATGAGAACACATAACATCAATCCACTCTTGTCATAAACACTGTATCCCACCACGACAACACATAACACTACACCTCTCTCGTCATAAACACTGTATCCCTTCAGGGCAACCCATACCACCACACCTCTCTCTTCATAGACAATGTATCCCTCCAAACAATGCATAACACCACACCACTCTTGTCATAAACAGTGTATTCCTCCAAGACAACGAATAACACCATACCTCTCTCGTCATAAACAGTGTATCCCTCCAGGGCAACGCATAACACCACACCACTCTTGTCTTAAACAGTGTATTCCTCCAAGACAACACACAGCACCACACCTCTCTCGTCATAAACAATGTATATCTCCATGACAACACGTAACACCACACCCCTCTCGTCATAAACAGTGTATCCCTGAAGTTACCCAAACCCCACCACCCCCGTCGAGGCCATAATAATGTCAATAGACAATTATACAAATCTCTGTTGTCATATTATAATAATTTGAAATGGAAGGAAATCCAGCTTTCTCTTTAGAAGGAGCATCACATTTATTTTTTAAAGAAAAAACAAATTATATATGTCCCACTGCTGCGTACCTCCTAACCTAGAGTGTAATTTTCTAGTTTTATATTGCACCATCAATAGTGTAGGTAATGACAACGAATTGGTATACGATCTCGTGGCATTTGTAGCATGGAGTGCCTTTACTGACATTTTATTAATAAAATTGTAAGTTTGTTTAATAATGCGCAAGCTTGTTGTATTCGAATTCCTGATAGTTCATATTTCCCCCTGGTATTATTTTACAAAGGCATGAAACTGTAATTTGTTTTATCCTGGGCAACATACAGGATTCTTATTGAAAACTCTTAAGTGTATGTTGCAAAAGCTATTTTCATGCTTGGCAACATAATTAACATACTTAGGTTCCGAGTCCTAAATCTCTCACTAAAGGACTTTAATTTATCAGGTATCATGAAAGTGATGGTTCTCTGTCTCCATGACAACGATGTTAAAAAGCATTTTCAAAGGAATGTGTACCTGCTTTAGAGAAGAAGAAGGATGCTATGCATACACAAAACAAAAAGAGAGCCATTCTCAATTCAGCCCTTTTGTTGTGAATCTGGGGACAGATTTCCACTTTCAGGCTTGGGATTAAGGTTTGCACAAATGAATATGGGTGAGTATATGCCTTTTACCAAGGTTGTAAATGAATAAAGATGCAAGAAATCTCAATGTGAGTCTATCAGCATCCTGCAGAGAGTATGAGGTCCATTTTAAACCGTGTAGTACTAATAAATTATGATGCGCTTTCGAAACTAACAGCCTCTGGTGCCCTGAGACCCTCAGTCAGAGAACCTCAGTAAATGTGTGGTAATGCCTTTAATCACGTTTGGTGTTACCACACCCAGCATGCATGCTATTAACGGACATTTACCTCAAAATATGGAATACTTCAAGGCATTGGCAGGTTTCTCAGCTTTTAAAAACCTGCACTGTATTTTTGCAGGTTGTATATTTAGCACAACTTTTTGATGCACACCCCACTCTATATGATGGCTTGCGTTTGACTGTATATGTCATTTTTGGGTTAAGGGAAAAAGTGTCAATTTGTAGTGTGATTTGTTCAATAATTACACAATTTAAAGAAAACACCCATTATCCATTTGAAGTTAAAGCCAAGGAGATCCGATCCAATGGATGCTCATGGTGTTTATCGATCCGATCCAATGGATGCTCATGGTGTTTATCACAAGATATGACAAATGATTCAGGGAGGAGAGGCCAGAAAAAAAAGAAGGTTCTGCTGAGGCCCTGGAACATTGCAGTAACTTGGCATTTCACTGAGGTCACAAGGGTGTGTGTGCCACAGCTCTGGACCCACCCCAGAGAACGAGGGGCATCCCATTGGCAGACATTGTAGGCTCTTTCTGGTTAGGAGCCAAGTCCATGAGATTGTGGACTGTAGCATACTCTTGGTTGGGTTGCTCATTAGACAAGACACTCCCACAGAACCTGCATCATGTGGGGCTTCTTGATTATGCTACCACCTAAAGCCGAACCTGAAGGACTATTGCAAATGCAAGTGTCCCAGAGGTCTCTTTTGCAGCACGCTGTGAGCGAGGAACATCCTAGACCCAGACCTCCGATGTGTTATGGGTGGCATTGCTGCCCCCATTTCAACCTCAGCTGGGATTATCTGGCAGGTGAGGCTCGGTTTGCGCTTGGATCTACTTCTTGAATACATGTGGTTGGATGTCGAGGGAACATACCACCGTTACTTCTTTACAGCTGGCTCAGTGTGTACCCCACATCCCCACTGAATTCCAGTACACACCTGGGCGATGCCATAGATAAGCAACGGTGGAGGAGGCACGAATGTAGGAGCATGGCCTCTATCAGGTCACTGCGCTACACCCGATGGGATGGCTGCAGTGTTAACGCGCTGCACATTTTGTACATTGCATTGTACGATAGATCTTATTTTGAGTTGACAGGCACCTACAAAGGAATTTGTGCACCCTGGGATGTGTTCCAGGGTACCTCAATTGCAATTCACCTAATTTGCTAACACATATCTCTCCCAGATTTTACCTTGCATAGCTTGTGGACAAAGAGTTTAGGGTACATAGACGAATGCCACGTATGCAACTAGCAAATGGGCTGATGGCGCCCGCTTAGGAATCCAATGTCAGGCACATTGCTGGTCAGAGCACTTGCTATTCTGTGTCACTTAGACAATCCATAAAGAGCATCCTTTTACAAGACCTTATTTTTCTGCTCTCTTTATATCCCTGTTCTCGCATACTTATGCCTTCCCGGGTAGAGCACATCCACAAGCCAAGCTAGACAGATTGTCACCTCCCTCAGAATACGTTTTTTATTCATTGATGTCAACGCTTCCTGCAGCTGTGCGCTCTCCAGCCTCTTCTGTTATTAACTTCAAACCCTGAGGAGAAGTTAATAGAAGCCGAAGCTCCTTCTGCCGGATCTGTTTGTCAAAATCTCCACGGGGCATCATTTTAATAATATTTTGGTGCTGCTTCTGTTTAATATTTCAGATGCAAACTATGGTGCGGGTCCAAATCCATTATTAGCTTTACTTTGAAACCTGGTTCTCTATTGGATTCAGGGTTTGTAGAAGCAGGATTTATCCATCTCTTCTGGGGTCACTGAACAGGTCTTGTTCATCCAATTTGGGGTTCATTGACATCTCTTGTCTATTCACTTTGGGCTCCCTTGAACAGAGCCTGACCATCTGAATAGCGGATCCATTCTCCAAGTGTTGTCCATCCTATTTGTGGGATTCACTGAAACCAATCCAAACCATCTAATTTAGGGTTCATTGACCTGGTCTTGCTCATTCAGTTAGGGCTGAATGGACAGTTATTGACTATCCAGTTCAGGATTAAATCAATACATCTTCTTCATCGGAATCACAGTTCTTTAAAGCAAAAGTTGTTTCTCTGATTTAGGATTCTTTGACCGCTGTCTTGCCCCCCGCCCCAATATGGGGGTTCGTTGAAACAAGTATTTTCCATATAATTCGGGATTCGATGAAGCAGGTCTTATCCATCCTGTTCTAGTTTGTTGAAAGTTTGGTGTCCTTAAAACAACTGTGTAAATGCAAAATAGCAGCATCACTTCTTATAGCAGTTCATCTAGTTATGTCGTGCTATTGTACATGCATTTCTTTTTCTCATTTCTACCATTTGTATGGTCCAGTAGAGTTCTTAGAATTCGGTTACCCTGTGCACTTCTGGGATTTTCCATAGTGCTAGGCCATTAAGTCATGATAACATTGTGTTTAGTAGCTCAGCATTTTATAAACACATGCCTTATGCTGTGGTGTAACATTAGCTCCCACTGCCCTTGGAGGGCGGGGTGGGGGGCTGAGTTCCAGGGGGCCCCATCACCCAAGTATCCTGGCCTGAGAACTCCTGACGGGGTCTGAGAGGAGGCCCCTCCATATACTTAGCAGGCCCCCCCCTCAAGTTTTGTTACGCCAGTGGACTTATCTCCAAATGTATACATATAACCATTGACAACACATATCATCATTACATGGAAAGATCACTATCTATGGGATACATAATAAGTCATGAAGATGATACTTGCAAATGAGACAATGCATATAGGATCTAATTTAGAGGTGGTTGTAATCTTGCATACACAGAATTACATTTATGATAGATAACATCCTTGCATAAGTAGTGTTAAAGGTGCAATATACCACACATATCATTAAGTAGTGTAAAATGTGCAATAGATCACACCCCTATGTAAGGTAGAGGTAAATGTTATCACTTACTTGGTATTTAAAGTGATTTGGCATTAGTGCATCCGAAATGTGACACCCTCAGATTGGAGCATGTTTAAGTCAGGCTCATTACCAACTGGGAAAGGCCTTTATCTATTCTATACATACAGATGGATGCAAACTAGCAACCCATTCTTTCCACAACTTATTATTAACGTTTCTGTAATACCATTACCTGGGTGTGGTGAGCCAGTTTCTGACTTGTGATTTTACTATAAATTTAAGGATGCCCTCTAAATGAAGGCATACCTGATTTGGAAACGTGACTCAGTAAATTATACATATGAACAAGCTCTGGCAAAGCCAATAAGTCTGGTGTATGTTTATACTAGTGCTTCCTGTTGACAACCAATAGATGCTTTGTTTGTTTAAGGTGGTAATTGTGTAAGGCAGTATATTGCAAGTAGCAATGCATCTTAAAAGGATGCATGTGATAGGATCACATGTGTTAGTAGTTGGGCAAAGAGACCTTTTGTATTTGTAGAGATAACTGATTTTCACAAATTTCAAAAGTAATTACAGCATTTTTAATGTAAGAACAAATGTCGAAACACTGAGTGGGCAAAAATATACAGTGTTGCTGTATGTGTGGAAATGGACAATCCAGCTGCAAATGTTGGACATTGCCCAATGTAGCTGGCCTTATGTTTGAGACATCTTCTTACACTGGTGTATTTACCAAAGATATTTTATGTCGGAGAGTCAGAGCTCTATTTAGCCTAATAGAAAAATGACAGAACTTGAAAGCCCACTTAAATGGAATAGATCCAAAAAAGACCAAAGAAGGGTGAGGGTTGAACAGTCAGTATAAGCCAACACCACCTGCTAGTTATATGGTAGAGAAGGGTGCTGCAAACAGGGACAGGTTTTGGCAACTGGTATGAGGCTTGCATCCACGCTCCGTAATCCCAGTGCTCCTGGTTGGCGCATCATAGGTCATGGCATTTGCGAGTTTCGTAGTAACCACTGCTGGCATGTTTACTGCCATTTAGGGTTAGCAGGAGCCACTTAGGTAGAGGTGGAAGCCATGGTAGACCACTCAGTCTGAGCTTCCATAACGTTGGAACCCAACTTCATGTGGACCAGTCTTTTTTGCTTTTGCGTCCCCTGTGCTGATCATTTGGTGACTTGGCTGAGATGACAGAAAATGTAGAAAACAATATCCTCAATGCAAAATAGGAAAAGTGGTGATGGAACTAATGCCCACTCAGAGGAAATTGTAGAAATAATAAGCATTTTATAATAAGAAAGCATTCAATTTCACGAACTAACTAAAATACCATTAGTGGGGTAACATTGAGATCTTCTGGCAGTTCAAGGTCTGCTAATAACTGGACGATGATAGTGGTCTTGCACTTAATAATAACTGGTATAGCTTTAGGGTTAGTGCTGATTGATAAAAACTTCTTCTAAAGGCCCAATAAACGTTACGGCTGTAGGAAAAGGACCGGGGCTAGATAGAAGGCCATGTCTGGACTGGGAAAGGACCCAAGCAGTGTGATGTGGAAAGCTGATGTTGCACTTAGAATCTTTTCTAGACATCATTCTTCTGAAGGCAGGAGTATGCCTGGGACATTGTACAATGAAGACCTCATCCGTGGATTAGATCGACACTGAAGACTTGAAAACGTTCTCCCCGGGGCAGATGACGTTGGAGGCTTAAGTGGGATAAGAGATCCTTACATTGGCCTAGACTTTCCTTCAAGCCAACTTTTCTTCTGAATGCTGAAAGTCACAATTGTCTTTGTTCCTGGAGGTTCCTGTCAAAACTGTTATGTCCTTGCACGGGCTTCTCAAGATGATTTAAGCTTTACTACGGTCTCTTTTGGAGATACATTCTTATACAAGGATATGTGCACAGACTTCTCGTGTATAGCACTATTTGACTTCCAGTCCTAGCGCAGAGAGTGCGGTGGCTGCATGATGGCACCTGGTGTAGATTTAGACATCTACAATTGAGCAGATGTTATTATTTTTCAATTAAGAAGAAAGAGAGTTCCACCAGTTCACAATGACCTCGCTGCTGATTTTAAAGGGCCAAACCTTGCCGAGTCACATTGTTACCGAAAACAGAATGTTGAGTTACACCTAAGACTGCACCTGGTGTCCTGAGAGGGGCTAGTGACAGAGGGCCATCGGAGGTCATTCTGGAACATTGAAATGCCAATATCATCTAAAAACCTGGATGGGCCATTTCCCCAGTAGGCTGTAGGCTAGGGGCTGCTTTCAGAGCTGGATTGGCTGCCATCACCTGACTATGCTCGCCCCGTGTCCTACTGTAGTCCGGACACATCCAGTAGGGGGCAGAAGTTTGCATATTTTTCGGTTTCCAGACCAACAATGTCTGCAGGAGGAGTGTGTGACAACGAAACAGGGCCCAGTCTATGACCTGCTTTACAAGCGTGTTTTTCCCTAGTCACCCTTCTGAAAGATTTCGGTCCGCCCTTTACATGAAACTATGCGCCGATCATGCAGTGGTCGCGCCCTGCCAAATTGTTATTACTGTCGACATCTCAACAAGGGCGCCCTGATCTCAACTAGATTAGGAGTAATTATGTTTACCGCCTTTTCAAGGGGTCCATTGTAATCAGAAAAGAGACATAACTTTCGCAAAGCAATCTGTTGCCATGGAAACAGTTGTTTCTGATCTGAGCTCTGCGTTCCAGTTTCGTCATGTCGGCTGATTGAAATATGTGATCTTCTAATTTAAGTAAGTAGTGCCACAAAAAACAGTTTTCTGAGATATACCCAGGGTGAGCTGAGTGCTTGGCCTAAATTAATTTTGGAGAAGAGGAAAGTTCGAGGTTGACATGATAACTTGAAAGGGTGCACCTAACATAGTTCTTCAGTTTCTTCTTTCCCCCCTCTTTGCACGCCAGCCCCTTATCTCCTGCAGAAAATTCTGGATAGTAAATCACTCTTTTATTTTGCAACGAGATTTCCACCATATAAATCTCCTAAATTCATATTTTGGGATATGTTCACTTAGTCCTTGTTATACATTGTTTGAGGATTCAAGCCTTTCACTTGGAGGGTGGTAATTAAGTATTAACACACAGAAGAAGGTTGGTAATAGCTGGTGCCTAATTTCCAAAGGGCCAGGGCCCAAGATATTGCTTAGCATTCAACTGCAGCTTCCAGGATCCCCTGCCAGTGCTGTATAACACCTGTACCAGTGGCCAGGGCAAAACGATGATCTTTTTAATGTGTGTATTGAATTGATAAACTGGTGGGATATGCTGAAAATAGGCAGACAGCACCACCGTGAGGTGCACCACTTACCGGTGTTGAGAACGGACTGCTGTGCAGAGCCCCGCCAAGCACTGGCACAAATTAAGAACTGCTAATAGCAGATTATTGACTGCTCCTGAGATGTGTGAACTGAAGGTGAGGTAGTATTAACCGTTGTCCAGTGCTTAATTTGTAAATAAAACTTGCCGGTGCTCAAAGCCTTTCTCTTAAACATGCGGCTGCTGCAATTAAATGTGTGAACATGGAATACTGAGGCGTCGTAATCCTGAAGCCATCTCGGCCTTTTCAATCCATATAAAGCCACTCCACGCCCCTTCAGCTCACACTTGCAGCTCTGTGACGCTTTTTCCTTTTTTCCTTCATCCATCTTTCCCATATGTGTCTTTTGCTTGCAGCAAATGCTTGAGACCGAAGACTAAGTCCCGGCCCTCAAAAATAAGTGCCTGTGCTCAGCACCGGACACAACAAGCACAAATTAAGCACTGCCATTGTCAATATCTTAAGCATATTGAAGAGATGTAAGGTGAATCCTGGATGGCAGAGCGGAGGCGGACGAGCTCCTTGAGACCCACACGGGTGAGTAGTGTGCCTTATAAATGCTCTGATTGATTGATTGATTGACCCTAGATTTCCTGTAGTTGGCCATCAAAGGGCTGCTATAAGCTGCTGCTCCTTCCACTTTCATAGACATCAACCTGACCTTCACCCCCATCAGTAGACATTTGATTCACGGTCACTCACAGACGCCCATGTAGCTGCTTCCCAGTTCTCTTTCAGCTACCACCTGTAGTTATCCAACACTGCTCTTCTGAGATGGTAGAATCCTTCATCACTAGAATCCTTCGTCACCGGATAAGGCGGTCACATAAATGAGACAAGTGACAGCATTCAATTGTCTGAGTCATCTCCAGGGTTCAGAACCCGACATCAGCTAATGCCTTTAATGCATCTTACATCAGCGCTGTCCCTCCTGGAGACAAGCCCGTTCACAATCAATCTCCTAACAGTTTATAGATCGACGTACTGTGGCTTTTATGGAAGAATCCTTATAATAGGATTGCGTAAATTAATCACATGCTGCGTTTTTGCAGGCAATCTCATTGTCTCACCGCCTCGTCATAAAACATACTGAAGTGGGCTAATTTACAAGTGCTCTGTCCTAAAAACTTAATTTTGCATTAAGTGTACCCAGTGAAAATAATCATGCTAAGTTCACATGGACAATTACTCAATAGGTAAAACCTATCTGTTTTTGAGGACACTCTGAACCTCGCAATTCAAAGCCTTTTCTCTCCAGGCCAAGGCATCACACCTGATTTCCGACTTAGGGCCTCATGCCAGGTTTGGTGGTTGGGAGAAATGACAATAACCAGTGTTCCTCCACCGACCCCATGGTTCCATACTTTTTTTAGGGTCAAGCACACAAGTGGTCCGTACCTGTTGTAATCTCTCTTTGGGCTTGTAACCACGCCCATGTCACGCCCTCCACTTTCATTGGTTCGTGGGCTTGCCTTTTAAAATCCGCTTAATTTCATTAGTGAAAGGCATGCATACGTCAGGCCTTTTCCGGTATTTAGCCTTCCTCGAGCGCAGAGGCCAACTACTGAAAACTTGCGAGGCTCGATGTTTTCAGCCTAGTGTCTGCACTGCTTTATCTTTTTACATAGTGCGATTGCGCTTGTTTTTTTGTTTTCAATATCAGTGCACTCGAGCTGCGTTTTACATAGTGCAATCGTGCTAATTTTTTTCTTTTTTCTTTCAATTTGTGTGGCAAGAAAAGTCCGGTTAGGAGTTTACAAAGCTAATAGCTCTAACTCGAGCAAATGCGAGACCCGTTGCTTTGCAAATGCTTGCTTAACTTGGAGGCACGGCTGGGTTTCCATCGGAGGAGCCTTCGCTGGCTCTGGCAACCCCTGACCCAGCGGTCCATGCACCATAACATTGTCAAGGTAACATTGATGAGTGACCTGCCTGTTGAGGATGGAACGACAGCCACTTATTCTTCTTGCACTTTCACCCAGGACATGAAAAATCTTAAATGGACCCCACATGCAGGAAAAAAGCATGTGAATCTGTTCATTCACTGTAGGTTCAGAAATACACTTCCGCTTTGGTAGTCTGTTTTGTCAGAACACAAATATTTGCAGAGGAGACACTTAAAACCTGGTGCCCACTGGCAGCTTTGAAGGGTGCCACCGTGGTGGGTGCTTCTTTCACACCAGAGAAATTCCTGCCAGGCAGACTGGGAGGAAGTGCTGTGCTTTAATAGGGCAGCTGGGGACAATCCGCCACTAACCTGGGGGTGGTGGGCTGCCCAGCAAGGGCTAAATAAGGGCAGAAGTTTAGGAAAGTATTTAGTATGGCATTAACAGGGAACGCTTGGTTTAGGGGTTAGGGCTGTACGGTGAGAGTTAAAAAAAACAAAAACATACCTCGACAATTGGAGGGTGGGTGGGGGAATGATTCCTGAAGTGAAGGGACAATACTTCCATGTTAGAAAATAGAGGTCGGGAGCATCTACCTTTAGGGAAAAGTGGTGTGTGGCTGGGAGGGCTCACGTGTACGTTGAGAGCTGAGAAATGTGTGTGAGACATGCATGAGGGCCACCGATTATGGTATGTGCATGTCATTTGATTGGTTGCTGGTCAGGTCTGATGAACAAGATGGTGGCTGGATGCAGATGTGCACAGCTTTTCCAAGAAGGGAGTATGCTCAGCTGCAGTGAGTTCCAGAGATGTGCTTCAGTCCTGGAGCAGAGACCAATAGGCGCATCTGGATGAGGAGAGGAAAGTATTCTGATGTTCAGCCACTGGTTGACCAGATGTCACCCTGCCACATGAGGGCCTTAGCATCAGGCCAGTCACCTACAGACATGACAGAGGGTGGGGCTGGTTGCAGAACATATGGCAGCTAAAAGCAAAAAAACAGCCAATCAGAAGGTATTCGGGCACTACCTAGATGTGGAGGGAGGTGATCTCCAGATTCACCGAGTTGCAGGAATAAATATTCAACCATGTACTAGGGATGACAAGTGGGTAGCAATTCACAAATCAAAATACAGGTGGTCCCTACATTCACTGAATGCAGCAGACAGAGAAATAAGTAACACAGCAGCGTCCATGTTGAACCCAGAGTGAAAGAGTTGACTGGGCACCTAGACCAAAGCAACTCAAGGGACCTTGTGGGAAAAGATAGTAGTGTCCTGTGAACTGGGATGCATGGTGCACAGTATGTCAGATGTTACAGCAAATCTTAGAGGATGGTGTGGTCGGGGATAGGGAGTCACTCCCTGATCATAGGTTGTTATGCTGTCATGAGCAAAGCAAACATGGACAAACACACTGCTGCACACAGTAGAGTCTCAGACAGTAAGTTCTCACCACTTGGGACCATCCATTTCAAGACGCCGTCCTGCTGACCTATAGCAGTACATGCTGCGCGCATTATGCGTAACCCAAGTCCAGCATGCGTAACCGTCCCAGAGGCATCATCCATACAAGATGCAACCACATGATTCCGCACAACAATTGTGCAATACATTGCCTCCCATGGTCTCCCTTGCTTGAAATTGTTGCATCTTGTACACTCTGTATTTTTAAAACAGTTTATTGTGCAGTTTGGAATCTGCATACTTCACACACTTACTTACGCATGCATATGTGCAAACTAGTTTATCAATGCTTTTTAAATCACCCAAGCCATTCAAAAGTTACCTCTGAGATTGTCTTTTCCCCTGTGAAACAAATTGTGTAGCGGGAGCTGCTTTCTAGAAAGTTTAGGGAATTGTGTAAAGATTTTGGTGACATTTCACCAATTTTACAGGCAAGATCTTTTGTGTAGGAAGACTGGTTGAAAATTAGCCTTCGCCCGCCCTATTTAAAAATAGCCAAAATATTAGAAGGTAAATAAAAAATGAGATGAAATCCTCCACATTTTCACTAGAGTATGTGCACATTGCGGAGACAGAGCATTGATAAGGCATCAGTGTCCCATGAACTTTAAGAGGCCACACGTTACTGCTATTTTATGGGAAGACTTTTTACATCACTCGCCATTGACTGTTGCCACAGAGCACAATGTGCACTAGAATTGTCCTCAACTAGTGGATAAATCACGTCCAACACACGAGACACACTACTATTGAGACTGGCAAATTTACTGTCACTCTGAGGCTGGTCCACTTTGAATAATGGTCAAGCCGTCTGGAGTTTATCGACTGCTCATGATGTAATCCCCACAAACCCCTTGCTTCCTCAGTTACAACCTCTTCTCTGCCTGTCTCCATTGGCTGACAACCCATGATGGAGATGGAGAGAGGAGCACATCACACATGCACAGAATCAAATCAGCCCATGAAAAAATATCCATTTCTATTTCAACCTTACAGATATTATGTTCCAAACATATAGTCATCAACCACAGAGTCAAACAAGCAGTGTAAAGAGACTACACAAATAAATACAACCTAAATAAAAGAATTAGCTGTTAGAGAAACTGAAGCCTTTCCTTTCTGTGTAATATTTGTGACAACATCAGTTAGCTGACTGAAAAAGTGAATGCACTTATCAGATGTCAGTGGAACCCGAGCCTTGCTTTTCTCAGAAAAAGAAATGCTCTGGTTCCATTGATATCTAATAAGTGTCGTCAAGTATGTTGGCAAGGACATATATTAGATATCAGTAGCACTGCAGCCTTTCCTGTCTGTGTAATATTTGTGACAACATCAGTTAGCTGACTCTTAAAGTGAATATACTTATTAGATGTCAGTGGAACCTGAGTCTTTAATCTTCTCTCAAAAGAAGAAAGGCTCTTGTTACACTGACATCATAAGTGTAGTCATGTATGTTTGCAAGGACATAAATTAGCTGCCAGTGGTGCTGCAGGCTTTCTTCTCTGCATAATGTTTGAGATGACATCATTTAGCTGCCAGTGGAACTGCAGCTTTTCTTTTCTATGCAATATTTGTGACAGCACAATAAGGTGACAGTGAAGTGACTACACTTGTTAGATGTCAGTGGAACTGGAACCTTCCTTCATTACACCATATCTGTGAGGACATCTACTGGCGGTCAACAGAACTGCACCTTCCTCCTCTATGTAATATTTGCAAGGACATTTTACTAGCTGCCACTGGAACTTTAACTGTTCTTTCCTATATAATCTTTGCAAGTGCAACTGAGAACTCACTTCTCTATGTAATCTGTATGAGTGCACCTACAGGAGATAAGGGAAACTGTGGCCTTTCATCACCACGCCATGTCATATTTGATAGCACTATTGTGTTACACATGTCACGTGAGGTCACTAGACATGTCAATGCAGATGAAGTTTGAGGTCAGAAGTACTCTATTGGGAGTGGAGGTTTCAGTTTAAGTTTAACCACTCTGGAAGACATAGAAATACACACGCACACACTATTCGATCTGCAAAATGTTGCAATTTACAATCAGTAGTAGTATAAAATGATTATGAATTACATAATTGCCCCTTAGACTTTCTGTGCATCAAACACACTTCTCTGACTCAGATGAAGCAGTTCATATGGAAATGCATTTAAACGGAAAGGATGTATAGCCATTAGGCCAGATAAAAATTATGAAATGTTTTAGACATTCAAAAATAACAAAAAAGTCAACAACTCAGAACAAAGAGCTCTGCAGTACAATTACGTGTTCCCTAATCAAAGGTCTTAGGATATGTCATAATGTCACTGTTCTAGTGCCTCAAAGTTCGCCAAGGGTAATGGTTATGTCACATACAATCTACCCTTTTATGGCAGGTTTATTATCCAGAATAATCTGACCGACCTGTTTCATCATTTATTATAAATTATCAAAGATTTCCCACCCGTATGGCCCCTGAGCTCACACCTCCGTTCTTGGTGAAATCACATTTACACTGCAGTATGAGGACGTTTTCACGATACAGTAGAAAGCAGTGCTTAAACTGTAAATAAAAATGTGCCGGTGCCCAAAGCCCTCCTCTTAAACACGAGGCTGCTGCAATTAAATGTGTTAGCACAGGATACTGAGGCAGCGCAATCCTGAAGCCAACTTGGGCCTGTTTTCTCCATTTACAGCCTCTCCCTGCCCCTTCAGCTCAATCTTGCAGCTTTCTGCTTTCTCCCATTGAGGCGCTTTTTTCGTTTTTCTCTTCCTCCGTCTTTTCCATTTGCGTCTTTTGCTCAAAGTAAATGCTTGAGGAAGAAAAATGAGTGCCGGCCCTCAAAAATAAGTGTCAGTGCTCCGCACCGGACACAACAAGCACAAATTAAGCACTGGTAGAAAGTAAACCACTTATAGACAGTAAATCTATTCACATTTATGGTTTGACCCTTCCAGTTCCGTACCACTGAATAGGGGCATATGCTCAATATTTCTACTCTCACCTTTCATCACCTAATCCATCATTAGCCTCTCTTTACGTCTCCTCTATCTAGCATAGTCTTTCTTTCCAGGTATTTACTCAGGGGAGTCGATACAAGTAGATGCTGAGGCTAAGGGCCATCATATTTCAGCATCCTCTTTACAGAATATCATGTCCTTTATCCAGGCTTTTGATGGCGGGTTAACCCTCCACCCCAGCTCGCTAATAAGCAAGGGCTACAGATTTCCCTACTGTTTTCGGTGTGTCTTTGTCATATCCTAATAGGGCTACTAAAAGTGAGGGTGGAATCTCGCAGTCCACCATCTTGGAGAGATCACAAAAAATCTGAGACCAATAGAACTCCATCAGTGGGCACCTCCAGGCCAAATGTAAGAAATCATCACATGGATGCCTGCGTGGGCCTCTGGATCTATCTTAGTTCCATGCCATGTAGGCCTGCCAGTGCAGAATATATCCTGTACAAAAATGTAAACTGTATCAATCTATGTCTATTGTTGAATTATAACTTTCATGTTTGTGCATAACAGTGGTACCATATAATGTCTGACAGCCCCACCCCCATGGATCCACCCCCCACTTTTTCTTATATCCACTCTCTCGAGATGGTATCATTCAAGTCACTAACCCATACAGTCTCATTATCAAGTCAACGGCTGTAGATTGGGAAAATATGTTCGAGTGAGCAGGTCCAGATAGGGTTATAGACATAGTCACCAGGCTGTGGTCCAATAGTGTACATGGATATATTTTCCATAATTCGTGTACACGCATCACTAGTGGTTATCTAATAATTTATCCACCAATGCACCTTGTGCACCGATTAACATTATGTGTACTCCCTTAACTCTGAGCTTAAGTGTCTCCAAAGATCTACTACATGGTATGTTTGCATGATTTTTTGGGAAGCTTGTGCAGCCTGTGAGGAAATTCTCACTATTGTAGTAGACTGCCCATATCAACATACAGAATAGTATTGAGGCACTTCCTCAAAGGATTGTGTTCCCTTTGAGGTGGTCCCTTTTCAACAACATTTGTTCAAAGAAGGCACAAAAGCCCTGTTAAGTGTTACAAAAGGGGGCTCACCTCTGGCTAACCAAGATGGGATACCAATCCATGGTGCTCCTCCCTGGCTTCTCTGCGAATAATTAAATATCAAAATCCACACATTTCAATATATAACTTGTTAAATGTCATGTCCACTTTCTACATTAGCAAGGCCTAGTGACATCAACAAAAAGTCTCATTAACATTTCAAGTAAAATGCCATCTAGACCCTCTCTGGCCTTTCATGTGCATCTGCAAACTCACATTCTTTTAATACACTGAACCCCAGTTCCAGGATCTACATCATCTAATCGTGATCTAAACCAGTGGTTCCCAACCTTTTGACTTCTGTGGACCCCCACTTTATCAATACTGGAACACGGGGACCCCCACTGACCCATTATTGCAATCAGGGGACCCCCCAGTGAGTCAATACTGAAAGCTGGGGACCTAATCTGTTCATATTTTAAAATTTTCTTAGCAGTCAAGGTGGCTTTGCGGACCCCTAGGGGTCCCTTGACCACAGGTTAGGAACCACTGATCTAAACCATTAGGCTCAAATTGTTCTTTAATCATTATAATCAAGTATTTGCGAAGTTGACGTATTGGGTCATCACTAGGTCAGGTTGGGGATTTTTTGCTTCTGCTTGGATAATGGACATCGCTGTATTAGAATCAGTAAAAGAAGTGAAGTCTGCCTCAATGTTTCACCTTCAGTTTTGAGGGGTATAGCATTATGTTCTCCATCACTCGTTGTTGCATTTTTTCTTGGCTAGAAGGAAGGCTGTCCGCGCTTTATAAGCTACTGTAGTGGATTCTGGATGCATCAAGATAGTTACGCCTTCATTGCAGATCTTTCCTTTTTTTCCCTTGACAACCTCAAGGCCACATCTCGATAATTGGAAATTCTCATTATGATGTGTCTGGTAGGTGCCCCTGGATGAGGTCTCAGTGCCAGGGAGCTGTGTGCGCTCTCTACTATGAACAGTGAAGAAAAGTTATCCGGTCCAAATAGTGATTTGTTTCTATAAATTAGTGCCACAGGGGCAGGTATTGGTATCTCTAGGGAATCCTACAATGAACAAATTCTTAGCACGAATGATGGTAAGTTTCTTCTCTAGCTGGTGCATCTTTCTTCCATGTTCATTTGTTTCATCCTCTGCTTTGGACATACGCTTCTCTAAAATATCCAGTCGTTCTATACATTTATCCATCCTTTCATTCATTTTATCCATGCGGTGCTTGAGTGTCTAGTTCTGCATCTATTGTGTTCAGACTCTGTTTCATTTCTAGCAATAACCTTTCAATGTCCATATCTTCACTGTTACTGTTGCATGTGTTGGGTTCTGCCATTCCCTTCCCTTCTGCTGTCTAAAGGGGTATTGATAATCTTCTACTGTGTAATGGCAACTTACAGTCGCGGCCCGCTTCGCTCGAAAGGAGCAGGGCGGGTGCGGCGCGCGGGGGCATGAGGGGGCACCTATAATTTAATTAAATTTAATTTTTCAAAAAACACTTACTTTTTTGGCGCGGTCCCGTGCCGCGCTCTTTTTCTCTCCTTCCCTCCTGGCTGCACACACAGGCACAACCTGCGCTGCGGCCAGTGCTGACGCTGCTCAAAGCAGCATCAGGTTGGCTGGGAGTGGCCTGGCTGGGCGTTCCCAGGCAGACTGGGGGCCTGTGCAGGCTCTTTCCAGCCCGGCAACTGTGTTGCTGGGCTGAAGAGAGCCTACCGCGCATGTGTGTTTGGCCAGCCCAAGCTGGCCGGCCAAACATACATGCGCAGTGAGGGGGAGTGTTGAGCACTCCCCCTCACAGCTCCTCACCCCAGATGCCCTAGTTAATAGTTTATTATCCCCTCGTTGTGAAAGTTTTGAAGCTTGGGCTGCTGGCGGGGGGAGAGGGCGATGCTCCTCCGCCCTAATTGAGGAGCTGCCCCTGGCAACTTAGCATCCCTGTACTCTGATTCACCCATTTTCACTGGCCTAGGGTGAATTACCCCCACAATCAGTCTCTACCTGTCATGTGCAGTGTCTCTCACTTTCAAAGTTCCCATTAGGTCCTCCACTCCAATAGTGTGGAATACAGGCCTTGTCGCTCCCCACCAGTGATATAGTCACATGTGGCACGTACCTCCAAACTGTTCAGTAATGGCCTCTTTTTTTACTTGGCTCTGGTGACAATCTGGAAAACTCTCAGAAACTTCCAGAGTGTGGCCACACCTATTTCCACCGGGGCCTGGGTATAGCACTGCACATAAGGGCAGTTCCGCAACTTTCTGACCACATGTATTATTGTGCCACTGCAGGACTGGGTGCCCCACAGCCCTCCACCAATGCCCCTCTCAACGGGGACTCGAGCAGCTCTTCACCCTCAGTCGTAACCACAGATTCATACATAATCCCCTTTCCAGCCAGTGCCCATGGCTCCTTTGCTCTCATAGGACGCACACCTCAACCGGGGTGGCACCTTGTTTCAGCCATTCCTGGCTCGTCTCCCCGCTGCCGATGCACATGTCCCTACACAGATGTGGGGTTCTGCTAGGTCAGTGAAGTTTTCAGGCACCTTTTTTAAAGAATTCAGTGCCATGGCCATTGAGCAGCTCATTCATGTGGCCATCTTGGCTGCTGGAACTCTGTTGCCACAAACACAGTGGCTATTTAACATGTAATTGCACATCATGGTCCTGAATCCACACTGTGGGATTGTTTTTAGAGGAGCTATGGGCCAGATGTAGCAAAGGTTTTTACCCATTCTGTGTCTATGGCCCCAAATGTCAGAATTCATTTAAGAGCTTCAAGAAAATACTCCAGATTATTTTATAGTCTGGTGATTCTCAGTTGATGGCAAGTGTTGAAAGCTTCTTCCTCTGCCCTGGATATGAATTTACCTTTGTTGCAGACAAATGATAAACTGATCAACGAGCAATAGCTTTGTTTAAACATTAGTTGGGCGAAGGGAATTCTGGGAGATCAAACCTTCTCTCAGTGCTTCTGTCTGAATGTAGCTTGACAACAAAGGACTAGATTGATTTTATTATCGTCATAATTTAGAAAACAAACAGTGCTGCTGAGAAAACAAACCGCAATTTCTTGATTAAAATGTGGAAAATTAATTATGTTATGGTCATTATTGAACTAGAACGTGGCGCGCCTTTTCAGCGTTTTTTGAGCCCGTGTTCTGAAGTACTGATTTTGTAAAGCATTCGGGCAACCTCCGGACTGTCGCCTGCACCAAACAAAGCCAACAGACAGGTCAACACATGGACAACATCTACTGTGTCTTAAGAGAATGTTCCAACTCTCATGCACCGGACTGTAGAGCCTGGGACAGAGGACATCGAGGAGAACCTCCAGGCTCATGGATAGCATCATTAAAATTCATCTTTCACGCTCATTAACTTTCAAGTTAAATTCTAGATTGATTGATTGGCCTACTGAACAGGAACAGATTAAAACAAGGACACAAGCGTGCATGCCACATCATCAGCATCATTTAGGAGAGCTGCAGAGAGGTGCAGTTCATTTGTTAAATCCTCTGTTTAAGACCCCAGTGATGGGCACAGGAAGTGGTTTCAGGATGCTGACTAATAGTGCTCAATGCATCCTAAACACAGACTGGGAAGAACAGCCATAGTTGTATCTGGAAGTGGGCGACGTTCAGAGCTAATGAAAGGATATTTGTCACAGTGAAGTTATTATTATTATTTGACTGCAGGAGTCGGGGAGAGGAAGCTGAATCGGCGACGTCCACACAATCAATATTTATTGGGAGGTTATTTATGCCACCAGGTTGTAACATGAAAGGTGTGCTAAGAGACACCTTAGGCAGATTGGTAATACATAGATAGGCAACATGATTAGTGCCTTTGTCAAGAGAGAGCCACCACGATTATGGGGGGATGGGGTGTGATGCAGAGCAACAGACCGAAACATGACACCTGTTTAGAATACAACATACCACGGTCTAGTGTCAAAACAAACAAGAAATATAGGGCCATATGTACGAACACATTTTCCCATAGACACAGAATGGGCAAAACTGCTTGATACATCTGACCCATAATTCCCTCCCCCACACACGCACCCTCAACCCCACTCCCACAAGCACTCACAGGTGCTCCCCAATGAATACAAGCTCAGAGCACTACATAAACTGAATCAATGTGGCCCAAGGTTGCTTCCGTCAGTTGTCTTCTTTTACCAAGAAGAGGTGAAGATCTTATTCACCCTAAAAATAAACAAGCATTTTCAATGCAACGGGTCTCGCATTTGTTCGAGTTAGAGCTATTAGCTTTGTAAAGCAAAAAAAAACGCAGCGCCATCGCGCTATGTAAAATGCAGTGCGATTGCACTGCGTGGAAAATAAACAGATAAAGTAGTCCGGACTCCAGGCTGAAAACATCGAGCCTCGTATGTTTTTGGTACTTTACTGGTGCTATGTAGGTGGGCTAAACACCGGAAAAAGCATGACGTAAACATGCCTTTCACAAATGAAAGCAAGCGGATTTTAAAAGGCAAGCCCACGAAGCAATGTAAGTGACTGACGTGGCATGGGCGTGGTTTCAAGCCCACAGAGAGATTACAGAATGGACGGAGCACTTTGTGATCACCCATAAAAAACAACACACACCCTTAGCGGGGCACCATAGTTTAAAACTTAGGCAGGAGAAAAAGCTACAAGGGAAGAAAATCCTACAGAAAAAAAAACAAAAAACCTTGGTGTTGTTAGACTGGACAATGTTTGGGAAATGTACTCATAAATTTGGTGCCACACTTCACTGTTTGTATGGGGAACAGGATGTCCCACCCCAGTGATGCCCTGCAGTGCAATAAAGGCATGTTGTCCCCTGGAGCACGTGCTGGCCTTTCACTAAGTGGCTCAAGTACATGTCAGACCTTTTTGTGTATTACAGACTAGGGATCAATGCTTGTTAATAAATCAAGGAATGTTATTGATGCCAAAATATTAATATGTGTGATAAGTACTTTAGCAGTGAGTTACTAAAAGACTTTGTTGACAATCTTACACACAATGGCATGTTCGATGTTCATCGTTGTCCAATAATAAAAGCCCTGTAAAATGTAATTTTGTTTCTTGATCATCAGTGGAGATTATATGCCTAATATGTGATTATGTAAGAACTCCATACAAAGGTTAAATGTGTTTTTGTCCTTTCAACACCTGCTTTGTATTTCCCATAATTGCTGAAATGTTGCAGCGAATTCTGTGCTCATCTGAAAAATAACACTTCAGCCTCTGAACTGTTTGTATGTTTTTGCACCTGACTTTAGAAGATAAACACGTTTTTTGCGATAGTCTTTCTCTTTTCTCACCCTGTATTGTATTGTAATAGTATTTATATAGCGCTTACTACCCTTGACGAGGCATCAAAGCACTTTTTGGCGAGTAGCACGCTACTCCGGAACCCAACAAGAATTAGTAATGGATTAGTATTGGGAAATATGAGTATAGTTTTAGTATTATTATGAGTTAATGTAGTATTCTGAATATCAGTGTTTGTGATTAATCAAACAAAATGCTAATCAAAGGAAAAATGGACGAACTCTTTAAGAGTTCCTTTCAAGGATGGAAGGAGACCATTTTAAGTTGTATTTGGTTGGTCAGACTCCCTTGCGCGCGCTGTGGTACCGTGGTAAAGGTCCCCATGTCTCTGTGCAATCTGTTGCAGCTATTCAGAAGCACTTATGGAGGCGGCTGCTGCTGGTGTTTGGTTATCTTAAGTAGCCTGGCATGGAGCCGCTACTGTAAATCCGATTTTAAACAATCACTGCCTTTGACACTAAAGGATGCTGTCACATTGTTGACTCCTGGGTCCTGAAAGTGGAAGGCTTCAGAACTCCCTTTCTTTAACTAAGTGTGCGTGGGCATGTTGACGTTGTGCCAATCCATCTTTGTCCTTGCAGCCCCAGGAAGAACACATTCGGCCAAATTGGAGGGAAAGAGACATATTAATCTTTGTTATGGTCGCCGATCAAAGTACGAATGCTTAGTGGGCACCGAAAAAGAGTGCAGAGCACGTCCGGGCGCGCGGCCAAGGACGGCGGAGGGAGACGAGCATGGTTTGTGAGAGGAGTCTGTGGCTTTCTTTTTTTGTGTGTTTGCTGCTCATAAAAGCATCATGGGATATTTATACCTTAGAATGTTGGCTGAAAGGTTGGGAAGCTGGGAAAAGCTGATACGCCGATTCAAATAAATACATCAAACGGGTGCAAAGTGCTCCGCGGGAGAGATTTAGGTCTATAATTAGTCGAGGTTTGGATGGCACTGCCAGCCGGCTGTTAGACGTCACCACAAGCACTTTGCCAATGACATCAGGTCTTTAACTACAGAGTGCTGAGAACTTTTACTTTAGCCTTACAACAACCGATGTACCCCAAAAATGTAAAACACCGTGCCTCCTTTCTTATGGTAACAGAAGCCAACGTGCCCCAGGGATGCCCTAGGGTAGCTATGCGCTCTGCAAGCGCCTAATACAATACAACATTGTTGATAATCATTTGAAACACAGGGCGCTTTTGATGGGCAACTGTCCCACTATATATATCATTTCTCTCACTCATTCATTCAATACTCTATAAAACCATCACGTTTTACCTTTACTGCCTCTCCTCACATAACTAGTCAGCCTTAATGGACTCAAGGGTGATATGTTACTGGTATTTCCTTCACTACATATGTATGTAGTATATGTTCAGATATGGTCAGTAACGCAGTAACAAGTTTCACCTAAAACTAATAACAATGGTAAATATTTTCAGTAACATTTATTAATTCTTTTTTTTTTTTACTGTTTTAGGTACAAACAAAATATTATGGGCCTCATTACGAGGCTAGTGGTCCCAGGACGGCCAGCCTCGCGGTGACGGTCGGGCCACCGCAACTGTGGTGGTCGGCCCGCCACATTACAATCCTAGGGGGCGAATGCACCAGGGGATCGCTGTCTCCACCAGGAACATAGTTTCTGACGTGATGACGGCGGCCGGAGCTATAACCAGCCACGGCAGCTCTGAACTCAGCACTGCCTAGCTGATTATAATCCCACTTTTTGCCAGCCTTTTCATGGCGGGGGCCCTGCACTGCCGATACCCCTGGTTTTGCAGACAGTGCGCATTCCGAGGGCGCTGGAGCGTTGAGTTATTGCTTATCTTGTAGAACCGTTCCTGCCGGGCTGCCCGGCAGGAACATTGTAATACGCTTGGGTGCAACATTTCCGCCATGGTGGTGGCATCGTCTCTGTGGCTTTGGCGGTCCTGTGGTGGGACCCCCAAAGTCATAATCAGGCCTTATACCTTTTTGCAATATTGTAATTGTACTACATGCCACTAGTAGGTGCTCCAGGATACTATAACACAATGCTCCTTGAAGTAACCACAACGACTTGGTCATGTCTTGCAGAATGCTCTTTGAAGTAACCACAACTCAGTTAAAGTCTTGCAAACGGCTCATTGAATTAACCACAATGACTTGGACTTGTATTGCACAATGGTCCTTGAAGTAACCACAACAATTTAGTCAAGTCTTGCATAACGCTCCGTGAAATAACGATGACGACATGGTCATGTCTTGCACAGTGCTCCTTGAAGTAACAACAACTTGGTCATGTCTTACACAGTGTTCCTTGAAGCACCTACAATGACTTGAGTCAAGTCTTGCACAGTGCTCCAGGAAGTAACCACAAGGACTAGGTCATGTCTTGTACAATGCTCTTTGAAGTAACCACAGCGACTCGTTCATGCCATGCAAAATGCTCCTTGAAGTACCCACAACAACTTTGCCATATCTTCCTATTCACGTTTATTGATCTTTTATATGTGTTCCTGACTAGAAAATCCTTAGGGTCATAGAACCCGCTTCTAGCTTCACTTTGGGGGTGGACTATGACAGGTGTGAGTTCAAAGATTCAATAAAAACAGCCTCCTCCAAAATGTGGGCATTAACCTATTTAATTTTGTTTTGTCATATTAACTGTTGTGTATGAAATGTATCTAATGCACCCCACCTCAAGAGGACAATGGGGTACTTTGTATTTTAGATGAATGTGGAGAGAGAGTGAATGTGCATTAAGCGTCATGCCATACAGAAAAGATGCAGAAGGATGTCATAGGGACAGTCATTTATCATAGTAATTCTTGAACAGAGTAGTATCCATTTTTCTCCAAATAGTCACGATTCAGTGAGCTGGGGAGATGTGGGGCGGGAGAGAATACTAGGCAGCACTGCAGTAATATTGTTTCTGTTTTCTTAACCAATCTTTTTGTCCTAGTTTTGCATGCACCTTGCACCATCCTTCTCACATAAATTACAAATGGGCATATATGTCCACAAATGAGACTGTGACATTTGCAAGTAGCAAAATGCTTCTTGCAAATTTACGAGAGCATGATTTTGGCACGGACGTCATGATTCTTGAATGAACCCACCAGCTAGGAGTGGGCCAGTCTGTAGTGCAGGCTAAGTCCCGCCGTTTGAAGGCGTGCCCACCACGAATACAAGCAGCGGCCACCTGTCCTCTGCTTAGGCGGCAATTAGCTCCCATTGCTCCGCCTTTCAGGTGGATCATAGAAGCATTTCCCTCAAGACAGACCCGTACATGAAATTGCAACAAACTCATCCCCAACCCTAATTTAGAGGAAGAAATGTAAAAAAGTTCTTCTGAGTTCATACTTTGTGAGCATCAGGATTACTGGAGCCTACACTACAGTCAGGAAGCAGGTCTGCACTCAGCCTGCCATGAGCTTTGTATGCCGCAGCTCTGCAGCATATGTTGAGGCAGACACCTACCGCCCCTCCCCCCCATCAGAACTGAGCCCACCATGTCCGCATTCTGGAAGTGTCTAGAAGCTCATCTCTCCTACCACTTTCCTGCATTGAGGATGCTCCCCTGGCAATAACCACAGTCCTTTCTGATCACTGATGTTTCCAACAAAGTTGAACTCTGTGCAGGTCGGGCAACTGAATTCATGTCATTCTAGGCTTTCTTGTGACAAGCTATTGTTCTGCGGGTGTTGTTGTCTTAATGTGTTTCCGGTGAACTAGTTAGACTAGCACACCTAGTAGCAATGATTGGTACTTGAAAAGCTGAGAAATGGAAACAGTGCCCCTGATGGGTGGAAAATTCCACTCCGCTGGCGGAGTTCAGAGTTTTGGCAACTCCTCCCTCCGACTGGAGCATGGAGTTCTGCCAAAACTCCGTCAACTGCTGAGTGGTGGATTTTTTTCTCACGCACACCTTGCCAATACTAAGTTGGAAAGCTCAGATGAAAATTCGTGTCCACTAGTGCGATTTTGGGCACTAGAATGCTTGTCGGCAAAATGTCTCAATGGATTTAATACATTTTCCTCCGCTGCGCGAGTAGGTAAATGGAGAAGAAATATCGCAAGTTAAAATTCAGCCGCCAATATTGCCCGGCACGCTTGCATTTAACAAATTTTAAGGATTTAATGAAGACACTCCATTCCTGAATGAAAGCCGAAGCTGAGGCTTCATCCTTGTTAAAGATTTGTAATTAACTTTTCAATGACGAAGGAGACATTGACAAGAGACAATAACCATAAACTGGAACCATTAGGTGCTACCATATAGAAACTATTTCCAGGCCTGATGATGACCCGTTTTTGATTTATTTCTATACATAGGGTCGAAACGTCGACACAAAACTGAATGTGGATTGAAATTGTATAATTCCTAGTGACTTCAAGGCTTCCTGGATTGACGGAGCCTTTAGAAGTTCACATTGATTTTAACCACGTCTTCTATATATTGTAGATAACACTACCACTTTTTTTTCACAATATCCACTTTCACTGTGTTTCAATATTTAGGAGCACCTATAATTGTACATAACTCTATACCTGTTTTTAATAATGTGCATTGTATGTTGAATACTTTTTTGAAGGAATTGAATAAGTTAATAAAAGAAATAAAACATCTAAAATTTATTGAACAAAGATTGGATGAACTCAATTGTTTATAGTACATTTCCCGCGGAAGTTTAGGATTACTTCCCCCTTGGAGTGCCCATATAGTATTATTTCTGTTAATTACCCTGGTCAACGGGTTAGTGGGTATTGCCTCATTGTTTTTTATCAATGAGGATGGTAGCGGTGGGTCACAACTGTTCACATTGAGAAAGCTGCCGCTCGAGTAGAAAAATATGCCACAACACCGGTGCTGAGACTAGATCGACCTTTGGTTGGAAAGTCACCTGGACCAGTCCCCTCACCTTCTGTATAAGAATCACCTGGGAGACTCTGCTAGTTCCCGTGGGAAAAGAACCTCATCTTGTATTGGTAAGTTAGCTTGTCACCTCAGTGACTTTGGATAGGAATAACAGTGGCTGATGGACAAAACCCCCAGAGTTCTGGCTAATGCTTGATGAGAAGTGTTGGAGGAAAAAGCGATTAATAGAGAAGCAACGATTGGGACTGCATCTTCCTTGTTAATTACTGTGCTGTAATAGGATTGACACCCTACACTTGAATTCAGGATATTACACTATTAAAAAACTTTAAAAACACAAAAATAACACCTCATGATCTTCATAAATGGATTAGGTGTAACCTAGTCTTATGTGCCCAAAATCCCATCTCAGTTTTCTAGTAAATTTTAAAATTATTTCTCGTGATATGTCATGAGAATCTCCACTACTACATTACAGAAACATATAGCATATAACATTAAAATACCTATAACATGCTGGAATTGCCTCCATTAAATAGCAGATGACACAACATTATATTGTTGAAAAGAAACTTTTTCCAGTTTTGTCAGCATAATCATTGGCAATAGAATTTGACTTCAGAGACTATGACACTTTAATAGAAACCAAACACGGAAACCTCACATAAAAATATTCCATCCTTAACAGATGATAATTGTGGCGAGCTGATGCGTGACGAAATTGCTAGAACAATAGCCCGAAGCACCAACCTCTGTCTCAAAATGCCTGGGTCACTGTCTGTTAATAAAGATACATCCGACCTTATTATAAAAGGTGATAAAATGGGGATAGCATAGCATGACCTTTGGAATGCCTCGCAACACCCCACAGAGGCCAAATTAAAATATGACTAAGTTATGGGACTCAGCAAGACATTGGCATCACAACACAGAGAGAGTGAGAAGTGACTTTTTGAGTAAGTCAGACATTCAGCGTATTTAAAATAGCGTCCTTAGCAAACATTGGAATGGTTAAACTAAACTGTGCTATTGTTTGTTTTTGGATGAAATTGAGAAATGATGTCCAGGTTTCTTCAGGAAATTCGATAAACAATGCAGATTTTTAAATATCTTTCCTCAGGCTTGTACACGCTTTGGTAAAGCACAAAACATCTGTTTTGAGAGCGGACATTAAAAGGTTCTATTGGACGTGTATTTTCAAATGTCTCTTAAAGAGAAGAAAACATGGAAGTAAAAAGCAAATGTGACTTCAAACCCTCTTGACACGACTCATGCATCACACAGTGAGGGTTTGGTGTCTCTTACACTAATATATCGATTCTAGGGAGCTATGTATGACTCAATGGTAATAGGTTCGAATCCCAGTGGGGCCCTAATTGTTTCGTCATTCTGAGATCAATAAAATAAATATCGTTGAATTGGGTAACAATAAAAATCTATTATCTATCAAGAGTGCAAGAGACCTTCTTGGCTGTGACAGTCATGTTTCTGAATCTGCAAGAAAGTCACACTTGTATAGAAAATTAAAGTCGCCAACGGTAGCTAAGAAAAAAATTCTTGAGGAGGCTGATGGGACTGATCCAGGTAAGCCTTTAGAGGTAGTAAGGGAGGCGTTAGAGTGATGTTATTGAGGATGAAGGAAAGATTAACCAATTTCTATGTCTTGATCTAGAGGCAGCTTTACCTGCTTGTTGCTGAAAATGCATTGCTTTCTATACAATTTGCAGAGTAGGCTTTGGGTCAGCTGCTTGCTCATGATTGGATGGCTTTTCAGTCTAAGGAGCTGCTTGCTCGTGATTGGATAGCTTTCCAGTCTAAGGGCCTCATTACGAGCTGGTGGTCCATGGACTGACAAACTTGCGGAGACAGTCCGACCACCAGATTTTGATCCTGGCAGTTGGACCCCCAGGAGAACACCGCCAAGATCATAAATCCCGACGGGTTGGTGGCGGTCAAACTTGAGGTCAGCCATGGCATGGCGTGCCATGGCGGCACTGATCACAACTTCACTTTGCACTGCCATGGAAAGGCAGACAGAAAGCCGGTCCATGTCGTGGGCGGAGCAGGGGCCCACCTGCCAGCCCTCTCGTAATGCGCACTATCTGCTATGCAGACAATGCGCATTCAGAGGGTGCTGGTGTGAGACGGCATTGGCCTCGGCTCCCTGAGGGAGCTGAGGCCAATGCCGCCGTCCTGTTTCCTTTGGGCTGACTGGCAAAAACATACTAATACAGCATTTCCGTGGGTAGCCTCACCCCCTCCATATTGACGGTCTCGGGGGCAATGCCGCCGAGATCGTAATAAAGTTTCCTGCTACTTATTTGATGATGTTCCTGTGTTTGTACCATCACTAAAGTATAGCATCCTTATTGTGAATTCTGATTTGATTGCTGATGTATGGGCACTACATCTTAGTTGTGCGTCAACACTCGCTGGTAGAGTATCACTTTCTAACGCACCCCACCACTTACAAAACCCCTATTTGTCCATTGCTTGCTTACACCTCTCCACCTCCTGCTTCATTATTTTTTTAAATCGTTTTTTATGTTGCGTGTGCAAAAGTTGGAACGCTGCACACTACTGCATGCCACTCGCTTCTCTTTCTCTTGCTCCCCAACGCTCCCCTTCCTGCATCCACTATTGTTTTATACCTTTCAGGGTCGGGCCTGCGAGTGCAAGCGCTGGTGCATGTGTCTGTATGCGAGATGCTCTTGTGTTCAGTAAAGCGCTTGGAGCCCTCCTGTGGCTCATCCATTTGTTGGTGTGCGCACCACTCTTCTTTACAGCTTTGTAATTCATCAAGGCACGCGTGGCATCACTTCCGTTTCTATGTTTGGAGCAAGGATCAAGCACTAATTGATGCAACTTAATTATGTTATGTTATGTTATGTTAATTGAACTTATAGAGAACCTAACTACCCGAGGACCTCGCAGCGCTAAAAGTACAACAACACAAGCTATGGGTGGGGAGAGTAAAGCCTAAAAAAGCCAGGTTTTGATTGCTTTTCGGAAATCAAGTTCATGGCTAATTAGTCGGATGCTGAGGGGAAGGGAATTCCACAGTTTGGCACCCCAAGTATCCTATCGTAGCGCCGCCCCATCTGGCTTTTGTAATTTTAGGTAGTATAGTCAAGGCTGATGTGGCGGACTGATGGAGTGCCTATCCGCTTCTCCTGACGTGATCGAGGTGCTATTGTATTTTTTTAACTTCTAGTGCCCCGCAAACAGAAGGCTTGTGACTGGCAAAAACGTGCCCAGCAGGCACAAAATTGCAAAATTGTATTTTTTAAAGCTAACTTTATTTTATTTTGTTAAGATGTCTTTTCTCAGTTTCCATTCATTTTTTTTTGTTTTTGCTTGTGGGCGCTGTTGTCAAAAGATGACAATTGACTTTTTTGAAATATGCGAGACCTATTGCATTGCAAATTCTTGTTTAATTTCTGTAAGTACCTGGCAGTTGGACACTGCGATCAGACCACTCACAGTATCCCCAATGCACAGAATATGCATTCTTTATTTTTTTACTTTGCCATTGCAAGATGAATGTCCGCCATCTTGGAATGACAATTTATGAATACAAATAAAGTAGGATGGCCACTGCCAGTGCTTAATTTGTAAATAAAAAGGTGCCGGTGCCCAAAGCTCTCCTCTCAAACACGCAGCTGCTGCAGTTCAATGTGTGAGCACCGAATACTGAGGCAGCGTAATCCTGAAGCCAACTCGGGCCTCTTTAATCCATTTAAAACACTTCTTGCCCCTTTAGCTCACCCTAGCAGCTTTCTGCTTTTTTCCTTTGCGACGCTTTTTCGTTTTTTCTTCCCCCCCTCTTTCCCATGTGTGTCTTTTGCTCGCAGCAAATGTTTGAGGCAGAAGACTAAGCCCCGGTCCTCAAAAATAAGTGCCGGTGGTCCTCAAAAATAAGTGCCGGCGCTCAGCACCGGAAACAACAGGCACAAGTTAAGCACTGGCCACCGCTTATGTAAGCACATGCTTGGCAGCCATTTCTGAATGATTTCCCTTTTGTTTAAAAATAGGTTTGAAAGATGAATTGCTATCTTTCATTCGACCATGACAAAGCTGTAGTGTGTGCTGTTTTCCGCTATATTCATAGAACTTTTGAACAGTGGCAGGCCAAAAGGCTGAGAAAATTGGCAAAGACGATGTTTTTTGGCTGTTAACTTAATATGTTTCATGTATTGTTTGAGGTCTTTTTCATGTGGTTTTAAAAGTTTTAATCTTCTTTGCCCAATATGCATCACATTATGCATTATTCCAAGTGTAAATTTCTTCTACAAAACATAGGTCATCTTGAAGTAGGGTGCAGTCATTGCACAAAGGAGGTTCAAGCCACATCAAATTTGCATAGAGCAGGACTCAACATTTGCTCAGCACTGCATGCAGTGCTTCCACGTAGCCTGCACACAGGGGCAGGTGGAGCAATCCTGTAGTAAAGTGTTATGCAGCAGAGATGTGTTTTATCCCCCTTTGGCATCAGTGGCACCCTACAACCCTTCTGTCCCTTTGGGTGGATATCGGAGTACAGTGAGTGGTTGTCTGATAAAATAGGGAGCAGGTGGACAGAATGGGAGCAAAACTCATATTCTTTCTAGCACTTGTTGAAACTATTTGTGGGACTTTGTACTTGAACTGGAGGGAGTACAAGATTCCAGTACACGTCACTAGCCCATCTTTCACATGACCACTATTTATGGCAAAATTAATATTACTTTACTATCACTGGAAGTGAAAGTGAGTATACATTGGTTAGTAATACTGAGCCCAGTGCTAGGCAGCAATACTACTGCCCTAGATATATTATACATTATAATCCAGAAGCACTAACACATTGTCCCATAAACACAGAACACAAATATTGCCAAACAATATTGAGGACACAAGTATTGCCTTTATATACTTTGAATGTAAAGTAAAAAATATTGACAATAGAAATAAGATCACAATATCGTCAAACAATTAGCAAGTATATCAAATTTTAATTATTATCAAATTATATTTTAAAACATATTAATTTTAAAAAATGATTCAATTTTAAGGTCAAATATACTTATACAATATATAAAAATGTACAACACACAAGCATAAAAAAATTAACTGTACATAATTGCAAACCAATAATAAAATTCATGTTGAAAAAATATTATTTAAACATAATAAACAAATATTAATCTTTACTGATAACAGTATTACCCCCTTTGCTTCCAGGCTTTTTCCCCTCAGGTGCTGAGCCTTTTTTGGTATTAGGGGTAGTTTGTGCTTAGGCCATCATAACTTTTTGTCCACATAAGCTACCCGTGCCAAATTTGCATCCTTTTTTTAAACAACATTGTAGGGATTCTAGAGATACCCAGAGTTTGTGGGTTCCCCTGGAGGAGACCAAGAAATTAGACAAAATACAGCTAAAATGTTGTTTTAAAAACAAAGAAAAATGAAAAAAGGGCTTAAGAAGAAAGCATGTGGTGTTTCCCCTGAATATGGCATCAACAAAGGGTTTACAGTGCCAAAATCACCATCTTCCCAGCTCTCAGGAACAGGCAGACTTGAATCAGAAAACCAATAATTTCAACACAATTTTGGCATTTTACTAGGACATACCCCATTTTATTACTATTTTGTGTGCTTTCAGCCTCCTTCCAGTTAGTGATGGAAATGGGTGTGAATCCACTGCTATATCCCGGACAGCTAAACATTTCTGGAAAGTAGACAAAATTTAGAATTTAGAATTTATGTCAGTATAGATGTGACAATGCTGGGTGGTAGGCATTCTGTGGATTCCTGCAGATTTCAGAAGGTTTCATCACAAAAATGTGTGATTCCAAGCAAAGTTGGAGGTTTGCAGGTCATTGTGGGTACGAAAATGGTGCGGGTGCATGTAAAGCACACCACCCTGGACTCACCCAGATGTTTAGTTTTCAGATGTGTCTAGGTCTCATAGATTTTTCTAGATGGCAGCGTCCCAAAGTCCAAAAAGTGCAGCCCTCACTATTCCAAGTGGGCCGATTTTGAGAGTTCGCAAAGCTCTCATGGCCCAAATGTAAAACCAAAACCAAAAATAATCAAATGTCCTCTTGCTTGATGTTCGAATAAGATCTTTTAGTGTGCGAGGGGAAAGCTGAAAGACTATTGCCCCATTCAGTTGGGGTGGAGGCATAACCATCCCCATACTGTTTGGTAGCCACCACCCAACTAGTTTTTTTTTTAATTCACTGGCATCTAGTATGCTTTCTGCCCCCCCCGAGTGGATCTGGGGTAATTGCCCCTGCTGCTCATCGGTGGGCAGAACAACTTTGTCCCCATTTATTTGGGGTGGGGGTACATTCATATCACCAACCTCTTTTTTTGAAAAAAAAGAAAATGATTAATCCCTGGTGTCTATTGGGCTTTCTGCCCCCCTTGGAGGCAGATGAGCTGTGCAAAAATAGGCAGAAATGGCCAACAGTAATGTGCCCCTATGGGGAGTGACCCTTGCCCAAGTGGCTGCCCCCCCAAACAAAACACACACACACACCAATCCCTGGTGCCTACGTGGTTTATGCCCCCCTTGGGAGCAGATGGGCCTAATAGAAATAGGCCAAGGGGGGCAGAAATGGGCTAAAATAAATTTGCCCCCCCAAGGGAGCAACCCTTGCCTAAGGGTCCGCTCCACCCACCCATAGAAAACAAAAACAAATATATCCCTGGTGTCTAGTGTTTTCTGCCCCCCTTGGGGCAGATCGGCCTAAATAAAATAAACATAATTGCCCCCTTGGGGAGCGACCCTTGCCCAAGGGGACGCTCCTCTTATTGATAAACAAACAAACAAAAAAAACTCCCTGGTGTCTAGTGGGCATTTCTATGCTATGCTATGCGATCGTCCTGCAGAAACACTCAGAGAGACATGAAGGGAAAGGAAAAGCCTTTCCTTTCCTTTCATGCCTCTCCGATCTCTCCAACCCCGATTGGAAGATAAATGTAACCATTTCTCTTCCAATCACGCTGGAAGCTGAGCTCCAAGCACTATTGGGACAGCCTGATGTCAGCGCGCAATCGTGAGCTGATATCATCAGAGATCACTGGTGGGGGCCAGGGGGGTCGGGGTGGAAGAGGAAGCAATTCCCCTTCCATCCTTGCCAAGGGGAGGAGGGTGAGAGGCCCACGGGGGGAGCACTAGGGCTCCCCTTGTGGGCCCTGTGTAGGACGAGCTTGTCTCATCCTCAGCACACGAGCGCCGTGGACGAGGACAAGATCAACTTGTCCGCGGCACCCAAGGGTTTAAAATAAATTAAAAATGAAAACAATAACACTAGAAAAATAAATGAGGAAAAAACAATTATTCCAAAAAAATAAAGCAATAATTTATATTAAGCTAATTTTTAGATTTAAAACAAAAAACAACTTAAAGAAACATCAAATTAAAGAAACAGACTGGGTGGGGATACAGTTCACTACTCCCCCTCCAACCTCCATAACAGGGGAGAAACTGTTGGACTTTGGAGGGGGTCAGATTTACTATTCTCACTTTAATCATCAGAGGGTTTGAACTTTGGAGGATTTAGATTTACAGTGCACACGCCAAGGTAAGCAACAGTTGGGAAAGTGTTGAACTCTGGAAGGGTCAAATGTACTATTCCAACTCCATGGTAAGCATCAGTAGGGCAAGAACTGGGCTTTGGAACACTCAGGTGTACTATACCCACTCCAACCTGAGTAACAGATGTGTGTGCTTGCCCAATGTCTTGCACTGTGTGCAGCATGGACTTTGCTGGAAAATGCTCTAACCAGGCTTGGAAAGCACCTATAGCTGCTGGCAATCATATAGAAATCCGTGAAGACAGAACAGTAAGTAGGACGAAAAAAGTAAAGGTCTCCTAAACAGGGCGTGGCTTAAACATGTAAACTCAATTTCTGTGATTCTCATAGTGTGCCACCCAACCAGAATTTAGTTTCTCTCTGAGCTTTCTGACATTGCATCCAAATATATAACACAACAACTGGTGTAAAAACTGGCTTTGTCAATGGTAGTTAGTCATTTAAGATAAGTGAGTAACAACAATGGTTTTGTTGTAAATAATTAATATTGAACATGTTTTAATTCCAAAATTGTGAAACTGTAAATTTAAATATTATTGAGGCCTGTGGAAAGAGTATGGGTCTTTACTTATGTGCACTTTGTGTTTGATTTGTATGTCTTTTTTTCTCTCCACATCTCATCATCTTTCTTCTTCAGCACCCTCTTTTCAGTCTCTCCGGAATGCACTTCCTCACATCTGCTTCACTTCACCACCCCAAACGTACATTGCATGCACTCACATGTAAGGACTTTTTTTCTTGTAATTTCTCCTTGTGAAGATTTTGACAACTGTCTGCCCCTTCACACACATTTACACAGACTTTCAAATTCAAATGGAAAACTTGACCATTTCTCTGTGTGCTCTGCAGAGAGGCCAACTGACTGACAGGCACTGTGTGAAACCCACTGCCTTCAGCCTAAGCTCCAAAGCTCTCAATGGCGGCCTGTCATAAGCACCTGATGCGACTCACTTCAAAATATGCACTTTACAAGAGCAATAAGGTGCACAGAAAACACAGACAAATCAACATGATGAAAATAGCTAACACTCTTATGGAATGCAAGATTACGTTTTACACACGAAATAGAAACAGAAACTATTGGCATGCATTACCTTAACATTGTTAAGGTTAATAGTAATTGTTTGGAAACCAATCCGTGTTTTGGCCCTAATGTTAAGGGCATATACAGAATATAGGGCTCAACAGTGATCTATTTCAATGTCTGTTTTAATGCCATATGACAGAACCAGATCCCCAGAAATACACAACTACAAACATCTAGCATGCTACAGCATTTAACTGTCTTTAAAATCAAAGCATTCTAGAACCATTGCAGGAATCAATCTAAATAGGTCAGGACCTCAATAAGCACCAAGTATGCTAGCCATATTCTCGGCATGCATATGTATATCACTTAACGATTTTTGACATTTTTCTTCCATTACACAAATCTGGACCCTATGCACATATTTCTTCCTTTGCGTTTGACTCACTCATAAGTTGAGAGCCTGGGAGCAAAAGCCCTGAAAGACTTTTGGTTCAATGTCGGTGGGGAACAAATATAGCAGCTCAACTTCTAGGGCGGCCAGTGACCTACAGCCACGGCCTTGGGTGTCACAGTGTGGGAGGTCAGTGTGACTAGGTGTCTCAGCACAATATACCTAATACAAGTTAAGCACCAACGCTTACAACTTACACAAGTAATAGTGCCCAAACATGGGTCCAGTGCTCACTGTGTCACAGGAACCTATCTGTAACATGCTAATGAGCCCCTAACTAGGACAAAACCAGTCCTGGTTTGCGTGTGTTCCAGTTCAGGGAGAACCTGGCTTGGCAGTTCGGGTTGGGTTGTTCCCACGAGGCCCAGAGTCACAATTGATTTGCATATGGCTCGGTTCAAGCTGAGGTGGCATGGGGAGCAGAAGAACACTGGGTTGGAAAGCTACACTGAGCTATTGCCATTGGTTAGACTTATTGCAAGCATCCTCTCATCACCTTTTGTGTGTTTTATTCTATGTTTTCTGTTGTGATATTTTTAGCATCACAATATTTTGGATGCAATATTTGAGTCTTGTGATATTTTTGATGCAACACTTTTGTCGGAATAAAGACTGTGAATTGTGAAGGAACGTCAAAAAACGAATGCTAAATTATTACAGCCTTTCAGTGAAATATGTGTGTTGTTGTACTCTTGAAGATTAATACTCCAATTCTGGAAGTTGCAGGCAGTGGATGTGGTAATTTGTCACCCTAAATTACTCACATTACAGGGATTAGTCATTTATGTTAAGGTAATTTTTGGGATTTGAAATTACTGTGGGATTACAATTTGTCCTTAGTGGGTGTGGAAGAACATTGGAAATCTGTGTACTTGCACTAATTCCTACACATGGATATTGAATTCTAGGGCGTTTTTGTAGTGACCGGTGACCAAAACTTTGACTTTGCAAATTTGTCCCCGGAAACACCCTGGATAAATTCATATGCAGTTTTACACCTTCTCTAAGAATGTCTGATGTGTCCGGTAACAGGAGCTACTGGGTGAGTCAGGAATTCATAGGCATTTGTCAAGAGTCTAATTAGAAATGTTTAAAATTAAGAGCAGGATGAAAAGTAACTGTTAAGCATGCTGCTTTAAAATGGAGTTTAAGGGTCCAATTACGAGTCTGTCGGTCCAAAAACCACCAGACTTGCAGGGGAGGTCGGGTCGCCGTGGTTGTGACGGATCGACCACCATATTACAAGATTGGTGGTCAGTGCCGCCAAAAGACCGCCGTATCCCCCAAGATCTCCGATCCTGATGGGATGAAGGAGGTTGTAGTTGTAATCAGCCATGCCCGTGCTGACTTCATCTCCACCATGCTGATTACAACCATGTTCTCCATCAGCCTTTTCATGGCTGTTCAACTGCAATGAAAAGGCTGGCAGAGAACAGGGGGGCCTCTGCACTGCCCATGACATTGTCGTGGGCCGTGCAGGGCCCCCTACCCACACCGTCGGAATGCACACTGTCTGCTTGGCTGACAGTGTGCATTCCGAGGGTGCAGGGGGGAGCCCTTGTGCGGCGGCATTGGACTCGGCTCCATGTGGAGACGAGTCTAATGACACCGCACATTTTCCACTGGGCTGCTGTCAGCCCAGTGGAAAAGTCCTAATGGGGCCTGTGGGGGGACCGCCAGTTCCATGGTGGTCTCCTCACACAGGTCTGACAGTGAGGTTTTCTGACAGCCAAACTCGTAATCAACCTGTAACCATTTTATCTAAAGAGAACTACAACACTTACCTGGACAGCCCAATTCTAGTATATATATTCTAGTATATATATATATAGAGAGCTACGCCACCCAGCTTACAGATTTCTGACTTTCTATGGTCAAATCACACATTGCCGCAATGGCACAAACAGACACAGAGGTGGCATAGCCATCATACACAAGGACACAATCACCTGCAACCATACCAATCATGGAACACATGAACTTCCAGCTCCGCACTGACAACACCACCACCATCAAAGGCATCCTCGCCTACAGACCGCCAGGACCATGCACTGGACAAAGCAACGCCATCTGAGATTTCATCACCCCGCTTGGCATTGAATGTGAACACTATGTTTTCCTGGGAGACCTCAACTTTCACTTAGATGAACCCAACAACACCAACTCCACCAACCTCCTGGAGAGACAGCTAGTCACAAAGCAGGACATATGCTGAACCCCATCTTCACATCTAGCAACAGAATTCGATACAGCCACACCTTGGAACTCACCTGGTCAGACCACTCCACATCAAAACGCAAGTGCAAACAGATGAAGAGAAGATGGCGCACCAGTTAGACCCACACCGAAAGATCCACCTTCAAATCAGTCCTCATCAAATACCATTGTCAGATCAAAGCAGCAAAGAGAGAGGTCCTGACACATCACACTGGCACCAGTGCCAACCAAACCAAGGAACTCTTCACAATGGTCAGAGAGTTCACCTGCCCAACAGCCACGGAAAACACGATAACCCCTCGCAAGAACTCTGCGACGCCCTCACCGACCACTTCCATAACAAGATAGAAACCATCTACAAGAACTTCGATGCCCAACTCTCCAACCACTGTAGTCTGCAACCGACAACCACTGCCGACTTCCCACTCAGCACATGGGGACAGCTCAACGCACAAGGCAAAGCCACCCTTATAAACTCTATCCACTCGGGAGCACCTACTGACCCCTGCCCACACTGACTTTTCAACCTAGCAAAAGACAAGCTCAGCCCCAAACTCACTGCCATCATTAGTGCCTCGCTAACCACTGCCAATTTCCCCGATGCCTGGAAAAACGCAGAGGTTAGACCCCTCCTCAAGAAACCCTCAAAAGACCCCAGTGGACTCCAGAATTACGTATCAACTCTGCTCCTATTTCCCGTCATGGTACTGGAAAAGGCCATCAACCTACAGCTCATCGCTCACCTTGAAAAGAAACAACTTACTAGACCCCTGCCAATCAGAATTCAGAACCAATCACAATGCAGAGACAGCTCTGATCACCGCAACCAATGATGTCCGTACCCTATTTGACAGAGGAGAATCAGCCACCTTGATCCTGCTCGACCTCTCCGCCGCCTTCGACACAGTCTCATCAATCTCCTACGCCAGATTGAAATAACAGATGACCCGGTCTGGGGGAGGGCATCCTTTCTCAGAGATGTACCCTGGAAGTCCTGCTCTCACCCTTCAAATCTCAAGCCAAGCACATCATATGCTGTGACCCCTAAGGCTTATCCATCAGCCCCACACTGTTCAACATCTATATGATTCTTCTTGCAGACATAGTCATAGCACGCAACATCAACATCATCTCCTGCAGCGAGGACACCCAGCTAGTCCTATCGCTCTCCGCCGACCCCTATACAATGATGGTTACCTTCCACAACTGCATGAATAACGTCTCAGCATGGATGAGGGACAACTGCCGAAAGTTCAACACCCGCAAGACGGAAGTACTCATCTTCGGCAACACACAGCTCCCTGTAACAACTCCTGGTGGCCGTCAGAACTCGGACCAATGCCCGCACCAAAAGACCACGCCCACAACCTTGGCATCATCCTAGACAGAAAGCTCTCCATGAAATGACAGATCAACGCCGTGTCCTCAGCCTGCTTCCGCACTCTCTGCAAAATCTTCAAGTGGCTCCCCATCGCCACCAGAAAGACAGAGATGCTTTCCCTCATCACCAGCCGACAGGACTATGGCAATGCACTGTACTCAGGCACCGCCACCAAACTCGTGCAAAGACTCCACTCAATCCAGAATGCAGCTACGATGCTGATCCTCAAACTACCCAAGAGAGCCCACATCTCCCAGCACTTGAAAGACCTCCACTGGCTCCAGAAGAGATGCCAATTCAAGCTACAAAGCCCTCCACGCCAGGGACCCGCATATCTGAACCATCTGCTACACTTCCAGCACCCCTCTATGAACCCTCACCCAGCACACCTTGCCCTTGCACAGATACCCCATGCATGCCACTGCCACACAGGAGGACTCTCCATCCACCATCTCACCGCCAAAACCTGAAACACCCTTCACCTCCACACCTCACCCTCGCTGACCGACTTCAGAAAGGGATTAAAGACCTGGCTCTTCAAATGAGACGCAGCAAAGCACCTGGATGCCCTCGCGGGTGATAAGCCGCACTATATAAATACAACTTGATTGATTGATTGACTGCCCTGTTTCTCCTTCCCAATTTCTTTAAGTCTGTTCATGTTTTACCCTTACTACCCTGGCTGGAGAAGGTCACTTTGGACTCTGTTTACTTTTCAGACTATTTCGAGGCTAGTCAATGTGCAACACTTCAACTCCAAAAAGTCTCTGTAAATATAAATTCATTCAGTACTGTCAGTCTTTATGTCCATGGTCTAATGGGAATTCAACCATTTTTCAGATGATGGATGCTGACTTATGAGTACTGCATGATGGCAGTGCCTCTCTTCCTGCATTCCTGGATCTCTCAGTAGTGTTTTATACTTTTGATCATGAGATAGCTGCACATTTTTCCCTGTGAGCAAGAAATGGAACGCTTCTGGGTTGGTTCTCATCCTTCTCAGGTGGTGACCACCACATAGTCGACTATCACAGCCCCATTTGCAGGCCTGAAATATCATATTTGCGCCCAGAATTTTCAACATTTCTACAGAACTGTTGGTTGATCTAGTTATTGGCTCTAACATATTTAAACCGGATTGCTGATGACACCCAACTCAATCACTGAAAATCATCATGTGGGGGGATTACCTTACTAATCATGAGGACTAAGGCTCAATTACGACTTTGGTGGTCTGACCACTGGACCGCCAATATGACAGTGGGGAGACTGCTGCAAAGTCGGCGACCTCCCCGCCGCTGTATTACGAGCGGCATTGGCTTCGGCTCTCTGGGAGATCCAAGGCCAATGCACTGTGTGCGCCGGCAGCACACTTGGAATTCACACTGTCTGCCATGTCAGACAGTGCTCATTCCTTGTGTGCTGACAGGGGGGCCCCTGCTTTGCCCATACCCCCGTGGCCCATCTGTGCCTTTCTGCCAGCCTTTTCATAGTAGGGACCCCGCCATGAAAAGGCTGGCAGAAAGGCAAGTCGTAATCAACCCGGCAGTGCCGGAATCGTCACCTCTGTGGTTGACCACAACTTGAACAGTCATCAACCCATTGGGATCGCCGATCCTGGCGGTGGAGGCAGTGTGCTGGTGGTCCCACCGCCAGCATCGTAATGTGATGGTTGGACCGCCAAATAAGGTCCTAAGGGGGTTATTATAACTTTGGAGGAGGTGTTAATCCGTCCCGAAAGTGACGGTAAAGTGACGGATATACCACGAGCCGTATTACGAGTCCATTATATCCTATGGAACTAGTAATACGGCTTGTGGTATATCCGTCACATTTGGGACGGATTAACACCTCCTCCAAAGTTGTAATAGCCCCCTAAGTCTTTTACCTTCTTCAGTCATAACTTCACTAAAACAGAGGTTATTTCACTCTGTTCTACTCTCTTCTTCCACCTGTGTACCTCTGTAGTTTTATGGTTCACCTCCAAATATACTCTTGGCTTTACCACAACTAATTCCTCTTTAGCTACACTTCTGGGTTTAACTCTCGATTCCTCCCTGAATTACAGAGTGCATACAGGTGAACTGGCCACTGCATGCCCTGGTTGCACCTAATTTCACCAGAAAATCTATGCTACCTACATCTGACATCATTTCTGCTGTCCAAGCTCTTACTTTATCATGACGAGATGGATGTGTTTTCTCAGGACCTCGTCATTATATGCATTTTTTATTTATTAAAAAATAGTCTTATATTAATATTTTCTTTTTTAATTCTTACATTTAATATTTTTGGGGGATGCTAGACTTTGTAGGGGTTTTGAGTGTGGAGTATTTTAAGAAATGTTTTTTTAAGTTGATTATATTTGTATATATTTTTTATTTAAAGTTTAAAATCTATGTTTTTTTATTTTCATAATGTCGGATTTTATAGGGTTTTGAGGTGGGTAGTATTTTACTTTTATATACTTAATTAGTAAGTACATTTTTTTGTTTCATATATTTATGGGGGGGATTTGTAGTTTTGCGCTCAAATTACCTGAACAGTCCACTTGGGAACTAATCTCTCTGAAATGTTAGTTGACCACCCACATTAAAGGAACTGCTGCTCACATTCAATACACTGCAGTTTGCATTTCGATTTGTAGTTTCAGGCTCAAAAATGGTCCACTGGGATCAAATATCTACTTGAAATGCTGCTTGAATTCGCAAATTACCCAGTACGCAGTACATCTCATGTTAAAATTCCTTCCCCAAATTACACAATGTGGCCTAATTGTGCAATCTCAATTACTGGCATACATCTATTTTAGCAAAATCGCCAAATTTGCCAAATATGCCAGAGTGATTGAAATTTCACCCAGGCCTACTATTTATGTATTTATTTTTATTAAACAGATTTCAAATTATATTATTGTATTCTGTTTTAATACAATGACGAATATTCTGTTGTGTAAGAAATGTGTTTTAAATATTTTAAAAGTGTGTTATTCTGTTTTAAGTAATTTTCATTAATTATTTTGTTAATACATTTTGATACTGAATTTTGTAAGTTCATCTACATTTATGTCAGGTATGATTACATTTATTAAACTAATTTATATTTTATAGGTTTATAACAGTTTATTTTGCTATATGTCTTACTTTAATAACTAAGAGATTTCCAAGATGTAATTGTTTTTTATTCTATATTTATTTATATTTTACTGCCCTGACAAATATTTTCTACAATGGTTTTCATTTAGTGTTGTGAATACTTAATTTGCCCCCCACCCTCACATTCAGTGCTTTCCCTAGTGTTGCTTAATTTGGAACAGGCCTACATTATCTCAGAATCCAGTGCTTTAATTTGGACTTTGAAAACTAAATCAGACACTTCTACCCCACCACCCCAGAGACCAATGCTTTTCTCTATGTTGCTTAGTTTTCAGTGTGGATACCAAATCGGGCCCAACATTTTTCCCTAATGTTTCTTAGGGCATGATGTAGATATTGGCGGATGGGGTTACTCCATCACAAACATGACAGATATCCTGTCATCCCTTGGCATGGGCAGTGCAGGGGCTTCCCTGTGGCCCACTGCACTTGTTCTACACTAGACTTTTCATGGCAGTCAGACCTCCATGAAAAGGCTAGCAGAGAACAAGGTTGTAATCAGCAGGTGGCTCTGAGTTCTGCGTCGCCCTGGCTGATTACAACTAGTACTGCTGTCAGCCCATCAGGATCACTGATCCTGGCGGGGGCGGCCGTAGGTTGGCAGGTCAGACTGCCAACCTCTTAATGTGGCGGTTGGACACCCACATCAGCAGCAGTCTGAATGCCATCACAAGTCAGGCGGTCTTCGGACTGCCAGCCTCATAATAATGCCCTTAGTTTGGAGTGGAAATAGTAATTCTGACCCCCCCAAGAGATTGAGTCTTTCCCCAATAATGCTTAGTTTGAAATGGGAATAGTAAAACAGACCCCTTAAAGTCCAACACTTTCCCCAGTGTTGTTTAGTTTGCTGTGGGAAAGTAATCTACCACCCCCCAAAGTCGAACACTTTGCACTATGTTGCTTAGTTTGAAGTGAGAATAAGAAATCTGGCACCCCGAAATCCAATGCTTTCCCCGATGCTTAGTTTGAAATGGGAATAGTGCATCTGATCCTGCCCCAAACTCCAACACTTTCCACATGATTGTTTAGACTGGATTGGGATTGGCACATTTGACCCAACTTTATTTTTATTTTCAGGTAAATAGATGTTTACAAAACTATTTTACTTTTCAATTGATCTAGGTTTTGTAAATATGTTAAATAGACTGTATTTTATACTATTGTTTTCTCTAAAATATATCATTAAAAATATTACAACTTTTTAAAATGTAAAATTATTTTGAATTAAATACACAATATTTTTAAATCATACAATAAATAGTGTTATACTACATTTGGTGATTCGATATTTTTTATATATTTTATGCAGGATTTTATTTTGAAATCAATATTTTTGCCTTTTCAAGTAATAATATAGGGTTAACAATAATTTCGTAGTTAATATTGTTCCTAGGACTACAAACCCTTAAATACTAGTCTTTACTCTCCAGCCCATCTGAGTTCTGGCCCCTATAAGTTTGATCACATCACTGCTATTGTCTTCTAACGTCACCTACATGACCGACAAGTCACTTGGCTTCCAACAGATGTACTGTCTGAAGAGCAAATTCATTGACTATGGCATGTTCAGAGAGAGTTCCCCAAATTTCCTTTTGCCACACCCCGTCGCCAGGCTTTCACTGCCCTCCTCCACTCTTGCTGTCTCACAATGTCCTGAAATTCAATTCTTTTTGATAGGTGTATGCACAACACTGCGGATTCTTTCCTTTTCCAGCCTAGTGTCCTGTAATTCTGCGTGGTATAATTTATTAGACGTTTTACTTTTCTTTCCTTTTCCTGTTCTAGCACTCCTCCTCCTAGGTTTGGTTCTTAATATTTATAGTGTTCTTTATCATCTTGTAGGTTCTCTTTTCATTACTTTGCCATACTTTTTTAAAACAATTGAGCACACATAGCACAACTGTATGATATCAAATTTGTTTCTAAATTTCACAAAAGTTCAAATTATCAACACTTTTACTTGTGGGACCTTTTCTTGCATATGTGAAATATGCATTTTGGTGAAGTAATGCAAAATGTTCATATTAGAAAATAGTATGGCCCAGGCTTTTCTAAGAAGCAACCCACACAATGATCAATGAATTAGCATATTTTGCTCATTAATGCTGATCATTATATAATACATTTACATTTACAGGGTATTCCCAAAATACTTTCAAATAAATTTCCCTTGCCTCCTGGAAGACAACAAATGTTGTACAGAAATTTGTCTTCACCTTAATATCTATCTGACCCACACAGCTGGCAGTGATAAATTGCTTCTTAGAAAATTCCTAGAATACTGTACTGTGTTTGCAATGCTTTAGCAAAGGGCCATTTTCCGCTTTCACTAAGGATGCAGTTTCCATTGTAATCAGGGATAACTCGGACTTTAGATTTCATTGATATGAAAAATAGCTCCTGAGCTCTAATTTCAGATGTGCACTTTTAAAACAATAGAAGACTTTTTGAAGCCAAGGGGAAGCTTGGTGTAAAAAGGCATGTGCAATGTTTGGAAGCTAACTGTTCTTATATGCAGCATATCTATATTATTACTGAAAAACATAAAAAAAATTGTGGGTGAAAGTTGGCGCTTAAAAGGGTTCGGGGGAGGGGGGTTAAACTACACATTGAAACATTTATATTTTGGTTCAGTTCCCAAGAAGACATAGCTAGGCATGGAACTTGGCAGCCAATGGAGGTTTAATCAAAGGGTGTGTTAAGTTCCTATTATACCAACACAATCATGAGGACTTCCTGATTGTTGGCATATCCATAGTTCGCAGTTTCCCTCTGTCTCTCATGCAATACTCTGTCATGAGTGTATTAGCTGGATCTGGTATTTCGTGATCATTTCTATCTGAGTGCATGATTTACTTAGTGTTTTGCTTAGTGTTTCCTTGCAAATGATTCACAATCGACTACACTGCTTATAAAAATACTGAGTGATTACAACCTGCACCGCCGTCAGCCCATCGGGATCTGAGATCCTGGCGGGGAAGGCAATAAGTTGGCGGGTCTGCCCTCCAACATTGTAATTTGGCGGTCAGACTGCCACAACCGCGGCAGTCCAACGACCTCCGAGAGTCTGGTGGTCTTTTAGCCACCAGACTCATAATAAGGCCCTAAGTTTGAAATTAGAAAATCGTATCTTGTTATACCCCCAGTTAAATATGACTAGCTCTGCCATGGCCTTCTTTATATTGGGAGAGCGAGAGTTCAGGCAATTGTGGTCTAGATAAGGTCATAATTATTCCAGAAAAATATTATCTTCCTGTATTGCTTGTTTCAGGCTATGGTTTGTGTTTTTTAATGTTGCCATTTTCTTGTTGAAACTCTGGGATGATTATTGAATTGGGCTGTCCTTTGGCACCCACAGCTTAGCCAAACTTTTGGTTTTGCTCTTCCTAGGAATGTCCCACCCATATGGCCATATCTCCTTACACGTTCACATGCATGTGAATTGTCCTAAGACCATAAACAGGGGTTATCTGTGTGGATAGCTTTTAAGCAACTTCCATGGAGCAAATATTCACTAACATTCAACTGCAACTGCTCCCCTTGAACCTTTCACATTGGGACGTTCAGGGAAGGAAGAACTTATCGTTATAGCTGGTGCTTGTCCACTGAAGCCCCTTATCATGCTTTCATTGCAGATTCTTTTACAGTCTTCCAGGCTGAGTTCACCATAGAATATGGACCTCTGCACTGAAATGTACCTCACACCAGCTTGGTTGGGTGTTTACCTGCTAGCATCTGACTTGAAACTTCCAAGGCTAGGTGAGAGTTGATAATTTAACTTTTTCATTACTCAGGGTTATGGTACCTCATTTGTTGCTGGCAAAAAAAAAAAAAATCAGGAGAAAAGACGGGACTCAAATTCTGTGATAGTACCACAGACGATATAGAAAGCATTTGGAAGTAATGTAAGAGTAGATACCAGTGTATTTCACCATTTTATTCACAGAGCATAGGTTTTGTCACAGTTTTCAAACTTAGGATTTCCTGATAATAGTAATTTTCGAATCTAGAATTTGGAAACTGCAAGAATTTGAGTTTACTGAAAATCTTAGAATCTCCATTGTTTGGACTGCTGTGCATAAAAATGTTGATATATAATAAATTCCAAACTCCTCTGAAGGAGAATTCTGATCCAAAGTAGACATATAAGAACCTGTCTGCTTAGTGGTAGCTAGTTATAGTTTTGACACTATTTAGGCCCTCTTGAATGCTGATATTATTTTCATTGATAAATATTACAATTTATTTTACATCTTATTTCCTGCAATGAGCTGGAGCGTGGTAATACATTTAGCACCAGCTTTAATTTTATGATCTGTGGCAACCCAACAGCGTGGTCTTGGTTCATGAACCATGTAGTGAGTATATTCTGCTTGATTCCAAATTATGAGACCAAGTAGCCATATTGTGATCCAATTCAACGATGAGCGCAGACGATGAAAGGGTCAATGAGTTTATTTTTCCTGATACTACACTTTCTGGATTACCTCTCTGACTTAGGGGCTGATTACGTGTTCGGCTGATGGGAAGACCTGTCCGCCAAACTTCTGACGTGAAGGTTGCCGCCTTACTGACGAACTCCCCACCGGACCTATTAAGAGTTTCCCGCTGGGCTGACAGGCGGAAACCGCCAGCCCAGCTGGAAAGTGGTGGCAGCTTTGTCACCAGCTCGTAATCACTGGGTGGACCATGAAAAGGCTGATGGAGAACCAGGTTGTAATCAGCAGGGCGGCGCGGACTTCAGCGCCAGCCTTGCTGATTCCGACCCTTGCCACCGTCATCCCATTGGGATCACCGCTCCCGGCGGAAACAGCAGTACCCTGACAGTCTGACCACCAGGGTCGTAATGTGGCGGTCAGACCACCACAGCAGCGGCGATCCTGACCTCCGCCGCGAGTCTGTCGTTCTAGTGACTGCCAGACTCGTAATGAGGCCCTAAGTGCTTTTGGTTCAGCCAGGGCACCTCTGAAACACAGAGTGGTTTCATCTCTGAATTTCTGAGCTGTGTCTAGTCTACAGCTCCTGCATTAACTCACCGATTTTCCATGTTGATGGGGCTTTTCCGGTAAAACAAATCCATGGACCATTTCTGGGTCTCACTTCGCAATGAACCAGATCATAATATGGCCCCAGGTTGTTGTAGTCGAAAAAGTGACAGACAGCAATTTTTATTTATCTGCTTCATTTGCATTTTTACTCTTTAAGGCATCAATATTTCAAGTGATTTACGCAGAATCAGGCACATTTTTTGTCAAGTGTCAAAATTAGGATTACAATCCAAGTCTGCAGGTTCCAAGGTCGAGAGTGTAAACACTAGATAACATTGCTTCCGAGAGATGATGTCATGACTATGCTTTGATTGACAGCTTCTTAAGGGCTCTCGGGTGGCAATTACAGGTCGAGTGCCTAATGCAGGATTGCTAAGCAGTTTCGGCTTAATACCTCAGCTTGACTTCCGTGCTAATTCTTCTTTGTTAAAGAGCTTGTGACTTTAAACAACTTGTGATTCACACCCCTTTGGCAATGACTGTGCGGGCCGCTGTCATCGCAATTCATATTTTCATAATCTACTGAAGAGGCAGCCTCTCTTAAGGCAGCCAAAAAACACTCTTCTCATCATCTTTAGAAAGTTAAATTTATTATTGTATGGCAGTGGCAATGAAAAGCAACACTTGAAAAAATTATAGGTATTTTAAGGTTTCCACACAGTTTGGGGGTGAATTAGCAAATATGAAATTGCATCCACAAAGAGTCTACACTTTATAGAGGTGTGATTTTGCGTCGAGGGTTTTCAGATTAACTCAATTCACAAAGCCCGCAGGCATTCACTGGAGAAGACGGCCAGGCCCCTGGCGTCAACCAGCAGAGCAAGTGGTCTATCAGAGAAGGGGATGACCCAAGAAATGGGAAAAAGTATGTGGCAATTGGTGGCCCTACCATGGGAATGAATGAGGATGGGTGAGAGGGTGGGGGACGCAAGGGATGTAGCTGTCCCACACCTGCTTGACCAACTAATGTTGCTGCTAAATCAAAAGATGTTTCATGTTAACTTTGCCAATTAAACCTTTGGTGAAAGCTCTTTCTGCATGTCTGGGGGGAAATGTACCAAGCGCTGTCAATTGTGTACTCTGAGAAATAATTGTTTTATGCTTACTAATGAAAAATATTTTAAAATAAAACACTACGGGGAGCCGTATTATACATTGTGCCCCCAGGGCACCATGGTATTACAGAAGGGGGCCACAGACACTTGGGCATCCCCTTCTGTGAAACTGTCATGAGCGGGTGTTTCCTCATTTCTCATTTGCATGGGGATGGAGCGCCATGCAAATGAGGGAATCACTTTGCCTCTGCACCCGCGCCATATTTTGGACATTGCGCGAAAGTAAACATGCCTCAGGAAGCACACTAAAAGTGCACCGAGGACAGGTGGCACGCTTTCAGTGCGCCTCCTAATGACAGCCGTCTGGAGGGGAGAAAGAGGGTCCCTTGGTCCGCATCCCCTAGGAACACCCAATGCAGGCGGGTGCAGTCACTCACTGCACCTATTTGCAAGGGGATCTCTCTCCCCTTTTGGAAGTGCAGGCAGCGTGCAGCGTGCAGCCTGCACTGCAGTGCTTAATTTGTGCTTGTTGTTTCCGGTGCTGAGCACCAGCACTTTTTTTTGAGGGCCGGGGCTTATTCTTCTGCCCCAAGCATTTGCAGCAAGCAAATGACACATAAGGGAAAGACGGAGGAAGGGGAAAAAAGAAAAAGCGTCACAAAGGAAGAAAGCAGAAAGCTGTTAGAGTGAGCAGAAGGGGCAGGGAGGGTCTTTAAATGCATTGAAGAGGCCTTAGATGGCTTCAGGATTACGCCGCCTCAGTATTCCCTGTTCTCACATTTAATTGCAGCAGCCACGTGTTTAAGAGTAGGGCTTTCGGCACCGCCACCTTTGTATTTACAAATTAAGCACTGCTGCACTGTATGTCACTCCTCAGCTGCTTTAAAATAGCTGCTCCGTTTTTCACTTGAATGTGTAGCCCCGAGGGCATCGCCAGTTCGTGGCTACCTTGGGGACAGCGCATTCTGTGTAATAGGGAACACTGTCCCTGTTTGTGCCTGATGCTTCTTCTGAGCGGTGTCACATTGTGCCAATAGGGAAAGTGAGCAGGACATATGTCCCTGGTTTGCAGTTTTTCCTCAATGTATGTCTATTTATATTCTTAAGAGTTGTCTGCATTGAGGAAAATGTACAGTGACAGAATTATTCTGAAATTGCTGTTATGTTTTCCTCTTTGTTCGCATATGTGACTACCTCTGTGGATTTCTGCAGGTACTTTCCGCTTTTCACCAAAATATATCACCACAAACAGAACATTTTCTTGCTTTTTTGAGTAATTTGAAGGCATAATTGGGTAGCACAATAGCTAGGTGCCTCGATACTACTTATGGAATCCCTGGCTTTGTTTCCACTACAGGCTCTGCTATATTTTGAGTGTTGCATTCACTTTCACACACTTGCTGCAGCACATATGCCAAGTCCATGCAGGTGCAAGTTCAAAAACGAAAATAAGATTCACCCATCAAGTACTGATGCTTCTTTAGTGAGGTTCTTCCAACAAAGCTATAATGGAGTTCTGCAGAGATGCAATATGATCTTCCATTTGTACTGTCAGCAAATACCACTGGCTTGGTAGCAACCTCAGTGGTGAAATACATTATGAGTGAAACTAATTTACGGGCCAGCTCCTTGGGAATCCTTTTATTAGCTGCCACTTGGCTTGGCATGGTATTCAATTGTTTGAATCACCACAAAATATATCTTTTGTAAAGAGGGCATGCTATTTGTCCAGTAATGAAATTGTCCCCATTCAAGATATTATCCATGAATTCTCACAACTCAACACCAGTTTTGATGGCTTCAGGGTGGTTCAGTCATTGATGGAATATCTAAAACGGAGATATGGTGTTATGCTTAAGCTTTACATCAGGCATGTGCCATCGAGCGCATGGGCATGTGCAGTACTAGTTGTCGTTACCATTTTGAAGTGATTCTACAACTCTACCACTAGAGGCCAGTAAGAGCCGCATTGTAAATTCAGTGAAAATACACGTCACAGTTAGTGCTGTAATAACAACATACGTACTTGCCGCTTTAGTTGAAATTCTTGTTTTATAAACTATTTAAGCAAAGCACCCTATTTTCTGAAATCTAAACATAAGAAGGATGTAATTATAAACTGTTGTTGGGGGCAGGCTTAAATTTGACTACTTGATGCGAAATGGCGTAATTTGGGGAATTTGGTGTAACACGCATTATACGTAATTTCGGTGTAACGGAAATTTCTCCCTGGAGGAACACATTTAAATTTCCAAAATGTGGTTATTGTTTTAAATGCTAGATGTGTATCTATTTGCATGTCACATGCTGAATGTTGCCATTACCCTGATGTATAAGATTTGATTCAAACATATTCTTATTGCATGAAATAATCTTAAAGCCAAAAATGTAACCCCAGTTTTTGTTATCAAAGCTGTGAGAGCAAGGGCATACTGAAGCATATGTCTCTCTTGAGAGACACTGTTAACAAAAAGGGGCTTGGAGTCCACCTGTTGTTTACCATTTGCTGATTTGTGTGACACTCTTCGTTACAACCTTGTAATCCATCACTGAAGGCCTAGCATTACTTCCATTCCTCTCGATGGAGCAGGGACCAAGCACTGATTCATTCAATTTATCCAGTGCCCGTCCGCTGCTCCCTATATGATTGAGGTACTATTTTGTTCTTTTCAACTTTTAGTGCCATGCAAACAGAAGGTGTGTGACTGGTAAACACATGCCCAGTAGGACAAACAACATTGCAATCAAAATTGAAATCTAAAACATTCTGCCCCACTCTATTCTGCTGCACTCCAATCCAAAACAATCTGCCCCACTTCAATCTGCCTTACTCCAATCTGCCCCACTCCAATCCAAAACAATCTGCCCCACTCTAATACACCCCACTCCAATCTGCCCCCCTACAATCCAAAACAATTGGCCCCACTCCAATCCATTCCACTACAATCTTCCAAATCCCAAATCTACCCTACTGAAATTTGCCTACTTCAGTCTGCCCAGTCCAGTCCTAAACAACCTGCCCCTTCTCTAATCCACCCAACTCCATTCTGCCCCTTTCCAATCTTCCCTTTCTTAAATCCACTCCACTTCAATCCAATCCCCCACTCCAGTCCAATCCACCTCATCCCAATCCACCAACACCAGCCCACCACAATCCACACCAACTCACTCCAATCCAATCCACCCCACAGCAATCCAATCCATCCCATTCCAGCTCAATACAACCTTACCCCACTCAGTCCAATCCACCTCTGACCAAATCCAATCCACCCCACTTCCTCCCCAATCCACCCCACTCCATTTCAATCCACCACAATCCACTCCACTTCAATCCAAAACAACCTGCCCCTCTCCAATATGCCCCACTCCAATAAGCCTCACATCAATCTACTCCACTCCAATCCAAATAAATCTGCCCCTCTCTTGTCCAAACAATCTGCTCCACTCTAATCCAAAACAATCTGCTTCACTCCAATACAAAATAAACTGCCCCACTCTAATCAAAAACAATCCGTGCCTCTCCAATGTGCCCCACTCCAATCCAAAACAATTCACCCCACTGCAGTCTTCCCCACTCCAATCCAAAACAATCTGCCTCACTCCAATCTGCCCTACTCCAATTCAAAACAATCCTCTACACTCCAATCAACCCCACTCCAATTCAATCCACCTCACTTCAATCCACCCTACTCCAAACAAGTCCATCCCCCTACAGTCCACCACTCACAATCCATTCCACCCCAATCCACGCAAATCCAATCTAACCCACTCCAATCCATCCCACCCTAATCCACCCACTCCGATCCAATCCACCTCAATCAAACCCACCCCACCCCAATCCAATACAGGCAATGCATTCACCTCCCTCCAATCCAATACACTTCACTGCAATCCAATCTACTCCACTTCAATCCACATCACCCCATGCTAATCCAGTCTACCCCACTCCAATCCAATCCACCCCACGCCAATTCACCACATTGCATTCCACCCCACTGCATCCCACCCCACTCCACACTCACTCCAATCCACCCACTCAGTCCATTTTACCCCTCTCCAATCCACCCCACCTCAGTGCAATCCACCCACTCTAATCCAGCCCCAATCTAATCCAGTCCACCGCACCCCACCCAAATCCAATTCAATCCACCCCATTTTAATCCGCCCCACTCCAATCTAATCCACCCCATCCAGTTGACCCCGCTCCAATCTACTCCACTGCAGTGCAATCCTCCCCACTCTACTCAAGTCCACCCCACTCTATTACAAGCCAATCCACTTTACCACAATCTATTCCACCATACCCCAGTTCAGTACACCCTACTCAATCCAATCCATCCAGCCCACCACACTCAAATCCACTCCAATCAAATCCACCCCAAGCCAATCCACCCAACTCCAATCCACCCCACTCCAATCCAAACTAACCCCTTCAGGCCAATCCAGCCCATTCTAGTCTAGTCTAATCCACCCCACTCTAATTCACCCCACTCAAAACAAACCTACCCTAATCCAATCCAATCCACCCCACCCCCCCAGTCCTATCACTCAAATCAATCACCCATCCTAAACTAATCTTATTCACCCCTCTCCAATTCACCTCACTCCAATCCACCCTAATCCAATCCACTTTAGCCCATTTCAATCCACTCCAACCCATCCACTCCGCCCAGTCCAATCCGCCCACTCAATTCAATCCAACGCACTCTACCCTAATCCAATCCACTGAACCTCTGAACTGTACTCCATTTTAATAAACTCTACAACACTCTACTCCCCCTGCTCCACTCTGACACTACTCCAACAAAAGCATTATATGATACTCAACTCTCCCCACTCTACTCTAGGACATTCCATGCCACTAACGTTTAGCTATGCTGAAAAGCATCCACACTGGTGTACAACATGGCAAAAACACATTGCCAAAGCCAATAGCTCTTGTATAGGTGAGACCTATTGGTTTTGCCAATTCTTGTTAAAAATGACAGGAGCTCTATTAGATAAACCTCACATGTATCAGAAAGTAGAGGTGGTTCACTTTAGAGAGCTGCTGTATACAAGTGTCATAAGTGAATCACTAATGCCTGTATTTGTGCATTGATTGATTGCATACGGTAACCAGGTGTCTTTGCACTGGAGTGAAGAAAGCAAGGAAAGTTAGCAGATGAAAAGAGGTTAGTTTTCAGACATTTGCGGAAGGTGGAGGTTTCCCTCGTCAACTTTCCTCGGCCATAACTATTGAGAATACTTTCCCTAAGTCTAGAAAGCTGAAACTACTGCACATTGGTGGTCCTGTGGTGGGATTGCCAAACCCATAATGAGGCCCTCAAACTCACGGGGAGGACGCACCACCATTGCACCACCATTGCAGTGACCTCCCCCCCCCCCCGGGCGTTTTACAATGTTACTGTCGGGCTGACCGGCAAGAACACTGTTAGGATATTGGCCTCAGCTCCTTTAAAGGAGTCGAGGCCAATATTGTAACACTCCAGCACCCTCAGAGTGCGCACTGTCTGCAAAGTAAATAGTGCGTATTCTGACGGTGGTAGGCAAAGGGGCCCCAGGAATGGGCTTTCCACCAGCCTTTTCATGGTGGAGTCCCCTCCATGAAAGGGCGGGCAGAAAGAGGGGTTGTAATCAGCCAGGTGGCACTGAATTCAGTGCCACAATGGCTGGTTACAAGCCTGACTGCCGTCGTGCCGTCGGGAACCATGTTCCCAGCAGGGACATTGATTCCCTGAAGGGTCCGCACACCATAGTTGTAATTGGAGAGATCGGACTGCCCAGACTTGAGGTCCTAAAAAAGAAAGTGCAGAGTCCAATTAGGTGAATCAAAGGTGAAAAGTTTCTTAAATTAGAGGAGGATGGATAATAAGTTAAACAATACGCAGATATAAAAGCTTTAAACAAACTCCTCTTCTGGATAGGAAGTCAGTATAAAGACCTGAGACGTGATTAACTGATTTGGTTTATTCAGAAATGAAGGGCATTTCGTGGGCAGTTGTTTTATTGAAATTGAAAAAACTGTGGAAATGAATGCCAATTGATACTCGCTGTAGTATTTTCCTTAAGGTGAACATGTTAAAACTACAACGCTCCAAACAGGTGGTCCAATTCCAACTGACTAGCCATAGGGTTTTGGAAACCCATCTGGTACACAAGAGATTTTCACCAATTGCCATCCACCTGCACAAATGGCTTCTGGATGGCAGCTGTAATTCTGACGCCAGGCCAGAGCAGATTTTTCTACCGACTTGTCAGATGGTTTTGTGAGGCATGGGGCAAAAACTTAATGAAAGCCATCAGGGCAATATGCCCATTTTTGCTGGGTGGCATAAACACCTGTTCCGAGGTGAAAAAGGACTCCTTGGAAAGAGAAAAAGTGGCACCTGAAGGGATCTACTGGAATGGGCAGGTACATTGCTAATTATTATTAGAACACTTGAAAGTTGGGAGCTTCATTGGAGACAATGTAGTGCTCTGGGCTTCTAATGGCTGGTAAACGCCTGGAGCCTCAACATTCCAATGTTCTCTGTTCATAGCAACAGCTGTTAACAAAGGCCTCACGGGCTCCGTGAGGACTTTGTTTAATTTATTATAACATTTTGCACTCTAGTGGCAAGAATGTTCTAATAGCCTTAAAGCCCTTCATAGCTGGGCTTAACGGTAATTAAAGTCCCGCTCCCTTGTTAAAAGCCCTTTCCTTTGGCTCGGGCGTTTAATGCTGGAGCGGGACTTTAATGGCCTACTATGGCAGGGTATAAGGCTACAGTAAAGGCAGTACGCTTGCTTCCAAATAAAAATGTATTAAAAAAATAAACTTTACGAGAACATTCAGAATGGTAGCTCTTCTGACGCCGCCCACACACCTTGTGATGACACTGCTTTTTAAAACTGCCTTAAATGCATTTATGCTGCTGAAAAAAATTGGTACAAAGCACTTAGGAAATTTCGGAGTGAATGTTCTGCCCAGTACCTGGTGATTTTCTGTACCCAGGTAGGATAAAAGGATGAGCTGGTATGACAGGGGAGATTGTGGTTTTCACATATCTCATAGCTTTGGAGATAAGAGATGGATTTATCTCCCTGTCATAAGTCTATATTGTCTGCTACTTGGACGACAGCTTCTAATACATTTGCATAATACTAATGTGTTTTCCATTTTGAGCCTACACATCATTTTTGCATCAAATCCCCCATTTTCCTTTCTCTGCACTTTCCTTTCAGAACTACCGAGTTTTTAATATTTTGGTTCTTAGGTCTAGTTAGCATAATTCATTTATCTTCCTTTTTGCACAATTTGCTTGCACTGGGTAATTATAAAAAGATTAGATCAGAATGATCTGCTTCTTGGCTGCATAATTCTTGCAGTTACTTTAAACTCAGGAAGTGCTTGAAAGTAAGTCGCAGTTATTTTGATCGTCCAAGGGCCATGGAAACCAGGGACCGGATGGCGGTGCGGGGTGAGGGGGGCAGATGCGAGAGGTGAGGGGTTGTAAATAGAAACTCAAACACATCCTCTGTTATGTGGCTCTGGTGATAGCACTTTATACCAAGACCTCGCCTTTGACTAGAATGCTGTTGACACACTGGGGAGTGTGGTCCATGCCATGAAATCTAGTTTACACTGGAATTCCAGAGAAGTCTTGCTAAGATGCAACCTAAAGTGGTATATAAATGACCATTTCGTACATCGATTTGCTGGCTGCCTTCTTTGAGGTGCTGATTTGCCGAAATTCTGCTGACCCTGTACAGGTCCCTGTCCTGCACACACACTACTAACCATCTAGAACCCATCCTCGTTCTTGCAGAGCTGCACTCTCCTGGTGCCCGGGTGCCCCTTCACTGCTCATAAACTGCCCGTGTTGGCCCCATGGGCTGTTCCTTGAGGCCAGTGCTTGATTTGTGGCAACAAATAAGAGCCAGTACCCAACAAGCATTGGCAAAGCCAATAGGTCGTGCCTGTGAGACCTATGGGGTCTACCAATGAAGTTTGTTCATGCAGTACACCATGAACATAACGAGGAAAAAATTAAGGTGGGGCAATGCTGCTGCGTCATTTTGCATGTGTGTAAGTACTTCCAAAATGACGCGGGTGCATCCTTTTTTGTTTTATTTACCGATCCAAGGATAAAGTATAGCAAAAACTCTTTAAGTATAACACATTTTTAAAATGTAATTTAAAAAATAGGACTGCAGGGGTGGGGGCAGTGTGAAGTGGGTGTGGGCGTGATGCAATAGGGAGTGGGCAGGGGAAGGAAAAAGCAGTGCGAGTTTCCGCCCGCTGGCCTAGCAGGGAACATCCTACAGCATTGTCTCTGGCTCGTAATTGATCTGGCTGCAATGCTGTAGAGTGCAGGGTGCACCAGCACCCTCGCAATGTTGCATACAGTGAACATTGCGGTAGGTGCTGGCCAGAGGGAAATGCCAACAGCATGGGCAGTACAAGGACCCCCCTGGGGTCCCCTGCACCCATTCTCTGACAGCATTTTCATGGCAGTGCTACCGCCATGAAACCGCTAGTCATAGAAGGGGGTCGTAATCTCCATGGGAGCGCTGCTTGCAACGCTGCCATGGTGGATTAGGACTGCCGACACCTCCAGACCGCTGGGATCTCCGATCCTGGCAGAGCAGGTGGTTCTCTGGTGGCCCGAATGCCAGGGTTGTGATGAGGTGCTCGGACCACCACATTGGCGGCGGTCAGACCGCCATCCACAAGTCTGGCGGTCTAGTGCCCGCCAGACCCATAATAAGGCCCAGAGTGTGGAGTCAGGAGAGAGTAGCACACGAGGGAGACAAGTAGAAAAAACTTTCACTCTCATGGAGTGCTTTACCAAAAAAAAGGAAAAATAGCTCCCTAAAAATGAGCAACAGAAGGCAAGTAAAGAGTCTATGCTTCAGAGGAGGGACAAAGTGGAGACAGACAAGGCAAGCCATTTAATAAGTGAGCGGTTTGACAACTAAGCCAACCAATGGTAAGCAATGGGCGGGCTTTAAGCCCACTGTAGATCCTTGGTAAGCCCACAATAGATATTTTTCAGCTAGTCTGCTGTGCTGTCTGGGAGTTTCTACCTAAAAATGAGTAAGGCAGTGCAATGCTTGTCCAGTCCCTCGCTGCATGCAAGTCTGTTTTAGACTCGGGACCTGCGTGCAGAGAAAATACACTCTGCATTTGCAAAGAGCAAGATTCGCGTAGCTTAGGTACAAGTTGATTTTTGTAAATCAGACCCTTCATGCTCAAACTGGATGGTGGTGGGGCGAAGACGAGAGGGCTGTTGTACCTCCAAACGTTGAGTAAAATCAACAACACCTTCCATTCGTTGATTGTTGAAAATAATGTTGCTTACTTTTTTTTAAAGGCTTGTTCTATAACTTTGCCCTTCTTTCAGTACTTCTAGTAATTAATGGTAGGTTTTCTTATTAGCAAAATCCAGGGCTGCTTTGTGAAAAGCCGAGGAGGTAAAGGGGCTCCGCAGACAGCTAAGCCCTGGCGCAACATTACTTTTGCAATTTATCAGCTGCCACCACTGCTTATGCTGGGCATAAAACAGGTTTATTGGTATTCAGCTGGCAGTATTGTGGACCAGCAGATTAGCTCCCTCCTTTGCATTATAAGCATCTCTTGGAAGAGTTATGGTTTGTTGCTTGTGCGGCCCTGTCTGCTGATCAAAACGCCCTTGTCATGCGGCTCAGACACAATCTTCTCATATCATCCCTTGGATTGGGGGTTCCATTTTGCAGTAGATACACATGGCCTTGGGTTGGGGGGGGAGTCTGCAGAGCTGATGGAACAGTGCTGGAAACAACTGTGCCTGCAGGAGAGGCTGAACTGAAACCTGCATCTGGTACCAAACCAGATCTGTGCATGAATTGCGCATCACCAGAACCAGAGGTCAGATTTTCCAGAAATCTCTGCAGGCATGATCTTCATCCTACCAGAACTTGGGCGCTCCCTAGCTCCCATCACTGACTCTTAAGGTTGTGTCAGGCCCGGTGATAGGTGCCACTCTAGTGGGATTTTCAAACTTTGTGTTTTTTCAGCGCTCAGGGCAGTGACGTCCAGCACCTAGGTTGGGGGGTGTTCTGTAGGGACACCTGTGCTCTAGACCGAAGGGAGTTTATTGGTTAATTTGAGCTCTTACCAGAACTGTGCCATCTCACAAGTAGAAGTTTCTGTTCAGTTTATGCTTGAGGGGCCTAACACCAGCTGCATTTTGGTAAAATCTTTGTGATTCTCTGCCGACTACCTGACCCAATACAGACACTCAACCAAACCGGAGCAATAACATATTGAACTTTTAGCTGGGTGAGAATACATAAATGATATAGATGGCGCCAGAACATTTGGAGAATAGTTCTTTTTTAGCCTTGCTCGTACCATTTTATTTTATTCTTGTCCCTGGCACATTTTTTTATTCTGCTGTTGTATTTTTTTGTGTTTGACTTTTACCTTTAAATGCATTTTTGCTATGAACAAGCGTACACACAGACACACTCACACACACATACACACACTTGTGCTCCTTCTATCAATAATGCATGAACTCTCCTTCGTAAGCAGGTATTCAGAGTAGTACGCACAAGACTGACTAAGTTTGGGGCGATCCACAGAGTCCTTTTCTTCTCCCCATATTATTCAGCATCTATGAAACTTTCTTGGATGATCATCAAACCCTATTGCGTTATCTTTACCCAATGGTAGACTATTCCCTAGTCTTCTCCCTCACCTGCCCTCTTCCCAACCCTCGCCGCCAACGCCCAGAGACTATCTCCTCTCACCTCAATAGCACATTCGGTTACTCTTGAGTGCCCTATGCTTACCCTGCCTACGCCTGAGGCAGTCTTCCTTGCACGTTCCACGAACCCAGCGCATCACCGCCTCGCCCCGCCTCCTCTGCACGTATGGACCAGAGCATCAGCCATATGGCTTTTTTGTTGCACAATTTGGGATGTATCAGGGACACGTGTCTTTTCAATATTGTCCCTTGTCATAACCTAGTTGTTTGTACTGTTACAACTTTTTTGAGTTGTAGAGCTGAGGAGTCTTACCTTGTTCGTGACTGAGCACTTATTTCTAGCGATTGGGGATAATTTTACCTACCTAGCACCTGAGAATAATTTAGCAATGTACAAAATAATTCAGTTCATCTAATGAGATACAAGTTCCAGATGATACCCTGATTGACGTTTGTAATATAGACATGACAGGAAACATAGTATCGGCACAACTTTACAGAAGTATTTGCAGGAAGTGTGTTAAATTACAACATTACAATACTTTTGCATGCAGAGGGGAGAGGAGTCCTCTAACGGTAGGTCACAGAGCGCCTACAGAGTGGTCTGGAGACGCACTCATGGTGTGACCGAAAAGTTCAAAAGAGCCCGGTCTGTAGTTATTTCCTGAGCGTCAGGAGTGCGAGGACCAATCTCAAGCGAGACAGGAGGTTTGGATATATTTGGGGGATGAAAGAGGGGTCTTTGGAAAATCCTAGGGATAAGTAGAGGTGATTTGTTTTCTTTTTCTTAGCCTGATGGATTTTAAGGATTTAGTGGTTCGTGGTCCAGGATTTGTGGGCATAGCCTGAGGGTCATTTTTCGACTATAAATTGTGTGTTTGATGGTTTATAAATGTATTTCTGCAGCAGTAAGATTAAGAAGGTTGGTAGGAAAACAGCTGTGATTTTACCCTTTGTATGCCTGCATATGACACTTTGTAGTTGAGCATATGGGAGAGTTAGCACACACATCTTTACTGTATGATGATTATCAATTTCTGTGTCTGTCTTGTTGTGGGGCTTTTAGGTTGTTGACATGTATTTGCATATCTGTATTTTGCACATTTTGTATTGTACTGATTATTTTTATTATTATATGTTTTTTTAGTGCTATATTACCTTTTATACTTTTAAACCGAATAAAGATTTTCTGATGATGGTTTCTATTTAGCTGGTATGTGGGGGTTTGTGGATGGTGGATAGAAATTTTAATTGTATGTAGTCTGGGTGGAGGAAGAGCTGTCGGAGATGCATGAGTGCGGGGGTGATGTGGTCATATTTTCATAGGCCAGTGATTAGACCAGACATTAAGTTGGAAGTGGTCTTTGGCTTTTAAACGCAGGTTTCTGAAGGGTGCAAAAACAAAATGTCTGACCTTTTATCCTTCCGAAATGCATATACAAATTCTACACATTAACAGATTGGGAAAAACATTCACAATATCTTCCTACAAGAACAATTAAGCAGGGATATGCGGACCTCAAAGCAACCACATTCTCTGGAAACTAATGCAGCCATGTTTAACTAGTCACTTCAGCTGCTAATGTCCTTTGTCTGGATAGTAATCTGTGTGAATGACCAAGAAAAACTAGATCTCCCTTCACCGATGGCCCAATAGTAGGAAGATTTTTTATCTTAGTTATAAGACTGAGGTCCTATGTAAGCAATTGAGAGATCAATTTAAGCCTTGAATAGATGTCAATGCTTTCTTCAAAGTTGGACATTATGAAGCGATGCGTAATGATGAGCTCATTGTTGGGAATTCAGAACCATCAAACTACTACTTTCAACACCTGGTTATAATGATACAGTTGATAAATCAGGAACTTTTTGTCGATTCTGTAAATTATTTCCAATTATACGAATACATTGATTTTGGAGGGCTTATATATAAGACAAACGAGGCCAAGAGGGCATTCGAGTCCTATGCAGGGCCCATGGAATTTTTATTACATTTCTTACATAGTAGCAAGATGATTAGGTAACAGAAATGCTACAGGAAAACATATATTGATATTCAATTGGCTACATGCGCATGAGTTGAAAGGATGAAGTTAGAATGTGCACTCATTCGAAGAGGGCATACTTTGATCTGCTGTGTTCAGCACCTCCCAGATTGTCTTCTTCTGGCCTTAGTGTTGGGTTAGATGAAAGCGAGACTGTGTCAGCAGGGTCTGGTGGGAGTCCCATCATGTAAGATGCTATAACAGTAGCAAGAGAAGCTAGTCATCCGTGGCTGTCAGGGGAATGGTGGGCCCAGACAGTGACTTCAGGAGATGATGAACTATGCGCAATGTGATTGGAGGAAACAGGGATGGGCTGGCCTGTGCGCCCCCTCTGGGAGCTCAAGTGAGAGTTGACGCATGTTTCCTTCAGTTGCAACAAAATGACGTGGGTGGTGGGACCTTGCCAGCAGTTTATAAATCTGAAAGGAGTTATACATGCGCAGCTACAGTGGGCTACTCACGTACTGTCTGGTCTAGCGCCTAAGATCAATGTGTGACTGAAGGAATCTAGAAGGCTTGTGGGTGTGAGCGCTGGTTCCATTATTGAGCGGGTATTATGCACATGTGTACAAGCCAAGACCCCTAAGTGAACCCCACTGATGAATGTGGCAGGGTGTACAAAGATGGCAGCTTGAGAGATGTCTAATACTGAGTTTATGCAACGAGGCAAGGGGGAGATGGGAGGCGGAACAATACATGACGTCATGGTAAGCCCTGGACTAGGGTTTAGTGGAAGATGACAGGTAAGACGTGTCAAATAGAAGAAATGATCTTTTCTCAAAGGCACTTGGTTAATAGCAAGAAGGATTCTACGCAGGGAAATCATCACACGTGGAATTATGCAGAATATCAAAGCATTGGAATGAGGAGCATCACATGGACTGAATAGCGCCTTAAGCCTCGTTTTGTAGCGCTGAGAGCACGACTTTGCAATAATAAATATTTTGTATCAGAAGCTCCTACAGATCCTCAAACGAGATACAGTGGGGTCCTCTTTGAGATTTCTTTGCCAGTGCTTTGCAAAATGAGATGGCGGCAGCAGCAGAGCATAACTTTATGAAACAAGATCAGCAAGAGGACATCATCATTTACATGAGCCCTTTATATTCATGGAGGTAGTTCTGACATTGCACACTTGCCAAACACGAGCCACTGATTGCCAATAAAGATCATGCGGCCAGACAGCGTGTTTGTACAAAGGATGCTCTGATGCAGCCGCTCAATAAATGCAGTGACACATTAAATCTGCAGAACAGGGCCCTAAGCCGATGCATCTGATTATCCCACAACTGAAAAGGAAATGTGTCCTCTCGGAGTCTGCAAGGGATACGAAAGTAGATATCAAAGAGGCAGGTGATTGATATGATAACTGTGGAGCACAGAAACAGTGATCCATTGTGTCCGCTGTCAAATTCTGAGAACTTCCAGAATCCGGGATGACTCGGAAAACCTTTGAACCGGCCTATGGAGTAGCGCGATTATTTCTTTTGTTGTTTATTTGTGAAGCGCTTTATGCCATTCTGAAGTCGCCTCATAGCACTAAATGAAACAGGGGAGGATGAGAAGGCTCAAGAGAATGATAGGCATGAGTGAGGAGGCTGGTGGTAGGGTGGTCTTCTCCAAACTACTACAACCTCTCCAGAATGAGAGATGATGCAGGGTGGGTGATGCATGGTGGGTAATGGCTCATGGTGGGCAATGGCTCATGGTGGGCGATGATGCATGGTGGGTGATGGTGTATGGTGGGTGATGGTGTATGGGTAGGTGATTGTGCATGGTTGGCGATGGTGCATGGTGGGTGATGATTCATGGTGGGTGATGGTGCATGCTGGGTGATGGTACATGCTAGGTGGTGATTCGTGGTGGGTGGTGATGCATGGCGGGTGATGGTGCATGGTAGGTGATGAGGCATGGTGGGTGACGGTGCATGCTGGATGATTCATGGTGGGTGCTGGTGCATGGTGGGTGCTGGTGCATTGTGGGTGATGATGAATGGTGGGTGATGGTGCATTGCGGGTGATGATGCATGGCGGGTGATGATGCATGGCGGGTGATGATGCATGGCGGGTGATGATGCATGGCGGGTGATGGTGCATGGCGGGTGATGGTGCATTGTGGGTGATGATGCATGGTGGGTGATGGTGCATGTTGGGTGATGGTGCATGGTGGGTGATTCCTGGTGGGTGCTGGTGCATGGTGTGTGATGGTACATGGTGTGTGATGGTGCTGTGCATGGTGGGTGATGGTGCATAGTGGGTGATGATGCATGGTGGGTGGTGGTGTATGGTGGGTGATGGTGCATAGTGGGTGATGGTGCATAGTGGGTGAAGATGCATGGTGGGTGAAGATGCATGGTGGGTGATGATGCATGGTGGGTGATGATGCATAGCGGGTGCTGGTGCATAGGGGGTGATGATGCATGATGGGTCATGGTGCATAGTGGGTGATGATGCAATGTGGGTGATGGTGCATTGTGGGTGATGGTGCATATTGGGTGATGATGCATGGTGGGTGATGGTGCATGGTGGGTAGGCAGCCTTATGCATCTGTTAGTGAGGTGGGCAGGCAGGGAATGGAAAGAGGTAGATGTCGGACCTGGGGTGACCTTGAGAAGAAATGGCTCTTGCCAGAGTCAGAAATAGTGAAACACTTCTTGAGTGATATCAGGGCGGTGTTTAATTTGTGCCGGTGGTTGTAAGGGGTGAGCACTGGAACTCATTTTGGATTAGGGTTTATTTTTTTAAGTCGAATTTCACAGAACATGAAAGAGAGAGAAAGGGGAGAAAGAATAAGAAATTGAACGATAGGAAAACATAAGACACTTAGGTTAGGGATATCCAGTGTATGCTTGACTGAATCAACATTAATTTTTGTTCACAGTGCTGCCCAAAGACTGCTCCTTTAGGGTTTAGGCAGAGCATGAGGTAAATTAGGAAGGGTCTGAGTTGCGACACTGTTCGTGTTAGTTTCATTTAGTAGGGCACGAACAACGAGTATTTTATCCAGCTGCACATATGGTAAACTGTTTCATAGATAGCTTCAAAATTGGAATTATCACTTTCTTTTTTCACTTTTCATTCAATATTTTTTGGTACTGACACATCCTCCAGCTCCACACATTTCAAAAAGCAAAAATCTAAGTGATTATCCCAACCAGCACAAAACATGTCTGTGATTGTTGAACATCTTTGAGAGACGTCTGGTGTGCTTTAGGAGTATGGGCCCAAATTATATTTCGGTGGTCAGGTCGTCCTCCACCAAGGAGATGGAGTAAATTACTCTGTAACCCTGGCCAAGGTCCTGACAACCAAATTTACAAATGTCTGTCAGGCTGGTGGATATTTAATGCATTGATATAAAGCGCCATCATGGCAGTTTCTATCAATATATTGTAACTGTGCTATACGGCTACGTAAAACGCGAAGAGCAAAGTTACATTTTGTTTTATTTTCAAAAACAAAATACCAACGTGGGATTTTGATTTAGAAAATGTATTAAAAAAAAAAAAAAAACATGGCCCCCTTTGCCCTGGGAGCGCCCTCCCGTAGCGAGCGGGGCATTATAACGTTTTTACTGCCCCTAACCACTAGGGTTTTCCTGTTAGTGAAAACTGACCTGCATGTCTGCCTGTCTACATTTGTTGGTCAGACCTAGTGTCAACATTCGATGGCTCTTACTCTGTCTGGCCATCAAAGTGGTCTAGCCATGGAAGAGACAAAGCGTAGTTACACCAACAGTCTGCCAGCATTTAAATGTAAACAGCCTTTAAAACGGGTGGGCAGTCCATTATGTTGGCAGGAAGGATTTTCTGCCGCCGTTGCAACAGAGTATTCTTGGTGCCAATGTATAAATTAGACCCTATAGTTTAACATGACATTGTAAGTGATCAGAACTCAGAGTGCTCTGCAGAGAGGCCAAGGTTTGGAGGAACTTGTAGACTTAGCAGATTTATGACCCACTGACGTGCACGGAAGAGAATTTCGCACTGCCTTCAGCCTCAACTCCAGAGCTCTCACTCATCCTCTGCCTATTTTAAAGTCAGTTTTTAATTACTGCTGGGTTTGAGACATAATTTACCAACATCACCTTTACTTGCTTCTACCAGTGTGAGTAACTTGGTAGATAGGAGTGGTGGATCAGAGTAATTGTCGCTCAGTGGCTCAGACTGCTGCCACTGGAATGGTGCTTCAAAAGTCCACATCAGTGTTATAAATATTGCTTTTAGTGGAAAACATTTCATGATGGAATGCTGGCTCTCACTGTACCCTCCTTCTGATTTACAGTGGATTTTTGCCTGAGATGCCTATAATCCTTGCACTGTTTATGATTCCGATAGAGGCAGCGCTTAATTTGTAAAAAGAAAAGTGAGTACCAGGGCCCTCATGAGGAGGCCACTAATTCTTGCACCACCGATTGCCCCTACCAGTGCTGTAAATGACACCACAAACACAACGACTAACATCACACTCCTGCAAGTGAAACAATGCAGAACATTTAAAGGACCCCAAAGCAATAAGAATGGCTTGAATGGCAGGAATTAGTCATTTTTAATGTATATTGAACTAATAAACAACAGTTGTGCTCATCTCTAAATTAGATAAACAGTGCCGCCATGTGGCAGAGTGTAACAAGTGCCAGTGTTGACAGTTAAGTTCTGGTGCCAAGGACTGGAAACCACTGGCTCAAATTAAGCACTGTGTAGAGGTCCTGGAATAGGAGCCTTCTCTGATACTAGAGAAGGCTGATACCCGGGCAAGCTAGCAGCAGGCAGAGGGGCTGGACAGGGACAAAAATAGACCCAGACACCAAATAATAGTGACCCCAATTAGTGATTTAGGTAGCTAAAAAAATGTCATTGTTTGCAAATTTGTACAGTTTTGAACATATAAAAATACACTGCCTATGTGTTTTGCCAGGAATGGAACTCTGCATGCATTTCCAAAAAACAGCCCACACACTGACCTGAAAGACCAAATCGTCGGGCACTGCCTGATTGCCCTATAACCCAAAGCAACCTTGGTAGGCAGCCATCTGCAGAGGAGAGCCTATAAGATTTCCATACACCCACCTAAAGCTGCCTGTCTTAGAAAGAGGGCTTCACACTGTCGCTTTAACCATAGCCAGAGACCTGTGCCCTAGCCGTGCTCGGGTAGCGCCTTTTCTGCAGGCTTCCCCAGGGCTGTGTTCACCCATTTTGTAACTTTTACAGCCTGCAGCCCATCATAAATTATGCTGGAAGTTGCAACACTGTGGTTTTTACTACTCTTAATAAGTGATCTCAAGGAAATTCTCCATTCACTTGTTAAACCCCATATGCCCATGATGTGACTTCCTTCATTCGATAGGTTAGCTTGTTAACCTAATAGCGTTAGGTGAAACACCTTAAAACAGGGGTCTTCAAACTGGGGGGCGGCTCCTAGGGGGGCCTCAACAGTGCTTGAAACAGAAAAATAGAAGTACAGATACTCCGTACCAGAGTACCTGTTTGTTTCTGAGAAGTGCTGGTACTCTCCAATTAAAAGTATTGCGTGTTTCTGGAGAAGTGCAGGTACTCTCCCTCTCAAAATAAAAATGTACGGGTACTCAGTACCGGACAGTACCGGCCCATTTAAAGCACTGGGCCTTAAGTGATCTCGGGATGGAGGTTGGGGGGTGCCAGGCTCTGGCCAAAATAAGTATTATGCTGATCCCAGGGCTTTGTTAAAGGTGCAAAAACATGAGCACCTTTCTAATGGGCCATCACTAACATATTTTGTCATTCATATCAAAGCCAGGAGTATGTGTCAAAAGGGAAGGGAACCCCAAATACCCTTCAAAACCCCTGCCCCCACCCCCACTTCTAATAATCACACTGTAGATACTTTTACGTTAGTGAGGCCTGTCTGCCTGACCAGAATAGTATGCTGGGCATTATGTATTTGATTGTTTTTTTAAAACACTATCAGAGCTTAATTGCAATGTTTAAATAAGACCAGATATATTTAAAAATTGCCAATTTCGTAGAATAATTGTGAAAAATGTGGAATGGGGCCCCGATTTTTTTTTCTTTCCTTCTCCTGCTTTAGCTCAAAGTCTGATGAAATATAAGTCCTGGTCCCCAAGGTTTTGCCAGTGCCCCCCACATGCAACCCTCTGCCCTGGTTATTTCATGACTTTCCTATGCGTCATATCCCATTTTTGCTGGTTATTTGGGGTCTGCTACACACTGGCTTGCCTGGACTACTGACAGGGGCCAGGGGCATCTCTTCCACGCTGCCCTTAAAATACCAGTTAGCCTTGTCCTCCATTCGGTGGCCACCCTTTCTCCTGACGCTGTCGTGGGAGCTGTTTGCGACAGACGCATCCGCCTGCTGGATGCGGGATTGAAATCACAGGCCATTTGGCATGTGTCGCTGAATGTCCATCATAGGCAAACCAACGCGCGGCATTACTCAACGGCACAGTCTGCCAAAGCTGCTGAAATGAGTGACAAACACGAGCCTGGCTGACTCAGAGCTAGTGACCCATCTACATCAACCACCATTCCTAGTGGCAACGACTTTTATTACAGAGGGATATTAATGTACTTTTTTTGTTATCCCTTTCCGCAGATACAGGTGATGAGAGCGCATGTAAGGCCAGCCTCCTGCATCTAACTCAAGAGAATTGGAGGATGCATAGAGGGGGAGTGGAAGGCTGGGAGCACTCCTGGTTACATTTACTGCTTTCGGTGTTATGGGGTGCCAGGGTGTTTGATGTGACATGTATTTTACTTCCCATTTCAGCGATGGCCAGTAGGTGTCGCTCCTGATGATGGGATGTTTGCAAAGCAAATGTGCTGGCCAGGGCAGATGTCAGACAAACTGGCCATGCGTTATGCATCCTTAGGGAAGAGATATACCGTTACGACCGAATCAGCCAACTTTGAAACTGGGGAACTAGGTGCGAGTCTCGGCGTCGGCTCAACATCCTGTGATTTGGGGCAAAACACTTAATCTCCCCGGACCTTAAAAATAAATAGGAATTTGACCTTGTGTAATGTAGCTGGTGCTAATGTAAAGTGCTCCAACACCTTGGGGTGGAGTTTGCACTATAGAGAACTGCAATTTAAAAGTGGCATGGGCAGTGGTTTGGATTCAGTAGAGTGGAATTGGAACATTCATTCAGCCTCTATAGGCTTTTAGTGGGGTAGAGAACACACAAGTTTAGCCAGAGAAGGATCTTAAGCCTGGATTGGGGCTCTGCCTTCCAGGGGGTCTAACTGTGGTGTGAGAGATGATAAGTGCCTGAGATCCACTAGACCACTTCCAGCTTATGATAGCAACCAGAAGGGGCGGGAAGAGATTTATATAGATGTCATTGCTGTTCTGCATGAATAGTTTGGGTTTCATTGTCTGGAGAGACCCAGCAGTTCTTAAATGAGGCTCCTAAGAAGGTGAACTATCTATCTCCCACGTAGATTAACCCAAAGAACAGGTGACCAGAATGGCTAGCTGAGGTTATCCAAGCTATCTTTTGGACATGTGGTGTGACTTGGTGCTCGAGGTTCTCTAGACTAGTCTTTGAAGGGGCAGGCAATGCAGTGTGGAGGTGACAGAATGGTAACAGCCATACTCCCCTTTTCTACCGAGAGATGTTATCAGATCTTGTTTTTCAAGGTATTAATTTTTCAAGGCAGGATATTAGGCAGCATGTCTGATGGTCCCTTGAGGACACCGAGGAGTGTATTCTGGAGATGGGCACAAAGGACTCTGCTGTAGTCAAGCTGTAGGTTGATGACACATCTATACACTATGCAGTCTTTCAAGCTCCCACAGCATATCATACCTATGCCATTTGCCAGGAAGTTGCATAAATGATATTTGTGAGCCTTAAATATTATGAATTAATTTGCAGCTCCATTCCCTTTATCCTTGTCTAGCTGTTTGGAAACAATTGCACTACTGACACTGACACAAGGGTTACACACTGTCTTGACAACTCTGAGGAGACATTTATCTAGAAGCCAATTTAGTTTTCATTCTTCTGAGCTACAAGATTCAAGTTTGGTACATGGATCGCGTGGGCATGTCCCTTGTGCACTAAATGTATAAGTACCTTTGACTTGAGTGCCTGACTGCGTGTGAAACTGATATTGCGTTTTTTATGTTGGCCATGGCATGATGCTAATCTTGCATGTGTGCAGAAGCCTAGGTCTTTCCTTGGTAATGGTAGATTCACAACCTGTTCTGCGACATGGAGGGGTGCACCAAGCATGCTCTCATAGAGAGCATCAGACTACTGTCTGTGACCTGGGTGCATCACAGTCAAGTGAAATTTAATAAATGATTGGTATAGTGTACATGTAGATAATTATATATATGAGGTATGTTCAAGCTATTTTATGTCACTAGTTTTGCACTTATTAAGGTTTTACACGGATGCAGGGGCTCTATGTTTATACGTATATTTTTATTTCAGTAATAGAGAGGCCATTTGTAATAGGTCACAAAGAAGTGTCTTGTAATGTTTCTGATGTAAGTTGTGTAGACATTGTATCATTGAGAAATGTATTTTAAATACTAGTATATTGTATTACAGGGTGTTGGATTTTTTTTTTCACAATTCACTGTGGGTTGCCACATGGAATAAAATGTTTTACTAAATAGTAATCATGAGCGGTCTGGTGAAGGTTTTTTATGGGTACCTTTTGGAGTGCATTTAATGACTTACCGTGATTGTTACAAAGATATTTGTATTTTGTATTTTGTTTACCTTTAGCCCTGATGAAGATGAAGGCATCATGCCAGTACGACGAAACACGTGTTGGCTAGAGGCTTGAAAATTGGAAGGAAAGAATCACAAGAATGGACACTTTTCCATTTTTGGGTGGACTATCAGTCATAGTGTGCTCAAAGGTGTCTTTGGAAAACAGAGTTGTGGTGGCCGCCTTTCCTTCTGGAGCACCATAGTATGGATGAGATATGCGCAGACTGATGTTCATGGAATAGCGGGTGTGCACCTGTTGATACACTGCCACCTATTCTTGTATATTAAGAACAGTATATATGACATATATATCACCGCAGTCGTATGAACAATGAAACAACCAATGCAAAACCATTGACATCATTTAGGGGCAGCAGGGGCTGCAATAGCAACACCCAGCACTTCCTTTGCGAGCCCTGGCCTCAGAGGGGGCAAGATCAGTGTCTAGAATAGAGCAGCAGCTCGTCCTTATGAAATGAAATAAAGATTTATATAGTGCGGCTTATGACCTGAGAGGGTCTCAAGGCGCTGTCCATGGGCACGGGGAGATGAAGTGATTTGCCCAGAATCACAGGACGTTGCACCGACGCCGAGGCTCGAAACCAGACCTCCAGCTCGCGAGGCGGTCGCTCTGACCACTGTGCTACATCCTCTCCCTTACGGATGTCTGTTGGAGCCACATTCTCCTTGTTTTCTAATAGTGAAAAAAATAAATTTTTCATTATCATTGTAATAGAAATGGGATACAATTTTCTGGAATAGGACTTTCCCTGGCAGCGAGGTAAGTAAAAAATAAAATAAAAAAAAGGTTATAAATGTATGCCTTGTGTATGTTTGTAGGTGAGAATGTGTTTATGTGAGAGTGTGCATGTGTGAATGTGTGTGAACCTGAAAATGAAGGTCGAAGGGTATGTGATGTGACTTCCTAAACCCCTGGCATTTTGGCGAACTGACGTCCATGTGCAAAACCTGGTTTAAAATGCAGCATGCCCCACTGCATTTCTTTTTTTTTTTTTTTGCACATGGGTGTGAAGTGAAATCTGGTTTTTGTATCACTGCGCTGTTATATTGGATAAAATACATTCATTTTGGTGAGACCAATTAACGTGGGTCTAACAGTACTTTGAACCCAGATGTTTCTTACTCCTTAAAATAAAAATGGATCTCCCCTACCTGCAAAGCAGAGGCTTACTTAGGGTCAATACATATAGTCCCTGAAATGCCGAGTGCAAAGTTAATTTATGGCAACTCGTACTGAGGTCCGAACAGCCAATGGCTATTCTTCTTACTAGGTCATCTCCAATTGTAAATATTAGACAAATTCCTCAACCTAGGAGACCATTGGGAAGAGAATGTGTGTTATTTACCCTCAAGCCTCCTCTCTCGCTCCATCCAGATGTTTTTGGCCACCTTGACAGGTCTGGCTGTGATTGCCTCTTGAATCAGCAATTTGGTGCTGAAATGCTGAGTCATGGAGATTCTGGCTGTGATTGCCTCTTGAATGTCGAATCTGGAACTTAAATGAAGAGTCATGGAGAGTATGACTGTGATTTCCTCTTGAATGAGGAATCTGGAGCTTAATGCTGAGTCATGGAGAGTCTGGCTGTGATTGCCTCTTGGATCAGGAATCTGGTGCTGCTGAAATGCTGAGTCATGGAGATTCTGGCTGTGTTTGCCTCTTGAATGTAGACTCTGGAGCTTAAATGCGGAGTCATGGAGATTCTGATTGTGATTGCCTCTTGAATGAGGAATCTGGAGCTTAAATGCAGAGTCATGGAGGTTCTGACTGTGATTGCCTCTTGAATCAGGAATCTGGTGCTGTTATGCTGAATCTTGGAGATTGTGGCTGTGATTGCCTCTTGAATGTGGAATCTGGAGCTTAAATGCTGAGTCATGGAGAGTCTGACTGTGATTTCCTCTTGAATGAGGAATCTGGAGCTTAAATGCTGAGTCATGGAGAGTCTGGCTGTGATTGCCTCTTGAATCGGGAATCTGGTGCTGCTGAAATGCTGAGTCATGGAGATTCTGGCTGTGTTTGCCTCTTGAATGTAGAATCTGGAGCTTAAATGCGGAGTCATGGAGATTCTGATTGTGATTGCCTCTTGAATCGGGAATCTGGTGCTGTTATGCTGAATCTTGGAGATTGTGGCTGTGATTGCCTCTTGAATGTGGAATCTGGAGCTTAAATGCTGAGTCATGGAGAGTCTGACTGTGATTTCCTCTTGAATGAGGAATCTGGAGCTTAAATGCTGAGTCATGGAGAGTCTGGCTGTGATTGCCTCTTGGATCAGGAATCTGGTGCTGCTGAAATGCTGAGTCATGGAGATTCTGGCTGTGTTTGCCTCTTGAATGTAGAATCTGGAGCTTAAATGCGGAGTCATGGAGATTCTGATTGTGATTGCCTCTTGAATGAGGAATCTGGAGCTTAAATGCTGAGTCATGGAGGTTCTGACTGTGATTGCCTCTTGAATCAGGAATCTGGTGCTGATATGCTGAATCTTGGAGATTGTGGCTGTGGTTGCCTCTTGAATGTGGAATCTGAAGCTTAAATGCTGAGTCATGGAGAGTCTGCCTGTGATTGCCTCTTGAATCAGGAATCTGGTGCTGCTGAAATGCTGAGTCATGGAGATTCTGGCTGTGATTGCCTCTTGAATGTGGAATCTGGAGCTTAAATGCGGAGTCATGGAGATTCTGATTGTGATTGCCTCTTGAATGAGGGATCTGGAGCTTAAATGCTGAGTCATGGAGATTCTGCCTGTGATTGCCTGATGAATCAGGAATCTGGTGCTGAAATGCTGAGCCATGGAGATTCTGGCTGTAATTGCCTCTTGCATCAGGAATCTAGTGGTGATCATGGATCTCTGTTGGTGCTCCTCGCCTTTCAGTCCCTGCTTCCTCGATGCTCATGCTCCTCTTGAAAGCCGTTCATCTACCCTTGGAAAGGAGGCTCTCTCTCGCTGGGACTTCCATATCAATCACGGTGACTGTGTAGACCCCGGGATAGTACAGGCGTGTGTTCTAAATGAAGGGCGCCTGTGTAGGGTTGTTGTCTCCTGGTCAGATTATCAGCATATAATTACATGCATTGCTTCCAAGAGGTGGAATTTATCTAGTCATTGATTATATGAATCCTACAATGGATCTCGCCCAGCGCGTACGTTCAACACCCCTTATTTACAGGCTACAACTTCCAGAGGTATCGCTCAGAATATATTCTAAATGTTCTCCGCTCTGGGTTTTCTGGAAGTGTTGATCACTGATTTCTTTTTCATTGTGACTCTGAACGTAGGCCTTATATGTCTTACCTGTTCTTGAGGTCTTGCTGACAGGCCAGAAATCTTGGTGGATTTCCAAATATTATTAACTATGTGTCATTAATATCAAAGGGGGTCATTTAGAGTTAAGTGGAGCTGGAGCACCACTGTAAATCAGCGGTGATTCCACCCCATCAAACCTGGGGTTTGCCCTCTCCATTTAGTGTCAGTGGAAGTGATAGGCTTACAGGGACTGTCTCTCAGCTGGATCCACAGATGTAAATCTCTCACCTTTAACTTGACAGATCACAGTGGCCGCTGCCACTGAACGAGGGTGGTGGGGCGAGGATGGAAAAAAATAAAAGACGTTTTTTTTAAAAACACTTACCTGTTGAGGGCAAAGATGTGTTCATCTCCTCCGTCCTCCTCCTCGTCCGGAAGCACGCAGGCTTCCAGATTCCTCTCAGCCAGTCACGACGCTGCTGTCCACCTATATGACAGCAGCATCGTGATTGGTGTGAGCGCCCTGCTTCGGCACTCACAGAGGGAGTGGCACCCTGGACACTTTCTCCTCCCGGCTGTGAAATACAGCCAGGTGGAGAAAAGCAAAGCTGGCCCAACACGGCTGGCCATCAGACATGCGCACTTAAGGTGCACGAACCACTCCTCATTCCAGCCTCCTCCAGCCCAGCCCCGCTCTATCCTGCTGCCTCAGCTAAAAACGATCCGTTATTATAATTTTATTTCTCTGCTCAAAGCAGTGGGGCAAGGCTCCCCCACCTTAGGGGAGGAGCTGCCCCTGACAGCTCATCCACCAATAGACAGCCAGCATGTTGAAGACCCCGCCAGACCAATAAACAACATTCCACTGGGCCTGTACATTGCCGACGGCTCCACATGGAGCCGTCGTCAATGTAGCAGTGCGGCGGGTGCAGCAGCACCCATCGCGCATATCACTGCCTGTAAATCGGGCAGTGACATGCTGTGCTGTGACGGGGCTGTGCACGGGGCCCCTGCACTGCCCAAGCCAAGTGCAGGGGCCCCCAGGGCACCCATTCTGCCAACCTTTCCCTGGCGGTTCAGGCTGGGGGAACATAGGTTCATTATGCTTGCAGCGCTGCCCTGTCGGATAAGGAACTCTGCCATTGTGAGGCTGCCTGGCGGCGGTAGCCTGGTGGTGGCGGAGTACCACCTGTTGCGGTCTCGCCATGTACATTATATGGCGGTCTGGACCGCCATGCCGTTGGCGGTAATTTCCGCCACCGCCGGCATGGCGGTCCGGACCGCTATGCTCATAATGAGGGTCATAGTCTGCTAAATGACCTGTCATATTTTTTGTTACATTGTGAGGCCAAGCTGCATGAAGTAGCTGGGAGATCCATAATACGTGGCATGTGATCCAGTCGGGATGTACAAGGGTGAAGTCAGTTTCATCCTGGTGACGCCTTTAATTTATAGTTTTGGCGAAATTTTTCTAAAGGAGATGGTAACACTGTCTAGGCATTTGTCACACTCGCCTGTACCACCCGTTTGTTTTGAATCTCGAGTCAGGATGCCCTGTTACCGCTTGTGAGCGGCCAATGGCGTGTCACCCTAGGCCGCGGTTTACCATCCTTATGCGAGGGCAGCGTCTAGTGAGAGGTAGAGAGATGAGCATTTGGTGCGAGCAAAAGACACTTATGGGAAAGACGGAGAAAGGGAAATATGAAAAGGCGTCACAAAGAGAGATGGCAGAAAGCTGCAAGAGTGAGCTGAAGGGGCAGGGAGTGGCTTTAAATGGATTTAAGAGGCCCGAGATGGCTTCAGCATTACACTGCCTCAGTATTCCGTGTTCCCGCATTTAGTTGCAGCAGCCGCGTGTTTAAGTGGAGGGCTTTGGCACCGGCACGTTTTCATTTACAAATTAAGCACTGGTCTTGAGAGATGATAAAGGCAGCACAGTGGTCGAGAAAGAATGTTTAGAGGTTTGTCCATGAACCTAGGCGGCCATTGATGGAACTCATTGGGTTTAGTGGCTGGTTAGGGGTTGGCAACAGGTTGAAGGAGAGAATGAGGGTCTTTGGTGCTGCAGGGGAATATTGTAAGGGGGCAAGACTTAGGAGGATGGGATCGCTAGTATTACGCACCGCTACGTGCACGTTAATATTGAATCCTGCCTTGTTAAATAGTGCCACTTAAAACGTGAGTCCAAGAAGACGCTTTCCCATTCAAAAAGGTGCCCTGAAACTTTCATGTATGAAGCACTTTTTCTGATCTAAGATCATGTTGAAACGAACATAACTTTTTCAAAAGACTGTAACACGAGTCTGTGTTTAAATGCAATTCCATTGGATGACTGTGGGTGGCAGTAGAGCTATGAATAAGAAGGGTTTACCTTCTAACTACCTGGACAATTTCCTTCACTTTATCTCGCCGATTAGTAGAATATACTTCTTTCACTGTACTGTTAAAGTATTAATTTATTTGCGAATTTCATTTCATTACGTATTTAAAACCGGAAATAGTCCATAGAGTCACCAGAGGAAGCACAGAACCTCTTTTTGATGTGAAGCCTGTGGAGATATATATGCTGCAAGCATCGAACTCGTCTCAAAACATTTCAACATGTATTTTCGTCTTTGAGAAAATGCAAGAAAGAGTTAGTATTTTCCGCGTTGACATGGAAACCATTTCTGTGAAAAACAAAATGTCAAGCCACTTCATCAGAAGAAAGGAATATATTCTCGTGTTTTTTAAGGTTGAGTCTGGTTGCTAAAGATATGTTGTGGGCTTACCAAGCGTATAGATGGGCTTGCAGCTAACCCATTGCTTGCCACTGGTTGGCTGAACCGTCGTTTGCTTGCTTTCTATTCAATGCTTCTCCTTGTCCATCTTGTGTCTGTCCCTCCCATGGAGCACTTCCAATTTACTTATGCCCTTCCACTTTTCACTTTTATTGAACTACTTCTTTCTTTTGTCTGAAACACTCCATAATTGTGCATGTGTTTTTCAGCTGTCTCCCTTAATGTGCTTCTCTCCCCCTTCCGTGACCTGTGTTGCTCCCTGTTACCCATGTACTTCTTCCCCTCGGCGATGCGCTCACCATACTGTGCTCCCCTATGTTGCTTTCTCAGCTGTGTGTTTGACCCCCCCCCCCCCAGCTCCACACTGCTTTCTTTCCCTCTCTTCTAGTTGCTTTTCTTTGCCTCCCATCCGTGAACTCATACCTATGTGTTGCTTTCCCCACCTCCTCCCCCTGTGTTGCTTCTCTCCACCCTTGCCCTCGTTTAGCTTCTGTCCCTTTGCCACCCATGTTGCTTTCCCATCCGCTTTAAAAAAAAAAAAATGTTTTGCATTTTTTCCTCTTAATTTACCGATCCAACTTGGATCAATAAATACAAATAAAAAAGTGCCTGTTTTATCTTATAGGCACGCACAAGTGTGGCGCACACAGCTACCAGATGACACAAGCAGCCATTCCATAGTCCTTTTTGTTGTTCTTCTTTAAGATGCTGTAGAGCTTTGCTAAACAAAAACATCGACAGAGCTGATAGAACACAAAGGCAAGACCTATTGGCTTTGTCAATCCTTTTTATGGAAAGGCTACAGTTTAGAGATCCATAAAGAAAGGCAGCTACACAAATAGCATGAAAAATACTTTCTAAATGATAGAAATGTTAATACAGAAGAGGATGCGAGTTGTTTGTTGTAACAAGTTGTCATTAGATTTTATTTTATTCTTCATATTTGTATAGTGTCCAAGCTCTGAGGACCAAAGTACTGGAATGCTGAGAAAAACCTGCATTGGGCAAGCTACTTGTGCATGGACCTGGTACAGCTGAAAGCTCAGCAATTTGTTAGAACATTAGAATGCTGGGAGACCCATTGAAGACAATGGAGTGGCTAAGGCCAGTAGCAACTGGTACAGGACTTCTGCTCCAAACTTCCAACGTTTGTTTTTTTGTTTCGCCTTGTTTCATTTAGAACATTCTTTCCTGAGTGGATGGAATGTTATAATACCATTATAGACTTTCTGCCTTGGGCTATATCAATTATCAAAAGCCCTCTTTCAAGCTGTAGGCCATCGTTAGAGGATGGACCAATGATTTGGAGTGGGACCTATAACAATCGGGAATAGCCCTTGGCATTAGACTGTAAGGCTATATGAGGACGTGTAACAAGGTGTGTGCTGAGGTATCCGATAATCTTGAATAAAGGAGATGCAATATGGAAATTGAAGGAATCCTTCATAGATGCTGTTTAATTTCCTTCCCTTTTTTCAGTTTCCTCAGACTAACTCCTTGAATCTTTTTTAAAGAGACTACCTCCCTCCAAGTCATTATGGACACAGTCTGGTCCTTGGCGTTTGTGTGACATCTTAATGCAATATTTGGGTTGTAGTTTCCATTAAACTAAATAGACTAACACTCCTGAAATCAACGATTTGTGGGTTAAACGTTCAGAACAGAAGGGAGTGTTCATTATGACCTGGAAAGAGGTGTTTACCTGAATCTCACTGCCATGATATCAAGCTTTTATAGCTACTACAAGTTGTGTAAAGCTCCCTGTCTAGGTTGCATAGGCCATTAAATGTCCCATCCATGCTCTACATGCTCTAGGTCAGAATTGCTGGCAGGGACCTGTAAGAAGAGTGTTTATAACAAATGAAATGTTAGAGTAGAAGGCCTTTGCCAGCCATAATTTTGTGTATGCCCCTCTATTGTAGGAAATGATCCTCCAAACATTAGTGTTCATTAAGAGCAAAGTTTGCCTTTTAAGACTCATACAACTGTAAAACGTGACGGTCATAATTTGCGTGGTAAACAAACTAAGGTGCCCGCCCTTGGCTTACAGGCACACAACCATAGGTGGTATGCAGCAATTACAAAACCTTTAATGAAGCATTAATATATTTTCATGTTTTCTTTGGTGTTATAGCATTTTAGCTGGGATAGGCTTGGGGGTCTGATTCAAGATTCTAGCAAAATTAAAAACTACACATGGCAGGAGGTTTGAATTTGCCTAATAAAGGACACTGCCATTTATTTCTATGGTGAAGTATTTGATTTTAAAATCTACTTTGTATTGAAATGCTTCTCAAAACTACTTAAGTATATAAGAAGTGTTGGACATATGTGGTGGGGTGGATATGTAAGTAAAATACTTGTTCTTTATATAATTTTTTCACATCACAATTTTGTCATTTCTGTGTCCTGTCAATAACAGGTGCTACCATTACCTAATTTAATGGTAATCGGTGTGTTGCACTTAGTTTGTCAAGGCTGGATTCACACTCATGAAATGAAGGTCACACTTTGTGTCAGCAGCAAGCAAATAAACCATTGTGTCACCTTGATGGCCTGGTGTAAGTGGGAAAGGAGGCATTTCCTTTTGCCTCAGAATCGTGGCCGTCCACACATTTGTTTGCGTTGAAGGTAGGAGGTAGCTTTTCTTTGGTGTGAACGTCATGCAAGACTGAGACTCTGTCCTGATCTGTCTTCAAAACCCTCTCTGATATAGACGTTTCCTGTCTTCTAGAGTTTCTCAGAGTTATTTGTTTGCATTGATGGTAGAACGTAGCTTTTATTTGGTGTGAAAGTCATGCAAGACTGGGACTCTGTCCTGATCTGTCTTCCAAGCCTTCTCTGTATATAGAAGTCTCCTGTCTTCTAGAGTTTCTTAGTTATTTGTTTGCATTGATGGTAGAAGGTAGCTTTGTTTTGGTGTGAAAGTCATGCAGCACTGAGACTCTGTACTGATCTGTCTTCAAAACCCTCTCTGATATAGACGTTTCCTGTCTTCTAGAGTTTCTCAGTCCAATAACTACTGTGTCCAGTTCCAAAGAGTCCTGGCTCCCACCAACCCATATCACCCTGAGCCTGATTTTATCAAACCAGTTCACCATACTTTGAAGTCCTTCTTTGGCCCCTGGGCACACAAACATCTCTTTACAGAATGCTTTGGGAATTGTCCAGAGGTGGGTAGGAGAGATGTTTTTGTAGCATATGTTTATTTATTTAGTTTTACATTTATTCGTACTGCAATCCAAATTGCTTTTAAATGCTGAAAGTATTTAAATAATGCAAAACCAGCAGTGATGTGAGCAATAATAATTTCCAAAATTTAGGACCCAAGAGGGAGAGGCCTTCTGTCCACTTTCCAGTGATATATTATTTTAGGAATGAATGACTGTCAGACTGTCTCACGTGATAAAAAATCATACATAAAAGTGCATACATATATACATACATAGAGAAGCTTTGGGTTAGCCCACTTCATCTATTTGTTCAGCTGTCATTCTCGTTTTGCTTCTCCCTAAGACAAAGTACAGCTAGGGCAATGGGTTCGCCTTCTTCAAACACTGCCCCCCTTGCATTTGTGAGTAACACTATTCCCTGATTATATGTGCACAACCGCCTAACAAAGGAGTGCACTTCAGTACCAGGGCTGATGTGTCTAGGTGGCTGGTACACTAACCTTTCCTTCTATAGATTTCTTGTTTTGTGCACATTGCATACGTTTGCCAAAAAAGCATTGCGCTTGTACCACGCCCAAATCTTTTGGCTTGGCCAGATCTTTTTATTTTGATTATTGGTTCAGCAGGACAATATTCTCTATTCATTTTCCACTGGTTTTCAACAAAATGTGTTCTTCCATATACATTAGTATTCTTTGCATGTGCTTGTGTGATTGTTTCACTGGAACCAGGTGATGATGGTTCTGGCTTCTCTTAAAGCATCTGTAGAATGGAAATATTGTATGTTCAAAAATAAGGACAATTGGGATATTACATCTCAAATTTCAGTTTAAAGCAGGTTGGAGAAATTTTTTGTTGTGCTGCTTTACAGAACATACCCGTGAGTCTTTCTCTCTCACCACCTGGCTAGCATTTGTCACTTTCTTCAAAGGGAAATGGCTTTATGTTGTCCAACTTCTGGTGTTGAACAAGTTACCCATGAATCTGAATGTTTTCAGAACAAATCTCAAGTTCTCCTTTTGGTCGGAAAGCCCAGTACTGTCCATGAAAGATTTATTAAGTAACTGTCTTTTACGCGGGAGTAAAATTATAATTACCCCGTAGTAATTTGGCATTACTCTTGTAATGCGAAATTACCAAACATTATTTGATTACGATTGTTAAGGTAATTTAGAGTAATATAAGGGGGAAATGCATCCCCCAAAAACAGATGAACAGATCCCAGGCCGCCGCTGCCTTTTGCTGTTCCAGCTTTATTGCATTTTGTGCGAAGAAAATAGCGCTAAATGCAGGGATACGCTCCTCGCGAATTCTGCAATCTCACGTAATTGTGCTGTAATTTTGTGTAATTACACATTACATTTGGGGGGCGATTAGTGATCCACTGCGTATGTTGATGGTTTTGTTCGCACTAATATTTTTTTCTAAGAGTTCTAGCGGTCAGTATGTTCGAGGAGGGCACCATGGACAGTACTGTTTGTGGGAAGAACTTTCATTACTGAGTAACAAGCCTTTCTACCACACGAAAAAAAACAGTGTCTTTTTAGGACACAGATAATGATGCTTTCTCTAGACACGTTATTTATTTAGTGCTAATGAATAACAAATACAGAGTCGAGTTGATTGGCCTAAAAAAAAGCAAATTTTTGTAGATACATCTGGGACACTTTGGGGGTGATTCTGACCCCGGCGGTCAAGGACCGCCGGGGTCGGCGGGAGCACCGCCAACTGGCTGGCGGTGCTCCGCAGGGCATTCTGACCGCGGCGGTATGGCCGCGGTCAGAACAGGAAAACCGGCGGTGTCCCGCCGGTTTTCCGCTGCCCTGCTGAATCCTCCATGGCGGCGCAGCTTGCTGCGCCGCCATGGGGATTCCGACCCCCTCACCGCCATCCTGTTCCTGGCGGGTTCGACCGCCAGGAACAGGATGGCGGTGAGGGGTGTCGTGGGGCCTCTGGGGGCCCCTGCAGTGCCCATGCCAATAGCATGGGCACTGCAGGGGCCCCCGTAAGAGGGCCCCACTTTGAATTTCGGTGTCTGCTCAGCAGACACTGAAATTCGCGATGGGTGCCACTGCACCCGTCGCACACCTTCCACTCCGCCGGCTCCATTCGGAGCCGGCTTCATCGTGGAAGGCCGTTTCCCACTGGGCTGGCGGGCGGCCTTTTGGCGGTCGCCCGCCAGCCCAGTGGGAAACCCAGAATGACCGCCGTGGTCTTTTGACCCCCTTTGTTTCTTCAGTGGCCCTAAGAATTTCTCGTTTGTTGAGTCCAAGGGCTGATTCAAGGGTGAGAGGAAGTACATGACATATGGTGTAACAAAGAACTTGATGGAAAACTAGATTTTCTGCACCTTTTCAGGTGCCACCTCTTAATGAGGTAGGTTTGTGTCTAGCATCTGAAATGTGTGTAAAAAAAGCAATGTTCTTTGGAGATGCTCTGTCTCGCCGCGGAGGTGTTACGTTATGAGAACTGCTCTCGGGTGTGATCGTCTGTTACTCTGCTGAGGCGGAGAGGAACTTTTCTGACGGTCCAGCTTCAGCCTTGTAAGAAGGCCTGTCAGCAAAGTATTGTGACACCTCTGCCTTAGTGAGATTAACGTGTCCAGGGCTCCTTTCAAGAATAGGTTTCGCTGCATTAGGGATAACACAGCCTTCCATAATTGTAAGTGCAATAACTTCAATATTGTAGGGTTTGTTAACAGCATCACTTGAACGAGCTAGTAGACGCTGGCGGAGAGAAGTATATCTTGATTTGCTTAGATTGGACCCATGCCTGTAATGGTACTCATGAGATCAAAACAATAGAATAGAATGCACCTATATTAGTTCCCTGGGGTTCAGTCTAGTTCAAAGATTCCTTCCATCATTTTCCTGGTGTCCAAGCAGAGAAGGGGACAGAAAGAGATAGCATACACTGTGGGACAGGAAAATGTAAAACCAGGAAGCACACTACACAAACGCAAAGATATACTGCGCACCAGAAGTACTTTACCCATTGGATGAGTCCAGGCAGTGTTTAATTTGTAAATAAAAACGTGTCGGTGCACAAAGATCTCCTTTGAAACACGCGGCTGCTGCAATTAAATATGAGAGTACGGAATACTGAGGCAGCGTAATCCTAAAGCCATCTCAGGCATATGTAATCCATTTACAGCCACTCCCTGCCCCTTCAGCTCACTCTTGCAGCTTTATGCTTTCTCACTTTGTGATGCTTTTACGTGTTTCTCTTTCTCCATCTTGCCCATGTGTGTTTTGCTCACAGTAAATGCTTGAGACAGAAAAATAAGTGCCGGCCCTCAGAAATAAGAGCTGGTGTCCCGCACCAGAAATCACCTCCTTAAATTAAGCACTGGGAACAGGTGACACCCGCATGCTAAATCTACTCCACAGATAAGCAAAGATTAACAGTCACATGGTGAAAGGCCTAAAAACCTTCCCCTTTAACAATCCAGCAGTTGATATAGCCCACATCAAGGCTAGAGTCAAGCCAATAGGAAGGACATGCACACTGAGGGAGGGAAATTCAACCATCAATCAGTCATCAATCAATCAGTGAAGGAGATTAGGACCCTAATGATGTGAAGAGTGGGGAATGGTACAATCTCGGAGTAATGGATCTTGTTGATACAGTTGGCCAGGATGCAGTCATATATGCTGATGGAAGGGCATAAAACCCAACACCCACTTATTGGTCTTTCCTCTAAGATAAAATAGAACCACAGGCAACAAGACTCAAGAGGCCTGACCAGTAATTATTCGATAACTTAAGTGCATCTAGGTTGTTCCTGGTAAACTCATTCAGGACAAGGGGCCAGATAACTCATCCCATCACCTATGCCAGATTAATACAGCCTCCCACGTTGCACCATACATGTATAAACAGATGCAGCAGTATTGTTCATAGCGACTGGGCAGCTAGTTGCCAATTGCCCTAAAGGCAATTTGACTACCAGTTGAAGGTAGCACCAGGACATCCAAGCTGTGAATCATCAGCAATGAAATGATGCATATCAAGTATTGCTGTGGTGTGAACATAGGCATTAAACATTCATAGGAATACATTGGAAAGAATAGTTCAAGTGTGTTACCATGGAGACCATCATTGGGCACACTCCTACTTAGAGCAGGATTTAAAGCTTGCCTGAAGGACCAATCATAAAAAACTATGAAAACAAAGAAAGGACTTTAGAAGTGAATACAGTCATAGCCTGTAGCCTACCACAGAGAGTTGGGATCTCTATTATAATAGCAAGCTATTGGAAGGTACAAAAGAGATGTGTACAGTCAGTGCGTACTGTGTACCGGTGGGTGTAGGGGACCAGGACTTGTCTCTCATCATCAGTCTTTGACCCAGGGCACAAAAGAGAAATGCAGAAAAGGTAGAAAAAAGGAGAAGGATAGGAAAACAGTAACAAACCGATGAAGCAGGGATGAAATTGTAATTTCAAAAGAGAGATAAAAATGTCAGAAAGTATAGAGCGGAGGATGAAACAGCGATGAGGTGGAATCAAATATAGGCATCCTTGGTATTCAGCAGTCCCAGCCTTCAGCAGTGCCTTCCCATTGTTCCAAAGCAGTTTTTTAACAAATGATGCTCTGCGTTCACTTGTGATAATTCCTCGCTGAGAAATTCATCTTTCTTATTATGTTTTCACATCGATTCAATGTGGTACCAGTAAGCCTAGGTGAAATGTTAATTATGCCAGAGTAATCAAAGTAGGTTCAATAATTACCGATTACTCTTGTGATGCGAAATTACTGAAATTATACAAATGAGCCAGCTTGAGTAACTAAGAGTAATTTGGGTCAAAAATCCTATTGCAGGACAACAGGAACAATGAACTAAGAGAGCGGCTGCTGACTATTGCTGTTTTGTCCTGTAGCACCTATAGCTGTTTTCTTAGCGCAAAATGCATCCTTAGCCCCATTTTGACTGCAACAGTGCATTTTTTCACCAAGAAAAAGTGTCCAATGTAGGATTATGCTTCTCAATCAGTTACGCATAATTACAAGTAATTTTGCAGTAATTACGCTAGAGAATCTTATGCCAGTTACACACACCAAAACTAGGCAGAGCTCATGTGGAGGTAGTCTAGTTAATGGCAGTCCCCCTTTTTCCCACTTCTGCTTTATCACTGCCCTGGGGATAGGGGCCGATGCTTGGATGAGATGTTCCTCCTTCCTCACTGAACCACAGTACGGGACTGGGGAAGACTGTGCTCTCACACATAGGGCAGTTTGCAGCCTTTGCCACACATTCCTTTACCACGCGTGCCTTTGCCATGCATGCCTTTACCATGCATGCCTTTACCATGCAAGCTACGTATATGATAAGGTAAGTAAAACCCATATATATATATATATATATATATGTGTATATATATATATATATATATATATAATTCTAATCCCCCTCTTTTTTAAATTTTATATATATATATATATATATATATATATATATATATATATATATAGAGAGAGAGAGAGAGAGAGAGAGAGAGATTTATATAATTCTAATCCCCCTCTTTTTTTAAATTATCTTAAATTTAAATTTTTTCTTTCATTTGGTAGACGCCTCAAATACCCTTTTTTTTAAATTATTTTTATTCCCCCTTTTATGGGCGAGCGCAAATCGCTCAGTCCATTCAGTAATCTCTCTTTGGGCTTCAAACCACACCCATGTCACGTCTGTCACTTACATTGGTTTGTGGGCTTGCCTTTTAAAATCCGCTTGCTTTCATTTGTGAAAGGCATGTATACGTCATGCCTTTTCCAGTGTTTAGCCCACCTACACAGCACCGGGAAACTACTAGAAACATACGAGCCTCAATGTTTTGAGCCTGGGGTCAGGACTACTTTATCTGTTTATTTTCCACGCAGCACCATCGCGCTGCATTTTACATAGTGCGATCGCACTGCGGTTTTTTTCTTCCTTTACACCACTAATAGCTCTAACTCGAGCAAATGCGAGACACGTTGCATCGAAAATGCTTGTTTACCTTACCACTCTGTATCCTTACCCACCCCTAAACCCTAAAACCCCCCTTAACATCCAATACCCTAATCCACCCCATAACCCTAAAATGCCCTTACCACTCAGCCAACCCAAAACCTAAAACATCCTTACCACCCAATACATCTACCCATCCTAACCCTTAAAAAAAAGTCCCTTACCACCTTATATCCCTACAACCCTCAAACCCTAAAAGCACCATTAGCACTCTATAACCTTACCGACTCCTAAACCCTAATATATATATCTGTGGTTTTTTAGAGCATAAAATAATACTTTGTTACTGAACATTTCACCTAACTATAATGTTCCTTTAACCTTTGCTTTTCATAAATTCACAATTCTTTTTGAGTTGATGAAGGCAATTAATCAGAAAGTATCACAAGATAATTGGGGGGAGGAGAAATAACTGATTTGGGTGTAATCCCACTACAGGCAGGTGAACAAATTAATGTAGATTTCTTTTTATTTAGTGCTTGCTGAATTTCTTTGGTAAATCCTGTGTGAATTGTTCAGATATTAGCACATTCAACTGCCCTTCTGAAGGTACAATTTCACTACGAGATGCTGTATGTCACTGTTTCGTTTAGCTTAGGTTTAAACCTTATATTTGGGAACCTCACATGGAAGGTGGAATGCCATTATTTAATCTGTTATGACATTTAGACCTTGAATATTGCACAGGGTCAAATAGTCTGACTTTATCTTACTTTTGTTATGTTAATGGATATGGACATATTTGTGGTTGAGGGACCAGAGAGCGGGCATTTTCCTGCTACCCTTCAAAATGGATTAAAAAAAAAATATATATATATATATATATATATATATATATATATATAAATATATATACATATATATTTATATTGTGGTGGTCACCAGTAGGTAGTTATGACCATGTTTCCATAGAAAAGCGTCCCTTGCCATGCACTGCTAATTACCCCAGATATTTCAGCACTCATGACAACTTCTTTAAAAATACAAATGAAGCATTAGCAGTCATATTAATGAAGAAAAAACTGTGCATGGTGAGGGCGCGAGTTATAGTTACCTTAGGGCATGAGTTATAGTGACTTGAAATGACTCTAACTATAACTGCTGAATTTGTGTGGTTTTGTACAAGTATATTCAGAATCTAATTATAACGTCACTGTAACCTTTGTTTTTTTCAGTGAATATATGTATGTGTGTGTGTGTGTGTGTGTATATATATATATATATATATATATATAGAGAGAGAGAGAGAGAGAGAGAGAGAGAGAGAGAGAGAGAGAAAGAGAATGTGTGTGTGTGTGTGTGTGTGTAACATTATAGTTAGGTGACCACCATGTCTTAGATTTCTTTTTCAATAAAGCAATTTTTTTTAATGCAGCCCGTTATCCTTAAATGAAAATGGGATGCATAACAAAAAGAAAAATGAAAAGTTTTCTTTTCATTTTTTAAGAGTAGTCAGTGGTCCGTGGGACCACTTGCTGCTCTTAAAAAAAATATGCACCCACATTCCCAAAGGGGATGGAATCCCTGGAGGCCCCTACCCCATTTGCTAATGGGTTACCACCAACTTGAAGTTGGTGGTTAACTTCAAATGTTTTGCAACTGCATTCCAGCTGCAAAACATTCATGCATCCCCCTGCAATTCAGTATCAGGAAGAGACATCCTTGACACGCCCCTTCCTAAAACCAACTCGCAAACCTATTTTGCAATTTGGTAATAGATTACTGAATCACAAAATAGGGTTATTACATCCCAAAATGTTTTTTGCTGTCACAAACGGCCCGATTCGGCGAATGGGACTATTTACGAATGCAAAAAACCTTCAAACTTCAGGCCTTGGATCTCTTTAATAAAAAATGTATATTCTCATAGGCAGTTTAGAAGATCTTTTCTTTCCAGTGCAGTTAGAAGGAGTGGGCTCAGAACCGAGTATTGTTGAGAGCGATTCTGTCAGTAGAAGGGACATATATATGAGATGGTGAGAGAGAAAGCAAGAGAGAGATGGATAACAAGAGAGAATAAGGGGAGAGAGAGATGGAGATGGATAGAGGCAGAGATAAGGAGAGGGAATGGGACTGGGGGAAAGCTAACATCAGTGTACAGCCCGGAGGAGAGACGCAGCTGCAAGAATGGCAGGTGGGCTGCGGAATGATTGGTGCCTCAGGTGGACACCTGGAGATGAGAGCATCTTGTGTAAGGCCTCTCTGGAGACCGACCTCCAGAAGTGTCTGAAAGGATCAGATGCTATTTAGCTATCTCACTCGATCATCAGCTTTGACCACTAGACCATTTACAACTAGACACTTCGTAGGAAAGAAACTTTTGAGTTCCAAGAAGTGTTTACAAATCATGTGTACGAATTTCAGCTCTGAGATGCCTATTCTGGCTAATTATTTGTTGAATCTTCGTCAATGATAATGATCCAAGCTCTCAGCCTGAGCAGAACATGTGTAAATTATTTTAACCATTCTAGAAAGAGGGAACGAAGTTCCAGAGGGAAAAAGGAAAACTGTCTGACCACAGAGAAAAATGGAGGAAAAAATAGATTCTGTTATGAGACTAACGGCCAGATACACAACACTGTTTTAACACAGGAAAACTTTGCAGATTGTGGAGCTCAGTTTAGCAGATGTGTATGCTCCATGGGAAGTCTAATCTGTTTGCGTGAGAGCACTCCTGTATGTCATTCTAATCTGTTTGAAGGAGAGCATTCCAGTGCCTCATTCTAACCTGTTTGAAGGTGAGCATTCCAGTGCCTCATTCTAATCTGTTTGAAGGAGAGCATTCCAGTGCCTCATTCTAACCTGTTTGAAGGAGAGCATTCCCTGCCTCATTCTAGCCTGTTTGAAGGTGAGCAGTCCTGTGTGTCATTATAACCTGTTTGAAGGAGAGCATTCCAGTGCCTTATTCTAGCCTGTTTGAAGGTGAGCATTCCAGTGCCTCATTCTAACCTGTTTCAAGGTGAGCATTCCAGTGCCTCATTCTAACCTGTTTAAGGGTGAGCATTCCAGTGCCTCATTCTAACCTGTTTGAAGGTGAGCATTCCAGTGCCTCATTCTAACCTGTTAAGGGTGAGCATTCCAGTCCCTCATTCTAACCTGTTTGAAGGTGAGCATTCCAGTGTGTCAGTAATACCTGTTTGAAGGAGAGCATTCCAGTGCCTCATTCTAACCTGTTTGAAGGTGAGCAGTCCTGTGTGTCATTATACCCTGTCTTGAAGGAGAGCATTCCAGTGCCTCATTCTAACCTGTTTGAAGGTGAGCAGTCCCGGGTGCAGTGCTTAATTTGTGCTTGTTGTTTCTGGTGCTGAGCACCGGCACTTATTTTCGAGGGCCGGTGCTTATTCTTCTGCCTCTAGTATTTGCTGCGAGCAAAAGACACTTATGGGAAAGACGAAGGAAGGGAAATATGAAAAAGCGTCACAAAGAGAGATGGCAGAAAGCTGTAGGGCTGAGGTGAAGGGGCAGGGAGTGGCTTTAAATGGATTGAAGAGGACCGAGAAGGCTTCAGGATTATGATGCCTCAGTATTCCATGTTCCCGAATTTAGTTGCAGCAGCCGCATGTTTAATTGGAGGACTTTGGCACCGGCACGTTTAGATTTACAAATTAAGCACTGCCCGGGTGTCATTATAACCCTTTTGAAGGTGAGCATTCCAGTACGTCATTCTAACCTGCCTTGAAGTGAGCAGTCTATAGAGTCATTCTAGCCTGTTAGGAAAGCATTCCTTTGTGGTATTCGCTGTTTGAAAGTGAGCATTCCAGTGCCTCATTCTAACCAGTTTGAAGGTGAGCATTCCAGTGCCTCATTCTAACCTGTTTGAAGGTGAGCATACCAGTGCCTCATTCTAACCTGTTTAAGGGTGACCATTCCAGTACCTCATTCTAACCTGTTTTAAGGTGAGCATACCAGTGCCTCATTCTAACCTGTGTGAAGGTGAGCATTCGAGTGCCTTGTCATTTTAACCTGTTTGAAGGAGAGGATTCCAGTGCCTCATTCTAACCTGTTTGAAGGTGAACAGTCCTGTGTGTCATTATAACCTGTTTGAAGGAGAGCATTCCAGTGCCTTATTCTAGCCTGTTTGAAGGTGAGCATTCCAGTGCCTCATTCTAACCTGTTTCAAGGTGAGCATTCCAGTGCCTCATTCTAACCTGTTTAAGGGTGAGCATTCCAGTGCCTCATTCTAACCTGTTTGAAGGTGAGCATTCCAGTGCCTCATTCTAACCTGTTAAGGGTGAGCATTCCAGTGCCTCATTCTAACCTGTTTGAAGGTGAGCATTCCAGTGTGTCAGTATAACCTGTTTGAAGGAGAGCATTCCAGTGCCTCATTCTAACCTGTTTGAAGGTGAGCAGTCCTGTGTGTCATTATACCCTGTCTTGAAGGAGAGCATTCCAGTGCTTCATTCTAACCTGTTTGAAGGTTAGCATTCCAGTGCCTTATTCTAACCTGTTTGAAGGTGAGCAGTTCCGGGTGCAGTGCTTAATTTGTGCTTGTTGTTTCTGGTGCTGAGCACCGGCACTTATTTTCGAGGGCCAGCGCTTATTCTTCTGCCTCTAGCATTTGCTGCGAGCTAAAGACACTTATGGGAAAGACAAAGGAAGGGAAATATGAAAAAGCGTCACAAAGAGAGATGGCAGAAAGCTGCAGGACTGAGCTAAAGGGGCGGGGAGTGGCTTTAAATGGATTGAAGAGGACCGAGATGGTTTAAGGATTACCGTGCCTCAGTATTCCATATTCCGGCATTTAGTTGCAGCAGCCCAGTGTTTAAGTGGAGGCCTTTGGCACCGGCACATTTTCATTTACAAATTAAGCACTGCCCGGGTGTCATTATAACCTGTTTGAAGGTGAGCATTCCAGTACATCATTCTAACCTGCCTTGAAGTGAGCAGTCTAGAGAGTCATTCTAGCCTGTTTGAAGGAAAGCATTCCTTTGTGGTATTCGCTGTTTGAAAGTGAGCATTGCAGTGCCTCATTCTAACCTGTTTGAAGGTGAGCATACCAGTGCCTCATTCTAACCTGTTTAAGGGTCAGCATTCCAGTGCCACATTCTAACCTGTTTGAAGGTGAGCATACCAGTGCCTCATTCTAACCTGTTTGAGGGTGAGCATTCCAGCGCCTCATTCTAACCTGTTTGAAGGTGAGCATTCCAGTGCCTCATTCTAACCTGTTTGAAGGTGAGCATTCCAGCGCCTCATTCTAACCTGTTTGAAGGTGAGCATTCCAGTACATCATTCTAACCTGCCTTGAAGTGAGCAGTCTAGAGAGTCATTCTAGCCTGTTTGAAGGAAAGCATTCCTTTGTGGTATTCGCTGTTTGAAAGTGAGCATTCCAGTGCCACATTCTAACCTGTTTGAAGGTGAGCATACCAGTGCCTCATTCTAACCTGTTTAAGGGTCAGCATTCCAGTGCCACATTCTAACCTGTTTGAAGGTGAGCATACCAGTGCCTCATTCTAACCTGTTTGAGGGTGAGCATTCCAGCGCCTCATTCTAACCTGTTTGAAGGTGAGCATTCCAGTGCCTCATTCTAACCTGTTTGAAGGTGAGCATTCCAGCGCCTCATTCTAACCTGTTTGAAGGTGAGCATTCCAGTACATCATTCTAACCTGCCTTGAAGTGAGCAGTCTAGAGAGTCATTCTAGCCTGTTTGAAGGAAAGCATTCCTTTGTGGTATTCGCTGTTTGAAAGTGAGCATTCCAGTGCCACATTCTAACCTGTTTGAAGGTGAGCATACCAGTGCCTCATTCTAACCTGTTTAAGGGTGAGCATTCCAGTGCCTCATTCTAACCTGTTTGAAGGTGAGCATTCCAGTGCCTCATTCTAACCTGTTTGAAGGTGAGCATTCCAGTGTGTCAGTATAACCTGTTTGAAGGAGAGCATTCCAGTGCCTCATTCTAACCTGTTTGAAGGTGAGCAGTCCTGTGTGTCATTATACCCTGTCTTGAAGGAGAGCATTCCAGTGCCTCATTCTAACCTGTTTGAAGGTGAGCATTCCAGTGCCTTATTCTAACCTGTTTGAAGGTGAGCAGTTCCGGGTGCAGTGCTTAATTTGTGCTTGTTGTTTCTGGTGCTGAGCACCGGCACTTATTTTCGAGGGCCAGCGCTTATTCTTCTGCCTCTAGCATTTGCTGCGAGCTAAAGACACTTATGGGAAAGACAAAGGAAGGGAAATATGAAAAAGCGTCACAAAGAGAGATGGCAGAAAGCTGCAGGACTGAGCTAAAGGGGCGGGGAGTGGCTTTAAATGGATTGAAGAGGACCGAGATGGCTTAAGGATTACCGTGCCTCAGTATTGCATATTCCGGCATTTAGTTGCAGCAGCCCAGTGTTTAAGTGGAGGCCTTTGGCACCGGCACATTTTCATTTACAAATTAAGCACTGCCCGGGTGTCATTATAACCTGTTTGAAGGTGAGCATTCCAGTACATCATTCTAACTTGCCTTGAAGTGAGCAGTCTAGAGAGTCATTCTAGCCTGTTTGAAGGAAAGCATTCCTTTGTGGTATTCGCTGTTTGAAAGTGAGCATTGCAGTGCCTCATTCTAACCTGTTTGAAGGTGAGCATACCAGTGCCTCATTCTAACCTGTTTGAGGGTCAGCATTCCAGTGCCACATTCTAACCTGTTTGAAGGTGAGCATACCAGTGCCTCATTCTAACCTGTTTGAGGGTGAGCATTCCAGCGCCTCATTCTAACCTGTTTGAAGGTGAGCATTCCAGTGCCTCATTCTAACCTGTTTGAAGGTGAGCATTCCAGCGCCTCATTCTAACCTGTTTGAAGGTGAGCATTCCAGTACATCATTCTAACCTGCCTTGAAGTGAGCAGTCTAGAGAGTCATTCTAGCCTGTTTGAAGGAAAGCATTCCTTTGTGGTATTCGCTGTTTGAAAGTGAGCATTGCAGTGCCTCATTCTAACTTGTTTGAAGGTGAGCATTCCAGCGCCTCATTCTAACCTGTTTGAAGGTGAGCATTCCAGTGCCTCATTCTAACCTGTTTGAAGGTGAGCCTTTCACTGCATCATTGTAAGCTATTTTAGGGTGAGAATCAACCGCTTCAACTCTTCAACTTGTTTCTGTGATATCTCCACCAACTTTAAAATCTCGCTTAAGTGCTGCATAACCAATGCAATTTCCACATTACACAGATGGTTGGCAAGACAGATTACATCTCCGGAGACGGTATTTGTACTCAACCCTTGATCCATTTGGAAAGCAAGGACATTAGTATTTTTTCTCAAGAGCAAACTTGGAATCTTTTTGTCTCGCTGTGACATTTAAATTATAGCATTTTACCCAAATCAGCCAATTGCACGAATGAAAGTTCTTTGACTGTGTAGATTTGCACCTACTTGTGCCATCCATGAGGGCGCATAATCACTGAAATTATCTCACTCGCGCCATCAGCAGCTTAGAGCGTTTGTGCGCGCAAGTGCTGATGGGGAATATTAATGTGGAGTAACAGCAGCAATTCTTCATACTTAAGGACCAAGGCTGATTACTGGGACAGGTATTGTGCACCACTATCCTTCCACCTCCCTTCGTCTTAGTGCTTTATTTGTAAAATAGTGTGCTGGTGCCAGTGCTTAATTTGTAAATAAAAATGTGCCGGTGCCCAAAGCCCTCCTCTTAAACACACGGCTGCTGCAATTAAATGTGCGAGCATGGAATACTGAGGCAGCGTACTCCTGAAGCCATCTCAGGCCTCTTCAATCCATTTAAAGCCACTCCCTGCCCCTTTAGCTCACTCTTGCAGCTTTCACCATTTGTGACGCTTTTTCATTTTTTCCGTCCTCAGTCTTTCCCAAATGTGAATTTTGCTCGCAGCAAATGCTTGAGGCATAAGACTAAACGCCGGCCCTAAAAAATAACTGCCAGTGCTCAGCACCGGAAATATCAAGCACAAATTAAGCACTGGCTGGTGTTCAGAGCGCTGCTCAGACACCTGTGGCTGCCTCTATAAAATGTCTGAGCTCCAATAGCAAGGGTGTGGAGCCCCAAATCGGACTCAGGCGTCTTCGATTCGCTGCCAGGCACTCACTGCCTGCTATCTCACTCTTACAGGTTTCTGCTTTCTCCCTTGTTGACGGATTGTCTGTATTTCACTTCCTCTGTCTTTTTTTTGTTGTTTTTTTCTTCCCTCTGTTGGTTTCAGGAAATGTCTGATATGGAGAAATAAGTGCTGGCCTCCCAAAAAAAAAGTGCCGGTGACTCCAACCGGCAACCACTGGCTCAAATTAAGCACAGCTTAGTCTCCATGCGTGCTCTGTCTGGATCAGAATTTCTCATGGTCAATGCATTGAGTCCCAGATTTACCAACGTTTAGTGGAGGTGCTTCTACGAGGCAAAGCAGCGATTTGACATGCAAATTAGAGCGTCAATAAGCTTTCCTCCGCTAAAGGTTTACAGTGCCTGAAGTAGACCCTTTCGAAATGTGAAAATGGTTTGCAGTAGCTTCAATGGTCTATTGAATGATATACATACAAGTAACGTGTGACGTAAAATCACAACTCTTGAACGGCTAACCATGTGTGGGTGTCTGCATGTCCGAATTTCTACTGTACAGCATATTGTGGGTGTGAACCCCACACCAGACAGGGTTAGCTCTACTTTCCACCATAAGACTTTCCACCATAACACTCATTGTTAATAACATTATAGTCATTTGACATGTGACACATTGTAAGTCTTGTGTGTGTCCAAACTTTTATCACTCATGCAATGCAACACATCTATTTTTCACCAAGTTCTTTGTTTTTTGAAGGATAATTAATCCCGTCCTTGGTTCTTAAAATGTTTTTAGCATTGTTTACAAAGTGTAAGAAAGGACATTATTTCTGTTGTGGTCCTGCCATTTTTTCCTGTCTGGTTTTGCTGGCTTTAGATTGCTGTGTATTATATAACTGCTAAACAGTGTAATAGGGCAAATGACTTCTTTCTAAGGAATGTGTTGTGCATAGGGGACACCCAAGTACCTTATTTTTATGTTTATAATAAAATCATGGTAGATGTTAGTGGCATGGCGTAAAATCACTCACATTAATAACACTGTGTTTGAATGTCTTGCTGTGACATTAAAATTATAGCATTTACCCAAATCAGCCATTTGTATGAATTAAAGGTCTTTCACTGTGTACATTTGCGAACATAAAAGCACTGCATGTCACGTGGCAGGGGAAAGTGCTTTTGCCATGCAGAAAACTCTATTTCTATAGATTTGCAATATTCTCTTTAAATTCTGCTTTGTAAATTCACAAGACTGAAAGCTTATTATCTTAACATGTGCAATACTAGAATTGGGAAAGGTATGCCCTCACAATGAACAATTACAAAACATTATTCACTGAGTAGCTAATGTGTTTTCTATGAACAAGTCTACTTATAAATAATCACTTCAGAAAAAATGTTTTTCCTATCTAGGCATTGGGAAATCCTAGTGTAGTCATTTAAAGTAATTTTTCAATTACCAAACACATATAATTCTCTGGTGAATGTAGATTTTAAATTACTTTACTTAAGAAGTAATTTTAGGAGGGTGTACATATGCTATCTGAGAATAACCTAGTTCACAACTTGTATACCTCTCACCTCTACTCCAGAGACTCACACATCCATGGCTAACTTCTTGACAACCCTCCTCTTGGAAGTCAATGGATTGGCGTCTGGCAGCAGGAAACAGGAGTCAATCAATCAATCAGGGATTTGTAAAGCGCACATCTCTCCTGTGAGGGTCCCAAGGTGCTGAGGAGGGGAGGGGGGAAAAGGAGGTGCAGCTACTGCTCAAACAGCCAGGTCTCGAGAAGTTTCCTGAAGGTAAGGGGGTCTTTGGTCTGGCGCAGGTGGGTGGGAAGAGTGTTCCACGTTTTGGTGGCGAGGGGTGAGAATGATCTACCGCCGGTTGTAGATCTGCAGATGCGTAGGACGGTTGCGAGGGCGAGGTCGGCGGAGCGGAGATGCCGGGTCGGGGTGTAGAAGGAGAGTCGTCTGTTGAGCTATTCTGGTCGGGTGTTGTGCAGTGCTTTGTGAGCGTGGGTGAGGAGTTTGAAGGTGATTCTCTTGTTGACTGGGAGCCAGTGCAGGTTTCTCAGGTGGTCTGTGATGTGGCAGTGGTGGGGGATGTCCAGGATGAGGCGTGCGGAGGCGTTCTGGATGCGTTGCAGCCTCTTCTGGAGTTTGGCCGTGGTTCCTGCATAGAGGGCATTGCCGTAGTCCAGTTTGCTGATTACGAGGGCTTGGGTGACTGTTCTTCTGGTTTTGGTAGGTATCCATTTGTAGATCTTTCAGAGCATGCAGAGGGTGTTGAAGCAGGAGGAGGACTTGCTTGGTCATGGATAGTGTGGTGTCCAAGATGAATCCCAGGTCGTGTGCGTGGTCGGTGGGAGTCGGAGCGGTTTCGAGGGTGGCAGGCCACCAGAAGTCATCCCATGCGGAGGGGGTGGAGCCGAAGATGAGGGCTTCCGTCTTGTCGGAATTGAGTTTGAGGCAGCTGCTCTTCATCCATTCGGTGATGGACCTCATTCCTTCGTGGAGGTAGGTCTTGGCTGAGTCCTTGGTGAGGGAGAGGATCAGCTGGGTGTCGTCGGCATTTGAGATGATGTTGAGGTTGTGGGATCGGGCGATGTTAGCGAGCGGGCCATGTAGATGTTGAAGAGGGTCGGGCTGAGGGACGAACCCTAGGGGACTCTGCAGATGATTTTGGTGGCCTCTGAGCAGAATGGGGGGAGCTGGACTCTCTGGGTTCTGCCGGTGAGAAAGGAGGTGACCCAGTCCAGGGCTCTGTCGCGGATTCCAGCATTGCTGAGGCGTGAGTGTAGGGTGTGGTGTCAGACGGTGTCGAACACGGCTGAGAGGTCCAGGAGGATGAGGGCCGTGGTTTCGTCACTGTCCAGTAGGGCTCTGATGTCGTTGGTGGCGGCGCTGAGGGCGGTTTCGGTGCTGTGGTTGCTGCAGAATCTCGATTGGGAATGCTCCAGGGTGCGGTTCTCCTCTAGGAAGTGGGTTAGTTGTCTGTTGACAACCTTCTCGATGACCTTTGCCGGGAAGGAAAGCAGGGAGATAGGTCGGACGTTCTTGAGGTCCTTTGGGTCCGTCTTGGGTTTTTTGAGGAGGGCGTTGATCTCGGCGTGTTTCCAGCTCTCCGTGAAGGTGGCGGACTTGAAGGAGCTGTTGATGATCTTCCGTAGTTGAGTTGCGATGATGGAGCTTGCTTTGTTGAGGATGTGGTGAGGGCAGGGGTCAGATGGAGAGCCGGAGTGGATGGTGTTCATGATTTCAATGGTGTTATTGTCGTTGACGGGGGTCCAGGAGAGCAGGAGGTTGGTCGGAGGTGAATCTGTGGTGTTGGTGGTTGCAGGGGGTCTGGGTGCTGAAGGTGTTGTGGATGTCTGCAATCTTCGGTGGAAGTAGGAGGCTAGGGAGTCGCAGAGGTCTTGGGATGGCGGGATGTTGTTGACATTGGAGCTGGGGTTGGAGAGTTCCTTCACGAAGTTGAAGAGCTCCTTGTGGCTATGTGCGTTGTTGATTCGGTCTTTGAATGCGGTTCTTTTGGCGGCTCGGATGAGTTGGTGGTGTCTGCGGATGGTGTTTTTGAAGGCTGTGTGGTTGTCCAGAGTCTGATCTTGGCTCCACTTTCTTTTGAGTCTTCGGCAGCTTTGCTTAGATTAGTGGAGGTCGGCGGTAAACCAGAAGGCCTTTCTGTCGGTGCGTCTGTTGGTGGGATTCTTGATTGGGGCGAGAGTATTGGCACAGGTGTTGACCCATTGCCTGAAGTTGCGGGCAACTGCATCAGTGTCGGTGATGTCGATTGGTGGGTTCTGGGAGAGGGTCGCGATAAGTTGGTCTTCGGTGACCTTGTTCCAACTGCGGTGGGGGATCCATTGTGGGTGGTGGTGTGTTGTGGGTTTCTTGAAGGAGAAGTGGATGCAGCGGTGGTCTGTCCAGTGGAGTTCGGTGGTGTGGCTAACAGAGACGTGATTGCTGGTGGAGTGGGTTGGAGTCGGGATGAGCTGTTTGAGGCTGAAGTTGGAGAGGTTGTCGAGCAGGGTGGAGGTGTTGTTGTCGTTGGTGTTCTCGAGGTGGAAGTTTAAGTCTCCGAGGAGTATGTAGTCAGTGGATGCGAGAGCGTGCGTGCTGATGATGTCGGTAATGGAGTCGCAAAGCTGCTGTCGTGCGCCGGGGGGCCTGTAGACAAGGGTCCCTCGGTGGGTGGTGTTTGTGTCAGTGTGGATTTGGAAGTGCACGAGTTCGGGGGTGCTGAGGGTGTCTTCGGTGTTGGTCGTGATCCTGAGGGTGTTCTTGTGGATGATGGCAATGCCTCCTCCTGGTTTGTTGGAGCGGTCCCTGCGGGTGATCTTGTAGCCGTCCGGGATGGCTATGGCGATGTCAGGCACTGAGGAGGGGTTCATCCAGGTCAGGAAGGCGATGTCTGGTGAGGCTGAGCCGAGTAGATTCCATAGCTCTACTGCGTGCTTGTGGACGGAGCGGGTGTTGAGGAAGATACATCTGAGATGGTTGCGTCCTGCCTTGGTGGGTGGGTCATTGGCGTAGAGGCTGGTGAAGGTGCAGTTCCGGCAGGACACGGGTCCGCGGGTGGTCTGCGGGGAGGCTTGAAGGCAGGCGGGAGAGCGGCGGTGTTGAGGGTGGCGGTGTTGTAGTGAAGATGTGCGTGGCAGCAGTGGGGGGGACGGGAGCCTGGGGTTCTGGTGCTGGGCACGGATGGGCACAGACGGGCTTGCCTTTGGCACGCCCGCTGCACCGCCATGCAGCAGCCACCATTAAGTAGGGAGGGAGGTGGGGGGGAGGACAGCTGGGAGGTGGGAGGGAGATGAAAACGGAGCGAAAAAACAGTGCAAAAAAGGTGGCAGAGCCGAAAAAAGGGGGCAGGTGCACAGGGCAGCAGCGGCAGGAAAGAGGGGGGAGTGTGAAAGTGAGAGAGAGCGGAGTGAGAGAGAAACAAGGAAAAGGAGCACTAAAGGACAGTAGTGGAGCAGAGAGCAAAGCAAAGCAAAAGGAGGAGAGAGGCAGAAGGTAGCCTAGTAGGAAAGCAGAGCTCTCCCACTAGACACCAGGGATGAGGTGCAGGCAAAAACCTGTGGGTGGAGGATGGCCTCAAACTCCTGACAGGGAGTTCAGAGGAGCCAGGGAAAGGGCTCTACTTACTGTGAGAAAGTAGCCTCTTTCTAGCCTTGTTACCCCCACTTTTGGCCTGTTTGTGAGTGTATGTCAGGGTGTTTTCACTGTCTCACTGGGATCCTGCTAGCCAGGGCCCAGTGCTCATAGTGAAAACCCTATGTTTTCAGTATGTTTGTTATGTGTCACTGGGACCCTGCTAGTCAGGACCCCAGTGCTCATAAGTTTGTGGCCTATATGTATGTGTTCCCTGTGTGGTGCCTAACTGTCTCACTGAGGCTCTGCTAACCAGAACCTCAGTGGTTATGCTCTCTCATTTATTTCAAATTGTCACTAACAGGCTAGTGACCAATTTTACCAATTTACATTGGCTTACTGGAACACCCTTATAATTCCCTAGTATATGGTACTGAGGTACCCAGGGTATTGGGGTTCCAGGAGATCCCTATGGGCTGCAGCATTTCTTTTGCCACCCATAGGGAGCTCTGACAATTCTTACACAGGCCTGCCACTGCAGCCTGAGTGAAATAACGCCCACATTATTTCACAGCCATTTTACACTGCACTTAAGTAACTTATAAGTCACCTATATGTCTAACCTTTACCTGGTAAAGGTTAGGTGCAAAGTTACTTAGTGTGAGGGCACCCTGGCACTAGCCAAGGTGCCCCCACATTGTTCAGAGCCAATTCCCTGAACTTTGTGAGTGCGGGGACACCATTACACGCGTGCACTACATATAGGTCACTACCTATATGTAGCTTCACAATGGTAACTCCGAATATGGCCATGTAACAAGTCTATGATCATGGAATTGCCCCCTCTATGCCATCTTGGCATAGTTGGCACAATCCCATGATCCCAGTGGTCTGTAGCACAGACCCTGGTACTGCCAAACTGCCCTTCCTGGGGTTTCACTGCAGCTGCTGCTGCTGCCAACCCCTCAGACAGGCATCTGCCCTCCTGGGGTCCAGCCAGGCCTGGCCCAGGATGGCAGAACAAAGGACTTCCTCTGAGAGAGGGTGTTACACCCTCTCCCTTTGGAAAATGGTGTGAAGGCAGGGGAGGAGTAGCCTCCCCCAGCCTCTGGAAATGCTTTCTTGGGCACAGATGTGCCCAATTCTGCATAAGCCAGTCTACACCGGTTCAGGGGACCCCTTAGCCCTGCTCTGGCGCGAAACTGGACAAAGGAAAGGGGAGTGAACACTCCCCTGACCTGCACCTCCCCTGGGAGGTGTCCAAAGCTCCTCCAGTGTGCTCCAGACCTCTGCCATCTTGGAAACAGAGGTGCTGCTGGCACACTGGACTGCTCTGAGTGGCCAGTGCCACCAGGTGACGTCAGAGACTCCTTGTGATAGGCTCCTTCAGGTGTTGCTAGCCTATCCTCTCTCCTAGGTAGCCAAACCCTCTTTTCTGGCTATTTAGGGTCTCTGTCTCTGGGGAAACTTTAGATAACGAATGCAAGAGCTCATCCGAGTTCCTCTGCATCTCTCTCTTCACCTCCTGCCAAGGAATCGACTGCTAACCGCGCTGGAAGCCTGCAAACCTGCAACATAGTAGCAAAGACGACTACTGCAACTCTGTAACGCTGATCCTGCCGCCTTCTCGACTGTTTTCCTGCTTGTGCATGCTGTGGGGGTAGTCTGCCTCCTCTCTGCACCAGAAGCTCCGAAGAAATCTCCCGTGGGTCGACGGAATCTTCCCCCTGCAACCGCAGGCACCAAAAAGCTGCAGTACCGGTCCCTTGGGTCTCCTCTCAGCATGACGAGCGAGGTCCCTCGAATCCAGCGACTCTGTCCAAGTGACCCCCACAGTCCACTGACTCTTCAGTCCAAGTTTGGTGGCAGTAAGTCCTTGCCTCACCTCGCTGGGCTGCATTGCTGGGAACCGCGACTTTTGCAGCTACTCCGGCCCCTGTGCACTTCCGGCAGAAATCCTTTGTGCACAGCCAAGCCTGGGTCCACGGCACTCTAACCTGCATTGCACGACTTTCTAAGTTGGTCTCCGGCGACGTGGGACTCCTTTGTGCAACTTCGGCGAGCACCATTTCACGCATCCTTGTAGTGCCTGTTTCTGGCACTTCTCCGGGTGCTACCTGCTTCAGAGAGGGCTCCTTGTCTTGATCGACGTCCCCTCTCTCTGCTGGTCCAATTTGCGACCTCCTGGTCCCTCCAGGGCCACAGCAGCGTCCAAAAACGCTAACCGCACGATTTGCAGCTAGCAAGGCTTGTTGGCATTCTTTCGGCGGGAAAACACTTCTGCACGACTCTCCACGGCGAGAGGGATCCGTCCACCAAAGGGGAAGTCTCTAGCCCTTTTCGTTCCTGCAGAAACCTCAGCTTCTTCTGTCCAGTAGAAGCTTCTTTGCACCCGCAGCTGGCATTTCCTGGGCATCTTCCCATCTCCGACTTGCTTGTGACTTTTGGACTTGGTCCCCTTGTTCCACAGGTACCCTAGATTGGAAATCCACAGTTGTTGCATTGTTGGTTTGTGTCTTTCCTGCATTATTCCTCTAACACGACTTCTTTGTCCCTAGGGGAACTTTAGTGCACTTTGCACTCACTTTTCAGGGTCTTGGGGAGGGTTATTTTTCTAACTCTCACTATTTTCTAATAGTCCCAGCGACCCTCTACAAGGTCACATAGGTTTGGGGTCCAATCGTGGTTCGCATTCAACTTTTGGAGTATATGGTTTGTGTTGCCCCTATCCCTATGTTTCCCCATTGCATCCTATTGTAACTATACATTGTTTGCACTGTTTTCTAAGACTATACTGCATATTTTTGCTATTGTGTATATATATCTTGTGTATATTTCCTATCCTCTCACTGAGGGTACACTCTAAGATACTTTGGCATATTGTCATAAAAATAAAGGACCTTTATTTTTAGTATAACTGTGTATTGTGTTTTCTTATGATATTGTGCATATGACACTAAGTGGTACTGTAGTAGCTTCACACGTCTCCTAGTTCAGCCTAAGCTGCTCTGCTAAGCTACCATTATCTATCAGCCTAAGCTGCTAGACACCCTATACACTAATAAGGGATAACTGGGCCCGGTGCAAGGTGCAAGTACCCCTTGGTACTCACTACAAGCCAGTCCAGCCTCCTACACTTACAGGGTGGAGCCATGGGAGGTAGAGCAATGCACTGACCAGGTTTTGTTAACAGTGACAACTTAGCAGGTATTAACCATCGGGGAGGGCAGGATTTGTGGTTCCTCAGCAGTGGCTTTCACAGATATTCCTTTGAAGCTGAAATGCTGAATGAGGTTGTCAGGAACTTTAACCACTGATACCTAAAACGACTCTAGACTTTCTACCTGTAACCCCAGCATGTCAGAAAACTAGATCCAAGCCTTTTAGGGGAAGACATTGCATTTACAGAGGAGGGTGGCTACATGGAGAGCCAAGGCTCCTGCATGTGTAATACTGCTAAGGCTATTTTGGTCAAGGAACTCTGAGAAGCTTTAGAATAAACCTAGAAATGAAGTGCTGAAAAGGGTGGTGGGAATCCTGCTTTAAAGTGGCCTGGATTGGGTGTAGGGATTTCTTCGAATAATGTCTAGTGCACAGGACACGATTGTTGCTTCACCACCACCTCCTCAGAACATGTACCTGGAAAGAAAACATCATGAATAAGAAAGGCTTTGGAAGCAGAAAACTCAAAGAGTCCTTATGCCTTCTGGCACTCAGGGATTAGAAATGATCTCCAAGGATTAAGAGATTAGCCTTTAGTTTGCTACTACAAGGACATAAACAGCAGAAGGACTACTGACTCTAAACGGGCCCAGTTGACCTCTGTGGACTGGACCCCTCAGAAGCCCAGGCTAGAGAGAGACCTGTTCAAACAAGCAATCAATCACTCAATCTGGGGTTTGTATAGTGCAACTACTTTCTTGTAAGGGTCTCAAGGCCTGGTGCTTAGAAGTCTGACCTGAGGCCTGCAGGAGTGACCAGGAGAAATGTCCACAGCAGTTAGAGAACTTTGATTGAGCACATTTGTCCAAAATGCATTGAAGTCACAGCTCCATCAGTCTGAGGAAGTTTATTTACAGATGCCCCTTTATACACATTAGTCTATCATGCCAGAAAAGCTGTAAAATAGCAACAATTCAAGCATACCGATATGTGATTGTAAACTCTACTGCTTGTATGAAAAAACGTATTTTCTTGCTATAAAGTTTCTATAACTTTAGCATAGCTCCCTTGAAGACTTAGGTTCTCCCATCCTCATTGCCACAACTGTAGAGAAGCCACAAAACAGAAATACAACAGATATTTGCAGGAAGCGCCTGCCAAATCAAGCCAGCGGCTGAGACAGAAATAGACTGGCTAGAATATGACCACAGCAGTTCTAAAATAAACATTCCGTAAGACTGCACACAGTTACAAATAAAGGCACATTACAGGACTAGCTTGGCTTTCAACCCTCTTCTCTGTTACTTGATGCCATCTCCATTCCTTATGTCTGGCTTGACAGCACAGATGTTGGTAGACTGTATATGAGCAACAAAGAGCTTTCAGAATACTACTGAGAAAGAGGCTTCGGCTCCAATCTGATCACAGGATTTGATATGGCCAAAGTTGTTGTCTTCCACTGAAAAGAGTGCTTGTATCGCGCTTTTTGGTTTCTGGCAAAGTTTATACTCAGTAGAGCAGGACTTAATTGGTTATGGTGGCAAGCCAATGATCAAGGCTATAAGGCTGATTTGTTTGCTATGAAATGTTACAATAAAGGCAGTAGGCATGATGTATTTGTTGTGAAAAGCATATGTTCACATCAATCTATTTAAGGTTGGATTGTTATTACGTTCTATGAAGTCCTGCAGAGAAGGATTTTGTTACATGGAATCTCACATCTTACTGAAGTATTCAAGGGGGTTGTTGTGAGTTACCCCCTGTGACAAACTGTGGGTTAAGAAGATTTGCTTTGCAAACATTCTTGTCAGGTCAATTTAGGAGAGATGGTATTTTGTTCAGCCAACTGTAATTTTGTGTACCTTTGTAATTGTATGGCTGTGTGCCCGATGGTTGCCTTGTGGGAAAGCTTGCACTCAAAACAATAGGTCTGAGTTGGTATGGTGACAGGCTATAGGCCTGATAGACACAAAAGAAAGAATTGTGTTTAATACCATTGGGCTGATCTACTTAGTATGAAACATTGTAACACAGGCAATAGGTCTATCCTATTTATTATGAAAAGCATTTGTTCACGCCAGTAAGCCTTTAACAGAGGGTTATCACATTGTGTTAAAGGCTTTAGAGGTATTTTGTTACATGTAATGTCACAGATTTGCCATAATAGGCTAGGTATTATCTGTTGGCTACCAACTCTGACAAATTCTAAGGGATTTTACCGTGGGGTTTCTTGTTCAGTCTTATTGAGGCGGGTTGCATATTGCGTTGCAAACTGTAGTTTTATACATATTTGTAAGTGTATAACTGTGTGTGTGACATTAGCCAGTTTGTGTCCACTTGTAGAGGCATGTGTTGATTGTGGTGGCAAAGGCTATGGGCCTTTTGAAAAAACTGGGAAAATTTATGTCAGATTCCATAGGTTTGACCTGTTTATTATGAAACATTATGACAAAGCGAGTACACCTGACTTACTTATTGTGAAAAGCATGTGTTAAAGGCAATAGGCTTTCAATGGTGGATTGTTATTACACTACACTAAAGCCTGTAGGCATATATTTTATTACATGTAATCTCACAGATTACCGTAGTCGGTAATGGTTTTGATGTTTGTTACCTACCCAAACAAACCACAGGAACAGAAGATGTGTACTCTCATGTTCATTATTTGGCTCTCTTAGCAGGGATTTTATATTATTTTGACCACTGTAATTGTGTACATATTTGTCATTTTATTACAGTATACCTAATGGATGCTTTGTGTGAAAGCTTATGCCCAACACAATGGATCTGAGTTGGTTATGGTGACAAGCTAATGATATCGTTTGTAGGCCTGATTGTGGTAAAATGTCACAATCAGGGCAGCAGATCAAATGTATTTATTGTGAAAAACATGTTAAAGTCAGTAGGCGTTTAAGGGTGGATTGCTATGACTCTGTATTATAGCTTACAGATAGGTATTTAACAGTAGAGATAGCATATTGCTTTTAATTTTATGGCCCTGTAACTGTTTGGCCCTGAGGAAAAGCTTAGGCTCAATACAGAAGGCCTGAGATGGTTATAGTGACAAACCAAGGATAACAGCTACAGGTCTGATTGCTTCACTAGGAAAATTTAATTCTGAAGCCATAGGTCTAAACTGCATACTTTGAAAAGTTATGGCAAAGGTAGTAGCCCGGATTTAGGGCCCGATTTAGAATTTGGTGGACGGGTTACTCTGTCACAAGCGTCAGGGATATGCCGTCCGCAGTATTACAATCTCCATATGTTATTATGGGATTGTAATATGGCAGACGGGATATCCGTCACATTTGTGACGGAGTAACACCCGACGCCAACCCCTAAATCAGGCCCTTAGTTACTTTATAACACATATGTTAAAGACAATGGCCCTCATTACAACATTGGCGGTATTGACCGCCTACCGCCACGGCGACAGCTGCCAACAAATCGCCGCCGTGGCTACCAGCTGGCAATGCGTATTATGACCGGCAACGGTATTCCGCCAGATATCTGGCGGAACACCGCCAACGGTCATGGCGGTGGGCGGCGGTAAGGCGGCGCTGCTGACAGCAGCAAAACACCGCCAACCATATCTTGAGCAATGATACGGCCTGGCGGTGTTTTGCAGGTGGATGCTGCTGCAGACAGCAGCGCCGCGGACCGTCTCCAGCCGGAGGATCCCCTGCAAGCAGGTAAGTCAGGTTCTCCGACCAGAGAGGGGGGTGGCGGGTGTCATGTGTATGTTTGGGGTGTGTGTGTGTATGTTTTGGGGTGCATGAATGCGGGTGTGAGTTGCGTTGGATGCATGTGTGAATGAGTGATTTTGAGTGTTGTGTGTTGTGGATGCATATGTGTGGCAAGCTATGTTGGTGTGTGTTGCGGTGTGTGGGTATGTATGTATGTGTGCATGCATGGGTGGAGGTGGGTATGCTTGTGTGCATGTGTGTATATGGGTGCGCATGTGGGTGTGTATATGTGTGGGGGGAAGGAGCGGGGGGGAGGACTCTGGGGAGGGGGCACCACTATCAGTGCCAGGGAAGGGATTCCCTGGCACTGATAATGCCTACTGCCATGGTTTTCATGGCAATAAGTTTGGCACGTAAACCATGGCTGTAGGCCGGGTCGTAATCCTGAGGGTGGGAATGTTACCACCCTGGCGATCGGTGTGTTAAAGTGGCGGTGTTGGATGGCGGTAACCGGCAGTGTCCAAATCCCATTTTTTTTACCGCTGGGCTGTTGGCGGTATTACCACCGCTTTAACACCGACCGCCAGGGTTTTAATGAGGGCCAATATGCGTTTAAGGATTAATTGTTTTTACACCATGTTCGAGCATGCTGTCAGGCATTTTGTTACATGAAATCTTACAGATTACCTCTGTAGAGACAGAATTTGTTGTTGGTTACTCCCTTTTACAAACCTTTGGGGTAAAAGATTAGGACTTTAAAAAATGATTGCTAGAATCTCTTCTGAAGTCCTGGCATACTTCGCTGTTTGCTTGAATCTTGTAGTCAACAAAAATCATTAAATAATACATACATTCCTATGTATAAAGAAATATCCTTATAGATAAATAGAGGGCATTTTTGTCAGCCCTTTTTGCCATTGGTCAGTCTGAGTGTCATTCACGTTCTGCTTCCATTCATGACAGGATAATTCATGGGGTATTGGTTCAGTCCACATCAATCATTGGCTCTCTTGCCCTATGAATAACATTTTCTGATCCATGTCTACATCCACCTAAAGATCAGTACGCTTCAATGCCAGATCTGGTTGACTGGTCTTTTAGTTTGCAGTTTTCTCCTTTTATAGTTCCTCTTTCATTTCTTAGCTTCTCATTTTATTTTTATTTTTCTTAAGAGGACATTACAGCTCTCCAGCCCAGAGAGTGCTGATGGGCTATTTGCTTTTTATGCCTTTCATCCGCAGTGCACAGAATCAGGAATAGCTACTTCTAAACCAGGCGACAATTGCAGAATGATGTTTTGCTCAGTGTATAATTGCTTTCCGATTCAAAATGACCAAATGGTTGCAAAGTGGCAGCCATGCTTGAACTTTCAAACAACAATAGGCTACGTACAATACCACTGCAAGACGGGCACCCACTCCTACATTCAGTTCCTTTAGATGGCAGCATGTTTTCATTTTTCTACTTGTATTCTTTTAATTTAATTTGTTGAGCTGGTGTGTGTACATTTAACTCTGGTTGTATCGGGGTGGATGCAAGAATAAGTCAGTGGATGAATAAAAGGATGTGCGAGTGCCAAGTGACAAAGTACATGTCTGATGAATTTTCATCAGTGACGCGAAAGGCACTTTAATTCAAAAGCTAGTCTTATTGTCATTACCAGTGCTTGTTTTCCATTTGGTATCAGATAATTTCCCATTGTGTGTTATGCACTGATTTATTTAGCAATAACAGAAATGACAAGGATCAGTGGGAATGTGATTTTGAAATTACATTTTTCATGCTTAAAGCTAAGAATTGTTAATCGTTTATCTTCCATGGTGAAGATATATCTTTGCTGCTAAACCCTGGGGGGAAGAAATTGTATGAGTCAATTATTTCTTTTGTTTTTAATAATAAGAACTCATTGTGTTATGTATTCGGCATTGTAACAGTATTTTGCTGTTAGGAAGCAATGTAAATATTAGGTGTTAATGTTACCAAAGTGTAACAGTACATATTTTTAATTTATTAGAAACTTTCAAATGCCTAGTTCCGCACTTACCCCATCAGGATCTATTCGCAACTCCCCACTAAAAAAGGGCCATAGGTATCAAGATTAGTAACTGCGATTTCCAAGTCGTGCTTTTTACTGAATCGCAATTTGTAAATCAGAATTCCTAATGAATGAAAGATTTCATTTTAAATTGGTGATTCCTAGTGGGTCGCTAATCGACCTACCTTAAGAATATTAATAAGGTAGGATGCAGTTTGCGACCCTCTAGGAATCTGTGCCATCATGGGAGTGGTGACGTGCTTGAGGAAGCGGACCAAAATGTCTGTGATTGCTTTTCATAAACATTTTGTTTTCACAAAGAGGAAGTGATCCCCAGGATACCTCTCCTCCTCCTCAAATGGAATTCTCAATGTTTTGTGACTAGAATTCAGTTGCAATACATTAATACATACCATTCCGATTTGGTATTTGGAAGGGACGCCTTGATATTTGGTTGCAAACCCAAATTGTAATTCGTTAACCTGTGTTACCAAATTGCAATTCATGTTTCATACATGTCAAAATGATTTTTTTGCTGTCACAAAAGGGTCCACTCCTTTGCCAATGCAAAAAAGCTTAATGCATCTGGCCCAAAAAATGCTCTGAATGCTAATTTCAGATCACAAAGCAGTCACTTTTGGGGGTTTTGTTTGATTGGTGACCGCTGGACAACCCATCTGCAGTTTTGCAATGCAACTGATGTACCTATCAGTCACAGCAAAAAAACACATTCACAATGACTGAAGAAAAGTATTTCTTTGTTAAAGGATATAACCTAGGATTCCTGTTGCTATTCACTGCAAATATCTGCAAATGAAGAGACAGAACCACATGAGGGGCAGCAGATTTTCATCCATGCACTTGCATTCGCACAGGACCAGCTTTATTTTATTTCAACCCCTGTCCCGCAAAGGACAACTGTCTGATCCCCCACTCCAGTGCTTCCAGAATAAAAGTGGAAAATGACCATCACAGACAGCTTTGATGGTTGCCACCCTGTGATGGATTGTGTAATGGTGTGTGTGTGAGATTGTGTGATGGCATGCATATGTGTGCGTGTGAGAGAAGATATGGTGATGTAAGTGCATGTTGTTGTGATGGTGTGACCCAGGACCTAATGAAAGTGCTCTAGAAACCAGTAAAATTACAGAGGGTCTTGCAATTCTAAGCAAAAACAAATGTGGGATAAAAGGACGATATGCAGAAACACAGCTACTTCACAATTCAAAATAAATGAACAAGCTCATTCACTTCAGTGGTACCAATTTAATGTCCTCAAATGTAGTCATTCCAGTATTTAGAAATGTTTGAACATTTGTGATCTCTTTATTGTCTTAGTGACAAAGGTAAGCCTTACTGCAAGTATCTCTTCTACTCTGTTAAGCTGCAAGGCTCAAACACAGCTCATGATAGATATGCTACTGGTGTTTCACAATTTCTGCTCTATTCACCTTATAGAAATAACAACTTTTCAGTATACATACATACCTGTACTAAAAGGCAACACAAATTGTCAGGCCTTAAGGGCCTAATTTAGAGATTGGAGTACATGGTAACTCTGTTGCAATAGCGACGGCGTACCCTATCCTCCAAACTCTTGGATGGATTGCCAACCAAGGCCAACTGGTCGCACAAGACCCAGACAAAGGCAAGGCTTAAGGCCGACCTCGAAGCAGAGGTTTGATACAAGGTCCAGGCAGGTCTGGTCAAGGAGTTACCTTCAAACATAGAAATGTTCAGAGAGGGTAGAGTCATCAGGAGGGCGGCAAATTTACAGGATGGATACAAAGATGAGGTGGTCAATGACAGGTTGATGAAAGATGAGATCTCTGTGAAGCAGTTGACGAAAGGGGGACAATTTCAGAGTGGCAAAAGTTCTGAGGTTGTGCCTAGGAAGCCACTGATGTTGACTGGATGCTTCGCAGCATCTGGCCTGGTAAATATTTCTACCTTCGACTCATTTCTGTAAGTCGGATCCCTTCAGTGAGGCAAGGCTACAGGCTGCAGTCAATGAGGGTTCAATGTCATGGGATGCCGTCAGGCCTGCTGAATAGGATCTGTTGCTGTGGAGAAGAATGTAGCACTCGCTACAGTGAGATCAGGCTCAGCGGTGATGCACCACTTGGCAGATCAACAGGCACGTTGGTCCCAATACCACGACAATTTACCATACCCGCTATCCAAATCAGAAAAGCCCCATCTTTTCTGATTTGGGTAGGGGGTATGGATGAGCGTAACTGATGTAATATGCTGTAGCGTAATCATGCAGAATTGCTGCAAAATTATACGAGGAGCATAATCCAGAATATTACACTATTTTACATGCAACCTTCCATCCAAAATGGACCAGAGGATGCATATGTGTTAGGAAAATAGCATTCAATGCAACAGATCACAAACAGCAGCAGCTAATAGTCACTCATGCTCCCTAAGTTAATTTCTTTTGTGCTGTGTTGGTAGGATTTTTGCCCTAAATTACTCTTAATTATTCACGCAGGTGTAATCAAGTCATTTTCAGTAATTTCATGTCCCAAGAGTAATGCGAAATTACGAAAATTTCTCTGATTACTCCAGTGTAATTAAACGTTTGCCCAAGCCTGGCAGGTGGAGTACACTCTGACATCAGTCAAGGGTACCAGGACCTCAAGAACAGGATTTGGGGGTTATAACTCACTCCTATAGAACCCACCAGCAGGGTCCAGGGCAGGTCCAGTTGTAAATGGTCAGCTGGACTCTTCCAGAAAGGTGGGATTCGTTGAGCTTTCATGTACCTGTAGCTTAACAGGGGGTCAGCCAACTGTTCCTTGGAGTCCACCTCTTAGTCCTAGGTACATGTAGGAGTGGGTCCAGCCCTTCAAATTCTCCTCACAGGTGTCAACAGCAGATTAAGTCCTTCTTCTATTTTCCACAGGTCCAACAGTGTTATGAAGAAAATTCCCCGGTGTCTGAGGGTGGGAGTGACTCCTCACCACTCCCTAGCCAAAAAGGTTCCCCGAGCAACCGCACCCACTTATGCAGCAGTCTTTGTTTGACTAGCAGCAAACATTCCATCACTGCACCCCTCTACCCAAAACCCACATGGCAGAACATTTCCTCCCTCGTGTACAGCTCCTGTGTTCACTCAAGAGGTGTGGCCAGTGAAATTAGCAAACCTGCCTCTCTGGTCCTTCGAAACCAGTTCAGGGGCAGGTCCTCTCCCGCTGGGATGTGGAGCCTGGTTGTTTAGGGGGACAATAGAGGGGCAGGTGTGAGCTACATTTGCCAGTGTCAGGGTAGACACCCTTTGAAGCTCAGCAAGGGGCTGCGTACAGACCCCAGACCAGACTTCCCAAGGCCGTGGAGGAAAAACACCTCGCCCACACCCACGCCTTTTGTTCACTGTCTGGGAGCAATCCACATCTCACCACAATGAGGCCATCAACAGTCATGTGCCACTGAACAATGACTTAGGCAGGAAAATGACAAGTTACAAAAAAAAGTGCCATTTTCAAAATAGTAAAATAAAATATGACTTTATCATTGTGTTGGATTTAAAATTACTATTGAAATGAGGCATTGAATCATTTTTCTAGCTACTCCCAAATTGATGTTAAGCATTATAAGGTGTTATAATGCAACCTAGTGTTTTCTTATGGGAGAGCCGGGCTTGTCACAGTGAAAAACAAGTTTGGACGTTTTCTCTTCCAGTACATGTAAAACCTAAAATACACCTGCCCTACTTTATAAATACAATGCACCCTACCATGCGGGCAGTTAAGTAGTAAGTAATAAAACTTTTGCCAGACCTATATCTTCTTTTTATTTTTCCAGGTCGAATTGGCAATTTTAAAACTGCACACACAGACTGCAGGGGTAGGCATGGAGATGGGCTTTGCATTGTGTATTAGTGGTGGCACAATAAGTGCTGCAGCCTACTGGTAACATTTAATTCACAGGACCAGGGTACACTTTTTACTATGTACTAAGGACTTCTATGTAAGAGAAATATGTTAAATAGGGTCAAGCCAATTTTTACATGTTTTCGGGGTTGCAGCACATGCACTGGGGCCTGTGTAGAAGAGCCCCAGTGTGCAGAGTCAAAACACCAGCAGCATGAGTTCAAAACAAGCTTTAGCAAATCCAAAAGGTCATGCCTGTGCAAGAGCTATTGGCTTTTTCAATGTGCTTTAGCCGTTATGCCCACGAGTGTGGCTGCTGGTCAGCATGGCTGAATGTTAGAGGTGTGGGGTAGACTGGAGTGGGGTAAATTGGGGTGCAGAGGAATCAGATAGATTGGGGTAGAGTGGAGTGGGGTAGATTGGCATAGAGTGGAGTGGGGCTGGAGTGTGGTAGAATGGAGTGGGGTTGGCTGGGGTAGATTGGGGTGGAGTGGGATAGATTGGAGGGGAGAGGAGACGATTGGAGTGGAATGAGGTCAATTAGTAGAGTGGGGTAGACTGCAGTGGGATCAATTGGGTGGATTATGGTAGAGTAGATTGGAATGAAGTGGGTGGATTGGAGTTTTGGTGGAGTAGATTAGTGTGACAGAGAAGAGTATGGCAGTTTGGAGAGAAGTAGTTTGGGGTAGATTGGAGTGAAGTAGATTTGAGTGGAGTTGGATAGAGTGGTGTGAGGTAGATTGGGATGGGGTAGACTGGATTGGGATATATTGGAGTGGGTAGATGGGTTAGGGTGGGGTAGATTGAAGTGGAGTAGATTGGAGTGAAGTAGATCGGGGTAGACTGGAGTGGGGCGGATTGAATGGGGTAGATTTGAGTAGGGTACTTTGGGGTGGAGTGGGGTCGGGTAGATTGGAATGGGATGGAATGGAATTGGGTGGAATGGGGTGGAGTGGGTTATATTGAACTGGAGTAGGGTGGATTTGTGTGGTATGTGGTAGATTATAGTGAATTGGAGTGGAATACATTGGGTAGAGTTCAATGGAGTATGGTAGATTGGGGTAGAGTGGAGTGTAGTGGGTTGATGAAAGTGGAGTGGGGTAGATTGGGGTAGGATAGATTGGAGTGAAGTGCAGATTTGAGTGGAGTGAGACACATTGGGGAAGAGTGGAGTGGGGTAGATTGGAGTGGAGCGTTTTGGAAGAGATTAGGGTGAAGTTGGGTAGATTGGGTGGATTATTGTATGTTAGATTGGAATGGAGTGGGGTAGTTTGGAGTGGGGTACAGTGGAGTGGGGTAGAATACAGTGGGGTAGTCAGGCGTAGGGTGGAGTGGAGTACATTTGGGAAGAGTGTGATGGGTGCATTGTGGTAGATTTCAGATGAGTGGGGCAGAGTGCAGTGGAGTTGGTTAGTATGGTTTGGAATGAGTGGGGTAGATTATGTGGATTATAGTAGTGTAAAATGGAATGGAGTGGGGGTAGATATGGGTAATTTGGAACAGGGTAGATAAGCTAGAGTGGATTGGGGTAGAGTGGAGTGGTGTGAGGTAGATTGGGCTGGGGTTGGATAGATTGGAGTGGGGTAGAGTGGGGCAGAGTGGGTTAGAGTGTGGTAGATTGGAATGGAGTAGATGGTAGTGGAGTAAATTGGGGTAGATTCGAGTAGGATATATTGGGGTGGTGGAGTAGGGTAGATTTAATTAGGGTAGAGTGGGGTAGATTGGAATAGACTGTGGTAGATAAGAGTGGGGTGGATTGGAGAGAGGTAGATTGGGATGGAGTGGGAGGTATTGGGGTAGATTGGAGTGGGGTTGACTGGGGAAGAGTGGAGTGCAGTGGTTTGGGGTAGATTGGTGTGGAATGTGATAGGCTGGATTGGAATAGATTGAAGTTGTGTAGACAGGAGTGGGGACGAGTAGATTGGAGTAGAGTGGATTAAATTAGGATATAGTGTGGTAGAGTGGAGTGGGGTAGATTGAAGTGGGATAGATTGGGTGGTTTATGGTGGGGTAGATTAGAGTGGAGTCGGGTAGATTGGTGTGATATAGATAGGAGTAGGGTAGTTTGGATAGGGGTGGATTGGGGTAGATTGGAGTGGAGTAGATTGGAGTGGAGTTGGATAGAGTGGTATGGGGTAGATTGGGATGGGAAGGGTTTGATTGAAGTGGGGTGGATTGGGTTAGGATGGGGAAGAGTGGAGTAGAGTAGATTGTAGTGGAGTAGATTGGGGTAGGGATGGGATGGGGTAGTTTGAAGTGGGTGGATTTGATGGGGTAGAGTGAAGTAGGGTAGTTTGAGGTGGAGTAGGGTGGGATAGTCTGGAGTGGGATAGAGTGAGTTATATTGGACTGGAGTAGGGTGGATTTGGGTGGCATGTGGTACATTGGAATGAAGTGGAGTGGGGTAGATTAGGTAGAGTGGACTGTGTTGGATAAGTTTAGAGTGGAGTGTGGTGGATTCAGTAGAGTGTAGTAGGGTGGGTTGGAGTGGGGTAGATTGGAGTAGGATAGATTGGAGTGGAGTTACCATTGGAGTGAAATGAGGTAGACTGTGGGAGAGTGGAGTGGGGTATACTGGATTGTGGTGGAGTGAATTGGGGTCGATTGGGTTAGATTGGGGTAAATTGGGTTATTGTGGGGTAGATTGAAGTGGGGTGGGTTAAGAAAATTAGGGTTGTGTAGATTGTAATTGAGTGGGGTAGACTGGGTGGAGTGGAGTGGGGTAGATTGGAGTGGCTTAGAGTGGGGTAGATTGCAGTGAAGTACAGTGGGGGTGGGGTAGACTGGGGTCCATTGGAGTGGAGAGAAGTGGGATAGATTGGAGTGGAGTGTGGTAGAGTGGAGTGGGGTAAGTGGTGAGGAGTGGAGGGGCAGGGAGTGGAGGAGCATAGAGTGAAGGAGTGTGTTTTGTTCTGAAGTCAGTGGCATAGATTGGAGTGGTGTGGAGTCATGTGGTGTATTGTAGCGTGTCAGAGGGGAGAGGAGTGCATTGGCACGTTGTGAAGTGGAGTGACGTGTTGTAGAATGGCGTGGTGTGGCACAGAGTGGAAGGGCATAGGGTAGAGTAGAGTATGCATTGTGTAGTGGCCCACTGCCATAACAGGCAACTTATGTTTAATAGAAATGACAATTACATTTGCACTGAAATTCAGTTCTCCTACACACAAACAATAATGTGTGCAAATGTCATCACCAAGTGTACTGATTTATTTTGATCGTATTCAAATATTTGTTTTCATCACAATGTGCTTCATTTGTACTAATTCTGATATATTCTGAAACATCAGCATAGTTAATTTGTTTGTTGTGTGATAGGAACAAAACGAACTACACCCTCTCCTCCTCTTAGACGGACAAACAACAAGATTGTCACATATATTCTCTCACTTTGAAGTCAGAGAAAAAAATAATAAACACCAAGCTCCCTGGAAGAGAGAGTCTGACATTTGACCTCTGTCTTTGAATGCACAGCAAATGTGACAGATAAGAGCAAGACTTAAAGGCCTGTTTACAAAAAGCGAGTTTATGGAAGAATACACTAAACATGGTTTAGGCAATTGGAGGGACAAACTCACACTGGACATGCTAAAGCAAATAAAGCCAGCAAATAGAAAGCCAGGAAATGTGAAAATGTGTAAAGGTGAGTTACAAAACACAAAGTGAAGAGTAATCAATAGGCTAAATGTATTTCTAGATCAACTTCCTGAAAGTTCCCAATATGTCTTTCTTGCAGGCTGTGACCTAAAAATGGGGGTGACCTTACATAAAGAGGCATTTTCCTACAAATGGGTGGGGTGAGGCTTTCACTGCCGCTGCATGTGCTGTACCTGTGGGCGGCAAGGCTTGGACTGTTTCTATCTGTGCACGAGGAGGCTTGCATTGCAGCTGTCTGTGCTGTACCTGTGTGAGATGGGCTTGCCCCAGTGGCGTATCAAAGGCCCCTGGGGGGGGGGGGGAGGGGGTGCAAGCTCCAGATGGCCCCCTCCATGTACTGTGCACTGGCCTGAGAGCTCCTGAGTGAGTCCGGTGAGGTGGGGGGCCTCCATGTACTGTGCATGGGGGCCCCCTCAAGATTGGTTACGCCACTGGCTTGCCCCGCTGCAGTCTGTGCTGTACCTGTGAATGATGAGGTTTGCACTGCTGCTGCCAGTGTTTGATGAGGTTTTCACTGCTGCTGCAGCCTGTCCTATACAATGTGTGTGATGAGGCGTTCACTGCTGCTGCCTGTGTTGTGCCGGTGTGTGATGAGGCTTGCACTGCTGCTGTCTGTGCTGTGATGGTGTGTTAAGAGGCTTGTGCTGCTGCCTGTGCTGTACCTGGGTATGATGAGGCTTACACTGCTGCTGCCCGTACTGTACCTGTGCATGATGAGGCGTGCACTGCTGCTGACTGTGTTGTAATTTATGCTTATGTGTGAGGGAACCTCAACATGCTGCTGACTGTGCTGTAATTCTGTATGATGAGGTCTGTTGTGCCAGTAGGTGATGAAGCTTGCACTGCTGCTGCCTGTGTTGTACCTGTTACTATAAGGCTTGCACTTCTGCTGCCTATGTTGTACCTGTAGGTGATGAGTCTTGCATTGCTGCTGCTGCTGCGTATGTTATATCTGTAGGTGATGAGGCTTTCATTGCTGCTGCTGCTGCGTATGTTATATGTGTAGGTGATGAGGTTTGCATTGCTGTTGTCTGTATTACGCTTGAGCTGTAAGGAAGATTGCACAGCTACTTCTGAATGGTAAATCCCTACTCTGTGTGTGAGAGGTGTGTACACTACTGTAGAAAGAGGCTTGCACTTCTGCTGCCTATGTGGTACCTGTAGGTGATGAGGCTTGCATTGCTGCTGCCTGTATTCTACCTGTGTGCAACGCTGCTTGCACTGCTGCTGTCTGTTCTGTACCATGGGTGATGCAGCTTGCATTGCTGCTTCCTGTGATGTACCAGTGAGTGACGAGGCTTGCACTGCTGCAGTCTGTGCAGTAGCTGTGTATCATAAGGCTTGCACTGCTGCTGCCTGTGTACGAAGAGGCTTGCACCCCTGCTCCCTGTGCAGTACCTGTGTATCATAAGACTTGCTCTGCTGCGGTCTGTGTACAAGCTTCCTGTGTACGAAGAGGCTTGCGCCTCCCCTCCATGTGCTGTGCTGGTGTGTGATGAGTCTTCACTGCTGCTTGTGTACGAAGAGGCTTGTGACACCCATCCCTGCGCTGTGCCGGTGTGTGATGAGGCTTGCACTGCTGCTTCCTGTGCTGTGCTTGTGTATGAGGAGGCTTGCACTGCTGCTCCCTGTGCTGTGCCTGTGTATGAGGAGGCTTGCACTGCTGCTCCCTGTGCTGTGCCGGTGTGTGATGAGACTTGCACTGCTGCTTCCTGTGTACGAAGAGGTTTGTACCTCTGCTCTCTGCACTGTGCCGGTGTGTGATGAGGCTTGCACTGCTGCTGCCTGTGTAGGAAGAGGTTTGCACCCCTGCTCTCTGCACTGTGCCGGTGTGTGATGAGGCTTGCACTGCTGCTGCCTGTGTAGGAAGAGGCTTGCACCCCCGCTCACGGCGCTGTGCCGGTGTGTGGTGAGGCTTGCACTGCTGCTTCCTATGTACGAAGAGGCTTGCACCCCCGCTCCTTGTGCTGTGCCGGTGTGTGATGAGGCTTGAACTGCTGCTTCCTGTGTATGAAGAGGCTTCCACGCCTGCTCCCTGTGCTGTGCCTGTGTATGAGGAGGCTTGCACTGCTGCTTCCTGTGTACAAAGAGGCTTGCACCCCCGCTCCTGGCACTGTGCCGGTGTGTGGTGAGGCTTGCACTGCTGCTGCCTGTGTACAAAGAGGCTTGCCCTCCCCTCCCTGTGCTCTGCTGGTGTGTGTTGAGGCTTGCACTGCTGCTGCCTGTGTACAAAGAGGCTTTCACCCCTGCTTCCTGTGTTGTGCCTGTGTAGGAGGAGGCTTGCACTCCTGCTCTGTTGTGCATGTGTATGAGGAGGCTTGCACCTCTGCTCCCTGTGCTGTGCTGGTGTGTGATGAGGCTTGCACTGCTGATGCTTGTTTATGAAGAGGCTTGCACCCCCGCTCCCTGTGCTGTGCCTGTGTATGAGGAGGCTTGAACTGCTGCTCCCTGTGCTGTGCCTGTGTACGAGGAGGATTGCACTGCTGCTCCCTGTGCTGTGCCTGTGTATGAGGAGGCTTGCACTGCTGCTCCCTGTGCTGTGCCGGTGTGTGATGAGGCTTGCACTGCTGCTGCCTGTGTACGAAGAGGCTTGCAGCCCCGTTCTCTGTGCTGTGCAGGTTTGTGATGAGGCTTGCACTGCTGCTGCCTGTGTACGAAGTGTCTTGCACCTCTGCTCCCTGTGCCGTGCCTGTGTATGAGGAGGCTTGCACCCTCGCTCCCTGTGCTGTGCCGGTGTGTGATGAGGCTTGCACTGCTGCTCCCTGTGCTGTGTATGAGTAGGCTTGTACCTCTGCTCCCTGTGCAGTGCCTGTGTATGAGGAGGCTTGCACCCTCGCTCCCTGTGCTGTGCCGCTGTGTGATGAGGCTTGCACTGCTGCTCCCTGTGCTGTGCCTGTGTATGAGTAGTCTTGCACCTCTGCTTCCTGTGCTGTGCCTGTGTATGAGGAGGCTTGCACTGCTGCTCCCTGTGCTGTGCTGGTGTGTGATGAGGCTTGCATTGCTGCTTCCTGTGTACAAAGAGGCTTGCACCCCTGCTCTCTGTGCTGTGCCGGTTTGTGATGAGGCTTACACTGCTGCTGCCTGTGCATGAAGAGTCTTGCACCTCTGCTCCCTGTGTATGAGGAGGCTTGCACCCCTGCTCTCTGTGCAGTGCCAGTTTGTGATGAGGCTTGCACTGCTGCTGCCTGTGTACGAAGAGGCTTGCACCCCTGCTCCTTGTGCTGTGCCGTGCGATAAGGCTTGCACTGCTGCTTCCTGTGTACAAAGAGGCGTGCACCCCTGCTCCTTGTGCTGTGCCGGTGTGTGATGAGGCTTGCACTGCTGCTTCCTATGTACAAAGAGGCTTGCACCCCTGCGCCCTGTGCTGTGCCGGTGTGTGATGAGGCTTGCACCCCTGCTCCCTGTGCTGTGCCGGTGTGTGATGAGGCTTGCACTGCTGCTGCCTGTGTACGAAGAGGCTTGCACCCCTGCTCCCAGTGCTGTGCCGGTGTGTGATGAGGCTTGCACTGCTGCTTCCTGTGTACGAAGAGGCTTGCACCCCTGGGCCCTGTGCTGTGCCGGTGTGTGATGAGGCTTGCACCCCTGCTCCCTGTGCTGTGCCGGTTTGTGATGAGGCTTGCACTGCTGTTGCCTGTGTACGAAGAGGCTTGCACCCCTGCTCCCAGTGCTGTGCTGTGCGATAAGGCTTGCACTGCTGCTTCCTGTGTACGAAGAGGCTTGCACCCCTGCTCCCAGTGCTGTGCCGTGCGCTAAGGCTTGCACTGCTGCTTCCTGTGTACGAAGAGGCTTGCACCCCCGCTCCCGGCGCTGTGCCGGTGTGTGATGAGGCTTGCACTGCTGCTTCCTGTGTACGAAGAGGCTTGCACCCCTGCTCGCTGTGCTGTGCCGGTGTGTGATGAGGCTTGCACTGCTGCTTCCTGTGTATGAAGAGGCTTCCACGCCTGCTCCCTGTGCTGTGCTGGTGTGTGATGAGGCTTGCTCTGCTGCTGCTTGTTTACGAAGAGTCTTGCAGCTCTGCTCCCTGTGCCGTGCCTTTGTATGAGGCGGCTTGCACCTCTGCTCCCTGTGCTGTGCTGGTGTTTGATGAGGCTTGCACTGCTGCTCCCTCTGCTGTGCCTGTGTATGAGTAGGCTTGCACTGCTGCTCCCTGTTCTGTGCCTGTGTATGAGGAGGCTTGCACTGCTGCTCCCTGTGCTGTGCCTGTGTATGAGTAGGCTTGCACCTCTGCTTCCTGTGCTGTGCCTGTGTATGAGGAGGCTTGCACTGCTGCTCCCTGTGTGCCTGTGTATGAGGAGGCTTGCACTGCTGCTCCCTGTGTGCCTGTGTATGAGGAGGCTTGCACCCCTGCTCCCTGTGTGCCTGTGTATGAGGAGGCTTGCACCCCTGCTCCCTGTGCTGTGCCTGTGCATGAGGAGGCTTGCACTGCTGCTCCCTGTACTGTGCCTGTGTATGAGGAGGCTTGCACCTCTGCTCCCTGTGCTGTGCCTGTGCATGAGGAGGCTTGCACCGCTGCTCCCTGTGCTGTGCTGGTGTGTGATGAGGCTTGCACTGCTGCTCCCTGTGCTGTGCCTGTGTATGAGGAGGCTTGCACCCCCGCTCCCTGTGCTGTGTTTGTGTATGAGGAAGCTTGCACCCCTTCTCCCTGTGCTGTGCCTGTGTATGAGGAGGCTTGCACCCCTGCTCCCTGTGCTGTGCCTGTGTATGAGGAGGCTTGCACTGCTGCTCCCTGTGTGCCTGTGTATGAGGAGGCTTGCACCCCTGCTCCCTGTGTGCCTGTGTATGAGGAGGCTTGCACCCCTGCTCCCTGTGCTGTGCCTGTGCATGAGGAGGCTTGCACTGCTGCTCCCTGTACTGTGCCTGTGTATGAGGAGGCTTGCACCTCTGCTCCCTGTGCTGTGCCTGTGCATGAGGAGGCTTGCACCGCTGCTCCCTGTGCTGTGCTGGTGTGTGATGAGGCTTGCACTGCTGCTCCCTGTGCTGTGCCTGTGTATGAGGAGGCTTGCACCCCCGCTCCCTGTGCTGTGTTTGTGTATGAGGAAGCTTGCACCCCTTCTCCCTGTGCTGTGCCTGTGTATCAGGAGGCTTGCACCCCTGCTCCCTGTGCTGTGCCTGTGCATGAGGAGGCTTGCACTGCTGCTCCCTGTGCTGTAGACGTGGGTGACAAGTCTTGCACTGCTGCTGCCTGTGCTGTGCCTGTGTATGATGAGGCTTGCACTGCTACTCCCTGTGCTGTGCCTGTGTATGAGGAGGCTTGCACCTCTGCTCCCTGTGACGTGCCTGTGTATGAGGATGCTTGCACCCCTGCTCCCTGTGCCGTGCCGGTGCGTGATGAGGCTTGCACCCCCGCTCCCTGTCTGTGCCTGTGCATGAGGAGGCTTGCACTGCTGCTCCCTGTGCTGTACACGTGGGTGACAAGTCTTGCACTGCTGCTGCCTGTACTATGCTTGTGTTCCAAGGAGGAGTGCATCCTCTACAGCTCTAAGCACTGCACCTGCTCAGTGAGAGAGGATGCTGCACTGCTGCTGTGCTCTACCTGTTTTGTGGAAAGACGTTTCCCAGCTCTAAATGCCACTGTTTCTACGCCTGTTTGTGTGTCACAATCCCACGCTTAGAAGAGGACACAAGGTGGCCTGGCACCGGCGCCCATTAGAGCCGAATCTTGCTCTCTGCTTGGTGCCCAGGAGTTGGCTGGCCTACTACGAAGTGAAAGCTCCCAGACTTTTCAAGAGACGGCCCTCACTGCTGGTCTCCCTGGCAATAATAAACTGCTTCCTCCATGCTAGAGGCATCATTAGTCACAGATTACTTGTTTTGGCTTTGGGATAAGAAAGTGAATAGCACAGTTTTCACAATCGGGTGGGGGCTCTTTCTACATCTTAATGCCATTGATTTCCTTCCCCCCCCCCCCCCCCCCCCCCCCGATTTGTTCCCTGAGGCCTCCTACTGTATGGGGGAGCATTGATTAAACTTTTTTTTTTCAAAAAAGTAGTGCTTAAAGCAAACCAGAACTATGACATTTGCATTTTCTTTCACTTTTCTGTTGCAATTTTGTATTTAAATGATCATAATTCATTGTTACTGTGGATTGTAACTCGACTTGGCCATGGCTTCTTCCACACTGGCTCCTTCTGACTGACACACAATGTTCTTCATGCATCATGTGATGTAGTTTCCAGTATGGAACTCTGGTGTTGAGGCTGTTTCTAGCTCCTGTTCACTGTGTTCATACAGGTTCTAGCCCTGGGTGGAACCTGTGGAATTTCACTCATGGAATTTCGCAGAGTAACCTAAAAACTCCGCAAGTGGTGGAATTTCGCTACGTTGGGCTACCCGTGCTGATTTTTAGTGACGGAAGCTTGCCCCACACGGTGCACCTGAGGGTGCTGCTTCTTCCTGACACTCAAGTAGATTTTCTACTCGAGCAGCAGTTTTCTGGACGCGAACGGTAGAGACCTGCTGGAACTGTCCACTTTGAGAAATTGCACCAGGAGCCATTCTAGTGCCCAAAAATCGCTCTAGGGCAGTGGTTCCCAACCTGTGGTCCGGGGACCCCTGGGGGTCCGCGAAGGCTTCTCAGGGGGTCCGCGAGAGCTTAGAAAATTAAAAAATATTAACAAATATTCCAGCTTCCAGTAATGACTCAGGCAGGGGTCCCCGGATTCCAGTAATGATGCAGTGTGGGTCCCTGGGTTCCATTAATGTTAAAGTGGGGGTCCACAGAAATCAAAAGGTTGGGAACCACTACTCTAGGGGATGCACATTCTCGCTCCCCTTCTCCAACTTACCATTGGCAAGCCGCATGCAAGAAAAAACTTCACCATGTGGCGGTTGGCAGAGTTTTGCCAGAGCTCCAAAGTGGAACGCAGCGTGGCCAAACCTCTGCGAACTACAGCTAGGGACCAGAATATTTTGTCCACCCGTAACAGGTACCTGCAAAAGGCTGGCTCAGAGAGCTCGTCTACACCCTCCTTACATTAGTAACTCCACCACTGCCTATGTAAAGCAGCCGCTATGATTCTGACGTGCTGGGTCGCCCTTACAGTTTGCACTCCAATCCAGTTCCATGCTAATTCTGAAACTGACTCATTCATTTTCTCGTTCATCTACCGTTTCAGTAATTAATTTACAATTATAGCATACAAACTATTTAAATAAAGAATATAATGTTTCGATTTTGGGGTGAAGAACTCTAGCTAAATGAGCTCTTCTGGTGAAAGCAGTTTCATGATTGACAGACATCGCCCCTCTATTAATGTACTGTCCACCAAAATGTTTGTCAGAGCTGGACTGACCAAGGACCACAGCATGCAATGTCGTTGCCTGAGAATAGGGCATTTTATCTCATAACTGTAATAAAGTGTTATTTTTCTCTATAGTGCTCTAAGGTGCAAAGGGCCCAATTCAAAGCACTGTCCGAGGGTAGAAGGTGGATGACTGAAAAAAAGAAGTGCAAAACTAGGCCATAGAGAACATAATCTCTTTGTGCTATAACCTTAAAGAATCTTCCTAACAAGTGAGAAACTATTTGGCCTGCAGAAAGTATGACGTCACATGAAATGAACAAGGGATACGCCTAGGATTACTGGTTTCAAGTGTATGTTTCTGGTACAAACATAGTTCAGGTTGGAAGCTGAGTTCACAGCAGAGGTTCCTGGATTGATATTCTGCTATTCCCTCGCGATATGAAATACTATCTGACTTTATTAGGAGACCAGGTCACGGGCAATCAATTGCTGATCTGGGTCATAAAGTTAAATTCTTGCCTTCCTCCCACACAGCAGTATATGCAAAACAGGATACCCCCACCAACCATGAATTATATAAAAATATTTATTTGTACAAAGTACAGGCGGATTTGCAGATGAATGTAATTAGGAGGCGATCATCCACTGCATGAACCCAAGAAACACCAGTCGCATCAATGGGAAGCCAACAAGAGACCTGGGTGATTCGGTCTCCCTTTGTGAAAATTGGGGTCTTACTCACCAGCTGACCGGTGCAAGGAGACACTGTTAATGAAAGGCTAAAGGTAGCCTAGTCCCCTCCGAGTGGTTCCTTTGATGCACACGTGGTACCAAGGGGACATCCTAATTATCGTGGTCTGCATAAAGCAGGATGTATCAACCACCTTTGCCGGTGGTCCTCCTATCAACACAAGGGATGACTAAACAGTTCCCTAGGACACATTATTTCTCCCATGCTACACACTAAGGCTGCTTTCATACTCCAACATACACCTGTCATCTGAGAGCACACTTACAGTCAAAACACTTGGAAATAATCGAAGGAGGACTTACGATTCACATTGATTGGACTGGGAGAGAGGAGTAATTTAAACATTGTTGAGTTCTGCATTGCTTCTGTCTTTTTGCCCCACTTTTCTCAGACTTATCCACATAGACACTATGCCAACCAATATAAAAGGGCTTTTGAATAGGGGTGGGCTGAATTTGCGGAATTCGATTCCTCAGAAACACGCAGAATTACATTACAATTATGCCAGATGAGGCACAATTCCAAGATGGGTGGAGGGGTCAATTGACACTATTTTCTTAGTGCAAAATGCATCCTCACATCCAAAAATGGATGCAAGGATGCATTTTACGCTATGATAATAGCTCAGACAAACACCACTCAGCAGCCTTGCAAACTTGATAGTAATTAAAAGTTTTAATCACTGCAGAGTATGTAAGGGCACCGAGGGCATGCAATTAATTATAAACTTTAGAAACCACTTCATAACACTTGGCGCTCGCCCCTTAAATACTGTACAGTGACTAAAACTGCAGATTATGGAAGGGTTCTGAGTGGTAAATGCAGTGGTTTCTAAGGCTTGGAAACCACTGCATACCACTTTGTGCCTTTACATATTCCGCAGTGATTAAAAGTTGTAATTACTGCAAAGTGTGTAAGGGCACTGAGTGGTATGCAGTAGTTTCTAACTTTAGAAACCAATGCATACATTTTAATTCCTTCGGCAGAGTGGCAGAATTTTAATTTATCAGTACAAGAGTAACACAGAATTACCAAAATTCCATGGATTCCCCTGGTAGATTTGAAAATTTTGCTCAGGCCTACTTTTGAACACATTGTTACAATAACTCCTACATCTTTGCTACTTCCTCCCCCATTGAGTCTTCGTTAACTTTCATTGTATGTAAGCGTACTGTTTGTTAGGAAGCAATAGTCCCTTTCTCGCTACCACCAGAATGTATCACCTGAGCTCTTTTTCATTACAGTGATGGAATTTTACTTGATAAACATCCCCTTATTCAAGGATGGAGTGTTTCCTTTTCAAAAAAGAATATAATTTAATATTATGCTAACAACAGAGTCTGTGTTTTATAATGAATAAACTCTGTAGAGTTTACTGCCAATCTATGTGAACTTTCACAATAAGACCACAGCAGGTTCCAATATCTTGTACAAAAAGTAGTTTTTATACAATTCTGTTTCACATATACATTTTTCAGTGCCAAAATGTCAATGTTCCTCATATAGGTCCAGCCCCATCTCTGATGAACATCCTACACTGTAGTGTCACCACTCAGATATATCAAATACAAAACATTAATGAAGCCCTTTACCTGACAGACAGTCTGTCCAGCCCAGGGTCCTGCAAAGTCGGTCCTGGAGAGCCGGGTCCATGCCAGATTTTTAGCATATCCACATTTAGAAACAAGATGTTTCAGAAATCTACATTTTTCTAAATGTGGATATGCTAAAAATCTGGCATGGACCCGGCTCTCCAGGACCGACTTTGCAGAACCCTGGTCTAGCCCTATTGTCGAATTTGAGACAGTCAAGTTTTTGAAGTCTTAGAAATATGTGCGTTGCAGCATTCTATATAGGATTAGGCGGTCGGAATTCCATTTACAAAGCAATGACATCGGGTTTTGTTGTGTGCTAAGTTTCAAGTGTTTTGTATCTAGTACAAAGGCCTACAGTAAATTTGCAACTTGAGATGTTTCCAATTTTTTTTTAATTTTGCCACATCTACTTGAAAATTAATGTTAAAACGTGTCTTAATTTATCTCTAACGAAATTGTTCTCAATGAGATTTATCAGTTTAAAAGTATAACAGTTGGGATACAATTCGTAAAGCTGATATGGACAAAATGACTTGAAAGTTCAAAGAATGTTTCCTGACAGGCCTAAACTGCCACTGCTACTGCAGATTTCTCTGCCATGAGTGTGGAGAAGTCTACAGCAGTAAAAAGCTTGAGGAGTGTGTAAATCATCAAAGCATGGTTTATCTCCCTGCTTGGTGAACGAGCACTCATTTGTGAGTTTATTTTCAGTCAATATCTCCAACTTGACTCTTTCTCACCCTGGACAGCTTTGGAGTTTTCTCCATCAAAAGGGTAGAATAAATCCCATTCCAAGATGGCAGTGGGAACGGGTCAGCTCCAGACTTGGTGGAAGTGAATGGAAAGGGATTTCTTCTTTTGGAAAACGTTTTCCTATTGGAGTGTAAAAAATGGTCAAAGTGTAATTGCATGTAAGGCTGCGTTTCTCCGGTGCGTCATTGTGTGAGGAAATCTTGCAGCCCACACAGCTTCCCAGTTATACTCCTGTAAGTGTGCACCCGTTCGCAGGAGTACTGCTGTGGTTGCAGATTCACTACTTTTCTTTGTGATTCAGGCCCATAGTATTGTTCTCTCCAGCAATGCCCTTGTGAATACAACAAGACAGTTATTTAACTCATCCGCTCTCTTCCCATGTGCATAGTAAAGGCCGCTAAAGGTAATCTTGCAAAGAAAGATTCTGCTTATATTTCTGTGGATAGGAAATCAGGGCTTCTGCATTCATTCTCTGGCTTGGTTGGATTTGATTTGGGTGAAAATTACCTTTGGGAAAGATTACAATTATTTCACAATTCAAAGAAATGGTTTGCACAAGCAAAGGCTAATTTTGCCACGAAAAAACAAAAACTCAAAAAAGTTTAAGACCACATTTTATTTTGACCAGTAACCTGGCGACCATGTCTATTGTTTGAGTCTGTGGTACAGATGAGGAAAGTCCACCGGCGGTGCCCGGGAGTTCAGGACAAGAGTTCATCTGAACAGTCTCGGCAAAGGACGGCTCCCACTGACACACCGCAAGCAGTACTAATTACCAAGGATTGGGAAATGGCTCCTATCACTAATGGGTCCATTTTTACCTGCCATATCGTTTTTGCACCCCATAACTAACTGCTTGTATTTTTATAGTCCGGTTTGCACATGAGAATGGCATTAGGAAATAACTGGTGAACGCCTCTAAGTGACTTGAAATGCACAGATAAAATACTGCAAAACAAGATCTCTGACAAACAGCCTGTCATTCATTCTGGGCGCTATGATCCAGAGCTTTCCCATTAATGTTATAATGCACGTGCCAGTGCCGGTGCGTTGTAGGTTTTTAGCACATTCTGCTCGGACATTTAAACAACCAGCACAGTCGTACCGCTCGCACGTGCACGTCACTGGCCTGGCTTAGCTTGTGCTTGTTTTGAATTTTCCAGATTTGCACAGCTCCGACCAGTGTGGAAAAGTCATTGGGTCCACATGGCATTCGAGCAGTAAGATGTACACAGAAAGCTCAAGTGATCAATGTGCTTTCGGGTGAATGGATGGATGAATGTTTTGCTGTCACCCGGGGGCTCGCCTGCATTGCATAAGGGTCTGGCCAGCCTGGGTTCAAGGCATTACACTTTCAGACGTTGGCTTTGGGTGTGCCAGGCGTCTCCTCGGCTGGCACCCCTGCCACCCTCAGGTTCAGAAACATACATCAACATATGGCCACTCGTGCACACACTGACTCTCCAGCTCAGCCTCACTGCCCTTTAATTACAGTAATAGCGCATTGTGGATGCACTGACTGCCACAAGCACGTGTTCAATTCTTGCGTTCACTCCCCTTCCGGGTTTTCTGGGAGGAGTCCCCGTTCTAGTGAACTCAGCCTCGGGACACTCTGGATTTACTCTAATGACGCCATATTTCTGTTAGAAAGCTTAGATGCATCGTCTCCGGAAACCAGAGCTTCTCCGTGAAGCATCATATTGGTGACAGAGGTCAGCCAAGGTCATGCCTTTGGGCAGTGCATACCTCATCCCCTCCCTTTCACTGATCTGAGCTCCTTTTCTCATGTCATAGACTGATGGGGGGCTCCGAGGCACTTGCAGAGCTGATCTTAATCCCTAGAGCATGGGTGCTCATTGACATAATCCCCTCTTTGGTCTTAGCCTTCAGTGCCTTTGCAATCGTTCTTAGTTTTGTAAGGAAGTCTTGTAAAACAAGCACTGGAAAAATCAAAAGGTCTGGCTTTAATGGGGTTAAATCTGCCATGTAAAGACTGTATGCATGTAGTATATGGTCTTTACATGGCAGATGTTAGCTTTTAGCCTACAGGACGTTACCACAAAGGTAAGTACGATGCAAGGAAATACAACGCAGGCCTTATTTTCTGGCACTTTACCATGCAACACTTTAGCCCATATGTATTTATTTTTTAAATGTCATAATTAAATTCCATTTAAGAAATGGCAATTTAAGGATTATGGAAAGTGTAATGGTTCAGGGTGGTAAGAGTTTTAAGGAGATTTTTAGGGTTCAGGGCTGGGGAAAGGTACTGGGTAGTGAGTATTGTAAAGGTTTTTTTTAGGGTTCAGAGAGGGTAGTGGTATGGGTGGTAAAGGGGGTTTTAGGGCTGGGTGATGTTAAAGGGAGATAATGGGCTTTTAGGGTTCAGGAGTGGACAGTGGTAATGGGTGGTGATGGATTTTTAGGGTTCAGCGTGACTCGTAGTAAAAGGAGGTAAGGGATTTTTAGGGTTCAAGGATGTGTAGAGGTGAAGGGAAGTAAGAGATTTTAGGGTTTAGTGGTAGGTAGAGGTAAGAGGATGTAAGAAGTTTTAAGAGTTCAAGGGCAGGTAGAAGTTACGGGAGGTAAGGGGTTTTAGAGATTAGTGGCTTGAATAGATAAATGGATTTAAAGGGTATAAAAAAGGAGGGGTGTGGGGTGGCAGTTACACCCCAAAACACAAAAAGGAAAATAAAAAAATGAAAAAGGTGGAAATAACACCTAAAAATGCAACTTGTTAAAGTTGGTGTTTTTTAACTATAACACCACTTTAACCCTTGTTCTTTTTAAGTTAATTTCTAGTGTTTTTTAAAGTAACATAACATATTATTGGCATACACATCCCCCCACTGGTTGCCAGCCCCCTCAGCTGGTACCTCATTTGGCCATGCTTGGCTTGCATTGACAGCAGGCCAGGTTTTAGGTGTGCCCACTCCTTCCAAGCGGCCAATCCAGCTCTAATTAAAATGGCACTGCTCAGACAGTGTTGCAAAGTTTAAAAACGATTAAATAATTACGTAAAAACTATTATAAAATGTGCTGCATTATGCTGCATAATTTACTCAACCCTGTTGCATAATTTGGCCCATTCCTGCCGCATAATCAGGTCGGACCACCAGGGAACTGCCAGCTACACCAGGATCTTGGATCCTGGCGGTCTGGAGGATGGTGGCGGTCCTGAGCAGCCAGGGCAGCGCTGCTTGGGATTACAACCCCCTTCTCTGCCAGCGGTTACTTGGCATGGGCAGTGCATGGGCCCCCCTGCCCAGCACAATCACAATGTTCGCTGTCTGCTTTGCAGACAGTGAGCATTGCGAGGGTACTGGTGCACCCTGCTGGCTACAGGATTGCCGCCGGCTCGATTACGAGCTGGAGACAATGCTGTAACCTGTTTCTCGCTAGGTCAGCGGCCAGAAACTTTGGTTTCGGCCTGCTGACTTAGTGGGAAACCCATAATAGCTCTGGCAGAAAGGTTGACGCAGAGGCGGCGGCCACCCTGTCGGGAGTTTGGCGGATGGGCTTTTCCGTCCGCCAAACTCATAATAATGCCCTCTGTCTCTAATTTCCTTATTATAGTTGACCTGTGATGCACCTAGTTGAAGAAATAACTAGCTGCTCCACTGTAATAACTTATTACAGTTTAGTTTTGACATCAAAATGCCTGCTGTCAGAGTCAGCAGCTGACAGTAATGGCAGGACAAGCAGCAGAATTGAAGCTACAGTTTAAAAAACAAAGTCGAAATCTGGCTTTTCCTTCATCTCCAATAGTTTTCCACACAAGAAGTGATAAGTAGAAATAAGATATTAATGACATCATTATTTTTGTACACTTTTGGAAATTGTAGGAAAGACAGAAGAAGGTGGCTTTCAATTGTAGGTAGTTTTCAGAAACCCGCCCTGTAGTATTTTATGTTTAATGAAAAACTCATTAGAATGAGCACTAGAACTAACCATAATCTAAAAGAGGCTGTCAAAGTGCCTTGCACACAACCAACCATCACAACAATGTCCCTAGCTATCTATAGCATTAGAATGAAAGGGCTTTTTGGACTGTAAAGCAGCACAAATGTGCTTCGAGATGAATAATTAAACTACAAGTCTAGGGATGCTCACTGGCACAAAGCAAGAATTAATTAGGGTGTAGCTGGCCCCTCACACATCAGCCCCTGAAACAAAACACCTGCTGATGACATAAAGTGCCACTTCCACTGCTTTCAGTGGTCTGATTCCTGCAACTTCTAGGCCCGCGAGAAACTGAAATTACACGGGCACTAACAATTTCAGGAATTTCACGTTACAGGTGGCACGTGAAATTCCTGAAATTACGCCACTTTGCATAGTTTTGTGCCTTTTGATGTTACAATTTATAGCAAAAGTGCAATTCATGGCAACAATTTACAGAAAATGTGCTGGAACAATAGAAAGGGAGGGCCTGGTGTTCGCTGTTCATTTGTTTGAATAGATTTGTACAAGGACAAATTTCACACTAAAATATAGTGCAAATTTTGCATAATTACACGTACATTTGCAAAATGTTGCCAACATTTCTCATAGTTACGTGAAAGCAAATTACACAAATTTCTCACATCTCTAGTTGTTTCCAATGGCCAGCATGCTGGAAGTGCTGAGGCCAATATTCACTGACCCTGCACCTGAATTTTATGATGTTCATGCCCCTTTCCACACACTACTCCTCTCATGTTGTGCTGGTGCCCACAGTTTGATTTGCAATGTTATTGCTGTCTCCCTGTCTAGTCTCACCTGTTTCTGGCCATCTCCACCCTCCACGCAGGCTGTCCCAGTGCCATCATGATGTGTCAGGAGTACCAGGAGTTTTTTGGAGGGGCTGCCTGTCTGCCCTTGACACTACCTACCCACTGCAAAACATGCTTCTTAGTTGCCTTACCTGCTGTCCTTCAGCTGTCTCGAGAGGTCTATCCTTCTGCTGTTTACTGAGCTGTGATCTAGGCTGGCACCTTTCATGCTGATAAACATCTTTTCCTCATTGCATATTTCCTGTTCCCTATGGATGCACATGAAAATGATGGGTACTGTACCCCACTCTGTGGGTTCCTCAGTGCCTGGGTATGTGGATAGTTAAAACTCTACAAGTGTCCTGTTTTCTCTCTCCAGAGACCACTACACAATCCCACAGATGGCTTTTACCTTTTTATAATGTACTTAGTCCTGTGGACGTGAGGCTGGCTGAATTTCTCATCATAAAACAAATATCCTTGTGCTCAGCACATCTAATACTTTATAAAACTATATGAATAACTTCCAATTAAAAAATGATTAAGACACTTATTTCAAAATATGTAATTACTCCAATAAATCATTAATTTAAACAGTGCATTCTCAAACATAAAGAGAGTTGTAAAAAAGGCATTTCCGTTTGATTTTTCATATGTTGTTTCATGTGTGCTATCTGTGATCCACCTAGTTGTTGGATTTACCCTTAATGAGTGAGATTAAAGTGAAAGACTCACCATCAATGAAGAAACTACTGTGGTGTGCATGCCAAATGAGTGATCGTGTGCAACAAGGTGTGCAACTCGCATCAAATAAGTGAGGTTGTCCTCCAATACGAAGCAACTTTCATTGGTGACTTCTCACCAACAATTTAGGGATAATGGCTGCACAAATAGAGAATAGAGAAACAGACCACTGCAGCACACGTACAAAAATGACAAACGGAACCACCCAGGACGTGTGGATCACCACCCAAATGTCTGTCTATGTAGATTACTTTACCACACACGCCTTACAGGATGGACTCAAGATAGACTTGATGAGTGTGACTGAGTGGAGACCTTTAGTAGAAACTCAAGAAACATAAGACAACATACCTGGCAGGAACTTGTACGACGCAAAAACAACCTATGAACCTTACAGCATTATGGGGCACATCTAGCCAAGGAAAGTGAAATCAAACATTTATTTGCATAGCCTACATTGAAGGAAAAATAAATCCCAGAGGCTAAGCTGGCAATGAGACTGACTGCTGCCAGGCCTCATCCCCTGATGCATATTGAGTTGTAGCCCTCTTCCATCAGCCAACCCAGCCCTACCCTTTGCCCCACCTCTACTTCTCCACTGTTAAGCAGTCTTCTTTTCTGCCCTACCTGCCCTCCTCCAGCTGCACTGAAGGTCTGTCCCACTGAGCTGTGACCCAGAATGGCATCTTCCAGACTTGTAGGCGTCCTTTCCTTACTGCAGCTACAGTTTTCCATGCCCACAGTGGAATTAAGAGACAGTAAGTCTCAATGGTAGCTGGTCAAAGCATCACCCAGCTTCCCCATCCTTTTGAGGAGGAAGAGAGCGGACCAGAGGACCAGAAAGCAATGGGAATACACACGAGTGGGGAGCAGAAGATGCTTTAACACCCCTTCTGCAAACATAAGTCTCCATTCATGTGATGGACGGTGTGACCTCTTACATAACAAAACCCCAGATGGTCATTTACTCATAGATGACTTTAGCCACTGACCTAGCCCTCATGCTTAATTAATCTTCTCAAACTTAACTCTCTTAATGTATTATTAGATAATTATACCTTTAATGTGAAATCCTATTTCACTCAGTGCCTGCCGATTTTGCCAAAGCGTAGGTGCTTATTCCAGTCTATTATCTGTTGCATGATGGATAACTGCCTCAAAAACTCACTAACTTCTGTAAAATCCTTCATGTGTTCCAATTTCTAGGATGCAGTCCTGCCATCCATTTCCTGTGTGAGGGTCTGACACCTGGCATGTTTTCAATCACATCTACATGGATCACTGACATTTTGTCTGTAGGGATTGATGGTTATTTTTTTCCACCCATGAAGAAGCAGCTATGAAAACCAAGGCAACACATTGATCTGACACAAATGTTAGTGTCTGACTGATCCAAACAAGAAGATCCTTGACTCCTGAATGAACCACATCCACTTTTCCCAGACTTCATTTGAAAAGCAAGGCAAAAAGGTTCCATCAAGTTGACAAGTGAACAGATGACAAGACGTGACTGTATGTCTTGGCAGGCATCTATCTTAGAAACTGTTCTTGATTTTAAAACATGCTTCCCACAGTAAGCCTTTCAGGCAAAACAGTACAAATTGAGGTTTAGGGAACATTTTTAGTACTCCAGTCAATTGTAAAATTGCCTTTCCTAAAACTGTCTAAAAATGTATCTGTCAAGCATAGTCCTGTTCCTTAGTTTTTCAATACTTCTTCTCCTCACTTGCACATCTATTTAATGTTTCTTTACTAAATGTTTTATCTTACTTTTTAAATATTTCAGGTGTTCTCATCTCACTATGTCAGCTTCTATCCCAATGTAAATTTAAAATTCAGAGCCTTCTAAAACTTTCATTGTTTTCTTCTTAATAAATCCATATTCAATTCCATATTCAATTAATTTAACTCACCGTTGACCCATGTGGTGGGAAACTGTAACTTTATTTAAGTAGGTGTATTTGTTCAAAATCTCCATATTTTATTAAGCTAATATGTGCTTTATTCAGCAGAGGTAAAAACCACCAAGAATATGGTTGTATTGTGTTCAATTATTTAAGATAAAAATGAGTGTTAGTGTTACCTGATAATGAGGGTTTACATCTCAATGTGTTGATGATATCATTAAGATAAGTGGGCCAGCTGGAACACCCATCCAGTTGATTCTACCTCAGTTATTACACCACCTTCCGCCCTTCAGTGATGCCCAGATCTCGCATCTAATTGCTGTATCGCCTGACTGATCCCAGCAATGCTCACATCATGCTTCCAATAAAATTTCAGGTGCCGTCCTTCTTTTCCGGAGGCTGTGAGGTGATCAGTTTAGAATCCAGTAAGCACCTTTAATAAATAACTAATGGTGATTTGTGAAGATCAAGGAATAACTCGGACTAAGAGTTAACCTCAGTAGTAAACTAGAAATACTTTGTTGCAATGGATGGTTCAGCCATCTTTGAGCTGTCCCTGATCTTGGACCTCAGTTATATGCAATTTGTTTTCTTTCCTTTGAAGCAGCAACTGAAGGATACTACAGCACGTCTGGCACTATATATGGGAAACGTACCCTGTTCCGTTCATTAAATGGATATTGCAAGTCACAAAGAAGCTCTGTGATCTTTTAGTGGAACAAGGCCAATGGAATTATCCTCATAATGTACTGCAGGGGGTACTTTATTCCTTATAATACAAAGTCACACCATCACCCTTCTCAAGAACTTAAATACATGGTGTGATGCTCTTTCACACAAAAGAGAAAGGATGCTTGCAGACATGAAGATTAAAAGTGAAATATGTACTGCAAAATTAAACAGACCAAAACACATCAGTTTGTTTGAAAAAAATTAGAATCTGTTTAGTACGAGCTGGATTAAAAACATGCTGCGGCTCAGAATGTGTAGAATATATAGAGAGACTCTCGTTTTCCTTTAGTGACATATAGAGTGCAAAAAATGAACATATTGCCATAAATATCTACTTTCTGCTGATGAGTGTTCATTTGGAAAAACAGATCAGAAGAAACAAAATGCAGTTCTCATTTCGGTTGCTCAAACCGCATTTGTAATTATGCCCGTGACCTGCTTTTCACCTTGGCTGCAGGCATGACGAGATCACAGCTCAAGGGTAACAAGTTATTACAGAATAGCAGCAACGTTATTACAGGCGACTAGAGACGGCACAACCATGGGTGTAGGAAGTGTGGGGGATGCGGGGGATGAATCCCCCCCAGATTTTGGAGGGTGGGGGACACGGGGGACGAAGGTGGGGGGGACAAGGGGACAAAAAAATTCCCCTCTCACTTCTATTGTTAAGAGGGCCATTAGCGCACAAAAGCGCTCCTTATAATAGCCCTGTAGGGACCATCCTCCAATCTTATGGGAACAGAATGAAGGTGAGTCCGGAGGCCCCCTGCGCCCTCTGCCCTTTTGTCCTGTTCACAGCTGTGGGCATTAAGGGTGCTCATAAGAACAAAGGGCACGAGGAGGAGAAAATATTTGTTGATGATTACTTTTCTGCATCACCTGCTGCCGCCTTGAAGAGGAGCACTGCAGGAGGCCTCCAAGAGGAGCTGCAAGACAATGAGCAAGATCTAAAGAGGAAACAGAGTCCCACTCACCCAGATGCCTGCAGGTTAGAAAGGAGACCCTGTGAAACACAATATTTATATTTGCCTAAGATCACACCAGTTGGTGAAACAGTGAAGTCGAGATTGAGCCCAGATTTTACCTTTTCACACAACAATTTAGCTATTAGAAGGGTATATTTTTCTAACATTTATGTTTAATGTTTTGTTATCTAGGTAATGAAGGGCTTGATTACAGCTTGGCTAACAGGGAGAAGCCATATTTCATTTTGGGCCGTTATGCCTAGCGTTATTATTTATGTTGTTGTTATCGTTACATACTTAAGCATATTGAAGTATATTATCTTTTCTCTATCTTTTCTTCACTCTACTCTGAAACAATCTGCCCTATACCACTGCACCCTACACCACTTTTCACCACTCTGTGCTCCTCTACGCCACTGCAATCTATGCTGTACCACTCCACTCTACACCACTCTACACTACGCCACTGCAATCTATGCTATTCTACTCTAACCACTGTACACTACACCCCTGCACTCTGCCAGTGCACTCTTCACCACTTTACTCAAAACCAATGCACTCTATGCCACCACACTCTATGCCAATCTACTCTGCACCACAGCACTCTATTCCACTGCTTTCAATGCCACTGTACTCTGCGCCACAGCACTCTATGCCACTGTACTCTATGCCACTCTACAATACACCACTGTACTCTGCGACCTCTAATCTGCAACATTGCGCTCTCTGCCACTGAACTCCATGCCACTCTACTCTGCACCACTGCACTCAATGCCACTGTATTCTGTCCCACTGCACTCTTTTCTGCACCACTGCACTCTAATCTACTCTACACCACTCCACTGCAGGGCACTTCATTCTACTTTGAAATCATCTCCTCTATGCCACTGCAATCTACGCAACTCCACTCAATGCTATGCCAGTCCAATCTACCCTGCACCACTCCAATGTACCCTGTGCCACTCCAATCTGCTCTGCACCGCTATATGCTACTGCACTCTACATCACTATGCTCCTCTCTTCAACAATCTACTCTTCACCACTATACTGTACTCTGCAGCAATCTACTCTATGCCACGGCACTCTATGCAGCTCTATTCTACTCTGCACCGCTGTACTCTACGGCACTCTTCTCCACTCGGCATCACTCTACATCACTGCACTCTACACCAGCGCATTCTGTGCCACTCTACTCTACACCACTGTACTTTGACACTCTACTCTGCAACACTGCACTCTGCCACTGAACTATACTCCTCTCTACTCTGCACCGCTCAACTAAATGCCACTCTACTGCACTCTACACCAATGTACTATATGCCACTACACTCTATACCAATGTACTATATGCCACTACACTCTATGCCACTCTACTCTGCATCACTGCACTCCACCACTACACTCTACACCAGTCTACTCTACCTTGCACCACTCCACTCTATGATGCACCGCATCACTCTATGACACAGCACTCTACTCTGCAACACTGCACTCTGCCACTGAACTATACTCCTCTCTACTCTGCACCGCTCAACTAAATGCCACTCTACTGCACTCTACACCAATGTACTATATGCCACTACACTCTATACCAATGTACTATATGCCACTACACTCTATGCCACTCTACTCTGCATCACTGCACTCCACCACTACACTCTACACCAGTCTACTCTACCTTGCACCACTCCACTCTATGATGCACCGCATCACTCTATGACACAGCACTCTGAACCGCTGCAGTCTATGATGTGCCACTCCACTCTACCATGCGCTGCATCATTCTATGACACAGTACTCTGTCCCACTGCACTCTGCACCACTGCAATCTATGATGTGCCACTCCACTCTGCTCCCCTCTACTCTTCACCACTCTACACCAATGCACTGTACGCTAAACCAGTGCAGTCTTCGCCAATGCACTCTACACCACTTTACTCAAAACCAATGCACTCTATACCACTACACTCTACACCAATCTACTTTACACCACTGTACTTTGTCACTTCACTCTAGACCACCCAACTCAACTCTGACACTTCATTCTGACATTACACTCCATGATAGTAGACTCTGAAACTCTATTCCATTAAACTCTAACACTTTCTTCACTCTGTAACTCCCTACACAACTCCCTATACGCCACTCCATTCCACTTTACTCCACTCTATACCACTGCACGCCACTCTATGCCACTTCAATCAATGATACTCTACTCAACGCCACTGCACAACCCTGTATGCCACTCTACTATACAACAATGTACTATGCTCAACAACACACTACCCAACTTTCTCTATGCCACTTCACGTTACTTTACTTCACTCTATGCCATTTCACTCTTCTTTATGCCTTTCCACTCTACAACACTCTGCCACTCCACTCTGACACTCTATTACACTGTGACACTACTCCACTGTACTACTACTTTATGGCATTGGCGCTTGATTAGAGATTCAGATCTCCGTTGATTGCCTTCTCACTCATGTGAGACATGAGTCAGATTTATCTTCGCCGTTTTGGCTACAAGCACTCTGTAACCCTTTCAACTCAAGCTTAACGAAGGCTTAGGATGATCCTGATACTTGTCTAGGAGATCGAAATATTGTCGGCCAGAGTACCTTGCTTGAATTTGTGATATGGTACATAAGTTGGCATAAGCATAGGTACTATGAGCTTATGACTTCTTGATTCACTATTTGAGTCATTCATGTAAAAGTCAGTGTATAAAAGCTTGTAAATCATTATTGTGGATGCTAACCTTGTAGGAAAGTAGCCTCTTTCTAGCTTGGTTACCCACACTTTTGGCCTGTTTGCCAGTGTGTTTCAGTGTGTCTACTGGGATCCTGCTAATCAGGACCCCAGTAGTTATGCTCTCTACCTTAAATTATGGTTGTTGCATACTGGTAACCCAGTATTTCACCCACAATTGGCATACTGGTGCACCCTTATAAGTCCCTAGTATATGGTACTTTGGTACCCAGGGCATTGGGGTTCCAGGGGATCCCTATGGGCTGCAGCATTTATTTTGCCACCCATAGGGAGCCCATGCAAAAGGCTTCTGCAGGACTGCCATTGCAGCCTGCGTGAAAAGGTGCATGCACCCTTTCACTGCCAGTTACACTGCACCGGGTCACTTATAATTCACCCCTATAGCAGGCCCTCCAGCCCTGAGGGCAGGGTGCAGAGTACCTGTGTGTGAGGGCACCCCTGCACTAGCAGAGGTCCCCCCACGACCTCCAGGACCATTTTCCCAGACTTCGTGAGTGCGGGGATGCCATTTTACACGTGTACTGGAAATAGGTCACTACCTATGTCCAACTACATAATGGTAACTCCGAACATAGGTATGCTTGGTATCAAACATGTTGGAATCATACCCCAAGGCTTTTGCAAGCATTGGTTGTATGATTTCATGCACTCTGGGGGCTCCTTAGAGGACCCCCAGGATTGCCATTCCAGCCTTCTGCGGTTTTCCAGGTAGCCCCAGCTGCTTCCACCTCTCAGACAGGTTTCTGCCCTCCTGTTGCTTGAAAAGCTCATGCCCAGGAAGGCAGAACAAAGGATTTCCTTTGGGAGAGAAGTGTTACACCCTCTTCCTTTGCAAATAGGTGTTACAGGCTTGGGAGAGGTAGCCTCCTTCCCCAGGCCACTGGAAATGCTTTGAACAGCACATTTGGTGCCCTCCTTGCATAATCCAGACTACACCGGTTGAGGTACCCCCAGTCCCTGCTCTGGCACGAAACTGGACAAAGGAAAGGGGAGTGACCACTCCCCTGTCCATCACCACCCCAGGTGTGGTGCTCAGAGCTCCTCCAGAGGGTCCCTGGATTTTGCCATCTTGGATTACAAGTTGGCAGCGAACTCTGGAAGCATCTGAGTGGCCAGTGCCAGCAGGTGGCGTCAGAGCCGTCCCCTGATAGGTTACCTGTTTAGCTGACCAATCCCCCTTTCAGGGCTATTTAGGGTCTCTCCTTTGGAAGGTTCTTCAGATTTGGATTGCAAGACTCCAGCAGGAATCCTCTGCATCCTTTACTTCACCTTCTCACCGAAGAAATGCACCTGGACCCTCCAGTAACTCCACAAACTGCAACAAAGAAGCAAAGACGACTTCTGCAACATTGTATCTTCAGCTCTGGCCAGCAAATACAACTGTTTCCCGGTCGTGCATCCTCAGAGGATAGCCTGTCTTCAGCCTGCACTAAAAGAATGAAGGAATCTCCCTTGGAGTGAAGTAGTCACTCTCCTGCTTCAGCAGGCACCTCTCTGCAATGACAACAATCTGCGTGGGTCCCCTCTCCTGACGAGTTGCATGGATTCTGCATCATGGTTGGTGGACTGAAGTGGTCCCGATGGTCTTGACGTCCTACTATCCAACTTTGGTGGAGGTAAGAGCTTGCCTTCCCATGCAAGACAGTACCCCTGTGCACCACATGTTTTTCAGTTGCCAAGGCTTGTTGGCATCCTTCTACGAAATTCTTTGTGCACAATGTAGCTCCACCCCCCAGCACTCTTTGCTGCGATGCACAGCTTCCTGAGTGGTTCTTTGGCGGTGTGGGATCCTTTGATTTTGTGCTGCATGGGCCTCCTTTTGCAATTCCTTTGTCCCCATGCTGAGGGACTCCTGTGTGCGCTGCCCTTGTCTTCTGTGGGCTCTCCGAGTTGCTGAGAGCCCTTTCTGACTCCCCCTCCTGGGTAGAGTCCACCAGGTCCCTCCTGGTCCTGGGCAGTGCCATTTTCCGCTAACCGTGAGCTTTGCGTGTGCCAAGGCTTGTTGGCGGAATCCAGCGAGGCAAACCCGACTGCAGTCATCCATCCTGTGTGGGATATTATCTGAACCAACCAGGGACCCGCATCCATCTTCTTGGGTGCAGTACTGACTGTTGTTCTTCACCAGTGGTTCTTCTTTTGCACCTTGATTCGGGTTAGCAGGGGCTCCTGTCCTCCCTGGACTCTTCTGTGCTTCTTGGACTTAGTCCCATTCTTCCACAGGTCTTTAGGTCTAGGAATCCACCCTTTGTGTCTTGAAGTCTCTTCTGGTTCTTGCATTATCTTCTTTCTCGTGTTCTTGTGTGTTCTGGGAAAGTTACTGTGATTTACTCCTGGTTTCTTGGGCTCTGAGGTGGGTTCTATTACTTACATTTGGTGTTTTCTAATACTCCCAGCACCCCTCTACACACCACACTTAGGTGGGAAACCGACATTAGCATTCCACTTTCTTAGTATATGGTTTGTGTTTCCCCTAGTCCCATTTCTAACCATTGTGATTCTCACTAATTGCACTGTTTTCTATCTGTTTTTATTGCTATTGCTGCATACTAGTGTATATAATTGGTGTATTACTTATCTCCTAAGGGAGTATAGTCTCTATGGTATTTTTGACATTTGTGTCACTAAAATAAAGTACCTTTATTTTTGTGACACTGAGTATTTTCTTTCATGTGTGTGAGTATTGTGTGACTACAGTGGTATTGCATGAGCTTTGCATGTCTACTAGATAAGTCTTGGTTGCTCAGCTACAGCTACCCCTAGAGAGCCTGGCTTCTAGACACTGCCTGCATTTTACTAATAAGGGATAACTGGTACAAGGTGTAAGTACCATAGGGACCCACTACAAACCAGGCCAGCCTCCTCAGAACCACTGTACTATATAGGTTACTTTTTACATTTTTCTTGTAATTGGTGACATTTACAGATAACTTGTGGAATGACCGAATACCAGTCTTTCTCGATTTCCCCTGTTGATGTTTTCCCACTACATTTGATCTTTTATATTTTGATTGAATAAATGCATGACACATTCAGTTTGCATACTACTTTAATATCATTTTTTATGGGATTGGTGTTGCATTTTATTCAAGGGACCCCTGTTCCTTTAAAGTTAGTTTACTGCTCCATTCTAGGACACTCTACTTACTGCATGACACTACGCCACACCAGTCGATGACACATCATTCTCCTTTATGCCATTAACTTTGAGCCATGCTGAATAGTAGTCATACTAGTGTACAGCATGGCAAAAACACATTGGCAAAGGCAATAGAACTTGCATAGGTGAGACCTATTGGCTTTGCCAATGCTTCTTTATAAGGTATGAACTTCAAGGTGACTTGCAATATCCTTATGTACGCAGGAGGTATTTTACCCCATATAATACATGGTCACACCACCAACTTTCCCAAAAACCACTTAAAACCTTTGTGCATAGCTTCTGTCATTCCAAGCTATTAAAGTAGAGCAGAAGAAAGAAAAGCAACATTCCAACAGCTGCATTAATTATGCTCCGTGACCTGATCTGCCTTTCACCTTGGCTGCTAGCTCTGGCAGAAGGCATTGTAATGTCAGAACTCGACTGTAATAACACTATCATAGTCATTTTCTGATGTCTTTTCTTTATAATCAGTGACTTAGTGGATCACAAACAGCTGATTCTAAAGAAATTAGTGACTGCAGTTTATACAGAGATTAGAGAATCCATGTTTATATAGACTGTAACTCCAAGAGTTTCTTCAGTTGAAATGCTTCTAGTGATGACTGATGTGGAGCTGAGCATCCCAAGATCACCCACAGGAGTAGAAGTGGTATTAGAACTGTGGTTCCCGAGCACAGTTTACAGCTGTTGTACCGAATCGCTTTTGATCTCTCCAGTGCGGTTCCAATTGGCATGAGGCGAAGGGCATGATGGGTGTGGGGCGCAAAGGGTATGTTCTTCCTTTTTACCCTCCTACCTTGATTTGCTTGGTGCATGAAGATGCAAGGTTAATCTACATGTTATTTTCACATTTGAGCTAATTACTTTGTGTATGTAAATACCAATAAAAGATACTTTCAGACGGTGAAAACATGCTCCCTTTCTCCCTATTTCACTTCCAATATATATGATTGTGTATATTTATCGGAGCCTCCAGTTCGTAAACAACGAGCGATTTGTATAGGGTTGATTGAAAGTCCGCAAGGCTGTCCCTGTCCCCCCCCAGAAATGTATTGTCTCCTACGCCCCTGGGCACAACTCTACTGTAATAAGTAAATTACAGAAAGGCTTTCATGCAGGAACAGCAGGCTCCTATGTATTATACATGACATAAACTAGCCGCTACCATACATTATATGGGTAGTGCAGATCAACAAGGAACTCGGTGACTATCTAGAGGAAAGAGGCTACAGGCTGATTTTCTTTATAAAGCCAAAGAAAGATGAAATGCAATATTGTCACACTGTATGGAAGGGAGTATTGTATTCCTTATAGCACACAGAAACACAACCAGCTTCTCCGACACTCTTGAAGATACTTCCTCTCTCGTGCTTTTTTATTTGTTTAGGTATTGAGAACAAATGTGGAATTTGTACTATGAAAATATTTTAAAAAAACATCTTGAAATTCGCTGGGAGGTACCTCCGGAGCAGTGTTACATAAGTCACTTCTGTTGTTCCGAATGAGTGTGTACGTCCAGTGTGGCACAGCACCGGGGATCTCGCTTGTTGGTGTGTGGTGGGGGAGGGGAGCTTACCTTGCAGGCATCGCCAGGTTATTGATGGCAGACAGCTCCTAGAGCTGCCCAGACAAGCCTCGGGACCCCGTCAGTGCCCCAGGACGCTGCTTCCCTCGCCGCGGCAGGAGCTGTGATAGGGCCCTTTCCAGGGAGAATTAGTAACATGAATTTTCACAGCCTTCAGATCAATATATCACGGTGCAGCGTGTTCTCGTTCTTCCGCGGCCTGTCTGGAGACAGACAGCAGAAGGCGCGGAGTTTGGCTTCTGTGCGGAAGTGTCGAGGCGCCTTGAAGTGAGGCGGCGAGCGGCAGAGCGCGGAGTGGCCGTCTCCAGGCGGGTGAGTCCGAAGCTGCGGTCCATCCTCAATGTCAGTGCGAATGAATCTGCTTCTAAAAGGCCTGACGAGAGCCCTGGGCTCACTGCAAAGGTCCCCTTATTGTGCAGCTAGACTTTACTGTTCAAACCTCCCATATATGTTAGTTGAATGTCTCCTGTGACGTAGAGGGCTTCCAGAAGGGCGCGCGTTGTGATGTTTCTCTGTTGTAACAGTTGGTACTACAGTGGAACAAAGTTTCGCATTGAACTTGAGAGGGACCGCATTACATCTTAGAGGAAGACCTAAGCTGTGCCTGACGAGGGACTGTCACATGTCATATCAATTCTTTAATGGCGTCACCTCGTGCTATGATGACATCATTAGCTACCACAACTCCTGCATAGCATTACAGGACATACCGCACGTTCCCCGTTATGTATTTTTAAACTTCTTTATTTTTGGATAGTTTTCTTGAAAACGCTGTTTTCTCAAAGTGCAGTTAATGGTCACTGGTTGGAATTAGAATATTTGGGTTGTGTTCACCTCCCATGAATAAGCTGTTAATAAAGCCTTGGAGAATGACGACGGCTGGTCGTTACCATATAATGTATGGGTTTACAATATTTAACATATAATTGGCGCAATTAGTAAAAACTTATCTTATTTAAATTCGGAGGCACCTCCCCAGACTGAGCAGCAAAAGTGTTTCAACATTGTGTTGCTCAAGAAGAAGTGTGTACTATGTGGAGGTGAAACTAGCTTTATATAGGGGTAACTCAAGTGATGTACAGTCAATAATTAACAGCGTCAGCCATGCCAACTCTTTACTTATAGTTAAGTTATATGTATTTTTAAAACAATGAAAACGATTCCCCTGGCGGTGTGGAAGGATACTTAGCCAAAGTTACAAAAATGACCTGTTGAGGTAACTACCCGGCGTTGTCTTACCCAGTAGCTGACCTTTGTAACAAAGGCGATGACTTCTGGTGGCCAAGTGTGGTGGGTGCAGCTGGTAGTTAAAGTTTATTTGGTACCTTCGTTGGTGAATGTTGTGAGGTTTGATGCTCTTTGCTCTTCTGTCTCTCAGCTGACCTTTTTCAATAATGTCCAGTGTTTTTTCTTTAAGTTACCATCTTTGAATTTATAGTAGTTACTATTAGGTATTCATTTACTCTCTTAGCCATGACTGTTTTTGGGGATTTTGTTTCTGGTTTGGGCATAGCTCAATCGCTTGTGCAAATGGTGCTAGATGAAACCAGGAGAGGCCTGCTCTTGGAATGTGAGGATGTTTATTCCAGCAGTTCTTTACAAACCAATCAAAACATTTTCTAGTTCCTCCTTTTTGATCATTGCACCGCCTTCTCCCACTGTTCATAAAACATCTGGTTGCCAAATATATGTGGAACACAGTTTGGTGCAGATGGCCAAAGTTGTGTCATCACATATCGACTAATATCATGGAATGTGTAAATTTAATTGTAGGTGTTAGAAAAAGTCAGGGGGTTTGTGGATCCACTGGCAGCGTAGGTGTCAGAAATTGCAAAACCCCAAACGAATCCAGAAACAGGGCAAGCTTCATGCCCAATTACATCAAACCCAGGTCAAGCTTCTCCAACTTAGACCTACCAATGGGCCTGATGGATGTTACCCTTCTCCTCCGTCTCTGTAGCTTCCCAAGCTCACAGGAAGGCAATTCCATTTGCATCTTGTCCTGTGCTATAAAATAAAGAAGCCTCACCCAGTTGCAGTGATGACACATTGATTGTTTACAGTGTGATTACGAGCCTAATGCAACTTGAGAGCAAACATCTGTAAGCTTCTCAAAGCATCATAACCAAGAACAAAGTATGGGATACTGGCAGTGGTGCACCCAGGCCCATCTCCAAGAAACAGAGAACCATGGAGGCTTCATGTAGCGTCACAGGCACGTTAAACACAGCAGATGAGGCAGGGCAATCTGTTTTCAAGCCTTCACCTACGGGTGTGCAGTGCAGGTCCAGGAGAGCTGAATCCAGGCCAGATATCTAGGAATACCACTGATTATGACTGATTTCTATTTAGTTTCATAGCCTGTACGTTTATCTTATGTGGGTATTTTGAAAATAGAGCATGGACCTGACCCTCCTGGACTTAACTTGGTCGCCACTGCTTTTCTCCATATTGACCAAAATTGTGAGATCCTGAATGTATTACTGTATCTCACAATTTCTCGTAATTAGAGGGCTTAAAGCAGCACCAACATTTAGTATGTGGGACGGTTTGTGTTTGTTTTTTTTTTGTTTTTTTAATCCCCCTCCTAGAACTGTCTCTGTCTCGTGCCCCACCCAACTCAAAAAACGTGATGTCCAGAGAACGGGACACTATTTTTAATTTTTCTACCTCCTCAGTGGTGGCTGCATTGCTTATAATCCAGCATTGCCTTTGTGACATATTCACAGAGCTCATTCCTTCCTGTCGCTTTTACTGCGTAGAAAGACACGAAAGCGATGGATGGGGATTTTTGAATCCAGGTTAACCACTGGGAATTACTGTATGCAGTATTCCATTCCACTGTTTTTAGCTTGTCTGCTCAATTACAAGGTTATCCCAGATATATGCAAGTCAGTTGTGGCCCCCACCTCAGAAAGAACATTCGAGGTAAAGCTGCCATCTTCACTGAATTGGACCACAGACATAGGGCGGCATACTGGGATGTTAAATGGCCTCATCAGGGACAGATTAAGAGTCAGCCAAGTACCAGTGAGAGGACTCGGCGGTGACATCTTCTGTGGTTTGTAGATGATAAGACGGAATCTTGGCAAGACCAGATCAAGGGCCCATCTGTAAACGCAGTAGCAACAGATTGGGTAACATTAACACCTGTTGTTTACAATGCTTGAAAACAGCAGAAGTGTGGCATGAGGAATTATTATTATTAGAAACAACAAGCTCGACACTGACAGCTGGGTATCTCCACCTCAGATATTTAAACAGCAAAAACATAATACTTGGGATGCTTGAATCATTCTTAACCACTGAGAATTCTTCGAGACAGCATTCCATTCCATCCTTTTTGGTTTGCCAGTGCCATACATCACTTATCGTTTACTAAGATTCCTCTGCATAACGTAGGCTGAAGCTCTGCAATAATTTCGTACACCCGTTTTTTTTTTAACACAGTTGGTAGCGCGGTCGGTGGCGGTCAGAGCATTTATAATGGACACTATAGGGGTCATTATGAGTTTGGCGTGCGGAAAAGGCCGCTTGCCAAACTCCCGCAGTCAGGTTGCCTCCAGTCTGGCCACCTTCCAGCGGGCCTCATTATGAGTTCCCTGCTGGGTTAGCGGGCGGAAACTGTGTTTCCACCCGCTGGCCCAGCGAAGAACAGGCCACCACATTGACACCGGCTCATAATTGATCCGGCGGCAATGTTGCGGTGCGTAGGGTGCAACAGCACCCGTCACTCTTTTCATTGTCTGCAAAGCAGAAAGTGACGAGCGCGTCCGGGCTGTCCATAAGGGCCCCCTACACCCTGTCTCCGCCAGATTTTATATGGCGGCGCAACCGCCATATAAAAGCTGGCAGAGAGGGGGTCGTAATCTCCCGGGCGGTGCTGCATGCCGCAGTGCCCTAGCAGATTGGGACCGCCAGTCCCGCCAGTGGAGGGAAACTGGTGGTGCTGGTGGTCTGACTGTGGAGCAACCGCAATGGTCATAATGTGGCAGTCCGACCGCCACCAATGCGGTGGGACCACTGCTTTGGTGGCTGTCAGACTGCCACCCGACCCTGAAGGTCGTAATGAGGCCCTATATTCTTTCACGAGTACTGCTCCTCGGGGAGTACACAGTTCTGAGTTATTCACCACTGCACCATGATGAGGTCCCTGTTGATGGGTCCACATTCATCTCATAAATCAATGATGTCACAACCACTGCAGGGATTCTTTTTATTTGGGGGGAGGGATGGGTGTTTACTCTGTGCTGCTTTTTAGGTCTGTTTGACAGTGCAGCTGTCTGCATGACCTAGTGTTACCAGTTCTATAACATATGCACCAAATGGACTTTAGCTATGCCCAGAAGTGTATATTTCTCTCACCTCATGTGATTGGCTGTTTGGTGTATTAGTGTGCCTTCTATAGAGCATTTGCATTGAAATGTACATGGGACTATTTTACGTGCAAAAGTACATAAAATGATGAACATTAGATCCCTTATCTCATAGACGCATTGTATGGAGAAAGCAATCTTTTTTTCTTTTGTCGCCAAAAAGGCTTTAAAAAAATACTTTAGTCAGTTTTCAAAATGCAAGCCAGAGCTATTGATTTGGCAGGTGCTTGTTTCGTCATTCAGCTGAATGCTTATATTCAGATTTGATATGAGGATAGTTTTGCTTGCGAGAGTTGTACCATACCCTTCAGGGGCATAGCTACCGTTGGTACAGCTGGTGGGCCCAGAGCCCGGCCGGGCCCATTGAACCGTGATCATTGGTACACTTAATACACAAACAGCAGCCAAAGGGGCCATTTTCTTTGCTTGCACCAGGGTCCCTGGCATCCTTGCAGCACTTTTGCATGGATCACACAAGAGCCTCATTTCACAGCAGAAGATGATAGCGTTGCGCTGCTTGTATTCAGAGGATTATTCGGGAAGGTGGCCCGCTGGGCTCTGTCGTGCACAAACATCTTGTCTGAATACATTTTGTTGTAGCAAAGGAACATGCTGCAAGGGAATTCTTAAATATGCCCTGGATTATCTAAAAAAAACTTCTTCAGTCAGGAGAATACTGTAACGGAGAAGGAGGACTATGCCCTCGGGCGGGTGGGTGGGCGCTTTTTGCTTTTTTTTTTTTAAGTTTGAGAAAGAAGTTTATTAGAGAAAATAGAAACATAGATTACATAGTTACATTAAAATCTGACGATGTAAAATGAACTACCAAATAGATTATAAATATATACAATGCCTTATTGGAATAAAACATGTTGCTTTTATATGTATTATATTAAAAGAAAGAGAGGGGAGGGGATAGGGGAATATATCAGAATATCTACCTAGGAGAAAAGAAGAGGAGAGTGAGGAACCACAATGCATAAATATAAAGGCATTGACAGAATATTAATAATAAAAGGTATATAAGAATACACATAGGTAGAATGCACATTAATGAATTGACGGCGGTTTGAAAACATCTTCAAAAAGAGGATGATGTCTCCTTGAAGTGTGGGCACAATTATCTAAAAGGCACCAACAGGTGACCAAATAATGTCTCTTTTAATAAGGAGTGAGCTTGTAGTGGCATGTGCTCTATCTAGTCGGTGATTATAACATACACTTTACCACCATGCTTGAAAAGAAATTCGAGAAGAATCTTTCCAATTATTAGTAATCTGTTGAAAGGCAATTACAATCAATAGCTTTATTATTATATTTTTAGAGTCAATATTTTGTCAAACTTCTGAAAGACTTCCCAGAAAAATGTTTGAAAAGGAAAACGGTATGAATGTACGAAAAATATAATTGATTTGAGGCCATACTGCAGTGAGTGCTATCTCGTTTTAATGGGAAGCAGGAGTTAGCTTAGCCTTCTGGCTTGCAGACTTGTGCCCCAGTCACCGAGTGACTTTTACCCTACTTAGCTTGCTGTGTTTTAGCACAATTATTCAATTACATCTTTTCAAGATGGCTGCATTGTTTTCACTGTTAGCACAATGTTTTAGTTTCATGCTATCAGTGCCACTCTGCTAAGGTGTCACTATCAGCGCCAAAGATAGATAAGATATAGGTATTCACATTAGGTACTTTCCTACTTTGTGCTTTTGAGGGAGTTGTTTATATAATTGCTGCCCCAAGCATCTATGGTTTGGGAACAGACCTACGTCAGGGGTCCGATCAGATCTCTATAAATGCACCTTACACAGACAGAAAGTCAGAGGGATTCCTACCAGATGCCATCAACGCTATCTATGCTACACGTTGCCTTGATGCTGACCCAGTCTTCGTGTTCCCACAGAGTCTGATCTAGAGACCCCATTCCAAGGTAACGAGGGTTGGCGGCTCTTCTCATGGACATGGTACTGGCAGATTAGGTTTAACACACCTAGCTCTCTTTAGGTTTGGGGTTAGGTTCCTCATGCTAGGGTATTAGGACATATTTCATATCTCATGTCATTTTATGTTATTGCAAGATGATGGGGGGTCTTTGTATTAATGACTCTCTTGTTCACAATTCTGCTTCTTGCACTGTTCATTATCCTAATCATTGCAGCCCATGAAACTTATTGTAGATTGCAGTCTTGTTAATAAAACCTATTGAAAACTTTACTGCATCTCTTTCAATTGCCTGTGTATTTGACTTAGACATGTTGTGCATGTGAAGAAAGGGGTAATCTCTGTTTAACCATGACCTCTCTGAGAGGTTCCTCTCCTGAGTCCATGCGTAAAGGCTGCCACAAATCATCTTTTACAGTTTGGGTTTTTGGTGAGGCACTGCTTGTGAGTCGGGAGGGTTAGGACGTCAGTTGCGACTTGTAGGAGTGGCCTAGTCACCTACAAACATAAGTACTGTCATCCTTAATCCAGCAGTCTTGCCTAGAGCAAGAGTCAAACTACGACAATATCTTATACCAAAATTGATATGTATGTGGGCAAGTAAAAAGAATATGGTGTATATCTGTAGAAGTAGCGTTACATGACCAACAATTAGACAAGAATTCTAAGTTGAAATTTTGTAAAGTAGCTGGGGTAAACATAAATCTGTTATAGATAAAAAAATAGAGTTCGGCATATTCTCAACCACAGTTTAGCCCAAAGATCAGTATTCCATGAAATCTTAAAATCACATTCCCTTTGCAAATCTACTTCTGATTTATCTCTGCATTTTGGAGTTTTGGTAAGTGTTTTATAAATAGATGAAGCGGTGCGGTGAGCAGTTAAAAGATGGAGAAGGTGAGAATTGTGAGTTATAGTAGGATTGTGTGATGGTAATGAATCTTAGGTGTGAGCAATGGAGTGGTTTAAAGTATTGATTGCAATATGATTGTGGAAATTTGAATAGTAATTGTGCTTGTGGAAAAGTAATAAATAAATTATTTAATTATAATTGGTGAATCCAAAGTAGACCTTTATCCCTCCATAACTTCCAAAAATAGATCTATTGTTGATTCTTAGAAGATTGTTGTGCTAAACAGAGACTGGAGGAATATTTCCTTTTCTGATAGATGTTGAGAAAAGAAGTGGATTCAATAGTTTATAAGTGGTTTCGTGAATGTGTAAAGCAAGAAAACGTGTTGTGCAAGAAAAGGAGAGATATTGTTTGAATGAAAAGGGCAATAAAAAGGATAATTCAATATCTTTTCAAAGAGGAGAGAATTCTGTAGAAGATTCAATTAGGCATTTAGAGGTCTGTTTGAGTAGAAATGCTGTATAAGTTTTGAAATCAGGAAAATGTACCCCTCCTTTATCTTTACTACATTTAAGTCTGAGAAGGGCCATATGAGGTTCTTTGTTATTCCACAAAAAGCTGTAAAGTATAACATACATAAAAAAAAAGTAAACAGGAATAGCAAGGGGTATTGTAAAAATGATGTAAAAAATAACAGGGGCAAGCATCATTTTAATTGTATCGAGTGTACCCCACCGGATAAATAGAGAGGGTGCCACTTAGCAGTTAATGTACATAAATTAAAGATTACAGCATTAAGATTTAATGATATATTATTCTTAATAGTAGGAGAAAACCAAATTCTCAAATATTTTATTTTATGGGGACACCATAGAAAGTTAGAATGAGAGAAATCATGCTTGAAACACAAAATGCTGAGTGGAAGAATCTCACATTTATCAGTATTCAATTTCGTAACCACAAGGATTGGAGAAAGAATCTACTTCTGCAAGAAAGGCTGGGAGAGAGGAATCAGTTTTAGACAAAAACAGAAGAATATCATCATCGTAAACACAATTTAATGTGATTATTCCCTTTTTGAAAACCAAGTACATTAGGGTTTTGTATAATCTTTGTAAGGAAAGGCTCCAATGCCAGAATAAAAAGAAGTGGGGAGCGAGGGCATCCTTGTCTCACTCCTCTTTGTAGAGAAAAGGAAGAAGGAAAAAGACCATTTGCAAAAATAAAAGCCTTCAGCGCATAATATAACAAGGATATAGAGGAAATAAATTTAGGGCCAAAACCAAACAAGGAAAGCATATAAAGATAAATGTCCAATCCACATGGTCGAAAGCTTTTTCAGCATCTCCCTTGGAGTGAAAGAGTCACTCCCCTGCATCTGCAGACACCAACTGCAATGAGGACCGGCTGCGTGGATCTGCTCTTTTCTGGAACTGCGTGGATCCTGCATCACAGGTGGTGATCTTGAGTTTTCCACTTGGTCCTCTCTGCCAGCTGTCCAACTTGGGAGATGGTTGCCTCTCCTTGCAGGACAGTAACCTGTGCACTGCAACTCTTGCAGCTACCAAGGCTTGTTTGCTCCTGCTCAAAGGGATCTTTAGGCTCAGTGTAGCCCTGGCCCCAGTACTTCTTCCTGCCAAGCACAGTCTCCTCTACATGTGTGCTGAGTGGGCCTCACTGCAACTTGCTGTGCCTGCTGCCAGTGAGCTGACTGTTGGGGCTGCATCCTCTCCTGGTGAATCTCTCCCACCTGCTGAGGGTCACCCCGGATTCCCCTCCTTGGGTCGGGTCCCCTGGGCCTTGCTGGTCCTCTTTAGACTTGCAACACTTCCTTGTCTTCTTTTGCGTTTGCCAAGGCTTGTTGGTGGTTCTCTGGCACCATTGACCCACTGCAGCCGGACAGCCAACGTGGGACGACATCTGCATGACTTCAGGGACTCCTCTTCATCTCCTGCACTGCACAGCTGGTCTTCATCTTCCCCGTCGACCTGGTCCTGCATCCACAGAAGGATGGGTAGGGGCTCCTGCCACGGCCAGACACTCCATCACAAACTGGATTTGGTCCCCTTCCTTTGCAGGCCAGCTTCTGCCAGAATCCACCTTTGATCCTTCCAGTCTGGTCTGGAGTGTGCCAACAAGGACAGCCAAAGGAGTTCCATTAGGGTGGGGATGATGTAATATTTCTTCAGACCATTGAAGAGGCATGCTTTGGAGTTCACAATGCCCTTATGGGAGACAATATGGTCTAAGGGGGAGGGCCATGCTACAATACAGATGCAAGAGTTTGAAGCATTAACAGCAGTTCTTAAATCTATTTCTGTGAGGAAAAGTTTCACTTTCTTTAGAAGAGAGCTGTACCAGGCTGTCTTGAATTTCTTGTGGATGTGTTCACAGAGGTTGAGGTAGGTGTCCAGGGTGAATATATGTGACTTGGCATGGGTCAAAATTGGGGCTTGAATCCATTGAGCAAGGTTTGGACTAGTTCTGGCGTCTTTGATCTTGGCAAATAGGAGGAATCCAAGTTGATGAGGTTGAGCAGTTGCTGAACATCCGTGTTTGAAAAAGATGCAGGTAGTGCTTGACACATTGGTTGTTGGTTGATGAGACTTATCTAGAGTTTTGCGTTGCCAGCCTATTTGTGAATTTTGATTCTGTTATCACTTAGCAGAGTTCCAAGGGGCTGCAGAAAGCGTTATGATGAAAATTAAAAGTTCTATTTCTTTATTCTACTCTGCATTCTTACATATCATGAACTGGACCCAAACGGTGTTTGAGTGTTATTGCATGAAAATAGCCACAACACATTTGCATTGAAGATTTATTATGTTATATAGTGCTGTCAACAGGTGCAATCAGGCAAGAAAAACCGGTCATGTAATGATTACTCTCCATCTAGCAGGCAAAATAATATAGGTTGGGGCATCCAGACGTATAGGTAGACAGTGAACATTGCGAGGGTGCTCGGGTACCCTGCGCACTACAGCATTGCCGCCGGCTCTATTACAAGCTGGAGACAATGCTGTAGGCCGTTTCCCAGAGTGCCAATGGGTGGAAACGGAGGTTTCTGCCCGCTGACCCAGCGGGAAACTCGTAATGGGCCCAACGGGGAGGCAGCCACAATGGCGTCAACCTTCCTGTCGGAATTTCAGCGGACGGGCTTTTCCATCTGCCAAAATCGTAATGAGGCCTATAGTAACCATGCTGTAATCAGAAATCACTACGTAGTCACCACCAGTACTTTCCAGGCTCACATGCCCCCAAAGATGTTGAGAGTTACATAGTCCCTTTAAGAGAAAAACAGATTTACATCCCAATCTCTATAGCTTCAGGCTGTTTGACAAATACTGAAACTTAAAAAGGTACTCCCTTCCTTCTTCATCAGTTGTAGATGGGCAAGAGGCCATTTTTACTACCAAGCATTGTTGCTATGATATCAAGTTGCAATATAGGCTACTGTTCTAGTTTTTGTAAGAGTCCATTTACTTTATAGTGTGCTCTCCAATGTGTTACCCTGGTGAATCCAACATGTCCGTGCTAGGTGGGCCATCTCTTGGGAGCCAGGAGGCAAAAGGGCCCTGCATGGTTTGAACTTCCCTGCTGTGGGGAGTCCCTCCTCTCCATTGTTTCTGACTCCCACTCACCTCGTTGAGGAAGCTTGCATCTTATCATCATCATCACTGTAGGTATGGGACATAACTGCTCCCCATGATGAGGCTTTTACCACTGCAGCCCTGCAGGATCATGTCTGTTCCCATTATCATATGGCTGGTGCTAACTCTTCACCTGTGAATGTATAAAAACCTAAAACATGCTGACCCTATTTGAAGCACTAAATCTGTGATGATACTACATATACCAATTTGTTGATCTATCAAGCATATAACAACTTCATCTAAATGAGGCCAGTAGTATGTTGACGTGTGACAGGTGTTATTCCAAAAAGTCTGGAGTTGTATCATGCCCAACCTAGTGCCCATTTTGTAGAAATACAAGTGATGGGTCCTTGTCAGGAGGCCATTGCACCTTGCACCAACCATTGCCCCTGCCAGCACTACCAGTGACTGTATCATCGCAACTAATAACCATCACACTCCCACAAGTGTGACAATTCAGACTGTTTCGGCACTTCAGAGATATAAGACTGGCTTGGGTGGCAGGTATTAGCCATTTTAATGTATAATAAATCAATAAGCAATTGTAGTTGTGCTCATCTCTAAATTAGACTGACAGCACCACCGTGTGGCAGACTGTCATCAGTGCAAGAGTTGACAATTGAGTGCTGAGCAATGGAAATCTCCAGCTCAAATTAAGCACTGGCCCAGCCTCTCTAAATACATATATCTGTCATAATTTCCGTGGAATATGGATTTAAGATTGGCATCTTGAAGCTTGATTATATCTTGCAGGGCTGCACAGTATCCAATTTATAAATACAAATCGAAAGGTTTGGTACCAGTGATGAGCAAAGATGTGCAGTGTCACACTGTGCCCAATCATTCCTTGGGTCTGGCTAGAACTGGTCATAGCTTCAACCTATCCCTGCGAACAGATCCACCATGATTCTGGGGGTGCTGGGGACAGTTAATTTTCAGAATTCCTGCCTCATTTCTAATGTGCCCTCTTTGCTAGCTTCAGAGGGTCCACCTAAAACTTCATGGAAAAGTTGCAAGCTCATGTGACTCACAATCAGTGACCTAAAAACTGTATTCTCGCCATCAACGGAGAATAGAAACATTGAAGATCTTGTGAGGACCCCAATGTTTCTGTTACACACTGGTGGATGTTCCTACATGCTAGACAAAAATGCAACATTTGCAGAGAGAAAGAAAATGGACTCGTAACTCTAGGTTCCACTTAAAACAGTGAAGGGGTGTTTGAAATCCGTTAAGAAGTGCCCAAAGCCACAAACTCAGAGCACATAAAAACCATGTTTATTTATAATGGTTCATTTTTATTATGTTCTATTCTTCTGTACATCATATGAATGTGAATTCTCTCTGTAAAAATGCACATCTCAGCAATTAAAAATATGTCCAAAGGTGAATAAAAGATACACCTCAAACATTATTTATCACACATCCGTAACCAATCAGTCTGAAAGTCCCCAGATGCATTGTGGCATTAGATTATTATTGGTAAATTAGTTGCTGAGCCTTGCGCTCTCTCTCTCTCTCTATCTCTCTCTCTCTCTCTCTATATATATATATATATATATATATATACACATATATTTATATACATACATACAAAGATGCATAGGCCCAGCAGAAAGCATTGCGCCGAAACGCGTCAGCCTGGATTATGATTTTGTTTTATTGTTTCCCGTTCTTTTTGCACATAATAGAATAAAAAAGAATTCCCTGCATGAGACAATGGTCTTGGAATGCTTTTTCAGAGCTGTATCAAGGACTTGGGAGCAGATGCCTATATAGACTGCATTACTGAAATTACTAAAAACCAGGCATTTTGGTGCCCCAAATAACAGGATTTCTCCCAACCAGGTACCAAATGAGAGTGAGTTTTTAAACCTTTATTTTCTTAGAATTTCTGTAGACTAGGTGGGGGCTTCATCAGAAGGGACTCATTTACAACACCAAGCTGGAAAAATTATTTGTCTGGCAGGATCTGGGAAATATTAGTTTGTTAGTTTGCACTCCATTAAATAAAGGAGCTGAATCTTTGTTGCAACGTCATCGTGCAGGTCTGAGCTGCAACTTCCATTATACTCCAAGGAAATGGAAAATTACATTTTAGCTAATGCAACAGACATTGTGGCAATTTTTGCTCCTAGACAAAAGAAAATGTTCCATCAGCTTAAACAAAATTAATCAAATTAAAATTGCATTTAAGGCCTAATGCACTTAATATGAAGTGGATACATATAAATCCACCATTAAATAGGATTCAGGGCATCTTCACCACAATGCTAAAATGCATTAAGGTTTGCACTTCATATTAAACATTGTCAGTACAACAAAACAAGAGTACTGCGTTTGAGTGACAGGGAGGTCCTATCTCTCCCCCAGTGTGGTCCTTCATGCAGAAGAGGTGCACGGCGGCAACAATGCTCTAAAGTGGGCTAAGAGCTATGGAAGGGACCTCTCTTTGGACCGAGTCTCTTCCGTGTATCCCATGTAGAGATGAATCAGAGAATTAATGAATGTGCTGCAGATATTGGTGGGGATGCTAAAAGTCATGGGTTAGGAATCGAGTGAGTAGTGTCAGCTCATCATTCTTCTGAGGTCGATAAATGTGTGCTACTTCTACTGTGTGGTAATAGCTTTTATACAAAAAGCCATGTACATCATTCAGAATCCCATTAAGGCATATTGTGTACAAGTGCAGCTGAGACTGACAACTTGAAAATGCTTGTCCTTCTAGCCTGGATGGATTGCACTTTGTACGTATTTAGATGTGTGTTGGTAAATGCAGACAACAAACCTAACAGGGGAGTGATGCAAAGCTGGACATCACAAGGTTTTTGGGAGAGGTTTAGGGAGAAGATTCAAGAATGTGTACACCAAGAGGAGAGGACGATGGAAGAGTGTGTGTGTTGGTTTAGGCCACCGCTGGTCGCAAACAGGGGTCAGAAATAATAGCCTGTGGCATGTCTGATGGCCGCCTTGATGCCAACAGGGTGGGGTTCGAGAGCAGTGCAAGGTGGTGTAGAGGAGACAAAGCATGGGCATGGTGTGGACAGTGAGTCGTGGAGTTATTTTGAGGGTCAAATCGTAGCCTATCTATGCCTTTTTCCTCTTAATTGTCATAATGTGATACAGATGGGGGGCGCCACAGAAGGCTTGAATCAAACGCAAGCCAAATGCCTACCTCTGGCTCGGCTCGAGTTTCTCCTGGATCCTTGACCCAAAACAAGCTGACCCTTCATGTGGCTTCTGTCTCCCACCTGCGCTCTAACTTCATGCACCAAGAATTAAAGACAAACCATTAACTTTTTATGTGAAACTTGAGTGAGAAAGAGATGCCTATCTAGTGGCTGAATTACACAATTTGGAACCAGAAAACATGGGTTAATTCTTATCTTTCCTACTTAAACACATTGAATGATACTAGGCAATTGTTTTATTTCACTTTGCCTCCTTTTTAGGTCAAGCATAGCAGCATGCAAGTGTTGCTTTTCAGACGTGTTGTTATCTATTTACGCTTTTAACCACACCCATCACTATCGCTCGTTCATTGGCTTGCCCTTCGAAAATCCATTGTTATCATCGGTAAATGCTTTTTTTGTCCCCCCTTGGGCCGGTTTGGTTATCGACCCTCTTACATGGCTAATTGCACTTTTACTGATACGTTTGACAGCAAGCATACTTCTTTTTCCTTTTGTGTGTCTCATTCACGCTCATGCCGTGGCACTGTGAATCGGCTTGCTTATGTGAAACTGTTTTACTTTTCATTTTCAATTGATGTGGCAAGAAAAGTCTGGTTAGGAGTTTACAACGCTAATAGCTCTAACTCGAGCAAATGCGAGACTCTTTGCATTGCAAATGCTTGTTCCCTCTTTAGCTTTCATGAGAGCAACATAAAATGCATGAGTTCAGGATATGTGCTGTCGAAAACTTTGTCCTTTGCTTAGTTCAATAAACTATAATTCTGTTTTAAAAAAAAAAGAAAAAAAAGACCTAGGCCAGCCAGAAGGTGTATGCGGCAAACATCTTGACTCTTGGTTCTCTAAATGGCATTATTGACAGGGTGCAGGGAGGCATGAACGTTTCTACATTCACAATTGAAAACTATTACTTCTAATAAATGCCCCTCAGTGCAAGGATATACTCAGGTGTACTACGGTGAAGCACTTCTGCATGTTAATGAATTACACTTTTTGACTTTTGAAGAGAGTTTGTCATATATTTACATATTTGCTGCATAGCCTAAAAAGAAAGTTATTCTTAAAGGTAAGAAGCACAGGACACCTTCTCTTCTTCTCTTCCTTTACTTTAGTTAATGTTTAAATAAATGCCTGTCAGTCTAACCCTTTTGCTGCTAGCCTTCCCCCCCCCCCAGTGCAAAGCCCTTTTTTTGCTGCTTGGGGTAGTTTGCACTTACTCCCCCATACCTTTTGCCCATATAAAGTATCCATGCCAAATTGGCGTCTTTTGTACCCAGCATTCTGGAATTCTAAAAATACTCAGGCTTTGTGGATTCCCCTCGAGAAGACTGTGAAATTAGCCAAAATACAGCTTTTTTTTTTTTTTTGGAAGGAACATGGGTAAAAGTGCTGGAGAAGGAGGTATCTGTTTTTTCCCTGCATATAGCATCAACAAAGGGTTTCTTGTGCTAAAATCACCATCTTCCCAGCTTTCAGGATCAGGCAGACTTGAATCGGAAAACCAGGTTTTTCAACACAGTTTTGATATTAAACTCGACACTAGCCCATTTTTCCTATCTTTTGTGCTTTCAAACGTTGTCCAGCTAGTGGTAGAAATGGGTGTGAAACCAATAGTGGATCCCAGAAAGCTATACATTTCAGCAAATTGCAAATCCTGCAATTCAGCCAGGGGTCATTTGTGTCGCTCCGTCAAGGTTTTCAAATAGAAAGCAACAGTTGAAATTAAAATATTGAAACTGAGTTGGAAAAACAGCCATTTGTGTCTACATTTTCATGTGTACTTCTAACTATGGAAGATTTTTGAAAGCAATATACTGTTATGTCCGCTGGACCCTTCTAGTCGTGGGTATGTTTAGGCCTTGTAGGTTCACCAGAGCCTATAAATGAGCTGCACCTTGCAATGGTTTTTCATTGTGTCCCGGGTATACAGTAATTCATTTGGTAAAATATAAAGAGATAAAAAAATTGGTGTCAAGAAAACCTATGTATTTCTGAAATGGGCACAAGATATGGCGTTTAGAAGCAGTGGTTATTTGCACGTGTCTGAATTTGGGGGTACCCATACTAGCTTGTGAATTAGAGAGCATTTCCCTAAATGACTTCTTTCTAACACACTGTTGTACGTTTGGAAGGCACAAATTCTGAGAAAGACAATTGGTAATGTTCTCCTATTCTGTGTTTCCCTAAGTCTCCCAATGACAATGGTATCGCACTTGTGCAGGTAGGCCCCAGTGCCTGTGACTGAAAACGTCCCAAAACGCAACATGGATGCAGCACATTTTTCCACTAAAACTTGGCCCTTTTTGGCAATGTGCCTAGCTGTGGATTTTGGGCTTTAGCTCAGCCAGCACCTAGAAGAACCTAGCAAACCTGTACATTTCTTAAAACTAGACAACAAGGGGAATCTAGGATGGGGTGACTTATGTGGCTCTCACCAGTTTCTGTTACCCAGAATTCCTTGCAAATTTTCCTTCACAAAACACATTTTCCTCACATTTCTGTGATAGAAAGTTCTGGAATCTGAGGGAAGCTACAAACTTCCTTCCAGGCAGCATTCCCCCAAGTCTCCTGAGAAAACTGTTACCTCACTTGTGTGGGTAGGCCTAGCGCCTGTGACAGGAAATGGCCCAAAACGCAACATGGACACATCACATTTTTCACGCAAAATTGACTCTTTTTTTGCAATGTGTCTAGCTGTGGAGTTTGGGCCCTGGATCAGCCAGCACCTAGGGAATCCTACCAAACCTGTCATTTTTTTAAACTAGACACTCAGGGAAATTCAGGATGGGGCGGCTTGTGTGGCTCTCACCAGGTTCTGTTACCCAGATTCCCTTGCAAACCTCAAAATGTGCCTAACAAAACACTTTTTCCTTACATTTCTGCAATGGAAAGTTCTGGAATCTGAGGGGCGACACAAACTTCCTTCCATCCAGCATTCCCCCAAGTCTCCCGATAAAAATGGTACCTCACTTGTGTGAATAGTCTTAGGGTCTGCCACAAGAAATGGCCCAAAACCAATGTGGACACAACACATTTTTCCACCCAAAACTGACATTTTTTTTGCAATGTGTGTAGCAGTGGATTTTGGGCTCTATCTCAGCCGGCAGCTAGGGAAACCTAGCAAACCTATACATTTTGAAAACTAAACAACCAGGGGAATCCAGAATGGGGTGACTTGTGTGGCTCTCACCAGGTTCTCTTACCCAGAATCCTTTGCAAACCTCAAATGTTGTCTAAAACTACACATTTTCCTCACATTTCTGTAATGGAAAGTTCTAAAATCTGAGGGGAGCTACAAATTTCCTACCACCCAGCATTCCTCCAGGTTTCCCGATTAAAAATGCTACCTCACTTGGGCGGGTGGGCTAAGAGCCCGCGACAGTAAAGGGCCCAAAATGTATTGTGAAGACACCAAGATTATATATCACAAAAGGGGGAGCAACTGCGTTTTTGCTCCCGGCTCGGTGGCCATCTAGGGAAACCTACCAATCCCAGACATTTCTTAAAACTAGTGGACTGTGGGAGTCCAGGGAGATGTGGCTTGCATGGATCCCCTAATGTTTTCTTACCCAGAATCCCTTGCAAACCTCAAATTTAGCAAAACAAATCACATTTTCTTCACATTTTGTGTGGGTTCACAGCGCCGGCACAAATTTTCTAACACCTAGCATTTCCCTTGGTGTCCTGATAGAGATAATACCCCACTTGTATAGGTGCCTGCGACTGGGAAAGCCCAAAAACATGTAGAAATCGAAGGGAAACCAAAGGGGGTCCTAAAGGGCAGGTTTTATGTCATGCACTTTTAGGCTGACTCTGATTTGAGCACCCACACAAGTGGTGTTGAATTTTTATTGGTACTGATGGAGCAATGCTAGGTGGTAGGAATTCTTTGGACTCATGCAGATTCCGGAAGTTCCCATCACGAAGTATTAGGGAAAATTTGTGATTTCAGGAAAGGTTGGAGATTTGCAGGGCATTGTGAATAAGAAAATGGTGTGGGATGCATGTGAAGCACACCACCATGGACTCCCCCAGATGTGTAGTTTTCAGAAGTGTCGGAGTCTGGTAGATTTTTCCAGGTGACAGTTTACCAAGTACAAAAAGTGCAGCCGCGCACCATTGCAAGTGGGATGATATTGGGTGTTAGGCAAACTCAGCGTGCGCTGATCTATATTTTCCTGAAAGCCAAAAAAATAGCATTAGGATGTGGGGAAGCTGTTCCTCACTTCCAGAGGAGGCTGTTTTTTGCAGCAGGGAAGCCCCCTGGTGCCCACCCCAGAGGGATTTTGTGACTCGTGTGGTGTGCGAGGACAGCTGGGAGCTGTCCGACACACACTTCTGCAGAGGACACGGCTCCCAACCATCCTTCGAATGCAAGGGGTTAACAACTTTCTGAATGTTAGTGCTCTGCCACCTAAACCTCACCCCAGCAGCCCATGGTGCTGTTCACCAGAGGACAGCATGTAAATGTCATGAGGGCTGCAAGAGGCCCCCCCAGGCCCACCTTGAGTCCCCCTGGTTTTGGCAGAGGGTCTTATAAATGAAGGCTGAAGTGTTTCCTGGAGAGAGATGTTTTGATCTCTTTTCTGGGATGCAATACATAGGCCTGGGCTGACATCTGAAAGCAACCCTGTGAAACATTTAAATAACAGCATCACATTGCAACAAGCATCGTCCCTCTCTTTAACACACCATGGAGGTGACTCATTCGGTTCTATTTTAAATATATATTTTATTATCAACGGGGTCAAACTTAATTTTAAAACATAGTTTTATACATACGTTTTGGCTAAAATATCATGGTTTTTACTGGCAACTCTGGAGAAACATACGTGAACAATTAATGTGTTTCGGGTCTTTTACTGAAGCATAATTTCGCCGCAGCAGCAAATCACGTGCCTGCCTGTGCGAACAGTACGTGTTACTGCCTGGAGCGGTGTTATCCCTGACCCACCAAGCCTGAGCAGCCCAGCAGCTGCTGCGCGCCACGGTGGCCCCTGTGTCCTGCAGCCCTGGCAAGTAATTGGACGGGCCTGGTGTTTATTTTTGCATTGCAATTCCAAACAAACTCAGGCTTAACTTTTGAAGCAAGACGGTCTAAAAATGTAACGATGGATAAAAAATGGTACCTTTTGAAAATGCGTATACTATTTCCTCTTAGGTATTGTGTCCTATCACATAGGATGTATCACCAGTTCGGCACACCGAACCTCACCAGGCGCCCCTACAAGCCCCCTCACACCCTACGCAAACCACCCCACCCTCGGACCTAAAGGGAAGTGTCTGTGTGATTCCGCTTGACACCCATGTGATCTGGACGCTGCTTTCTTTACCGTAGTGGAAGAAAAACACACGTGAGGCCAAGAAAAACACGGATATCAGCTCGTGCGGACGCGGCTCCCGGCAGGGGTTTCCAAAGCGCCCCCCCCACACCCCACGCGCAGCAAATTCATTGCTTTCTGAGCAAGCAGCTTAGTGCATCGACCTTCTGGAACCTTCTAGACAGTGCTTAATTTGTGCTTGTTGTTTCCGGTGCTGAGCATCGGCACTTATTTTCGAGGGCCGAGGTTATTCTTCGGCCTCAAGCATTTACTGCGAGCAAAAGACACATATGGGAAAGGCAGATGAAGGGAAAAACGAAGTCACAAAGGGAGAAAGTAGAAAGCTGCAAGAGTGAGCTGAAGGGGCAGGGAGTGGCTGTAAATGGATTGAAGAGGCCTGAGATGGCTTCAGGATCACGCCGCCTCAGTATTCCGTGTTCCATTTAATTGCAGCAGCCGCGTGTTTAAGAGGAGGGCTTTGGGCACCGGCACCTTTTTATTTACAAATTAAGCACTTCTTCTAGAACACCACCCCCCTTGCTTATAATCAGGTCATTGCATTGTTTCACAGTCTTATGACTGAGTTCGCAAAAATATCGTTCTATTAACTTTGAGGAAATGCAACAGTACAACTATTTACAGTGTGTAAAGGGGAACTGCATTCACAGCAGCATTCCCACGCTCTCCATTAATTAGTGGAAGTAACTTACTAGGTCTTGTGGGTTTTTTTTTTTGAATGCCGGAGCGGGTGGCTTTAGTCTCTCCGCATGTGATGTGGTTCACCACAACCTGCGAGACCAACCACAGGACTCCTGCTCGCTCACATATGCACAGCCCTGGCAAGTCTCTCAGGTCCCTGTTTGATGTGCTGCTCCTGTCCAGGTTTTTCCTTTGAATTCTGGGACTTGTAGTTTTACTTATTCCATTATAAAATAGGACCACAAGTCCCAGAATTCAAGGTAAAAAAAATCTGGACTGGAGCAGCACATCACGCAGGGAAACTTGACAACTATGCATGTAGAATCAGATCCGAGGGATGGGTGTTATCGCTCCGGAAGCGTGGAACGATCTCACTCTCCACATCAGAGGCTCCTCCTCTCTTCTTGAATCGTGCAAGAAGCTGAAGACATGGCTTTTGAATTAACCAGCCTATGATTGGTCGGGCTGGGCACACATACCTACTCAGCGTCAAGATACCTTTGATAGTGATAGTGCACTTACAAATACACATAACATAAAAGGGAGGAGCCTTTCAGCTGAAAAAAGAAAATAATTATATCTATCATTTTATAGGTGCTTTTCTGTTGGATGCTTTGCAGGCTGTTTAATATTTCCCAGTGCATACTCTACACTCCTTTTCAGCCAATAATGCCTGGTGTGCTGGAATCCTGAACACCCGGTGCACTAGGCTGTAGTCTCCAGCCTCCTTTGCAGGTGAAGTGGAGGCTGGCAAACAGGCAGGCAGTTTTGTGTTTTTTTTATTTGTAATTTGGTAGGTGCAGATGGCAGTTTATCATGGGCCGCCTCATTTAACTGTTTTTATATTTCTGTGGTAGCTTGGCCTGACGGTTGCTGCTGGCATGCTCTTGTGGCCTGCCTGTTCCTGGTTGAAATTGTTCTATAACAATAATTATTATTATCATTATTATTATTATTATGTAGATACTTGAGTGGGATTGGGTTCACTCTGCAAAGACATTCCAAAAAAGACAACATGTGGTATAACATAATTCACTCCCTATACTATGGTTCGTGGAACCCTTGGGGTCCGCAAAACCTACTGAAGGGGTGTTGCAACTGCTTAAAAAATGAAATAATATTAGCAGATTAATAAAGTGTATATAACCAAAAAAGAAAAATGTAGAATTGACAATTGTAAAATGTTTGGTAAATGTTTTGGAATTTGAAATTGGTGGCTGAAACATGCTTGTCTCCTCGGATTGATCTGTGGGACCATGGGTGGCCTCCATTGAACATAGACAAGCTCAAAACTTCTGGTTAAACTTAGGGTGTATTCCAATAACGATTCATAGGGGGTCCCTGGGTTTAAGTAATGATTAAGTGGGGATCCACAGAAGTGAAAAAGGTGAGAACAATGACCCTATAACACACACATACAAGACAACATGTAGGTATGTTTAGCTTAACACAAGGCTGGCTTTGAATAAAGGAATTTAATTGAGATTTATGTTTCAGCAGTGGGGATGGTGCAGCATAGCAGTGGTGTGGGCAAGGAGGGGTTACACTCTGCAAGAACCTTATTGTGCAGGAAGCTGGGAGGAAATGTCTATGTTTTGAAATCTCCATCAAGTGAACTGGCAGGCACTTTTATTAGACTGCACAGGAAACTGATAAACTCGGCCCTCAGACGGCCAGTCCCTCGGCTGTGTTTACTGTGAGTTGATTGAGAAGCAGGGGAGGGAAAACAAGGAACAGGGGGTCAGGTAGAACCTGTCACTGTGCCACGCAGACGTTTCTTTTCTGGGAGAAATCATTTGGAAAATAGTCCCCGCGACCCCCGTCACCCTCCCTCATGGGATGCTCGCTTCAATATAAACTACAAATAACTCAGCCTGAGAGTTCTGCTCTTGAAAGAAAGTCACCCAGAATAAAAGCATGCTGCAGTTTTTTATTCTGTCTTCTTCCATCACCTCTTGTTTCTGACCTCAGTTCTTCCCATCCTCTGTGGAGACCTCCATCCAGGACTTTCTCCTCTCCCTGTTTGGAAGCCTCCCCTTATCCTTCCTCCTGGTGTGTCTTCAGTGTTCCTAACCCCTGACAGATTCATGTCCCTCTTTCATCCCATCCCACTTAGTTTCCGTTCCTACATCTTGCTTTTCTTCCGATCATTCGTTCTTTCTCCTCTTCTGCTTCCTCGGTCCTTTCATCCTCTTTCTTAGGTCTACTCTTGCATTTCTGCTTTGATTTCTTCCCACCGTGCTCCGCCCATGCTTCCTTTCCTTAATTCTTCCTTTGCTTTCTGTACATTTCATTTATTCTACCCTTGATACCAACTTGAGTGTCAGGTCTCACATCGCGCCAAACCAGGACCTTCTGTTTATCGCTTGATACCAACCTCAGTTTCAGGTGGCACATCGCGCCAGACTGGACCACACGGTCGCCCCCTTGATATCAAGTCACAGTAAACCAGGACCACCTGGTCCCCCCCTTGATATCAGTCTATGCTACAGGTTACACCTCACACTAAACCAGGAGCAGTTGGTCACCCAGTCATAACAACCCCAGCTTCAGGTGGAACATCACAGCAAACCAGGACCACCTGGTGGCTCCTTGATATTGGGTCGCATATTGCAGTAAACCAAGTACACCTGGTCACTCCTTGTATCAATCTAAGCAACAGGTTACACATCCCACTAAACTAGGAGCAGCTGGTCATCCCCTAATAACAACTTCAGCTTCAGGTCACACATTGTGCCAAACCAAGACCGCCTGGATCAACTGACCCTGCTCCACAAATTGAAGCTGTTCCTTCCAGAAAGCGGCTCCGGAACAGTGGTCTAACACGGGTCTCACTGATCCTAGATTGCAGCAATGGTCGCTTGGCTGGTGCTGGCCATCAGTGCAATGACTCTCACATAGAGGCTTCTGCAGACAGAGGTCGCCTTATCAAAGGTCTACAGAAAGTCAAGAGAATATCTACATTGGCTCCCTCTCCCAGAAAACATACCCAGTCAAGGCCTGCTAGTTGGCAATCAACCATAGCGCCCAACTCTACTTGGTAACACAACCATGGCACTAGAAGGCTGGCACAACTCAGGCAGCAGTGGGCTCGCCCGGATTGGAATTCATGAAGGTAGGAAGGGAAAGTCTGACCACCACACCCTCTGGAGGTGGGAGGCGCCTCACGCTGAAATCTGCCAAGCAGCCCCCTCCTCTGCAGCAAGGAAGGGACCCAAGACCCTACTCTTAAAGTGACATCGGTGCATCTTTCTCCTTGTGTGTCTAGGAAGAATGCTTCACCCTTTATCTGTGCACCCTGCCAGCATCCTTTCCATTCACCCACCCGGGCCATGACAGTGCACATCTATCCCTACCTTCTAGATCGTCCCTACTTTGCACTCGTTATGCCTCTGTTCTTCTTTCCTCCCTGCCTCTCTTATTACTTCCCTCTCTGTCTCTTGTCCTCCCATTTTGCACGACCCCCTCCTTTACCTCCATCTCATTGATTCTTTCCTCACTCCTGCTTCCACCATCCCGTTCCTCCACTCCCTTCGTCCCCTCCTTCTCCTTCCATGCTTCCTCCCTTGCATACACCTATCTCTCTCTCCCTATACTTCCATCCCTCCTTTCCATAGTTGTTTTTCCATCAGGACTGCCTACTTTCACTCTGTTTCTTCCCCCCCTTTCCTTATCCATCCCTTTTTCTTTCCTTTCTTCCTGTTTTTTCCTTCTCCCTCCTTTCCTCTATTTCTTACTCTCTTTCTTTTCCCTTCCTTCTTATCTCCTACCCGTCACATTCCTTCAGTTCTCCCTTCTCTCTCTAGTGACTCCCATCATTCCTTCCTTACTGCCCCATATTCTTCCTTTTTCTTTTGCCTCCTTCTTTTATTTGTCTCTGTCTTCCTATTCTTCTTGCTTCTTTACTTCCGTTTTCCTTGTTCTCTCCATTTTCGGTTTCAATGTATTTTCTACTTGCTTTCTCTTTTCTGTTTTTTCTTGCTTTTTCCCATCCTTCCCGTTTCCCTTTCTTCTTGCTGCCTCACGTTTCATCTCTCTATGCCTTTGCTGTGCCATCCTTTCTTCGTCTCCCTATGTCTTCCTTATTCCTCTTTCTTTCTTTCTTTCTTTCTTTCTTTCTTTCTTTCTTTCTTTCTTTCTTTCTTTCTTTCTTTCTTTCTTTCTTTCTTTCTTTCTTTCTTTCTTTTTCTTTCTCCCTCTCTCTATGCCATTTTTTTGCTGCCTCCCATCCCCCGTTCCTTTCTTCTTGCCAGTCTCCCTTCCATGCTGTGTCTCTTCCTCCCACCCTTGCTGTCTCACTTTCTGTCACATTTGAGGCACAAGGTGACAAACGGAGGCTTTTCTGCACAACACTCAGAACGTGGCAATTCCTGGGAGGCACAAATGTTGTAAACACTTACAAATGCATCATAATTACATCCTCTAAAATGTGTGGTTCAGTTCGAAATCAGAACTCCCTTGACTGTTCTGAGTGAGAAATTCTTCAAGTCGTGAGTAACCATGTGAACTGGTTTCATGCACACTAGAATTACTTCAGAATCTCAAATAAACAAGCATTGGCAAAGCCAAGAGGCCTCGCCTACAAGGTCTACTGATTTTGTCAATTATTTTAGCCATGTCGTATAGCATCACGGCTGCTGTGCAGCAAGGGCAAAAAATAAATCAAACAATGATGTGTCTACCGCATCATTTTGGAGGGCATGCACAGGAACGTGCACACCCACAAGACGGCATTGTTTTTTTTTTTTTTTAAATTAACCAGGTCGAGATGGATGGATGGAGAATGAAGAGGCTTGAGATGAATTCAAGACTATGAAGTCTTGGTATTTGGGGTTCTGACATTTAATTGCACGGGTAGCAGATTTCAGATGATAACTTTGGGCATGATCCCGATAAGGCTAGCAAGGCTACCTCTCAGTCCATTAGCAGATGGGTCAATAAGCTATCACTCAGGCCTACAAGTCCTTAGGAGAGTTGGTTCCCCTTTCCATTTAAGGTCGATCAAAGAAGTCTGTGTGTCCTGGGCAGAGATGGGTGGGGCTTCTATCAAGGAGATTTGTTGAGCAGCCACCTGGACCATGCACCTTATGTTTGCAAAACTTTAAATGCTTGATTCGCTTAAAGCCAATTCTGGTTCAACTGTTTTAAAATCAGCAATGATATAATTCCTGGTTTGTACATTAAAAGCTTTTGCAGCAGCTATTGTCAGAGCATTTCTTGGGGCTCGGTATATCCTCAAGAAGTTAGGTCTGGGAGAGGAGGACACAGAATGAGGGGGTATTGGTTCAATAATTTACCAGTAATTTTCATCACCCCGATTCGTAGTACTCCTCATCCCAGGGCACTACCCTGATACCCTTCCCTTGCACCTCCAATATGTCCCTGCAGGGCACAAGTCCTTAAAAAAGAATTGGGGGGACTAACCAAGAAATCACATTTGGTTCTCCGGTGGGACGAAGAATGAACATCGCCTGTTTTTTTTCCAACTACAGAACACCCTCGAAATAAAACATAGATTTCACATTGTAATTTTCATTTATCCCCCAGGGAAAAGCATGGATGGTGAAAGCTGGAAGGTGAACTAATTTGTAAAACAAATGGCTAAGATCTTGGTCACAACCTGGTTATGTTTGTGGTTATGATTAATCAGAAATTAATAAATTAGGAAGCAACCCTGACTGAAGGTTTCTCGCATGAATTGAGGCTTTATTTTTAACCCTTACACCCAAGACACAGGAGTGCTAGTCCCAAACTCGCAGGGTGATTATTCCTTTGAATAATATGGAAATGATTGTTGTTGGAATAGCTGCTTCTGGTGTGTGCATTACTCCCATCCGGCGGCTGTTACTAGCTGGAGATGCTGAGGCATTGTACATCCTCTAGAGATGTGCCCCTCTGCCTTTGTTTGCCTCAATCTCTCCACATCTCTCAGCTGTTTCTTGGTTTCTCTTTCTCAAACACCTCTCTCTCTCTCTCACCTCGTTCATCTTTCTCTCAGTTTCTCTCTCTCTCTCTTTCTCTTTTAACCTTCCATCATTATCTCTCATCTCTTTTTCCTTTATTCACGACCTTTGCAAAAGAAGAATGATTGTTTAAATTGGGGAAAAACAAACCATTGCCCCACTCCTCAGTTTATTGACACTAGGCCTGGGTGAAATTAAAATTACATTGCCATAATTCGTGTGATTTCGTGAATTTAGTGCTCTGCTTATTATGCTAAATTCTTGAAATCACGCCATTAGACCACTTCACATAACTACATGTCAATTTTCCGTGAACGCACAATTTGAGGTAAAAGATTACTGCAAATGTACAAGAACAACAGAATATTGTTGTTTGCAGTGATTTTGTTTAAATGCATCTGTGATGTGAGGATGCATTTTGTATCAAAATATACCCCAAAGGGATAGATTTGCATTTCTCATAATTACCCATAAATTTGCTTAATTTTGATATAATGTTGCATAATTGCGCAAAAGCAAATTACGTGAATTTTGCAAAACGCGAAAAGTGCCACTGGGAGGTGGTGCATTGGTTCTCACGCCTCACTACTCAGCTATTCTCTGGGCGGAGTTCATGGAGTTCCACTCTGCAGAATTCCGTGGCATTGTTTAAAAAGTCGGTGGAATTCCACAGAGGCGGAGTTCCATGACCTTTGGAGTCCTGAATGCTCCCGATCTTGGAAGCGCTAAGCAGGGTTGGGCCTGGCTAGCGCTTCCAAGATTGGGAGCATTCAGGAGAGGGCCTCAGGCAGTGAGTGCTGCCGTTTCAGGCCTCTTGTTCACCGGCCTGTCCTGTGTGCAGTGCACACGGGGCAGCCCGGTGCACAAGATGCCTGAAATTGCAGCTTTCTTTCACTGCCTATGGGCCTGGCTTGAATTCAGGCAAGGGCCGTAGGCAGCAAAAGCTGCTGTTTTAGTCCTGGTTTGTGAACCAGTGTGCACAAACAAGGAAAAAGAAGAGACGAGGACTTATCTGGGTCTTCCATTGGGTCCTCCTCTCTTCGTCGTCGTCCGAGTCTGCAGCGGCCTGGCTCTCAGACTGCACTTGTGCTGTGTAGGCCATAACTGGACTGCAGTGTGCACCGGGGAAGCTTTGCTCCGCTGGTGAGGCTAGCAGGGGTTTCGGGCAAATTCCACACTCCAAGCGGAGCGCGGAGTTCCAAAAACTCAGTTAGCTCCGCCAGCGGATTGGAGCTCCCCACACACCCCTATTTTCTAGAAAGTCCAACAGTATCATGTGAAACCCCACAATTGTTATTTTATACTCCTCACAGTCTTTTTTTAAAATATAAATAGTTACAGAACATTTTGAAGAACTTTATCAATTTAATCACAAAAATGCTGCATCTGTCAAGAAAAAGAACAACCAGGTGCTTAATATGCAATCAAATAAAGTGTACATGGCCAAGCCTATCAGTTACCCTTTACCTTTTCCAGGTGTTTTCTCTTGATGGGTTGAGGAATATGACGGGTTCTAGAGCATGACAATGCAAAGTGTGTTTGGGGGAGTGGAACATGTTAGTGATCCCATTGCCAGGGGGATGGTGGGCATGCCACTGTGTTCTGACAAAAGACCTTCAGCTGCCTCATCATGGGAAACACTAAGTGGGTTGCCTTTCTGCTGCACGGTTACAGGGACGTAGCTACCATTGGTTCAGCAGGTGCAGTACACCTGGGCCCGGAGACCCACCGAACTCTACAATTTCTGTATCCACTACCCCAACAGCAGTCAAAGGGGCAATTTTCCTGGCTTGCCCTAGGGCCCATGGCATCCTTGCTTCACTACTGCACGGCCACTGGCATCTAAGTGTTGGGTCTTCTGACATACAGCTTTCCTGTCCAGGCCCGTTATGAGAGGTATGAGGAACTGAGGCAGGAAAAAGAATAAATAGCTCCCACACTTTTTGGACAAAATTTCCAGTATGTCAGAGCCCCTTGTTTTTTCTTTCATGGAAACAAATGCAGAATGCCAAAATAATGAGTTGTCAGGAACACTTTCATTGGAAAATACCCCACAAGAATGGGGGCATCTTATAATATTGTAGGCAGATTATCACAAGAATTGCACAGGCAGGACTTCTACAACTTCAGTAAAAGGTACAATGTGACAACATCAATGGAGGAAGAAGCTGCAAGAGATCCCTTTCACCTTGTGGGGTAACCCTACATGGGCCCTGCTGTGGAGGATCAAACATGTTACCCTGAGATTCACAAGCTGAAACCTAAAACCTCATCTTCCATCTAGCATCCTTGAGACAATTGCTCCTAGTCTCTTACAATTACTTATAGTGACGTAGGCTGCATTCATTGTATACATTCCTTATTCATTGATTCATTGATTTATTTTCCAAACTCCTATTAGATAAAAGTGCAAAAGTGGGACAAAATGGGTTTGTGCAGAAAAGGCAGTGGCTAAGCCAATAGGACGTATTGTCTGTGCAATATTTTGTGCAGATGCTGTGCATAATCGGCAAAGAAAAAAAAAACACCATGACGCAACAGGACTGGTAGCGGTGCCTATCCGTCGTTGTGGCCCATGCGTGATGATGTATTAAAACATACCTGAGCGCCACCTTCTTGGCAGACACCACTTGAATCAGCAAATACTTTTTTTGATTTTACTGGGAAAGTGCTTTTTGCAAAGTAAGTAGCCCAGCAGCAAACTGTAGTTGCCCGTACTCTAAAAAAAAAGGCGATATATTTATAAATCAGTTTAATGTACCACGCCGATGGGGGAGTAATAGAGGAGTTATTGGGGACAGGTTGGGTGAAGCAACAGGAAGTGGCAACGGGGCAAGAGAGCAACAGAGGTGCGCTGAAGTATATTTTCAACTAACAAGCGGCCCAGCAGCGGTTGGCAGACGACGGAACCTTAAAAAAAAAAAAAAAAATGAATGTATTTGCTGTACTTCAAGGGGTGTGGGGCAAAGGAGGAGCTGATGAAAAGGAAGCACGTGAGAAGGACAGGTAGTTGAAGGTCGGAACAGCACACAAAAGAGAGCAACAAAACACATGCACTCTCATTGAGTGCTTAATGTAAAAGAAAGAATTAGTTCCTAAAGTGTGAGCAGTGGAACAATACAAGTCAGACAATCAGAGGGACGGTAAAAAGGCTATGCTCCAGGGGAGGGACCAACACAAAAACAGAATGGAAAGCCATAGAATAAGAAGCAAGCAAATGACAGTGACATCCAAGCCAAGCAATGGGCAGGCTCTTGGCGCACTGTACGTTTTTGGTATGGTCCACTATAGGCTTTCGCCTGCAAACAGATAACAGCTATTTGGTAAGTTAGATCTGAAAAAGCCTGCTATCCTATGGGAAGGCCATGGGTTTTAGTACTGAGATAGCAAATTAAGCACAAAAAAACTGCTTTATTTTTTCTATAAAAATAAACTTTTCCCCAGATGGCTGGATGTATATGGATAAAGGAATAAAGGAGACCCGATACGTAGATAGATGAAGACTACAGTAAGTTGTGCTGAATCTGCGTGCAGTATAACAGTGTGAGCTCACTCTTATATGGAGCTTCTAATGGATGGAGAGATAAAGGCATCTGATGGTCATGAATTACAGATGATTTCTTGTGAATGTGCAATCAAAAGCCAGCTGTGACATGGTCACCTTTAATGGAAGCCATTAGGACTCCTATTTGATGCCAACTAATGCTCATGCCCAGTCCTTCCCTGGAGAGAGTTTGCGTGCTCAACGTGTTGTGGCTAAAAGCACGGTGTGGGCCATGGTTAGGCGCTGCAACTAACTTCCATTTGCAGTCTTTTGCACTTAGAGCTTTTTGACAGTATGGTTTTCTGTCTACTTTATAAATACCTAATGCACAAATATATGCATAGCAACATGCGAGCGAGGAAACCTTGTATGCTTTTGCAAGACATATCAACAATCTCAAAGTTAGGATCACCATTTTTGATGTATCCTAGCCCAAGTCCAACTTAGGGTCAGCTCACTGCCCAGCCCTGGTCTAAGTCTCCATCCTGACAAAGGAGATACACACTAGCCAGGGTGGTGAACTCACTAAGCCCAAAACTTGAGCCTCGGGCAGTCTAGAGAAAAAAACTAAGTCAGTCAATCCTCACTTCAACTTCTAAAGATGATGATTAAAAAGAGGTTTTTAGTGAATGACCATGAAGCACTCTTTAGTCAAGTTGAATGATCAGTTTCTAATGGAAAGTATTCAAAATGCAAGCAAAACAGGATATGACAATATTCCAGACAGGATATGACAATATTTCAGACGGTACTCCGTACTCTTCCTATTTTTTCAGTGTTTTTTTTCCATTGTCTGTATCAGAGAAGCAGAAGGTTCCTACAGCTGCTTAAACATTGAGGGACAGAAATATCAACAATTTACACCTGTGCAAAGACCCAACTATGATGCAGACCAGCACAAAGTGTTGATAAAGTACTTTCCACCGCAAACATTTCCCTAACAGCAACGCAAATAGTGCACTACTTAGTATTACTTGGCCTCAAGGGGGCGCCCCATGGGTCATACATGGACATTCCCACACCAACAGGTGTATCTTTTACGCAAAACACTAACTACTAACAATGATAAGTTAGGCTTTGCACAAAAAAATGCCTCCTAGAGGCAGGCACTAACAAGGGAAAACTAACTTTCCACACATTGAATGAGTGCTGCACAGAACAGAAGGCATACAATATGGGGGAAGTTTTAAAGTTAGTCTAAGCATAGTATTTTGTACTGGAACTGCACCTTTCTAGTACGCCATCTGCTGTAGGTACCGGACAGACACAGCTTTGCATTAAGGTGTGAATATGTGGCGTGCTTGGCGACAGGCAAGTTGAGAGTGCCAGTGCTGAGGAAGAGAGCAACAGCATCATAAGGATATGGTACCCTGGTCCTCCTCCTAGTGCAATGGTTTGTGTGATTTGTTGTGATTTTGAATCAGCTGAAGTGTTGATAAATCCTTTAAGCACCAAAACTAAGTCTAAATAATTGACATTCCTGGTCTAAAGAAAGTCACAACCCCTATTTAAATGCATTATACACCGTAGCAATTTAATTGTATCATGCACCATTTCCTTCTCAGACGATGAAAGCTTCAGAATGCTGCAAAAATCATATTTCGTTGGATCCTCAACAAGTGTGGGTTTTCTGCTTCCAAAGATGCTTGGCTGCTCAGTGTTTGTATTTTTATGTTAGGAAAAAATAGTGTTTTTAATATAGCCGTACCTTCCACAATCTAGTCTCTCAGGGGCTTATTTACAAGCCCGGTGCATCACTTTTTTTAAAGTACCAGCATCGCATAGTGCAGACCCATATCTACTAGGCCATGCAAAGCCACTTTGCATGGCTTTTCATGGCCTTGAAGATATGGTGTAAGGCAACGCAGCGCAAGATCCTGCATTGCCTTATACTACCTCAGGGAGGCGTACAGTGGGCGTTGCGGTGGGTGTTCCCACACAACACCCAGGGGTTTTGATGCATTCCCAGATTAACAAGAATATGTAAACTTGGGAATGCATTAAAATGGTACGCCTCCCCGGGGCAGGCACAACGAGGAGAAATATCTTAATTTATCCTCATTCTTTCCTCTTTCCATGTGGGCTGCATTTTGCAGCTCACGTAGAAAGAAGAAAATGCCTCTCAGGATTGTTTTTGCGCAGGAAGGTGTGCCTTCCTGCACAAAACAATCCTGTTGACAACGTTGCGTTGCATTGCCTGCGTTGGGGCTAGGCAGCAGTTTTTGCACCAGCACAGGAGGAAAGGACATAAATCCACGGTATCTTGTAAATATGGTGCATTTCTGCCCTTTCCCTGTGGCACAGCAAGGCCACTTGCTGTGCTGTGCTAGGCCACTGAGCTTGTAAATATGCCCCCTAGTTCCGAAAAAGACAAGTGCTACCATTACCCATATTAATGTCATTCCTTTTATCATTCTCGGAAATGGAAGGCTGCGTAGGCTCCGCTAAGGTTTGAATATGTGATGCTAAGAGTTGCCAATCAATTTTGGCTGGTGCATTAGCCCACTATGCCATCTTTAAAGTTAACAGATGCATTATCAACAAGTATGGCTTCTGTCCTTGATTTTCGTTAAACAACCTAGTGCATTCTGGGAGTTGTAGTCCTTGCTCAGTTCGGCTGTCCCCCTCCCCCCAATTTAATTAACACAAAGAAAGTAATGCCTTGTAAACGAAAAGGCCAACACCCGAGCATTGCTTCCTTGGTGTGAAGTCATTAGGTAATTTGTTATGTTACCAGCTTTGTACCAAAATGACAGACACATAAAGATAATTCTTTAGGTGTGCTGTGAAATCAGTTGAGGGGTTAGGCCGCAATGTTTTTCAGTCATATGGATAGGCAGCCTTGAGGGGCAGATTCGGACTCCTGGAGCAGGACCGTCCGTACAAATAGGTCTTGTTCTGTCTGTCGAGAGCAGCAACAGGGATTGTGTGTCAGACTACGTCAGCGGATCTGTCTCTCCGTGCGCGCCATTGGCTCCTTGGCTTGGTACCCACGCCAGAGCATCACGCGCTCTGTATCTGTTGGCAACAGCGGCAGCATGAAAGGGCAGAACTGTGGAAAGGAGGAGTTCTGACTACTGTGATTGGCTGCTGCGTAATCTGAAAACAGGTGACGGAAATACAAAGCATTTATTCAAATGTTACATCGACAGGAAAGGGGGGAATAAAAATAGGCACATTTGTCTAGTTCTGAGAAAATACTTTTCATTGCAGCATTTAGCATTTTGTGCACATGAATTAGTCATGGCATTTTCCAAACATCCGGGCCCTTGTCATATGGAGCTCAAACATTCCCTTAGGTACTTCCTAACAGTGAAAAATATATATGAAACAGACGAACACTGCCCAATGTACGTTACATGTTTATATGTTTGCTTGTACGCACCCGGAGAGCATGAAGATAGTGTGCACAGAACGTGCAAGCCTCCCCCCAGCCCCCCCCCCGCCGCCCCCCTCTACCCCCTTTACACTGCCCGCTGCAGGTGCTCGAGAAAGAAAATACGTTTGTGGTTCACCCATGGCGTAGCCTTTTATACACAGAGTAACATTAAAACTTTGTTCAGTGGTAAAGACAGCATAGCATTAAGGGATGCAACAAGAAAAAACAAGGCTCAAGAAAATAATGATCAAATTCCACTTTTAAGACACTTCACATCACATTGTCATGAGTTCTGCTGTATACATGGTGCCAGAAAGCTCCAAACATGATACATCCCCAGTCTCTTAACCTGGTACATCTATGAACTATTACAAAGGACACATTGGGATGGCAAACCTTAGTAAACCTTAGTGAGACATCACCACATCACATCCATCCCAGAGGGGTACCATGCTAGCTCATACCCAGGGCACCGCATTGCACACCTGCCCAGCCGTGGTACCTGTCCACAGACCAAGCCCTCAAAATTCCAAACAGACATGGCGGGGTAGGTCAGGGGTGTCCAGAACCACCAGCAGGTCTGTCCCCCCTCCCGGCAGCCCGGTGCCCATACAAAACAATACCCCGCCCAGAGAAACACCAGGCAAGCAATATGAATGGCTACACAGAGGCAACCTCCTGCAACGCGCCCAACACCCATCCTCCGCTTCACTTACCTGAAGGCGCTGAAGCTGATCGGCTTCGGCTGAAGACCAGTTCTGCAGCTTGTATGACGTGTTGAAGGGGGGCGGGGGGGGAGAGGACCACTCCTGCGACCCACCAGGTTTAAATGACCCCTGATGTCTTGGCCGCCCCATGATGACGTCATGTAAAGTATGACAAACCAACGACCACACTTCCTGAGTCAGGCACATACCTGTGGCACAACTAATGGCGCCCACGCCTCGAGTTGTATGTGTGTGTGTGTTGGGGGGGGGGGGGCAGCAAATTCCAAGAAACAATTTTCACTTCAACAAAGTTTATTTGTTTTGAATTTGTGTAGAGCAAGTAAGGCTTTCACAATACATTTGACTCAAATCACTTTTGATAGGCTGGAACGAGAACCCACAAAGAGGCCCCATTTTAACTTAGCAAACGTAGGTCAGTCCCCCTTACCTAAAACGTTCATTCTTGGTAGTCAAAAGAATGACACATTTCCTGTCTCCACTGCCTGAGATTACAAAGACACCGCATGATATATCTTATGTTGCCTACCACCCAACCCAACCCCACATCCTCATCTCCTGCTCAGAGGCACCAGCTGCTCTTATCACCATCATCCCAGCAGACACACACAGAGATTCCATCCATCCCTGTGCATGTATGTAAAGGCAGGAAGAACGACCATGGTCTTTGCCCTGCGCCCTAAGATTTTAAGGGTTCTGCGCTTCTTGTAAAAAAAAAAAATGTATATGGTAAAAAATGAGAATGAAGCACAGGCAAAGCCAATACGTCTGGCATTAATGTTGTAACCCGAATACACACATGCACCAGTACATGTGTATATTAGCATATTAACTCCATCTCTGTTGAAGTGACCTTTGAATCTTGGTTTCGCACATCAATGAAAGTGAAACTATGTTGCAGGTTCCCTGGCCTTCATAATTGCCCTGCCCTTTCCTGTTGGTTGGAAAGGGTTCCTTCATTACTTTTTTTCGCTTTTGTACCTATATAATACGATTGATTTATATATATATATATATATATATATATATATATATATATATATATATATATATATATATATATAATGCATATGTGACAAGGAACTGAATGTGTGGTGGTTGAGTGTACTTTTTAGATGATAAATAGTCCCTCATGCGTTGTAATTAAGTGTGGAAGGATGCATTAAAACAGTCAATTGCATGAGGTGAGAGAGAAACACTATTCTTCAGTGCAACCAAAGTCCATTCTATGTATACATTAACTTATTGGCAACTATAGGCTTGCGTTGTCAGGTTAGTCCTAAAAAACAGGCATGGTCTGCTCATTGACAATGAAACTGCTATTGCGGCCCTCCCACGAGGTCTGGACAGATACTGTATTTTCTGTTCTGCGGTGAACATGTTTTTTTTCTATTCACTAGGTAAAAGCCAGAGTTGGGGCCTGCAAATATCTGACCAGTACTAAATCTTCTGACAGGCCAGGGGTCTCCACATAACTTGTCAATGTCAATTTGAGTACAGATGTTCAACGTTATATGAAAAAATTGGGAAGGGAAAAGCCCAAGGACAAGAGTTGTGCAAGGTTGTTTAGCATCCCAGGCAAAATAGCATTTTGTAGCTGCGGCACTCATCATCCATTAAAAACAGATGCTTTTGAGCATTTTCTTCTTTGGCAGCACCTAATGGTGGGAACTTAAGCCTGGCGAGACTGAAAGCCTTTACTTTGCCTCATGAAATCACCTGTGCATCCCAAGGCTCTTGAATCACTGAATATTTAAATGCACTTCGGATTAGATGACCAATACTGCAAGCAGCATTTATCTGTTCCCCAACTCTGTCATCAGAGAGAGTTCTTGATACTGGTTTGCTGGAATTTCTACTGTCACAAACTGTTGCTGACTTTTGGCAACTCTTGCTGCTTTGAGGAAATTATTGTTGCTTTTTTTTTCCAGTAACTTTCACTGTGCTTTTAAATTTACCATCTTTAACGAAGATCTGTGACTTCAATGAATGAAAGTATTTCCATATCTGGAACCTGTAGATGAATATGTGCACAAATGTGACGCTAAATGCTTAGCGAATGTATCAATGTTAAGTGGTGCCCAAAAGCCCTAATGATTGCAGAATGTTTGTCAGAAATTGCCCAAATTTAGGGGGTTAGATGAATGCATGAATAGTTTTAGCTCATCTGATCTGGGACATTTTCATGTAACAACCCATGTCCTTAGGTGTGACTCCAACCATGATAAGTCTCAGCACAACTGTGTTACATGCTTTAGCATAGATGCGGTGTTCTCCCCATCAACCTGAAGATTATGCCTGAGAGTGGGGACCATGCACTGCTGGGCTCCAGCTGGATGGGCAATGTCTTCCGGCAGTGCAGGTTCATGGATTTTGGTACCTGCTACCCTCCTTCTGTGTGAGCCCAGCTAGCACTGCCTTGCCACCTGGGTTTGTGCTTCTTCTGCTCCTTTCTTGCTCAAGCTTCAGTTTCAATAGTTAGGTGTTGGGTACCACCTTCCAGTGAAAATACTGTTTTGTGTCTGAACTACAGCAGTGGTTCCCAACCTGTGGTCCGGGGACTCCTCGGGGTCCACGAAGCCTCCTCAGGAGGTCCGCGACTGCTTAGAAAATTAAATAATATTAAAGGATTAGGCCACCAGCTTTCAGTAATGACTCAGTGAGGGTGTCCCTGGAATCCAATAATGTTTCAGTGGGGGTCCCTGGGTTCCAGTAATGATAAAGTGGGGGTCCACAGAAGTCAAAAGGTTGGGAACCACTGAACTACAGAAAAAGTAGTTTCAAGCCATTTGCTATTATTTGGCCCAGCACTAGGCGGCGTCCTAAAACTTCTGCCTTGTCTCACACTACAGAAAAACTGGACTTGATTTTCGGATCTCTGGCTGAGGCTTGAGTGGTTAGAGAGTGTTTTTTTAAATGATCAAGATTTTTCCATTTTCTACCTAACTGGTTGGAGAGCCAATGAGCATATTGTGCATCAAGCATCTCACTTTGTTATGCGTTGGACTTAAGAGGGAATACGAATAAAGCTTCTTCAAAGCCACGTGTGATGTGATCATAACACCATTGTTTTAGTTCACTCACTTGCTGATGCAAGATCACTCTCGTGCCCCTAATGCACAGTCATTTCTCTGACATAATGCAATCCCTTCATAAAGCTAGTGGTGGACCTGGGAAGGGCATTAAATAGGACAATCACTAAGTAAAGCAGAGGCAGCTGGCATTATGGGTTACTGCAGCATTTTCTGTTTAGTTATTTGCTTGCCACACCTGCCACAATATGCTGCATAATTTGCAAATGGTAGCAAAAAAGATTGTTTCTATCTCAGATTATTGGTCATGCTGAAGGCACAGTTCCCTCCCTACACTTTGCAAGATTTGACTGGACACCCATCAGTTGGGGATTTCTCTATTTAGTTAATATCCACAAAGTTATGAAACAGTTTGAAAAAGTGTACATGAACAGTACGTGATATAAAAGAAAACTCACATGTGTCTGCAGCTTTTCAGGAGCAGTGGAACTTTGTGTACTGAGGCAGTTACATTTTACAAACCTTTATGGAGGCTTTCAAAGTTTTACCAGGGTTTATTTAGGGCAGTAGAACTTTACTGGGGCTACTGAACCTTATAGAACTGTGTTGAAACATTAGGATGTTATCCAGCTTTTGTGCATCTTGAGAACTTCCAGAAATTTTATTGAAGCAGTAAAACGTTCTTAAGCTTTTTTTCATGCTGCAGAACCTCCTGCAGTTTTATTGACTTTGTAGAATTTCGTGAAGCTTTATTGAGGCAGCTGAATTTTCTGAATCTTTTTTGCTAACAGTAGAGCTTCCTGAAGCTAAGTTGAGACGTTAGACCTTCCATAACTTTTTAGAAGTCGTAGAAGTTCATAAAACTTTACTGAGACATTCCAAGTTTCTGAGCATGTTTTGCAGTGGCGGAATTGTTTGAAGTTTTATTGTAGGAGAAAAACATTCTGGTGCTTTCATCAGTAGTCAGACTTCGTAAAACTAAGTTGAGCCAAGATATCCCTGTGAAGCTTTAATGAGACAGGAGAACTCCAGGAGGATTTGCTGAGTCAGTAAATCACCTTAAAGCTTTGTTGAAGCAGGAAAACTCCATTAGGGTTTGCTGAGTTGGTGAAGCATCTAAAAGCTTTATTAAGACAGGAGACCTCCAGGAGGCTTTGCTGAGTGGGCGAAGCATCCGAAAACATCCAAAAGCTTTATTAAGGCAGGGGAACTCCATGAGGATTTTCTGAGTCTGTAAAGCATCCCAAAGCATTATTGAGGCAGGAGAACTCCACGAGGCTTTACCGAGTCAGTGAAACGTCCCGAGCTTTCTGATTGCATTAACACTCCATAACAATCAACGAAGAGAGTAGCACCTCGTGGATCAAGAGTTGATGTTACGGGGCCATAAAATAATGTTTGAGCCAATGGTTCTCTGAAGTTTTTTGATGTAGTAAACCCCATGATACTTTAGAGCAATGAGCAAACACAGTAGAACTTTATGGAGCTTGATTTAGGAAGTGGAACTCCATGAACCATAAACGTTTTTGAGATGAGAGAACTCTTTGAAGCTTGATTGTTGCAGGAGAATGTTGATTCTCCAAATGGATGTGAGGAGACTCTAGATCTCATTGAAGACACGAAGGTTAGAGTCACTTCATTGCTACATCTCAGTAGCACATTGACTGCAGCTACAGAAAACTAAGAAACATAGGGGGTCATTCTGACCCCGGCGGGCGGCGGGAGCCGCCATATGGCCGCTCCGCGGTCGAAAGACCGCGGAGGCCATTCTGGCTTTCCCGCTGGGCTGGCGGGCGACCGCCAGAAGGCCGCCCGCCAGCCCAGCGGGAAACCCCTCCCCACGAGGAAGCCGGCTCCGAATGGAGCCGGCGGAGTGGAGGATGTGCGACGGGTGCAGTGGCACCCGTCGCGAATTCCAGTGTCTGCAGAGCAGACACTGAAATACAAAGTGGGGCCCTCTTACGGGGGCCCCTGCAGTGCCCATGCCATTGGCATGGGCCCCCAGGGGCCCCACGACACCCCTCACCGCCATCCTGTTCCTGGCGGTCGGAACCGCCAGGAACAGGATGGCGGTGAGGGGGTCGGAATCCCCCATGGCGGCGCAGCAAGCTGCGCCGCCATGGGGGATTCCCAGGGCAGCGGAAAACCGGCGGGAGACCGCCGGTTTTCCTGGTCTGACCGTGGCCAAACCGCCGCAGTCAGAATGCCCTGCGGGGCAACGCCGCCTGTTGGCGGTGCTCCCGCATCCCCGGCGGTCCTTGACCGCCGGGGTCGGAATGACCCCCATAATGTTTTTTAAATTGTAACATAAGGCTACTCCATACCATACCCTTCCTCTTTAAATGGTCTGAAGACCATTAAAAGTAGCATTAAAAGTAATTAGCAAGGGAATTAATATGTGTTTGGTGGTAGAAAAGAACTACAGAACAATATTGGTGTATGTCAAAAGGTCAAGTAACAGTTGCACTATCGAGCCAGACCTAAAATCCAATTACTGCCCTCCTCCCATCTTTGCTGCTTGCTGAGAAACTTAAATAGCATTCCAAGGTCAAGTGTGTGCCCCTGAGAGATCAGGCTCAGGATCTGGATAAATAAACAAAATGAATACAGTTGTGTGGAGGGAAATAACTTTTTTTGTGGAAGCACATAACCTATGAGCAATCAAAACATATACTCCTGGGTCCCAACATGTGAGAGGAGCAAGAGCCCCTCTCCTTGGGATTGTCTCATAATTGTCTTGTGAGAGCTGCACTGTCAAGCCAGACCATTAAAAAACCCTCTCCTGGTGATTCTCACATGTCTAGTGACAGCTGCACTCTTAGGAAAGACCATATAAACTTGTCAAGATTCCCTTGACCTTTGCTTTTATTCTCAGAATACCCCTCATATTTAAATGTTCTATTCATGTCCATCAATTTCCATCAAGATGTGTGTACACCTTTGAATCCAAGAACATTTAAATTGAATTAAAAACATCTTTTTTATTAATTTCTCAACATAACTAAGACCTGATTTAGAATTTGGTGGCCAGAGTAAAGGCAATCAGGGTGACAGAGGGCTTTATATTTGTCACCCTGCCCTTACGCCGCCTGCCAAATAGAGAGTTTCGCCTTGGCTGCGGAAACAAATGATAATAAACTGTTCTGGGAAACAGTGAATTAACTGTTTTTTTCCAATGAGGTGACTCCTGATATAGGTTCCAGTGTTCCCTGCTCGGCTTGGGTGGCCCATTCCTCCAAAGTTTTTAAACATAAAGAGAGGGGTTGCTGACATACCTTGGTACGAGGAGCTGAGGTTTTGGAACCCCATTCATCTAAATATAATATACAGGAAATATACAAGGGTTAAATCAGGGGGTCTATATCTCTATTTTGTGGAACTCAGCAGTGCCTTCAATTTATTAGAGCATGATATTTTGTGGCCTCCATTGCTGGAACTGGGTGCTGCTCCGAGACAATTATTGGTTTTCTGGCCTGCCTGGATGAAAATCTAACATGCAAAGTCTGTTTTGGTCTAATGGGAGAATGTACTCCTCCTTTTAAGGTCGGGAGAGGTAGCCACCAAGGTTGTGTTCTTCGCCCGTTGCTATTCTCCTTATTTATTAATGGGGTGGATAACTCCTGGCAGACCATTCAAGCAGATCCACCACTTGTGGCAGGGCGCCCTATACCTGTGTTATTATATGTAGATGATGCCGTACTGATTTGTAAGACTCTGCTGGGACCCCAAAAACTAATGAATGGCTTTAAGAAATTCATGACTTTAAAGGACATGATATTTAATAAATCAAAAACATTTACGATGGTTTGTGGCCAAGGCCCAGAAATGTAGAAACCTTTTTATACAGAACACACCAATTACCACCGTTAATTCCTTTAGTTATTTGGGGGTCCTATTTTCATGTAAAGAGCTCTGGGGACAGCATATTTCCACAGGCAGGAACAAAATATGTAGGAGCTTATGTGGCATCTTTAGATTTCCCGGCAAACTAGGTAGTTGCCCTATAAGAGTAACAGAGTTGACACCTATAGGGCCAGAGTCTTGCCTATGGCCACCTATGCGGCTGGGATATGGGGATACACGAAGATCACTCCTCTGCAAAAGGAGGAAAATAGTTTTTTTAAACGGTTGCTATGTTTACCTACCTCAGCATCTAATTGGATTACACATCAGGAGGTGTGAAGATGTGTTGCAGAAGAGCCCCCGTTACTGTGGTACAGCACCTGGGCCAAAGATGAAACTGCCTTTACTAAACAACTTATTTTAGATTGTTTAAAATTGGATAATGCCTCTTGTATCCCTTGGCTTGCTTACATTGATTCTTCCTTCAGTACCATGTTCATCATATCTATAAAATCAGACCCTGAACTAGTTTTGACACTTTCAAAAAAATGAATTAAGGATACGTTCCTTTAGCATAGGTTGGACAGCATGAGAGCCACTGAAATGATGAAATCTACAGTTGGTGTATATATGTCCCTCTCTCCCAAGGAAAGCTGTAAAGGTGATTTATCCTGTGTCACTAATATGCAGCACTGATTTGTCTTGTTAAGATTTAGACAGGGAATGGTGCATCACCTAGTAGCGTTCCCTAAAATGTGGTCTTGTACAACTGAAACAGTTCCTTGCCGTTGTGATGAGTCCATTAAACAGAGCACCTTGCACTTTATGCTGTTCTGTAAATATTATGTACAATTTAGGATCTTTTATCTTAAACCTTTTTTTATTGCCCAGAATATAAGATCACATCAGGGTGCAATGGATTTGTTATCTGATTTAAATCCTGACCTATCTTATAACGTGGCGCTATATATTTTAAATGCTATTTATGTAAGGAAAAGCCTTATTTTGTAGATATGTATAGACCTGCTATGAGAGATTGCATGTGAAGCTTTCTGTTTTTATTTGTTTTTAATTATTTATGAATGTTGATATTGTGACTAGGCTTGTGTATAATGATTTATTTATGTACTTTTATGGCTATTCTGTATTTGCCAAATAAAATTTAAATTCTATGACCCATTTTTATGAGCCATTGTCAGCCATACAGTATGGTATGCATTCACCATTGGTTACAGACCCTTACATCAATCTTTTGAAAGTTTTACATTTCTTCAAAACCAACTCCCAAGGCGGGATCTTGTTTTTGAGTTTGTTTTTGAAAAATGTAAAACCAAGGGCCCCCTCACAATGGAGTGTTCTCGTAGAGTGTGTGTGTCTTTTTGATTTATTTTTACTGTCCCATACCGCCTAGTTTTAGCTGGCAGTCATGGACAGCAAAGACTAAAGGCAGCCAACTGGCTACTCTACATTGGGCGGACGGTCGGATGGCTTATCTCCAATGGCCCATTCTCTGTCTGTACATAGGAGGAATATAGACATTGTTATCTACATAATGTTGGCGTGCCCAGGCCTAAATCAGGCGGTGGACCGAGAGTTTGGTGAAGAGGGTGCTCTGTCATGATAAGTATTTTAAAAAAGTATTTATTAAGAAGGCTGTGGTAATCAAAGTTCTTGTAAACTTGGGCTCCTTATTCAAAAGGACAGATTTGGTAATTCCCTAAGGTGCCTGCCCTGGTGGAGGGCTGCAAGCAGACGATGGGTTTTCTTTTTTAATTTGGGAGCCCATTGGACCCTCTGCTGAATGATGAGAGTGGCTGCAGATTTCTGGTGTGTAGAGTGGTTCCCGTGGTCTGAGTAGTGAGAATGAAGCCCAAAACGTCACAAAACAATGCTTATTTAGAGCCGAGTCCAAAGAAGTGTTTGGCGTGGTCGTCGGTAACTCTCGCAGGGTATGTGGCCTATTCATTTATGGTAGTGGCCTTGCAGAGGTAAACTAGTATCATGTGCCTTTTATCAATTCCTGCTTACATTTAATCTTATACAGACAGCAAAAGCAGCAAGCTCTTTTGTGAATATATTCACCCTTCCCAATAATCCATGTGGCAAGGCACGTGTGCAGCATCCTTAACTATTAACAACTAAACCTATTTCAGTGCAGACCTCTCCCATCCCACTCTAACACTTACCAACACCTGCTGTGCACCTTCTCGCCTCTCAAGGATTTGTTGAGAAACCTCTCCGCGGGAATCAAAATACTGTCCCTGCATGGCCAGTCTGTTTGGGTCATGGGCCTTGGAAATTTCAAGAGTAAAATGTTATTTTTCAAAGTTTAATGAGATCTAGTTTCAGACATTACAAATCTTCAGCAAGGCGAACATATAAGCCTGACAGTAAACATCTGTTTGCCCCAGGGAACATCAGTAGCGACATTGACCTGGCTTTATTTACTGGCCAAGCCTGTCATTGGACATTATGGCTGAGTAAGCTGAGATGCTGGGTACAGTCAGACTCAGCTTCACTTCCAGTACTGGTAAAGTAACACATATTGCTCCTGGGTGAAGGAGGGGAAGAGAGAGAGAGAGTGTGTGTGAAAGAGACAGAGAAGGATAGTGTGAGAAAGTAGCCTCTTTCTAGCCTTGTTACCCCCACTTTTGGCCTGTTTGTGAGTGTATGTCAGGGTGTTTTCACTGTCTCACTGGGATCCTGCTAGCCAGGGCCCAGTGCTCATAGTGAAAACCCTGTGTTTTCAGTATGTTTGTTATGTGTCACTGGGACCCTGCTAGCCAGGACCCCAGTGCTCATAAGTTTGTGGCCTATATGTATGTGTTCCCTGTGTGATGCCTAACTGTCTCACTGAGGCTCTGCTAACCAGAACCTCAGTGGTTATGCTCTCTCTTTACAAATTGTCACTAACAGGCTAGTGACCAATTTTACCAATTCATATTGGCATACTGGAACACCCTTATAATTCCCTAGTATATGGTACTGAGGTACCCAGGGTATTGGGGTTCCAGGAGATCCCTATGGGCTGCAGCATTTCTTTTGCCACCCATAGGGAGCTCTGACAATTCTTACACAGGCCTGCCACTGCAGCCTGAGTGAAATAATGTCCACGTTATTTCACAGCCATTTACCACTGCACTTAAGTAACTTATAAGTCACCTATATGTCTAACCTTTACCTGGTAAAGGTTGGGTGCTAAGTTACTTAGTGTGTGGGCACCCTGGCACTAGCCAAGGTGCCCCCACATTGTTCAGGGCAAATTCCCCGGACTTTGTGAGTGCGGGGACACCATTACACGCGTGCACTATACATAGGTCACTACCTATGTATAGCGTCACAATGGTAACTCCGAACTTGGCCATGTAACATGTCTAAGATCATGGAATTGTCACCCCAATGCCATTCTGGCATTGGGGGGACAATTCCATGATCCCCCGGGTCTCTAGCACAGACCTGGGTACTGCCAAACTGCCTTTCCCGGGGTTTCACTGCAGCTGCTGCTGCTGCTGCTGCCAACCCCTCAGACAGGTTTCTGCCCTCCTGGGGTCCAGCCAGGCTTGGCCCAGGAAGGCAGAACAAAGCACTTCCTCAGAGAGAGGGTGTTACACCCTCTCCCTTTGGAAAAAGGTGTCAGGGCTGGGGAGGAGTAGCCTCCCCCAGCCTCTGGAAATGCTTTGATGGGCACAGATGGTGCCCATCTCTGCATAAGCCAGTCTACACCGGTTCAGGGATCCCCCAGCCCTGCTCTGGCGCGAAACTGGACAAAGGAAAGGGGAGTGACCCCTCCCCTGACCTGCACCTCCCCTGGGAGGTGCCCAGAGCTCCTCCAGTGTGCTCCAGACCTCTGCCATCTTGGAAACAGAGGTGCTGCTGGCACACTGGACTGCTCTGAGTGGCTAGTGCCAGCAGGTGACGTCAGAGACTCCTCCTGATAGGCTCTTACCTGTGTTGCTAGTCTATCCTCCTTCCTAGGTAGCCAAACCTCCTTTTCTGGCTATTTAGGGTCTCTGCTTTGGGGAATTCTTTAGATAACGAATGCAAGAGCTCATCAGAGTTCCTCTGCATCTCTCTCTTTACCTTCTGCCACGGAATCGACCGCTGACTGCTCAGGACTCCTGCAAAACCGCAACAAAGTAGCAAAGACGACTACTGCAACCTTGTATCGCTGATCCTGCCGCCTTCTCGACTGTTTTCCTGGTGGTGCATGCTGTGGGGGTAGTCTGCCTCCTCTCTGCACTAGAAGCTCCGAAGATATCTCCCGTGGGTCGACGGAATCTTCCCCCTGCAACCGCAGGCAACAAAAGACTGCATCACCGGTCATCTGGGTCCCCTCTCAGCACCACAAGCGTGGTCCCTGGAACTCAGCAATTCTGTCCAAGTGACTCCCACAGTCCAGTGACTCTTCAGTCCAAGTTTGGTGGAGGTAAGTCCTTGCCTCACCACGCTAGACTGCATTGCTGGGTACCACGTGATTTGCAGCTGCTCCGGCTCCTGTGCACTCTTCCAGGATTTCCTTTGTGCACAGCCAAGCCTGGGTCCCCGACACTCTAACCTGCAGTGCACAACCTTCTGAGTTGTCCTCGGGCGTCGTGGGATCTCCTTTTGTGACTTCGGGTGAGCTCCGGTTCACTCCTCTTCGTAGTGCCTGTTCCGGCACTTCTGCGGGTGCTGCCTGCTTCTCAGTGGGCTCCTTGTCTTGCTGGACGCCCCCTCTGTCTCCTCACACAATTGGTGACATCCTGGTCCCTCCTGGGCCACAGCAGCATCCAAAAACCCTAACCGCGACCCTTGCAGCTAGCAAGGCTTGTTTGCGGTCTTTCTGCGTGGGAACACCTCTGCAAGCTTCTCCACGACGTGGGACATCCATCCTCCAAAGGGGAAGTTCCTATTCCTCTTCGTTCTTGCAGAATCCACAGCTTCTACCATCCGGTGGCAGCTTCTTTGCACCCTCAGCTGGCATTTCCTGGGCATCTGCCCAATCTCGACTTTGTCGCGACTCTTGGACTTGGTCCCCTTGTTCCACAGGTACTCTCGTCCGGAAATCCACTTTGGTTGCATTGCTGGTGTTGTTCTTTCTTGCAGAATTCCCCTATCACGACTTCTGTGCTCTCTGGGGAACTTAGGTGCACTTTACACCTACTTTTTAGGGTCTTGGGGTGGGCTATTTTTCTAACCCTCACTGTTTTCTTACAGTCCCAGCGACCCTCTACAAGCTCACATAGGTTTGGGGTCCATACTTTATTCGCATTCCACTTTTGGAGTGTATGGTTTGTGTTGCCCCTATACCTATGTGCTCTCATTGCAATCTATTGTCACTGTACATTGCTTGCATTGCTTTCTATTGCTATTACTGCATATTTTTGGTATTGTGTACATATATCTTGTGTATATTTGCTATCCTCATACTGAGGGTACTCACTGAGATACTTTTGGCATATTGTCATAAAAATAAAGTACCTTTATTTTTAGTATATCTGTGTATTGTGTTTTCTTATGATATTGTGCATATGACACCAGTGGTATAGTAGGAGCTTTGCATGTCTCCTAGTTCAGCCTAAGCTGCTCTGCTAAGCTACCTTTTCTATCAGCCTAAGCTGCTAGACACCTCTTCTACACTAACAAGGGATAACTGAACCTGGTACAAAGTGTAAGTACCCCTTGGTACCCACTACAAGCCAGGCCAGCCTCCTACAGATAGATAGATAGATAGATAGATAGATAGATTTAGGCAGCCCACAGCTCTGACTCATCATGTTATTGCTCAAAGGTTAGTGTGCCTACTGCAGAAAATGCCATGTCACTTGCAGATCAGAGATTTTAATTGCAATAAGTGAATTTACTGAGTTTATCAGACCCTTGCAGATATTCATGTGTAACCAGCAGGTCAAAAATTCAAATCTGTCTGATCCTAGATTTAGCCATTTACAAATCCCTTAGCTGCTGTGTGGCACTTTGTTTCCAGCATTGGAACAGCAAGAATGCTATGGACCTGCTGCAAGCAAGGAAAACTGGCCTCTTTGCTCCCAACTAGGTAGTAAAACACAGCTAAATGAAGGGACAGAAGCTAGTTCTCGCTCCTTAGCTCCTTAGCTCGGGGCCACTGTACCTGCTGAACTAATGGTATCTATGGCCTGGTTCTCAGATTGGGCCAATTTTTGTTGGCACCTTATTGAACCTTTGGTTGCAGATTGTGCATTGCTCTTTACCTAAGGCTTCACTTCATTAAGCTGCTGGTGTTTGTTGGGCGCGCACAGTCAGGCCTTCCATTGCTGCATCAAACTTTATTATAGCTGCTAACAAAAGCCTTGCTTCTTGCTTCATCCTGTTTTGTGCACACAGTGCACTAGCATATTATGGAAAATTGTGGTCTGTGTCTGAGTTGGTGGCTGTGGAATCCAGGTACTTCAACAAAACTGGTGTGATTCTAGGCAAATTCTCTAGGCTGTGATGATTTGTAAATATGTGAAATGTAATTATGTAATTTAAAGAAGCAAAGCCTCAATTTAGGGAAACACTCTCCCAGAGCCCACACCCCCATTGATGCTGGGTGTATGGTGTTTTATACCACAATCAAAATCAAGGTAACCATGACATAGTATACTTTCTTAAGGAAGGACCATTAAAAACATACAAAACTAGAGTTGTTGAATCTCTCATCAGTCTTAAAGGTGTCATTTAGAATTGTGGGTTCAACTACATTTTCAGTGATTTACAAATATAAGAAAAAAAATATTTCACCAGCACACTCTGGTATATTGACAGAACCTTTATCATTGTTTCTTCATTTATGAATTCACTGAAGTTCGGTTTCCTCACTTGTTGCATGAACTAGACATTGACAAAGAGAGCAGCACACACCCAGGGGCCCGAATTAACAACTAACTTTGCGAATAAGAGAACAATGAACTCTATCTGCCAATAATGCACAGTCCAGAACGTAGTTCAAAGTAAAGCTAATGAAAGCTCTTTCAAAGACTCCAACCATTGGGTAGTACAACACTTCATATTTAAAATAAAGCATAAAACCTTGATTATTTTCATATTGTTCTCAGGTCTCAGTGATTATGCTTCCTCTTTAATTGCCTGAAAATTCAAAATCATCTCTGAAATCAAACCACTTGAAATCATTCGAACTAGGGAAGTCTCCAAATGTCATTGCTCTTTGCATGGAGATTAAAAAATGGTAGATGGTGGAGTATTCACAACACTTCTGCAAAAGTTGTAAAGCACATACTAATGTTTTCTTACCTCACAAAGCAGTATGTTTAAAGAATCCCACTTAAGGCACTGGTTCTTTCTTTCAAGCAGCTACAGATTGTGTATAAAGTCCACCTGTCCAAACTTCTTTGATTTGAAAATACTGTTAAGTTGAACTCTCTTACAATCCATAGATAGACTCTTGGCAGATGTTCCCTCTGATCCATGAGTGCAACATCTTGGAACTCCTAACCTGAAAAATCTGGACCTTAGTTTCTGCAAAACGATATAAATGCATACACTTATAAGTATTTTCCTGGCCCAGTCCTCTTTGCTCTCTTTATCAAACCATATAGATAATTCTATAAAACCCCCGATGTCAGGCGCGCCCAAACTAAAACTTTTTGCGGATGATGCAATTTTGTATCTTGCGGCCGAATCGCAGAATATTGAGAATGCCTTTAGCAAAATCCAAGCGTTCTCTAATTTGGGAGGTTATCAGGTTACTAAATCAAAATCTGAGGCACAGCTTTTTAATACTCAAGATACAATATTGCCAGTCGAGATGCAAATTAATTATCGGATTCCCCACCCTATCAGATATCTTGGCATCTATGTCACTCAAAACATGTCTGATCTTTACTCGCTGAATAATCTCCCCACTCTTAAGAAAGCACAGGCTCTTATGCACAAATGGCAGAATTCACCATTAACGATAATCAGCCTTGCCCTGATCAAAATGATGATACTACCCTTATTCTTATTCATATTTTCCAACGTTTTGATCAAGGCTCCCCAAACGTTTTTAAAGGATCTTAATACAATGCTACGCCAATTCATTTGGTCAAATAAAATACCTTGAGCTCAGCTGGAGACAATCCAGCTGATTACAGAGGTTGGAGGCTTAGCTTTACCCCATTAAAAAAAATATTATGAGGCAACCCATATAGACTGGATTATAAATGCTGCTACTACATACCATGTGGACTTGAACTTCTATTTGAAACAGATGCTTCTTGAAAATAACATTCATCTTTCTCATTTTCTTAAAATGCCATGGCTCCCGAACGTCCGAGATATAAGATCCCAAACCTTCTTTGGTCTAGAGGGTCAGAACTTCAACAGAGCCATCATCTTACTCGTTTCCATCCAACTGTCTCCCTAAGAGAAGCTGTAGCATTTGGGCTCTCTCTCCCTACCAAAGTTTTAAACGACTGGGAAAATGTGGGTTTAGTAAGGGTCCAGGATTTTCTAGTAGGGGGTAGTGTCATATCATGGGCGCAACTCAAAATTAACAATCTAGCTCTTTCAGCACGCTTAAGCTTTTCTTATTTTCAGATACTTCGTGTCATTCAATCAATGGGTTCTGTAGGCCATTATTCATCCAAATCACGATCTTTCAAAATTACACCATCCATGTGGGTTCAGAAACGGACACAGGTCGGCAACTGGTATCGTATTCTTCAAGAAGAATTGCCAGCTAAAGTTCTCCCTTCTGCACTAAGCAGGACAGCAGCTGCTGCAGCTTGTGTGATTGATCCCCAGTCATGGAAACATTACAACAACTATTCCTTCAAAGCTTTAGGAGGCGCACATTTTAAGAGAATGTCGTTTTTCATAAAGTGGTTGCTTTACTGTACTCCAGCGCAACTTAATAGGATGGTTCCATCAATCTAGAGCAACTACTTCCGATGCCATTGTGAGGTTGGGGATTGGCTTCATGTCTGTTATCTTTTCCCTGGTATCACCAACTTCTGGGTCCAAATCTTTCAATCGATCAGTGTGAAACTTCAGGTATCATTATCACCAGAACTGGGGCACTTTTTGGCATATCTGACCATCCTGGGTTATCAAAACACTCAAAGCAATATTTCTTTATTGCAACATTGATTGCAATAGTCATGATCCTACAACAATGGAAAACTCCCCAACCTCCATCATATGATCTCTGGGAAAAGAAAATGAGAGCAGTCCAATCTAAAGGACTTCTTTATTCACAAAGTATCGGGCCACTCTGAAGTATCATTGTATATGGGAAAATACTTTGCCATCCTCAGCTTGATCCAAAATTGAATCAGAGTCCAAAGTATAACAAATCAATATGACTTTACGAAACACAAGATTGTTATTACTATGTAAAGAAGCCTAACAAAACTTAGCACAAAGTACTACACTGCATTGATCTTTATGAATATTTCCTAATTTTGATTTGTAATTTTGATACCTTAATGTCTTACCTGCCCACATATGCTCACTAAAAATAAATTTAAAAAAGATATTTTCATTGACAGCTACTTTCAAGACTGATCTTAGTGTATCAGAGCTACATGAGGTTTGTTTATGTAAATGTGGCAGTCAGTGCCAAAATCAAAACCAGATCACCAAGATACATGAACCCTTTTCATACGGACAAATAGTGTAAAATTTAGATTTTCCATGGGTGAATTGTTGGCAACATTATAACAACTTATTAATGACGAGTGGGGAAATATTAGGATGTTTTTATTGCTTTTTAACTTAATAACAGCCTGTAATAAAATATGGAACTGAAAACACACAGAACACCAAAGGAACTACAACACCCATCATGCTTTGAATATCAATGTATGTGACACAGTTATATCATTAGTAAGAGTCCCTCCCCCACCCGACCCCCAAAAGCCAGCACTTCCTCTTTGTTGGTGCAGAAGGAATGGTTAATCTATGCAAAAATGGAAGGATGATGAATAAAATTAGTTACTGATTAATAGAAAAACTATGTTTCAAATATGTTTTCTGGATAACTTTCAAGATGACTGTGGAGCACTTGATTGCATCACCCAAAAGAAAAAGAACAAGTGATATCTTTGAAAATAGGAAAAGGAACATATTGATATAGAAACAGATTGTTTTTAGAGGTGGGATAATACCTTTGCGCCTTTAATTAAAATAGGACTTTCCGTCATTAACACTTGGAAAGCCCACATTTTATGTAAAAGTAGGAGGCTCCTATTATGTTTGTTTAAAGCTAATTAATCAATGAGAATCAAGCCTGGAAAACCAGATGATGAGGGCCATTCAACAAGAAAGTTCACGAAGTCACTGCTCTCCTGGTTTGATGAGCTCCAAAAATGGAACTATCAATCAGAAGTTGAGTGTGAGATGTTCTGAGAACAGCTGTCCGAGACTCATGTACCTTGGACCTTCTTACAACACAAAGATATGGGTGATCTAGGAAAACCGGATACTCCACTGCAAAAGTGAAGATTTTGTTCTTCTGGAGATTGAGGAGAAAACACAAGAGAGAAAGTAAATCCCCTTGTCGGAAGATCCAAATGCTTCCATCAGAAAACCCTTTACATATGATCAAGCATAATAGTACTGTTAATTTGACAGACAAAGCCTTTAGAGAAAAAAAGCTATTTGGACCATGAAACAAACTAAAGGAGATCTAATTTTACATCCCATATTCAAGAATATTTAACTGTTGTATGTATGCTCAGCTTTATTCTATGAAGTAGTTTTGATACTGGAAGATGTTCACCAAATAGTTTCCCTGTGATAGCTGTGATGTAATGAAGTTGCAGATCTAGGTACGCTTATAGTCCTAAATGACTTACCTGAACAATCCAGGTTGCCTAAGAAGTTGGCAATGGTAGCTATTGGTGCTGATATGGAATTTGACTTCATGCACTAGTGAGTCCAAGAGGATCAAGTTGATTTGTAGGCTCTGGAAGTTGCTGAAGCCCAGGCTTCATTGATGAATTCAACAATGTTTGATGAAAGCTCTGGACAAGACCAATAAGACCAAAGTCTTTCTAGGAAATGAGCGGAAGGTTTCCTGGCAGAATCGTATTGTGATAAAGACCCGGGCGGTCCTGCAGAGCTGTTGGTAACAGAAGTGGGACCTCTATTGACATTTGAAGCAAATCTGGAAACAAAATCTGAGCTGGCCAGAACGGTGTGATCATTAATAATCTTGATAGCTCCCTACTGATTTTCAAAAGGCGTAACGTTCATAAGGAATGGAAGAAAGACATATTGAAGTCCTTTATTACAAGTATCGAAAAAATATCTGTTGCTAGAGCCATTGAATATCTTGCCTACAGTTGTAGTTAGGGAAGTTGGGGTTCAGTCTGGAAGCAAAAATGTCTATTGAGAATGGACTCCCAAAACTCTACAAGTAGTGAAAAACTGTAATGTGCATTTGCCAGGCACTGAAATTCCTGAGTTGACAAGAGTATCAGTCCGCCTTTTGTATTTAATTGACCTGGAATATAATGTGCTCTTTCCAATATGTGATGTTGAAGGCGGTCTTCCCATCATTGTTTTGCAAGATTTGCTAGGCGTTTTGACCTGATAGTTCGAGATTGATATATATCACTGAGGCAAAGTTGTCCATTCTGAGATGAACTGAAAAATTAGCTTGCTTTTTGTGAACCACTGAATTACAAAGGAGCCTTCAAGCAGTTCTAAATGACTTGTGTGCATTAAAGACTCACTCCAATATCATCAGCCACCAGCCGAGAATTGGCCACAGTGAGTCCCTCAGCTTGAAAACTTGTGTCAGACTTTAATAGAAGATATGGAGTGTTATTGAAGACTTACCTTGCATTCCAAGCATGAAGGTGCTGTAGTTTTCCGTTTGCTACCTCTTTGGTATCCTTATATAAAGGAATTATGTCAGAGTAACCTAGATATTTTCTTAGATTACTTTTAGTCTTTGGAGTGCTCGGTTATGAAAGAAACCTGGAAATATTGCCTGTTTCAAGGGCATGAGAAAACCCTCATCTCTTGCCACAAAGTGTAAATATATTTGAAAATAAGATATTATGAGAGACAATTGTTTTTTAATAATGTTTAATTTTGTCTTTGGAAGTTATTGAGAGTAAGGTGGCGAGCTCACTTGAAACCCAAGAAATTCTTTGATGCAAACCCCAGTCTTTCCTAAAGAGATATGAAAAATGAGAATTTCCTTATTTTGGGATAAGACTAGGCTGTCATCTAAGTAAATTAGAAGATGAATGCCTTGAGATCTGCAATATGTGATGACTGGTATCAGGAGCTTGGGGAAAACCTAAGGCGAGGGTAATAGTCAAAAGGGGGACTCAGTGTAAATATTTTGTGCCAATAAAATTGTAGGGATTTGCAGGATGGAAGATAGATTGGAACTGAGAGGTAGACATCCTTTAAATCTATTCAGACCATTCAGGTTAGAGGTTGTAGCAATCTCTGAGATGGGGAATAGTGTTCCTATGGAAAGAGCAAACTGATCGAGTTGTTGTGCATTGATTACAGGACACACTTTCTTGTTCTTTTTCTTCACTGTAGAGAGATTGCTTAAGAACCCCAAAGTGGTTTACTTGGATGGCCCCTTTTGATAATAAAACATCTTTCATTTCTGGAGTTACTGGCAAAGAAGAATTTTATTTGAAAGTATGTAATAGTTTGTAAGATTAATGAATCTGATGTTATCAGTCACCATGTGTGCAAAAACCAAGTTATTCAGTCCCTCAAATCAGTAGGGATAGGCTGTCCACTTATTGTTCGTTAAAATTCTGGTTTCACCTCTGAATTGGACCCTGACACATTTTCACCTTTCTGGAAGAAGGTTTATCTTTGATAGTATTAATTACTTTGTGATACGAGAACTGGAGCCTGGAATGATTGAACTGAAACCGACTGGCAGAACCCCTCTTTCTTTTGTCAGTTTTTGCAAACATTTGTTGTCCAAATACTTTTCCCAAAGCAATTTGAACTTTTTTTTTACTTGTGCAGCCATCTAGTCACCATTCAGGTGTATGGCACCATTGTGTCCAACAATTTGTCCTGGAAGGTTGACCAGGCTCTGACAATCATGTTTCTGGGGTCCAAGTTATATTTTGAAAAGAAAGTTAAGAGTTTCGGATCCATGAAAGTGGTAGTGATAACCTGGCTGAATAATGATCGGATGAGGATGTTCCGATTTCATTTTATTTCTGATGATCAAACCTTGACAAACTCCGATTTCAATACATTGTTCCACATAGGGATTGGTGGACCAGTCAGTAGATGGTGGGTGGTATAGTAATGATGGGTCAAAAAGTGGTTCCTATGAAAGTTCATAAATCTCTTTTCTTGTTTCTTGTTCAGGAGCATTGCCCTTTTCTTTTGAGAAAACTTGAAAGTCTTTTAACCTTATTTCTATTATAAACAAACCAGTTGAGGTCTCAGGCATTGTGAATATCTTAATCAAAATCTGATGAGTACATTACCAAATCTGAAGCATAATCGGACAGATCAACACAAACATCAGATTGTTTTCTCTTTCATTTGTTGTTGTGTTCTACGTCACTGAGGGTGGTTTTTTTGCTTAGTGCACTTTCAAAATCAAAATGGGATTAATCAGCCTTAAATCTAAGTCTGACACTGTCAGAAATATTGGCAGTAGATGCACTTGCTTTATCTATTGCCCCCTGTTGTTCAATATGTAAACATTCTGTACTTCTCCTAGATACTGGATGAAAAGGAAAACCACAAAATATGATTCAGGACTTTTTGCCACACTCTTATCTCATGAAAAATGTTTGATTCCACCACCAGACTCCGTCTCGGACCTTATTAAGTCCTCAAAACTATTGCTAATACCCTTTATTATTGCTACCATAGATCCATTGAATGCAGATGTCAGAGAGGTACTAATACATTGTCTAAAATTGTTCCTCAATATCTCTTCACTGGCATCCATTTCCTTCTCATTATTTACATGTTCAGCCATACTTAAAAATGTATAACTGTGGTTTACTGAGGCAATGCAATGTAATAAAAACAATAGATTCAATCACCTTTTCCAATTCAAAGTCACTGACATACTCCACTCCTTCAAAGCCACTTCTTATGAAGACAGGGGCCTACATGAAACCTCTGTCTGGGGTTGCTATCTCAACCCTTCCCACCACTGCCAATGCCACCGTCACTCAAGGCATCTTCCCAGGAGATCTCAAGACAGGCCAATTTCTCCCACTCCTAAAGAGCTCTACTCTAGACTATGATGATCTCACCAGCTACTGGCTCATCACTCACCTACTATTCATTGGCATGATCATTGAAAAAGCAATTTGTGTTCAGCTCCAATACTGCGTCAACTTTAACTATCTCTTGCAAGGCTACCAGTGTTGCTTTAGATCACCCTGCAGCACAGAGACTTTACTCATCAGAGATGATGTCCGCTTGATCATGAATGAACAGACCCTTTCCTCCTGATTTTACTGGGCATCTTGGCTGTCTGCGACACAGTTGAGCATCCCATCCTTATACATACCCTGGTGCCTTGAACAGTATTCACCAGCAACCTTCATTTATCCCACTCCTACCTTTCTATAGCAACAGTAATTTGTTCACATGGGCACCTCTTCGTCCCAAAGGATCCCTACCTAGATGTGGAGTCCCCAGGATTCCAAACTGTCTCCTTTCATCTTCACCCTCTACACGAATGCCTTGGTGCTCAGCTCACAGATGGCAGCATGAAGATTCACCAATATCCCAATGATACACCACTCTGTTTGAAAATCTCCTGTGCTACAGACATCCAATGCCTCAAGCACTGCACTCAAATTATCCAGAACCAGATGACTAGCCTCTACATGAAGTTCAACGCAGCCAAGACAGAAATCTTACAATAAACAATAATTACAATAATCAGGAAACAGTACAACTCTGGCTCAATACTATGAGCCCTGACGGCTTTGAACCCAAACTTTCACCAAATCCCAAGTCACTTGGATTCAACCTAAACAACAACTTGACCCTGAAGGGGGATAGTGCAAAAACAAAAATAATCCTTTTCTTTCAGTAGGTGACTTCAGAACTGCTGTCAAAACCCTCATACTCTTGTTGATGGAAGTAGTGCCCTACTACCTGGCCTCCCAGACTGCACACTGGCATCCCTTAAGGGCATCCTATATGCCGCAACACATCTCATGCAGTGCCTGAAGAAATATGATCACCTCACCCCAATCCTGATGGAACGATATTGTCTCCCCTTTCCAGCCTATGCCAACTTCAGAACCCGTTGCATCATACACAAAGCCATCACGACCAGCCTCTCTGCTTATCTTGCAGATTAACTCACAATCTCTGGCGCTTCTCAATACACCTACATCCAGGACATCATCACACTGTAATCTAAGAACTGTAAAAAAGAAATAAGACAACAGGCTCTTGCCGTCCATGTACCCAGGATCTTGACCAACATTCCTGGTATCCATCAGGACCACCCAACCTCTGCTCCAATTTAGGAAAGAATTGAACACTTGCCTGTTTAAAAAACTCTATGTCACAATTTATTAACCGCCCACAACCCAGTTACCTCTTCTATCACTTGTTGACTTTACGCTTGTCTTTGACCATATCCTTGTTTTGCCGCCTATTGGTGAGAGTCGTGATACGCAGATACTATATACATTCATACTTAGTCGGTGTAAAATTGAAGTTTTAGAAAATTGAGCTTGCTTTTGTTCACAGTTGTGAAGGTGGAGTTGAAAACTCCAAGAACTGGATCTGAATTTGTAGCGAGAAATACACTCTTCTGAGCTTTCAGACATGTAAGGAGTGGAGTGGAAGCCGGTATCAAATGCAGAGCATGCTAGAACAGATGGTGTGCATTCACGCCATATGCAGCTGTCCTCATGGAACTAAACCCTTAAAAACAGCATTGCTGTCTTGGTGGGTTCCAACAAAAATATCATAAATGTAGCCAACAAAACTTAAGAAATAAGGTAATCACTGTAAAAGTATATGAAATGGTTTATATAGACACCAACTCTGTTGCTTAATGCATTGCTCTGACTGATAGGAAACTCTAGTAACACATGCCTTAAAAGTAAACAGTAACCTAGAATAACACAGCACAAATTTGAACGCATTTACTGAGTAGTGAATGAGTACTCAACTGACTGCCAGCAGCAAGAAAGAAGAAGTTTTGGACTTTGGTGGGATCTATATGTAAACTACTAATGATACATCTAGGTTACTTACGTGGTAGTTCAGCACCAAAGCAAGATGAGTTTTGTAGATTCTTTAGTATTCTATGTGTTTTCTGTCCCATACTTTGTAACTGGCTGCTATTAAGTTACACGACAAGAAAGATGGCAAAGGAGCTTCCGGTCTTGACATTAAATGGGGAATTTTTAGTGCATCCTTTTCTAACTGGAGTAGCAGAGTCCATCATCATTACACACGAGTCTCAGGACGGCCCAAATCAGTTCTGTAAGGTTCATACAACCCATCCGCATTCATTATATGTACTCAGGTACTTGCCATCCTGCTCTGATAGCAGGAAAAATATAAGTGCCAAATTGGAAGACAAAAACAGGCAAGGACTCGCACCAGGGGCCTTCAAACTGCTTTGTAGAGGCTATATAAATATTTTGCAATGCCAGTGATTATCATCACCTTAAACCAGTGGTTCCCAACCTGTGGTCCAGGGACCCCGAGTGCTCCTTGAACCCTTCTCAGGGGGTTCGCAACTGCTTAAAAATTAAATAATATTAACAGATTAGGTCTCCAGCTTTCAGTAATGACTCACTGGGGGGTCCCCAGATTCCAATATTCTGTGGGGGTCCCTGGGTTCCAGTAATGATAAAGTGGGGGTCCACAGAAGTCAAAAGGTTGGGAACCACTGCCTTAAACCATTGTTACTGCGCAACTGGCAAGAACTGCCAGCAGAGAAGTTTTGGGCGACATAAATCTGAAGATTCTGACCAAACTAATTGAGTCCTTATAGTCATCCATGCTCCTTTATTGTCACTCCTAGCTCTATATATCTAGTTCCATACTGTCACTCCTGGCCCTCTATGTCTATCTCTATATTGTCACTCCTAGCTCTATATGTCTAGCTCCTTACTGTCACTCCTAGCCCTATATGTCTAGCTTCTTACTGTCACTCCTAGCCCTATATGTCAAGCTCCTTACTGTCACTCCTAGCCCTATATGTCTAGCTCCTTACTGTCACTCCTAGCCCTATATGTCTAGCTCTATATTGTCACTCCTAGCTCTATATGTCTAGCTCCTTATTGTCACTCCTAGCTCTATATGTCTAGCTCCTTACTGTCACTCCTAGCCCTATATGTCTAGTTCCCTACTGTCACTCCTAGCCCTATATGTCTAGCTCCTTACTGTCAGTCCTAGCCCTATATGTCTAGCTCCCTACTGTCACTCCTAGCCCTATATGTCTAGCTCTATTGTCACTCCTAGCTCTATATGTCTAGCTCCTTACTGTCACTCCTAGCCCTATATGTCTAGCTCTATATTGTCAATCCTAGCCCTATATGTCTAGCTCCTTACTGTCACTCCTAGCCCTATATGTCTAGCTCCTTACTGTCACTCCTAGCCCTATATGTCTAGCTCCTTACTGTCACTCCTAGCCCTATATGTCTAGCTCCTTACTGTCACTGCTGGCCCTATATGTCTAGCTCTATATTGTCACTCCTAGCTCTGTATCTGTTGATAGTGCTTGCCAAGCTTTGTCATTCCAATAGGAGTCTCCAGGGATGCAAATTTTGAATTATGGCCTCATAAACGGTGAAGTTGGACAGGTTTATCACTTGTGAAGAAAGACAAAACTTGGCATCTTCACATGTGGTGAACCTTTCCACCTCCCTAAAGAGTATCCCATTTAGCTGGATGGCACATGGTACATCCGGTGATGGGACACATCAGGCCAGCTGCCTTCTTTCCTTCTCTTGATGACAGATGTCCCAGAGCTGGGCCTCCGCCATGGAGGTCACACTTTAGGAAACACCCCAAGTGGGGAATTGCCCAGGGCCCCTACCTTCTGAGGGGTTCCATGGTAGAGTGACATTTCTCAGTTACTCTTACTTTTAGTGATGTCTCTGTAAGACCCTCCCTCTTCCTGCCTCTGCCCCTCTGACTGTTTCTCTACCCCGTGTAGTTTTAAGGATTTTTAGATCCTGGAGACGGCATATTTCAGTTATTTTAAGCGAAACTTTTAAATATATTTGTATTGCTCTTCCTTTTTTTCTTCTCTCAGCAATAAATTAGAATTTGGATAATTGTCAAATATCGGTCTTCCCACTAAATAACATACTATATACTATGTTTAAAAGTATATTGTATGGATATATTATAATGCATTGTACCGTTACTGTGTGTACTTTTTTCAAGTATAAAATAAACATTTATTGAAAAAAAAAAAAAAAGAAAATTGTATTATTGTTGGGTATTTTGCAGGCTTGTAAGGATAGGTAATAAAATTAAAAGTTGCTGAGAACAAGAGGCCCAAAAAAATGTCTTGCCTGGGGCTCCACGTATCCCTAAAATGACACTGTGGTTGTAGAGTGGTGCACTGCGCAGCAGCAGGTACAACCCCTCTGGTGCGTATGGCCTCTTCTTTGCTGCTTGTCTTTTCGTCAGCCTTACACTTTGCAACAGGTGAAAGCTTCTTAAAATACATTTGTGACGTTGCAAGGCATCATGATTCTTGCAGACCTACGCAGATCCTAATGCTTGAGACACAGAGCCCTGCAATTAATGTCTTTCTCAGCCCACTCGTCACTATGCACAAACTGACTCATGTTCCCTAATTGTCTAACACCAGCAAAGTCGATTCCACAAGATTGAGAAATGTTCACATCCCCAGGCTACCACTTATGCAACTGCATTCCTCGGCTGTTCTTTAACTTTTCATTTCATGCGCCCATTTCTCCAAGGTATGGGTACAGACAGCCCTTTTCCTCGCCCTTATATAGATCAAAGCGTACAGAGAAACAAACTATCGACTCTGATCACCTTTCAGTTGCTGACTGCTGCATTCTTGTTTTAAAGTGCTACAAATGAAGCGCAACTTTGCACAGATAGTTTTCAAAATGAGAAAATCACGAAACAACCCACTGCGGGGTTTGACACGTTATGCGGCACGATTGGATTTTTCTTGCATTATAGGTTTGTGAACCTAACCTCATAATGGGGTCCTTTTCTGTGTCATGATTTCCCTGGCTCTACTCATAGGCCAGTCCACCCTTTCTGATCAGTATCTCTCATTAGTTTCTAAAAAACTTTATTTACTGACATCAAGCATGTAGAATGGATGGGCGTTGTTTCTGCTCAAAACATTGCTGTCCTGTTTAACATGAAGCAGGAAACATAGGCCCTCATTATGACCCTGGCGGTCGGCGGAACACTGGCGGTAATACCGCCAACAGGCTGGCGGTGGTCCGCCAGCGTATTATGACCGTGGCGCATTTGACACGGTCATACCTGCCAGGATACCGCCCAGCTGAATATAATCCTCCAGGGCAGCGCTGCAAACCGCCAGCCTGTCCATGGCGGTACACACCAGGGAGTACTTGGGGTGCCCCTGAGGGCCCCTGCACTGCCCATGCACTTGGCATGGGCAGAGCAGGGGCCCCCAGGCACAGCCCCATCGCACATCTCACTGCCGAATTGCGGGCAGTGAAATGCGCGACGGGTGCTGCTGCACCCGCTGCACATCAACATTGCCGCTGGCTCGATTACGAGCCAGCTCCAATGTTGATGTGAATTTTCCACTGGGCCAGCGGACGGAAACGCTGTTTCCGTCCGCTGGCCCAGTGGAAAAGTCATAATAGGGGGCCAAGCATACCGCCACCACTGGCGGTATGTTGGTTCCCGTGGCTTTGGCAGTCTTTTTACAAGACCACCGAAGTCGTAATGAGGGCCATAATGTTTAATTGCTGTATTTTTTCCCAACAGAGTTTAAACAGTGGTGCATGAACAATTTGCAGAGTGAGGGTGATGCCATCAATGTTAATTTACTGATAGGGATTGTGAAAATTTCAAGCATCTTACAAAGAACAAGTGTAAGAAATGAGCCCTAGCCAACAAGAGTTGTAAGGGTGCAGTAATTAGCTCGTGTTGCATTTTGAAGCACACTGTCACAAGCATATCAGTAAAGCGTGGTGTGGTAGCACACTGTCACTTGCAGACAGCACATTTGCCACTGAAATGAGCACTACATTTGCACAGGCTTGCAGTTTTACTGGTAAAACTAACATATCGTGCACAAGCAATAACGTGTGGGTATCAGGTTTCAGGCAATATGTGTCATCACATAGTAAAGTGTCTTGATTTGGTGTGATCCTATTAAAATCAGGCTTCAGAATCACAAAAAGGCACTTCATTTGGGTTTCCTTGAAATATTAGCACACTTCATTTGTGGTATTTTATGGTGTGTTACAAAAAATGACATCCTACAGCCTTTCCTTTTACACTCCCTGACCTCACATAGTTCACTTTACAAAATCCTGTCACTTTGCAGTCAGAGAAAGAGAAGTAATCACCAGTCTTTGTGTTAAAAAACAGAAGCAGCAATTTGTCAGAAGGCATGGCCTGATATTTGACCTCTGTCTTTGACCTGATAGCAAATGTGACAAGATAAACTTAACTTTATCGCTCATTCGCCTTTGCAACTTCAGCAAGTTTATCTTGGGGGTGCAGCTGCACCCTACCTCTCCAGCCTATGAGTTTAGTCATTCTCCACCAATCTTCCTTTGAAGTGCGATTCCCCACTCGTTCTTCTTTCCCGTTGCAGAGTTTCATATGACGTCAGCTGAAAATCCCGAGGTCAGGCAAACCTGTTTCAAAATGTAATGCAAAGTGTGAGCTTGTCCAGCAGCTGGCCAAGGAGTTGGGAAAACTGGAAAACTTGGCTTCAGTGAAGTGTCTTCATCTGATTGCTCTGTTGCAAAATATTTCCTCCTGGAACCAGCACAGCTGAACTGCTTTTCGGCTACAGGATAGGGAGGACATCTGAGTCTAGACAACAACTATGAACCCACAAGTATGGTGGGCGAGGAGTAAAAGTATGGTGGGCGAGGAGGTGAGGGCTGGCACAAAGGCTGGGGAGGGGCGGAGCTCTAGGACAGTGCATGGGGTTTGGATGATGTGCGTTACCCACATGGATTTGGTAGGGAAGAATAATATGGTGTGGCTGGTCCACCAGTAGCCCCCTTCTACCCGATGCCTCTCGGGGCCAAACTGGGGAACCAAAGCAGGCCTGGCAAAAATGTTCAGAGAGCCCAGCTCCCTTCATCTCCTATCACAATCCCTTGCCTTCCCTTCAACCATTCTGTCTCTCATCTTCTCTCCCTCTCTGATCACTTTCTCACTATCTTCCCTGTCCATTCCTCTCTTCCCCCCTCTTGAAGCCTCCCCGTGCCTGGTGTGTATAGCCTATGGGAGCGCTGGGGAAAGTGACAGAGTCCGTGCTTAATTTGAACCGGAGGTTTCTGGAGGGCGCCACCAGCACTCATTTTTAGGGTCCGGCAATTATTTTTCCATTTCGGACATTTACAGAGAACAAGAGAGGGAAAAATACACAAAGCGGAAAACGGAGGAAGAGAGAGACAGAAAAAACGTCACATAGAGAGGAAGCTGGAACCAGCAAAAGTGAGGTAAAGGAGCAGTCAGTGTCTGGTAATGAACTTGAGAGATATGCAGTGGATTTACCTCTATGCAGCCGTGGTATTCTGAGCTCCTGCATTTAATTGCACCACCTCAAGCTTCTGAGCAGAGCTTTGGGCACCGGCACCAATTACTTTACGAAAACTGGACAGAATCACCAGGAGTGACCCCCTGTAGATGTTACCTACATAGCACACCAGGGCCCTGGTCTCTGAGCTGTGAGTTTGGGCAAAGTCCAGAAACACAGGGCAAGAATTGCCTCTTCGTGTTGCCGAAATCTTCTGTCAGCTGAATTTTTGAGTTAATATGTGTGCTTTACATGGAAAAAGACAGGTACAGACCCATTCTACACCAGTGCTGAGCAATGAGAGAGATCTTATACAGCCCAAGAAGTTATATGAACATTTGAACACTATAGTGTAGGTGTCTTTAGGCATATACTTACCCCGTGAAAGCATGTCATTTACCCAATTTGAAGAAACGCAAACCTGGAGGCAATTTGAGGACTTTCTATAACTAAACTCCAGGTATGAGCAACACTGGACCATGAGTGCCGGATCCATGCTATATTTTCAGGCTGCCTACATGAGATACGTTTATGGACAATGAACCTTCACGGCATCATTTAGAATCATCTTGAAACATGGTCCTGATCCAACCTCGTGCTCCATGTTGGACATTCAGTTGGAAGGCACAGAATGGTCCAGCCTGCTTCTTGAAGATGAGGCTACCACGGGTATCATTTTATAATCTACAGTGCTTCTACAATTGTATCCAGAGTGACAGCCACACAGCTGGCATTCACCTCTGTGAAGCAAAAGTATTGATCTAACCAATCAGATGATGAACCTGTACGCTTCAATCACTTTTTGACCCCCTGCGTTTTGCAGTAATCTGCAACATTACACTTGCATGACTTTTTTGCCCCAGGTGGATATCCTGCTTGGTCACAGCAACTATGCATCACTAGAAGCCAATAAAGGTAGAAATATTAAATTATGAAACGTGCTTTGGGTTGAAAACCTTATATCCCAAAGGCAAAGTAATCAAAGTCTGTTTCTTCTCCCAGAGTATATGACTATTTGTACTCTATGTGGTCAGAGTAGGGGTGTTTTTTCTGCACATATCAGAAATAATGATCTGTATTTTCATTTCCTCGATCAGCAATCACCATTAAACTGACCTCAAGCACCTCAGACCCATGATCCCGGACTACGATTTGTAAACTAAGTATAATTCATATTGTACTATATATGCTACAGTATATGCTGTACTGCAAGGTACAGTTACACACATCCCAAAAACCAGGTCACCGCTGAAGACAGCACAAACATGACCCCACGAGAGGCAGCAGAGAATGGCAGACCAACCTTCCCAGTCCCTCTAGCTACCGAAATAATGCAGGCAAACTACATGCCATCAATGTACATACTTTAAATTGTGCATGTGGATAGTTTTCAGACCTTAATATTGAAAATTGTTATGTTATCTAGCATTTGTAAAGCATACATCTGCCAATAGTGTAGCACATCAGCGTGCTTATTTTCTTTGGAGTAATTATAAGTTTTGACATTGTTTGGTCGAGAGGACGCCATTGCTATAGACCTATTGGACCAGCATACCTGATCGATGAATCATAGCATGTTTTGATTAAAGATTAAAATGATTAAATTATCCAACTAGGTAACCATAAACATTCCAGAATCAATATAGTAGGTAAGCATTTATTGTATGATTAATTAAAATGTTTACAAAAGAAGATCTTCAAAAGGTAAAAATTTACAGGGAATCCAAAAATATCAAGATAGCAGAAATCATATGTAGCAGAGACACAGTAAACAAAATTTTAAAACTAAGGCAATGAAAAATAAATGAGAAATACTAGAACATATCATCAATATACCGTTGTCTCACCAAAAGGAGGCTAAACACTAAAAAAAGGGAATCCAATAAGCAGATTTCCTCCATTAAGGTGACTGCTAATGAGAGGCCTCAAATTAGATTGCTGAACCAAAGTCACCATACGCTCTCAGAATCATCTGAAAAGACACATCAATTCCAAATAATTATAAGCTAAATGTAATGTAAAACACACAACATCGAAAGCTATGCAAAAGTCCCAAAAAAACACATAAAAAGAAAGAATTTCAACTAGCAGAGTCTCATACATTAAAGTGGCATTTGCAAAAGGACTCCATCGTGGATGGTGACTCTATTTTAGGAGCAAGTACAAACAAGCATGAGAAACAGACCAGTTCTCATACATTAAAGTACCATGAGCAAAGGGACTCTATTGTATATAATAACTCAATTTTGAGAGCAAATACAAATAAGCCAGTCAGGCGAGCAAAGTCTCGTACATTAAAGTAGCGTATGCAAAGAGACTCTGTTTTAAGTACTGGCCAGCAATCACTTGTTTCCTCAGGAAAAAAAACTAAGTTGGATGTAGTGTAAACATAAGTACAACAAAGTGTAGCCATCTTTGGGGCTGTTATGCAACAGTTTTGGCAGTAGCTGGATGAATTTTCCAAATCTAGCTAAGTCAGTCGGTTCTTTCAATGTACAAACCAAGTTCCTGGTTTGAACACAAACTCCTATACCATGGCTTAAAAAACAGAGGTTTAACCAAAGTGCAACTTGCATTCCTCAGTGCCATAGAGCAACAGAGTAGTTGGCTAAACTGTTCAGATTTGTACCCAAAAAGTCTACAATTGGTAATCATGGAAAGGAAGTGCCATATTGGGTTAGTGTCTTTCATCTTAAGGACCATCAACCATGCAGCCATGATTCGAGACAGGCAGACATTCACAATCACACACTTTAGATACGGCTGCTCAGTCAGCGGATAAGGATGGGGGTCACGGCAGCGGCGGCTGCGGCAAATATCAAGGTGAGGGTCGGGTGGATGACGGGGGGAAAATAAATTTAAAAAAAGAAAGACTTACCGTTTGTCGCCACTGTTGTCCTCTCCTGCCGCCTCGCTTGTCCTTTTGGCAGTTCTGGTGTCCCAGCATTCACAGAACAGGCTACCTAGCAATCCTAGCACTGCTTTCATGCTCAAGCTAGCATGAAAGGAGCATCAGGATTGGTCTGAGCAGCTCGGACTGCCACTCAGATACAACTCTGGGGCCTGTGCAGTTTCTCCAGCCCAGCTGTATAGACAGCCGGGCTGGAGAAACATAAGTGCGCATGTGTGTTTGGACGGCCATCTTAGGCCGTCCAAACACACATGCGCACTTAGTGCACACAATTCCTCATCCCACCTCCCGTGGCTCAGCCCCGCCCCTCCCTTCACATGCTTGCTGAGCCAGCAGCACAAAAATCAACGATTTTCAAGCATTGTTTTGTTTTTCTCCTGCTGGCTGTTAGCCAGTGGGACAACGCTACTCCGCCATTGCCGAGGAGCCGCCCCAGGGTCATAGGATGGTATTACGGCTGCCACCACCGGAGAACTAGCCAATTTGGCCAAGTCTTTTGTCATAGAAATGAATCTAGTCTGTTTCTTTATAACCATTTTAAGGGCTGATTGCGTAAGGAGCAGTATATCTAAAGCTGACTGATCAATTTGTAGAGACTGAAATGCAGTAGCTAGAAACTCGACTTGGGATTCGCTTCTAGGTTGAAAGTTGGGCGAATTACCGATTCAGCGTGTTAGGTGGCATCTTAGCAACCCTGTAACAGTAGTTTAAAAAGGCACCCACATGAAGCCACTACTGGCTTTCTCGACCCAGCTCTAGTCTCACTAAGCAGCCCCTGGTGTACTGTGGCAACTTGAACACCCTCTCACTGCAGACTCAATACTGGTATTCTGTAAATGTGGTATTCTATAATATTAACTTTCTGACTCACAAAATGCCATTGGCGACTAATTGAGATTTGGTAAGGGGGAGGCAGAAAAGGGGTATTCTAGGAATAAATCATTCTAGGCTTCATGCATGGTTTGCAACCATAATTCAAGTTGCAATCGGAAATCTTTGATCTTATACTACCTGCATAGAGGGAATGATATCTCTTTTGCAAAGTGGAAACTTTCATGTGGACAACTTCCAGCTTTTGAATGTGTGGGGTCGAGGGGAGCAGAGAGTGGTCCAGGGGGGCAGTGGATATTACCTCCAATGCCATTCACTGAATACCAACTTTTATTCCTGAAAGCAGAACATTTCTCTTTGTGGGTGGGGCCTGCTTTAAATAATAAACAAAAACAAGAATCAATGTAACAAAGGCAGCAAAACTACATTTCTGTATCTATTACCCGTGCATCTTCAGCACCAGGGTATGTTTGCAACACATACAGTAACACGAGTTTTGTAAGAAAAAAAATCTATTTCTTTGCAGAATCACATTTAATGGAAAAAAATATTACTCCGTAACAGTTCATAGTCACAAATCCCACATAATGCATTTATATTCGCAAAATATACTTTATTCACAACTCTTAGAGTCCACAGTGATCATCTTTCTGTAATGCAATATTTCTGCTGCTACCGCCGACACGTGTTTCGAGGATGATCTGTTTATCAAGGCAAAGCCAATAGCGCCGTCCACCATGTGAGGGACAACACCCAGGTGATCACCACGGCCGCATATGGCAGCTGCCACACTGCATTAGGAGAGGGTAGGAGAGGACATCTATTACATCAACCAGACCGCCAGGTAACACTACAGAGAAAATAAAGAATACGGATCCATGACATCAGAAGTGAAAGGGGACACCAAAGCCAAAGAAAAGAAAACTTGAAGGAGATATGCTTCAGGGGAGAAACTATCACAGAACAAGGAGTAAAGCCTCCAGCAAAAACTAGGGAACTTAATTAACAAGAAATCCATCTGACCATGAGCAAGGGTTGTCTCTATGGAGCATCGTAAATAATGTTGTCTGCAACAGACATGTGGAGCCGCCTTTGGCAAGACCACAAAAAGCACTACCAGCATGAGAGTCAACAGCATGAAATTCAACAGCATGAGAGGGAACAGCATAAGAGTTAACACCATGAAAGTCAACAGCATTATAGTCAACCTCATAACAGGCAACAGCATGAGAGTCTAAGCCATGAAAGTCAACGCCACGAGAGTCAACAGCATGGGACTCAATGGCATGAGAGTCAACAGCATGAAAGTTAATGGCATGAGAGTTAGCATGAGAGGCAACAGCATGAAAGTCAACAGCATGAGAATGAACAGAATGAAAGTCAATGGCATTAGAGTTAATGAAAGTCAACAGCATGAGAGTCAACGGCATGAGAGTCAACGGCATAAGAGTCAACGGCATAAGAGTCAACGGCATGAGAGTCAAGAGCTTCAAAGTTCCAAGGATGAAAGTCAGCAGCATGCTGCTGGTGCCAGGTTCCTTCTGAGCAGCAACAAGGCCTGAGCTGTGCACGAGAGAGCGCCTACCTAGCACACACACCCATCCACTCCACGGAGCTAATCGGTGCTAACGTTATACCGCTAGTAATCATTTTAATAACCACCCCGCGGCATCAGAGATGGCATCGAGCAAATCCTACTTTGGCATTGGTCTAATTGTGTTCTTTAGCAAGAGGCAAGGAGGGAAAGGCCCGCGGGCTTGTGCTCAGCCCACGTCTAACTAACGCTTCCCTCTCTCCTGATTCGTGCTGTGGGCGGGGCCTGTTAGTTCGCGTGTCGCGCACTGCACGAGCCCCTTTAGTAATTCTACATAAGTTTGGTACATCTGCCTCAGACCTGAAAGTTAAAATCGGTTTCATAGATGTATGTATGTGATTTAAAAGGAACGGAGCGCGGTATAAGAGACAGGTTTTTTGAGTGGGGCTTGTGGGTTGCACGTTAGTGCTTTTAAATGGACCTACTCACGGGATACTCCGGGAAGGGTAAAAGGGGACCGGACTGTGGGACATCTGTATATTATTTGCTTGTTACGTAAAAGGTACCCTGCCTCACGGAAGCTATTTTCTCCGGGACCAACGCAGCGCTGGGAGCCTGCACGGTGTGGTACACGCCCAGCCCCACTGTAATCTTTGAACAAACTTCTGAAACTTTTCACACGTTCACTTCAGCGCAGTCAGCATGTGCGCCCTGCGAGCTGACAGCGTCCAGGAGAGAACTATTCCAGGAAACGGCCGTGGAGTGGATGTCCCCGTTCCCAGATCCAGGCCAAAGTTTGTTCCTCATCCGAACTTTTTTTTGTAGCTCTGGCGACAGTCTATCGAAAGCAGGCTCTTTTTCCACTCAGACCAGAAACACCATATCTCCTGGGAAGATTTGTCCTCTGCCAGCCATCCGGCCCGAGCTCGCCGAGATCCTTGGGTCCTGCTGGCTGCGCAGGGATGAGAGCCGCCTTCGCCTGCTAGCCTTGGTTACTTGCGCAGAGTTTCGTCTTCTCGCGCAAGTTTTCTGCGCAAAGCAACCCCGGGGCGTTTGTCTATGAGAAGATACGCCTGTTGCGCACTGAGCCCCTTGGAAGCGGCAGACTGAGACAGAGGGGACTGCAAGGATGTCTGTCACCGGCAGGAAAAGTTCCGGTAGACCTTCCTACTACTACAGACTGCTGGGCAGGTCGCGGCTGCGGCGTCAGCGAAGCAGGTCTCGGAGCCGTAACAGGCCGGCGAGCAGGGGTAAGTATTGTCACTACACCCTCCCACTAATCCAGGGCAGCGCGGGCACCTCTCGATGTACTCTTTTGACTAACACCCTGACACGATTGTTCAACTTTCTAGGCCATATGCGCTCTGTATAGCTCCTAGACGCACCTTGTTTCACGAAGCACGCTGTATAGGTACATTTATTGGTTCTTTTAAGTGCTGGTGAAATTAAACCAATCTGCAGAACCCATGCCCAGCACCCCATGCCAGCACTTTTTAAAAACGGTTTCACCCAGAATCTTAGCGTGAGCTGAACTTGTAGGCACTCACATTTTCACAGAGTTTTTGGTTTTATTCATTCTGGCAAACTCTTAGATGGTCCTTAAGGTGAGTTTCTCAACCTGTTATTGATGTCTCACAAAGATGGCTAAGAATCACACGCCCATTTCGCCCTGTTTGAGACTCGTCCGTGTGATGTATGAAAATCATTAGGGGAGGCTGCTTATAGCACGCTGTGTGCTGTGTAACCCAGAAGTCTAAATACACTGACTGGGATTCTCAGAGTTGAAAGGTCGAGTCAGCGTGGTTGATTTCAATCCAATTATATTAAGGGGTGTGCAAAATTTGCATAATTCGGATCTGTGTAATTTTTTGAAATTATAGCAAAATTACATGAACTACAAATGTGTAATTTCGCCATATATTCTAAAACAAAATATGCCCTTGTGTCAATTTTTTATGTAAGTTTGCATTTACACAAAAGCACCACAAACAACAAGCAATTGCATTCTTTTGTTCTTGTGTATTCGCATTTGTGGTACATTTTTCCGCAATAGAGTGTAATTAGTGAAATGAAATAATTTCAGGAATTTCCTGTAACAAAAGTAACAGGAAATTCTAAAAAACTACTCAAATTATGCCAGTGTAATTTGAATTTCGTCTGGCCTAGTTATATGAAGATGACACTTTGGTTCTTGAGCAGATGGATTAACCTCTGATCCATATCACCAAAAAAGATAATTCAACAGCACTTATCAGTTCTATGGGAAACTATGGCTTCAATTACAAGTGGCCACTTAGTTCTAGTAGGCCCACTTCCAGGAGTTACCAGGATGACTGGAGCATTAGGTGGTGGTGTTTCATACAGAAATTAATCTCTGTGTGAAATGCTACGGGAAATACCCTTTCCCAAATATTAAACCATGAAATCTCGTGATTGCCCTTATTCAATATGAATGGAATTACTGGTACCCCCAGTATTGGTGATTCTGCAGTAGTGAAATAACAGAGGCGGCGGGAATTGTAATTGATGGCAATCCATCTTATTTCACCAGCATTTTGTACTCTCTCTGGGAAATGAAACCTGGGCCAAAGCATCTGATGGGTTCAGGGTAAAGCCGTGGGAAAAGTCCCTCAGCCCAGATTTGCTCCAGCCACCAGTAGCCCGTACAGGGCCAGCATATCATAAGCAAAACATTGCCTCATAGAAATATATGATCTTAATAGTTATAAAAACGTCTCATGTTGAGGGAAATAGCAGCAATTGGAAACCCAGTGGGCGGTATTTTTGTGAACAATATTTAGAGCATGATATTTGTGTCAAAGGATCTATTTACTAATAATATTCTCATGTATAACCATCTTGGGCCTAGCAATGGACTCCCAGTTGACCTCATATTCTACCAGCTGTCTTTGTTGAAATATAGGAGACACATTTGGTTTGCATCAGAAGCAGCAATACCTTAGGTTTGTAAACTCGTAATACATGTGTAAACAGCTGTCCTGAATACATTAATGCAAGAAATAGCACTGGTTAAAATTTAAACAGCTCTTGGCATTGAATCCATCACTGGAGTCAGGGATGTACATCCTACAATATAAGACCCTCTAGATGCTAGGGGCACTTATACAATATAATGCCAAAAGTCAATACATAGCTTTTACTTGAATTATTGATCACTGTATTCTTTGCAGCATACTGACTGCAAGTGCTGTGTGTAACTTTACGGGCGGCTGATCTAAAATGAAAGGGTGGGTATCTGCCTTAACCTCAGTTCAAGAGGCGTGAAATGAGAATTAAGAGGTTCAGTATAAAAGTCATTCAGGCATGGATGGTCGGTCTGTCAGAGGGTCGAAGGCCATGGCCTCTGCCCCCCGGTGGAGGACAGTCTTCACTATTTATGGATCATTGTCTGAATGGTGGGTATCCTTGTGCTGTGAAGAGAGTCGCCCCTGTGGTGGCTACACTCACAGCGCTGTAGTTTTGCTGAGTGAGCGCCATGTTTAAAGTGCCCGTTCAGCACATTTTTGGGAATTGTAAAAACAATCTCCCAAAGTAGGAGTTTGTGTTGTCAGTGCAGAAAATAAATGGCCGCAATATGCAGGGAGTATTCTCCATGCGGTGTCCCACCGCTTTCCTCTGGGCGTCTCCCATGCATTATAGTGTTTTCGAGGACGAATTCCCAACTCTCAGGTTTCCACTGACAGAGCTAGCAGAGGATCTCGTGGTATTAACCCAATGCTTCACTCAAGTCCTGGTAGAGCGAGGGAACTGATAGTTGGCTGGAGTAAGAAAGAGCACAACTAATTTACAGCAGTGCCCCTGCTCTGGCAAACTCTAAATAAAGCTCTAAAACTCCATTTAAATGAGAGATGGACAACAATGCATCCTTCCTGTAGCCATCAGTTGGTCATAATTTGTCTGGTGTTATTCAGCACTTTTATGACCCACCGACTCAGCCTTCTTTCAGCCTCAGCTCCCAAACTTTTAATCATTCTCCATTATGAACACCCTTTCACAACCAGAACTCAACCTGGCACCTAAATGCAACACACGTTTATCATACTTGCACTTGAAAACCCATTAGGTCATTCTTTTAGAGCTGAAGCCCTCTTGGTTTTGCCAATGCTTAGTAAAGTAAATACCAATTCAAAATTGCACGAAAGTAAAGACAATTTACAAATGATAGCAAATTAATAGCATTTACTCGTGTAAAATATTAATTGTACATGATTAATGTATATTGCTAAAAAACAGTGGTAAAGTCAATCGGTCTGAAAGGTGAGACCTTTTGGATTTGCCATTGCTTGTTATAACTCTGTCTACATATATAAATAAGAAAACACTGGAAATTCACAAGTTATGCTACCAGCTTAAGCAATACTCTCACGCCAATGTCAGTACTCAATTTTAACTCCCACCACACACATTTTCGAACATAATACACGTTTTCACAACAATCCCACATGCTATAATTTGCAAAATCAAACACTGTGTCTAAAATCAAAAGACACTTATCGATATACTTATTCAGTCTGTCTTAATATTTTATTTCCACCTTTACAAACCATGGGAGCTACAGCTATCCAGAAATATCCATACATCATCAATAGTCATATGGTACTTGAGAAGATGACATATTGTATTACAAATAGTAGACTGTGGTGGTGCATGTTGTAGAGTCACCACAACATGAGAATATGGTTTGATGTCCTCATGAGTTACGTTTCCTACCTATGTCCAATACTTGCATTCTGCACTGTTAATGTAAAGAAGCAGCTAGTGTCGGAATGTAAACAATGCGTGAAGTCCATTGGCCTTAGCATATATAATATATAAGTTACAGAGTCAGCAGTGGAAGTGACAACAGTAATCACCATAGTTCTGCCTAGCACAGAAATATTAATTAATGGACAGCAAGCAGAGTTTGGCAACTATATGGTGGTGGGAATCACAACTGACCACAGCTCTCTTGAATACCTCCAGGTCACTACTCCATGCTCTTATACACCGCACCCCTCCACCACCCTACTCCTTTACTCCAGTCAGGCACCATTCACAAACCTTGCGATGCCATAGTAGATGTAACCAACTGATGTACGAAGTGCATTTCATTATCTAAATGCAAAATCCTAATGCAAAGAGTTCTGAGTTATATTTACTCAAGTGAAATATTTTGGCTAACGTCGGACACTTCTGCATGAGAATTTTTTGAGAGAAGCGGAAATAGGGTTTGATGGGTATCGGGTCATGAAAGTATGCTTGCAACTGGTTTGCAGTAATCAGGAACAACTTTCTAGCAGTTTTCCCACGCCTCTGAAAATCTGCTGTAGCCTACACCCCATACCGTTCCACACTTCTCTAGGAAAGGTCTCATGCACAATACTCTTACACACAACTTCTCACACTCCATTAACTAGCTGCCTGAGAGTGTTCTATTGTTCTTATGAATTCTGCTGACTCATGTTAAATGTAAAGCTGCAGCCATCCCCAGGCACCTCTAACAGGTCTCTGGTTTTGTTGTGTCATCAGAGGATGTTCCCTTTTTGGGTATCTATAGCATAGCAAACACAACGGTTTGTTGCATTAGGCAAGTTGTCCATAAGAAGTGGCTTTTCTTAAATTATTGGGCTGTTCTCCAAACGAATAGATCTTCCTTTCTGAATGAGGTACCAGGCTTCTGCATGGTCCCTTGATTCCTTTGGCTACAGAAACGTGTATTTTCGCTTTACAAGAAGCTTTGTTGAGGGTTAGTGGGCTTGGCCTTGGCCGTAGATGGGACTTCTCGTTTCAACGAGGAAGGATTTCTTAGACAACGGATTTGCAGACAGTTAACCTAATCTCACATTGCGCCTCTAGTACTACTTATCGACTCCATTTCCGTGACGAATTATAATTAAAAAGGCAATGGATTTGAACTATATCAGTTATAGTGGTTTTACAGAAAATGTTGCTGCAGGTTGGGAAAGAAAACCCTTGATTGGTAGAGTGTTGTTCATATCTCAAATGAAGCTTTTAATATGATTTCACGAAAATGGTCCTCAGAATCAGGAAACTAAACCAGGCATGGCATGCTCATCTGACCATACCAAGATGGCGCCAACGTATGCCTAAATCAAAATGCTGGCGAACAATAAGGTCTCATTCCATCTTAACAAGACAAGAACAAATACTGATTTACATACGTATGTTGGATAATATAGTACTGATTTTAGATGCAATATACTACCAACAACGTGTTTTCTGTTGGTGATGTTCTAAAAACATATTAACTGTAGTTGTGAATAATAGTTTATGCCGGAGAACACGCATACATCATACATGTATCATAAATTGGATGCAAAGTCGTAAAATGAAACTCGGACACCATAGTGTGCTACTGTGGCAGACAACACTGCTAGAGAATCCATATGCTGCATCAATCCATTCATGCCATCTGCTCTAGTCAAAAAAGGACTTTGCAGATGCACTTATACTGCACAACAAACAATGAGTGAAATGTTTCAATTAAACTCAGCAACTGGTAATCAGTTGTGACAGTTTTTCAGCACTCAGTTTTTTTAGGTCTGGCCAATAGACAGCTTTAGTTGTCTAGTTAGCTTTGTGGTTTAAAAAAAACATATAAAATATAAACCTGAATGGGGATATCCTAGGATTCCTCACACAGAAAAGAAGAGAAGCATTTTAATGTAGAGGGATTGGGATACACTCTCCATAGTCAAATTCACACCTCACGAAATGTATCCCATACCAAACTTGTTTGTTATAATGAAAAAAGGTTCAACCTCAATTTAACACCCTGCTGACAAAGAAAAAAATAGTTTTTTCTTTGTTAGACTCTCATACACTAGTAGAGGCATGCTTCAATATCAGGTCTCATCCTGCTCCCTAAAAGTCAGGATGGGCTCAACCATGTTCCAGGGAGCACTTTGAATATTTCTCTAGCCTGGGTATCAAAGAGATGATAAGATTACGTCACACAACCAAAGTATTCCTATATTAATGATTGTTTGGGTATAGTTTAAAGGCATGTTGTGAGGGGGTGAGAATATAATGGTCATATGGCTCTAATAAATGGCCGACACGTTTCAACCCATAAAACATAGTCCTTTTGGGTCCAGGGCTTTCATCAGGATGCACAAAACCTGCTGTCCTGGTGTTTGTTTCAGTCATTTGCAACATGCTACACATTTATGCATGCATATTGAATTATTTCTCACCTAAAAAGCACTGCACTAGTGTCTTGACTTCCCACTAAGGAATCCTTTATAGCTACATGGGGACATCCTGAGTAGAGGAAAATGTCTGTAAAATAATCAGCAAAATATTTCTCACTGGAATCTAAAATTACAAGTGAAATTAAAGTATTTTCCTATTATTTAATTATGATTGAGCTACTTTGTGTTTTTAGTGATGAGGTGACATTTATGAGAACTGTTAGATTGTTCTTACGCGGGTCTCATGTACTTTTAACACTGAGAGACCAAAATGTCAGCATCTATTCTGCTGTTATTTACTGAAGAATTGTGTTCTCTCAATCACAATGATCTTGGCTTATACGTGGATATTTAATTTAGACAGTAGAATGCTCACATAGGTTTGTTATCAGTGTACTATGTTATAAAATATTGTTGTGTAGTGTTTTAGGGAAAGTATATATGTGTATGTGTTATCTTCTACCCAAGCCTGATCTAAATATGAGAGACTTGATGGATTTTATTTTGAAAATAGGTGATGAAATTTTGTTTTGTAAAAATAATTGAACGATTTTTGTAAACAGATATTTAATAAGATTACATTTTTATGTCTTACAGTTGTATGATAGTTCACCCAAGTTACATTTTTGGAAGAATCTATTAATTAATGTGAACCGTTTCTCTAGGAGCCAGTTATTTTCATACAGGCAGCGGATTCTTGAGCTTGATTGGTTGCCATGCAGGAGATGGTTGGTGTTGCTGTGGTCATAGGGCTCTCATTATTGAAATGAGACTGATGGATTCAGGATGGCAGCATCACTGCTTGTGCATGACTGAGTTAATCCCACACTGCCTGGCAGCTGTCAGGCCAACCCCTTAGGCTTGCTAGCAGCACCTCACCCAAACATAGAAAGCAAAGGTGATTTGTGGCAGCCTGACGCATGACACCCAGTGACCGCTCAGGGAAGTTGTGGTTAACAAATCTCACCCCTTTCTCTCATTAACATAGTCTCATGCACTCACACAGGCAAAAGAAAAAATGCGGGATGATTTTCAATATATTTATTGAAAAGACGTACTACGATAAAATATATGAGCTGCAATTATTAGGGCAATGAGACATAGCAAGTTTAGGATTGTTACAATCAGTGAAAAGGAAATAAACACTCCAAGCATATGGAATAATCATGAGGATAGGAATGCTACCCAACACCTATATCCAAGTGAGAGCATTGAGGTGATAGCACAATCTGAGTCTGAGAAGTCTACGAGAGAAAGAACTTTAAAGGATGACCATAGAGGGATGCAGCATGGAGCTGTCAGAGGCACAGTAGATTATTTTTGTGTTGTCATAAAGCTCTTTTTTACCTGAAAAAGGGGTTGATGGCATTGCATAGGATCAAGCAGTGGGTTTATGTAGGGGTTGAATGTCTTTTTAGCATTTTGCTTCCCTTGGCAGTTTTATTGATGTTTTTTTCATACTAATTGGCTTTGACCGATTTGGTGAGTTATCTGTATGATATGGGGAGGGACATCAGTAGCATGAGGTCTTTGTGTGGTATATATTTGTGATTTTCTTTCTTGTCTGTGGGTTGAGAATTTGTTGTCAGTGAGATCTTTGTAGTACCTGGTTATTGAAGAGTTTGGCTTGCACTTGCATGTTTTTAGATGAGTCATGGGCATTCACAAGTTTTTCTAGAAAGGGCTTGCCATTGTTTTGAGTGATATTGATGTCAAATACAGAAGTGATAGGATGAGGTTTAGAGATGGGAAAGACTTTGGCGAGTATGAAGGTTTGTTCTCTTTTGAGTTGAACTAGATGAGTTGGCTGGATGCTGAGCAGGGTGAGGACGAAGACATGGTGGTGGGCCACAGTTAAAGGTTATGTGAGACTTGCTTTGGATAGTTTCAGATGTTGAAAAGACAAGGTCAAGGATATGGTAACTGTGGTGGTTGGATAACATGCTATCCCACATCAAGGGCCTCATTACGAGTCTGGTGTCCTGGGACTGCCAAACTCGCGATAGAGTTTGGACCGCCGCGAAAGCAGCAGCTTGACCGCCATATTATGACCGCCAGCACTGCCAGTTTGCCTCCAGTCAACAGCCGGGCGGTGCTGGTGGTCTTATTCCACCAGGGCATCGCTGCAGACAGCGATGCCCTCCGGATTACGAGTCCCCTTTACGCAGCCCTTGTATAGCGGTCGGACCGCCATGCAAAGGCTGGTGGAAAGGGGTCGTCGGGGGCCCAGCGAGGCCCCTGCACTGCCCATGCATTTGACATGGGAAGTAAATGGGGCCCCATCGGCAGCCCCGTCGTGCTTTTCACTGCCCGAATTACGGGAACTGAAAAGCGCGGCGGGTGCTGTCGCACCCGATGCTCAACAACATTGCTGCTGGCTCGATTACGAGCCGGCATCAATGTTGTGGTGAGTTTCCTTCTGGGCCGGTGGGCGGAAACACTGTTTCTGTCTCCAGCCCAGTGGGAAACTCGTAATAGGGCCCGCGGAGGGACAACCACATAGGCGGTCATCCCGACACAGGACTTAGGCGGACAGCCCCGCTGCCCACCAAAGTCATAATGAGCCCCCAAGTGTATTAATAAAGTTTAGGATGGAGTTTGTTGTTTTTGTATGTATAAGTGATTGAATTCACTGTTTATGGTGGTTTGGGCATGTCCAGCAGGACTGTAGATGAAGTGAAAGTTGGTGTACTGTGTTAGGGAGAGTGTGATGTGGCATATAACGAGTTTCAACTAGCTGAATGTTGCTTGATTGCCTATGGGATCCCAAAAAAACCCAGATTATCAAAGGATTTTACAACTACAGTAACGTGAGTGTGTGCCCAGATTTTCTGCATGTCTGCTCAGGCTTCCTTTTACGTGAAGTTTGACCTTTTTCAAAAAAATAAGTGGTAGCATAAAATATGACATCGCAGCATAGTGAGCACAGAGATTTCTAATTTTAATTGTTGCATTGCCCGTTGGCTCAAAAAGCAATAAAAAACCATATCGAATTCACAAAGGCATGAATATCCAGTCACAAAAATAATATCTACAGTTCCCTATCGGACAGTGGCATTGACAGCAAAGGTCATTCTCTGTTATTTAGTGCTTGAAAGTGCGTCAAAAAGGGCTTAGAGTCCCCTCGGTCGCATCAATCGAAATGTATTAAATAGTCTCAGAATCCTCAGACAGATATATTCAAAATTTAATCTTTAGCATCACATCTGTTCCTTTTTCATTACTTTCCACCTGAGTGCTTTTTATTTCTTTAGATTCTCTTTTCTCAGCCGAGAGTTTAAAGAGAAAGTATAATATTTTAGAATTGCTCAATTTTGTAGACTTAGGCAGACCTTCACCATTTAAACCACACATGGGGTTCGATTATGAGTCTGACAGTCACAAGACCGTCAGACTCGCGGTGGCGGTCTCACCGCCACTTTACGAGGCTGACGGGCAGACCCTCCAACCTACCGCCGTCCACACCAGGATCCAAGATCCTGATGGGCTGACTGCAGACCTGGTTGTAATCAGCCAAGGTGGCGCTGAACTCAGTGCCTCCCTGCTCATTACATCCGTGTTCTCCGCCAGACTTTTCATGGTGGTTTCACCATCATGAAAAGGCTGGCAGAAAACAAGTGCAAGTGGCCCCATGGGGGCCACTCCACTGTCCATGCCGTTTGGATGGGCAGTGCAGGGCCCCCCCCTGCCCAGCACCCTTGAAATGCGCACTGTCTGCAGAACCGGGAACCAGCTGCCGCACCATTCCCACTGGGCTAACCGGCAGAAAACTTGGATTCCGCTGGTCAGCCCAGTGGGAAATTGTAATGGGGCCGGTGGGGAAACTGCCAACACCATGGTGGTCTCCTCGTCTGGAGTTTGCAAGAAGGATGTTTCCGTCTGCCAAACTCCTAATGACCCCCATGGTATGTAAAGATGTGAAGTTATGGCAGCGCAAGTCAATGTGTTGGGCTCTGGTGAGTTTCAGTTCCATATTTGTTGATATGCAGGTACCTGGGCTTTGCAATGCAGCATTCTAGGATGCAGGTTTGGAAGGAGAGGTAAATGAGTTTGTATCACAAATTGTCAGTAGATCAGTTCATTAGGGTGATTGTATCTACTAGTGGAAGAACACAAATCACCAATGATGATGAATGTTTAGGGTGAAGTGTGATGATCTTGTGCTTCCAACACTCTTTTCACAATTTTGCACCCAATGGCTTAGGTATGTCCTCAAACAACAAAGGAATGGAGAGAAAAGGCAATCACAGGACATAAAGCTTGGATTGGGCACTGATTACACATGAATCTAGCTTCCTCATCGTAGTGCCCTTTGTACTCTAAGGATTGCTCTGACTGGTGGTTAGTTTGATTGGGGCAGGAAGTTCAGTGATTGAGAATGCCCTTCTTGATCCATTCAAGACAAGAGATAGGCATAGAAAGGGATAAACCAGTGAGCAAATCCAGTATTTCATCTATTTGGGGTACGTAAATAGGTGCCTGTTTGTCAGGGTGCTGGACTGATGGAAAAAGTACATACTGGATCAAACAAGTGGTCTGAGGAGGTAATGAATGTGAGCAAAGTCCAAACTACGGGCATGGTTTAGAGTTTGGAAGAAGGGTTACTCTGTCACAGCGGTGACGGTTATTCCTTCTGCCGAAATCTAAATTCCATTTTGTCCAGTGGGGGCGCAGGGGTGATGCATATTGAGAGAGCTATGGGGCAACAAATTGCAATGCCACAGAGGAACGCAAATTCCTGTAAATCATTTCTTACACTTTTAATAACAATGAAGCAACTTAGTGGCATCCTTATTTAAAGGTAGGCATTATAGAGGTTAGTAACACCCTGGTGTTAGAAGGCATACAAGTAAGAAGATACCACTTGGCAATTTAGGGCCTCATTATGAACCTGGCGGTCTCATGACCGCCAGGTTCGCGGATGGTGGCCGGACCACCACCAATGCGGTCGCCCGAGCACCGTATTACGACCGCGATGGTAGCACAACGGTCTGACCACCAGCACCACCAGAATTCGTCATCCCACCAGCCTGGTGGTGCTGGAGGTCGTAATCCACCAGGGCAGCTCTGCAAGCAGCGCTGCCCCGGGAATTAGGACTTTGTTCTCCGTCAGCGATTTCATGGCTGGCTGGTGGAGAACGGGTGCACTTGGTATAAGGAGTGCAGTGTCGCGTGGGCTCTCATTATTCTAAATGAGACTACTGGATTTCTAGGTGGCAGGATCGATAACGGTGTGGGGGACTGAGTCTGACCCATGTGTAAAGAACTCTGTCACCCTAAATCCGGTTTTTGCTCCGGCTAACTAGCAGTGCCTCATTTTTCCCAGGAGGAAGGAATGATTTGGCAGCCGAGCGCATGACATCTTTGGAACTTCTCAGGGAAGTCGTGGTTACTCAGATCCAAACCAACTCTCTTATTTCCAATATGATCTCATATACAAATGACAAAGACAGTATAAGTTTTATATAATATTTTAATAAAACAACTGTATTTTAGATATTAAGGCGTGAGCCGCAATAACCAGAACGATACAACACAGTAGGATTGAAATAGTCACCAGGAGAGTAAAACATAAGAACAAAGCTATCATATTGTCTAACAGTTTCTACTCTCCCTATGCTTGTTCTATTTAGAGCACAGCATGTTAAGCTTCTAGCTTGCCTGTCAGAATCACTGTGGAGACATCAGACCTCATACCTGAGGAAAGACCTGTGATCTTGGTTCAGCATCTGCAACGAGGCAGTCAGCGTCTAGTTGTGGTTCCCTGGTCGGAATCTCCCTCTTGCGTGTATTGGGACAAGGAAGTGATTTTATAACTAACATGTCATCATGATCACAAAATGTCCCCACGCAGGAATGCCAAGTCTAAACTCCTACCACGTCTATCGGCAATGTACCAGACTGTATCCTTGACTGAAGCACAGAGTAAATATGTTATGGAGAACTCCAGTGCTGAAGTAGGCAAAACAGTGTGATATGAATAACAAAACAACACCGTAGAACTGGCTATTCGAAAAATAACAGTACGAAGCCTAATAAAAAGCATGTAGAGCAAAGTGCACAGAGGCTCTAAGCTGTCAGTAAATGAATAAAATATATTCAGGGAAAAGTGCACAAAGGCCTAAAGCCTGAAGCTAAAGCGCAACGAATACGTAAAACTGACCACACTACAGCAGGGGCCCCTCTGCCCAGCACCATCACAATGTTCACTGTCTGCTTTGCTCGATTACGAGCTGGAGACAATGCTGTAGGCCGTTTCCCGCTGGGCCAGCGGGCCGAAACCGTGGTTTCCCCCCGCTGACCAAGTGGGAAAGTCGGAAGGGGCCCGGCGGGGAAGTAGCCACAATATTGGCAACCTCCCCATCAGGATTTCGGGGGACAGGCTTTTCCATCCACTTAAATCGTAATAAGGCCCTTGGTCTATGGATGGTAATTTTACCAAGTTGTATTATCCATAGTGACCATGTATCTCTAAGGCTGTTGATGCCACAGTGTATCATTCTTGAAGGCAAATATCAAGAGTCACTAGATCTTTCTCCTGCAAGCTCATGGGGTGATTAGAAAAACAAGGTTGAATAATAAAAAAATATAGTTCTGGTATTTACAAATGGAGCATGTGTTTAACTATTTCCTATCCAGTATAGCGATACAGTCATTCAAGTTTACAGATGTAGGATTGATACTTTGATGGCACCTGAGAAAAAACACAGAAATCATGTAACTTGTTTTCGGTTTTTCTTTTGGATGTGTTGAATAGTAATGAATCACTGTCAATTAAATTATTTTATCGACATCAGCAACAGCTGAAACATGTTTCTTCATAAATACTTTTTCACTACTATATGCTTAGGTAGTATATTAACAGATGTTTTAAGTTTATTGTAATGAATGAGGGATACAGCAGTGCAATAGGCAGTAAGGTTAAGAGATTGTCTGTAGTAGTTGTCTGTTGACGGTGGAGCTGACCCGCAATGAAGTCTTCGAGATCGCATGACCAGAGACTATCGTACAGATGCTCTATACATTGAACATCATAAATACTGGGTCCACTTTTAATGCAAAGATCTTAGAACATTTTCAAATGCCACCAATCCTTTAATCTTAATGCCTATTACACTAATATATATTCAGAGGGAAGTGGCAAGAAATGTTAAAATTCTGCCTACAAAATCGTAGGGGTTATGGTAGGAATAAGGGATTTTAGGGACTACCCACATCCACTCACAAAAGAGGGAGCCCTCTACTACAGCCAAAAGGTCCCAAAATAATTGTAAATGGGCTCCAGTTTACAGCTGTAGCTGTAGTAAATCCAACACCAGCCATAGCCAGCATCTTGCACTGCATTACCCTCCACTAGAAAATAATGGAGGTTGGGACATAAAATAAACCCCAGAAAAAATAATGTATAATTATGTTATGTAAACTAGGTCAAATATAAATAGATTTATGTTGGTGTTTAAAAATTATCTAAAACTAAAGCATTTTTATTTTAATTTAACATCATTTAATTGCCTTTTGTACATTACAAAATAATGTGACATTAATTTTGACTAAAATACCACCAACTTTCAAATAATTCCATACATCACTTGTAATTAATGTTTACTATGTAATCTTTTTTATCATTTACATTTCAAAAAAATAATTTTAATTTTAATGCAATAAAATCTGAAATAATTACAATTAAAATAAGGTATTAATGCTGTAGCTTTTTTATATTGTTCTACAATTGAAATGTATATAACATTATTTTTATATTCTCAACGTATTTAATTAAATATTTATTAATAAAAAAAAATTCTAAGGATATTTTTTAAAATATACTACCAAAAGCAAAATGTTTGTATTTGCCTAATATGTATTAATAATTACAAAATTTTACAAATATAATTAATTGATATTCCTCTATTTTTAAATAGTCACATTTTGTTGTACATTTAAAAAGGGTTGAAAGTAATTTAACAATATAGATTCTTTACATTATTATATATATATATATATATATGTGTGTGTGTGTGTGTATATGTGTATGTACACACATATATATATATATATATTTTTTTTTTTTGCTGAAAAAAACAAAGGTTACAGGGGCGTTATGGTTAGGTTCTGAATTTCCTTGCACAAAACCATTGAAATCCATCAGTTATGGTTATTGTTAACTCAAGTATCTATAACTCCCACCCTAAGGTAACTATGACTTGCACTCCCACCATGCACAGTTTTCTTATCAATAATTGTATTGCAAATGTTGCAGTAAGAATATCAATGATGCCATAGAAGGTGTCATCAATGATGTAATATGTGGAGTAATTAGCTGTGCATGGCAAATGCACAGGTTATAGTCCGTGCTTAATTTGTGCTTGTTGTTTCCGGTGCTGAGCACCAGCACTTGTTTTTGAGGGCCGGGGCTTATTCTTCTGCCTCAAGCATTTGCTGCGAGTAAGAGACACATATGGGAAAAACGGATGAAGGGAGAAACGAAAAAGCGTCACAAAGATAGAAAGCAGAAAGCTGCAAGAGTGAGCTGAAGGGGCAGGGAGTGGCTTTATATGGATTGAAGAGGCCTGGGATGGCTTCAGGATTACGTTGCCTCAGTATTCCGTGCTCCCACATTTAATTCCAGCAGCCGTGTGTTTAAGAGGAGGGATCTGGGCACCGGCATCTTTTATTTACAAATTAAGCACTGGTTATAGTTACCCTAGGGTGCGAGTTAGAGTCACTTGAGTTAACCATAACTATAACTGCTGAATTTCTATGGTTTTGTGCAAGAAAATTCAGAGCCTAACTATAACGTCCCTGTAACCTTTGTTTTTTCAGTGAATTTCAATGGTTTTTGTTAGCAAACACAGACGTAAATATAACCAGTGCCACGTATGGTCTTTGGCCGTTCACAGTGGAGGTTGGCCGCCCAGTGGCCAACTCTCGTGAATGCACCATATCCCAAGCTGTGCACAGCCTTTGGCTGTGCGCTGCATGAGGCTGGATGCAGTGGGTGGTTTTCTTTTAATTTTTTCTCTGGATCCATGGAGCCACCAGTGGATGCACAGGTCAACGGATCTGTGGATTCACCTGTGGATCAGCAGATCTGATGAAAAAAATAATAATTGGGCAATTTTTTGCCCATGAGTGGTCCTTAAGGTACTCCACTATCCTGACCCCTTATGTGTTTTTGCACTCTTCTTTTCCCTTCTCCAAGTCGATGCAACAATGGCACCCACAACTTTTCCGTCAGGTTGCGGCCAGCCAATCAGGGCCTTGTTTTTCCCCCGGATTCGCAAATCCGGATCTGCGGGTCCTGACCTGCATACCTATATATCTATATTTTTTAAACTAATATCTCAGACATAACTAAACAGATTTAATTCTATTCAGAAGAAATATGCTTTCTGGACCAAGAGCTATCTTTCTGCCAAATTTGGTATAATTCCATTCGGTGGTTCAGCTGTAGTTGTGTAGTCGACTGCCACAAGGTTAAATATTTATATAGATCTATATATATTTTACTTTACCTTTATTTATGATGGGGTTCTATTTTATGTCCCTGTAGTCATTATTTTCTTGTGTATTAGTGGTTGGTCATGTGCGGTGCTAGAGTTACTACTGTTCCTTTTTTGGCTGCAGTAACTTGAAACTTTTAAATTTAGCTCCACCCTCTGTTTCAGAGGTGGAGACATGTAAGGGTACACTTTTAAGTAACTCCTGAATGATGATTTAGCCAAAATTACAAAAGTTACTGAAAAGGGTTAGAGGAAACTTACATGTGTAGATTTACTTGTGGGTAAGTTTACTTTAGTGAATAAGCACAACAGATTCTAATTTAGGCCCATTTTTGGCAAATCAGGAGGATGAGGTCCAGATCACACGTGTTTGGTGCATGCCAACACAGTGACCTCATTCAATGTTTATACAAATTAGTTTGCAGTAACATTAAAACCAACGAGGATCTGATTTCTATCCTGTTGGACGGCCCGATGCTCCACCAGAGCAACAGAGTAAAAAACTCTGTTGTCGTGTTGCAAGGACGCCCACCAGATTTATAAATGACAGCCTAGCTGGTGGTGATTTATAAAGACATTGGCAGGAACCACTTTCACAGCGATTCGTGCCTATGCAATTTACTGTTTGCTGCAGGGCTGTATCGGAAGGACGCCGCCGCCCTGTAGCAAACAGTATTCTATCTTTCTTTTAAAAAGAAAATCCTGAAATGGGATGTACTTTTTTTTTAAAGAAAAACAGTAATGTTCCCCTAGCCATGGGAGGCCTATAATGATTTTACTGCTCCCTATCATCAGGTTTTACCTGGGGGTAAGGAACTGTAAAACTTGACTACATCTCCCCCATCCAAATTGGGCTGGCAAACATGTAGCCATTTCTCCGACGGCCCTTACTTCCCAGGGCCATTGGAGAACTTTAGCCATGGCAGAGCCAGAATAATTTCCGTTGTGGCCAAAATTCATATTAGCAGTATGCCTACTCCGTCACGGTTGCGATGGAGCATAAATACCCCCCAATATATAAATCAGGCCTTAAGTTTGATAAGGGACCTTTTTTTCCATGAATCACCCAGGAGACTGGATCGGTTCTTAAAGCTTGTCTGCATTGTAGCATGTGATTGAGGTGTTTTCACGGTTCTGTCTATAAAAATTTCATGTCCAAAGACCACTGCAGCAGAACAAGGTTGGGCATGTGCTTTTTCGTAAATAATTAAATCTCCACCAAAGGACTGACACTTTTATACAGTATAAGATGAATCAAAATATTTCATCAAAGTTCACCAAAACAAACGAGCTTTAACATTGCTGGTCTTTTTGACTTCTGTATAGTTTTAGTAACATGCACATCACGTGACAGCGTGTGCAGTAGCAAGGACAGCTCCCCTAACGCAGAAAAGTGGAACTGCAGAGCAGCACTGAACAGGACCAGCATGGACAGCAGCGGGCCAGGGTTTTATAAAACACGCACATACCCAGACATATATACACCCCCCCCACACAGACATGGGTCTCGTGGGCCCAGCAAATGTGGGAACTGCTAATTGACCTTAGGTGCCTGGTTGTTGCACTGCTACTCAGAAAATGAAATGGATAAAAAGTATGGGGGGCACACAAGGGGGATCAAACTTCATCACTACCCTAACTACAGATAAATGATGGTGATAGACCCGTAAAAAAAGACGAGCACGCAGTTCTGTGTTGAGGAGGGTCGGGGTCATGAGCGATCACTCTTTATCTCCCTGTGCAACCCGGTGCTGTAGTGTTTTCTGTAGTTTCTGTTTCCAGTCTAGGCCTCAGCTCTCTATCCAGTCGTGCAAACTGAGGAACACTCTAGGGCATGATGAGTGCATCAATGATTGCATTATAATGCGCTTGTTTTTAGGTGGACTGGGTACCTGTCACATTTGTGATGGAGCCCTCGTCTTCCAAACTCTAAATTAAGCCATTGAGCTAATCAATATCAGTTTCAAAGTGCGTGTTTTCACCAATCATTTTCAGAAATGTCCCGGATGTCTTCAAAGCACTCCAAACACCTTTTAGAGATGTTGCCATCCATTGAGCTAGAGATTTACATTGGAGCATGTAAGAGGCGCGCTTTTTCACAGCCAGATTTACTGCTGTTGCAAGATAGATGAGCAATGGGAGTTAAAGGAGGTGCTAATTGCACAACCATGAAGCAGAAGAAACACCCACTATTTGTGTCCATCGACACTCCACGTAGTCCCATGCAGTCCCTTAGGAGGAGATTTCGCTGTGGAATCAGTGTGAAAAAGAAAGAGTGAATGGGAAAATCACCACTGCGGGTTGAGCTTGAATTACTAGATGGCTCTTGTATCATAGCATGGGATCCAGACCTAAAACATGCCCATCCTCTCATGGTTCCTGAGCCCTGAGCTATGTTTTAAAAGTTAACTCTGCTCCAGTAAAAAGATACATAGCAGCGCAGAATTGCTGACACCCCGTTTGCTGCGCCATACGCTGCTGTGCCGGTCTCTGTTGCCAAAGCGATCCCTGCTGGGATCCAAGGTGGCGCAGCGGTGACCTGCACTGAGGGAGGGGCAGGTAATGACTTCAGTGAGGGATGGACCTGCTGGCAGGGAAGGATTCAGCTGCAGTTGGTGAGCTCAGTGCCCCCCCGAAGACAGTGCTGGGACCATGACCCCAATGCGGCAGCGGGAAGGGAGAAATATGGCCGGAAGCGACAGAGGGAGGATGAAGGAGGCATGGGTGACTTACAAAGACCACATACAATATGCAGGGAATGTTAATGCAGTGTGATCGTGGAAGTCACAAGGCTGGGGATACATTGTAACAGTTACAGATTGAGCAAGTGAACAAAGTGGGGGGGAATTGCGTGTGTGTGCGTGCATTTGCATGTGCGTGCGTGTGTGTGGGTGTGTAGATATATACACACATACAGAAGGTGTAATCTGCTATTTAATACCTATCCATCATTGCATATCTCAGGATTATGGAGGTTATGAAATAGAAATACCAACTGTTGCCCAGCAGGTCCTTTGATACCACTGGCACTGTCTTTGCTAACCTCAAGAGGCCAACAAATTGAAGAGAAAGTATATAAATAAGCTTTTCTGACAGCATCAATTAAGATGCAGATTAGAGACAATAGGCTTGCTAAGGGGCCATTCCTGGGAAGTCATCAATGGTTACTTAGTGCCGGAAGCCATTTTTGCTACTACTGATGTTTTTAGGAATTGACATCCATGCTCTGGTCTTGTATTGTTGTGATTGTTGTTCCAGATAAGCAAGTAGGATGGTGTCCTCCTTGATTTCTGTAGTTGACAGTGGTGTCATCTTTTCCCCAGTGTCAATGGTTGTGATACAATTGCTCTCTCATAACAAAGCCAAAGTGCAAGGGACACGAGTGTGGATGCTGGTGCAGGTGGTACATTATTTTGCAAGTGTTACTATAGCCTGGTTAACACTCTTGCTTGAGCATTCCCTCTTCCTGAGTTCTCTCCGTATCAACCAGGCTACAAGCCCAGAACATCAGGTGTTTCCATTGTACATTGTATGAGCAGCTTCCTTCGGGAAGCCGGAGGTCGCCGGACCAGGATCGGACAGTGTGGGAATCTGAACTGTCTCTGAGGCCATTTTAGCCAACATAGAGACATGTACCCCATGAACATCTGCATCAATTTTAGTAAAATAGCTATAATATACTTATGGGGAGCTTTCAGCCAGCCCACTTCATCCATTTGGCCTGTTGGAGCATCATTCATATTTTTCTTCGGCCCACTACAGCATGGGGCAGTCGGCTAGCCCACTTTAGCCTCTAGCAAATTTTGCTACGAGTGACTGCATTTTGCTCTTAAACAAGGAGCACGTCCGCACACAAAGTAGTTTCAGCGACAGGGACTAGCAAGGCAAGGTGTGCTTTTTTAAAACAAAAATAGAATTTTTCATTGAGACACTTTCTTTTATTTTGGTGGGGACAGGTCAGCCCCCCTCAACAATAAAGATTTTCGAAAAACATGACAAAACAACCACTAACAAAGGCAACACCAGACCTTTTGTTTTTGCTAATGCTTGTTTTAATACTATTTGAACATATTGACTGCAGGTTCCACACAGGTGGATCAGTTCTTAGTAGGAATGGCTGTAGGATTCTGAATCACGTTTCAATGAAGAAACTAGGGTGGGCTGTGAAGCTTCTTAAACCAATACATTTGGGGTTGGAAGATGAACTGTTTTGACATCTGAGCAATATATATATCCTACTGGCTGTGTCTAGAAACAAGATGTGACCTGGCTCTGGTTGCGTCGATGGAGTAGATACTGTGTTTTCTCGACAGTGTCTTTATTCTTTAGGATAGCTCTGCTGAACGGCTCGCACTAAAGTAGTACTTGGCTCAGGGCATAGTCCCTAGCCAGGCACCTAGCCCAATGCCTAGCTGACACTGCAGGTAAGAACCTTGACATGGCTACACACCATAAACTGGGCCACCTGAACTTAGCTCCAGGGGTGCTGTAGACACTGCTAGTGGGCCCACAGCATGGCAATATACCCATGCCCTTGGCCCACTGCTTAGTGCCCAGTTACCACCACAGGGATTCTGGATAAGGGGTATGACAGAAGCACTTGCACTGTGGTGGTGATGGAGATAGGTATGGTTGTGCTACATAAAAAGGCACAATGCTTTACAAGTCACAAAGGTCTAGATACAAAACATTGTATCTTGTGCAGGGGCGGTTCCTCCTAAGGAGCGGAGGAGCATCGCCCAGCCTGCTGCGAGCGCAGCAGCCAAGCAAAAAATAGATACAATGGGACAATAATGCCATTATATTTTCCCTCACGTCTGTGCACAGTGCGAGTGTGAGGGCATGGGTTGGGGCTGCTTCCTGCAATTGCAGGATGACTGCTGGCCCTTTCAGTGTGCATATCAGGTTGGAAGGCTGTCTAGCTACGGCCAGCCGAACATGCGCACTATAGATCTAGCAATCCAAGGGATGTCAAACAGCCACGATACTGCTGGCACATGCTCAAAACCTCCAAAATGAGCGCTGGGTGAGCCTGCTCCCACCAATCCTGGAGCTGCCCTCATGCTGAAAACAGCATGAGAGCAGCTCCGGGATTGGTTAGAATCCTGTTCCACTGAGCAGGAAGAAAGTCTTTCCATTACTGTTCGTGGAAGCAGGGGAGAAGTGCTGTACCGGGAGGAGCTGCAAATATGGTGAGTTTGGTGCCCCTCCATATTTTAAACCTGTAGGCGACCACTGATCTTGTGGTGCTACACAAAGCTCCATACTCACAAAAATTGTTACTTTCCTCTAGCAATGAATTTACTTCCCCTATTTATTCGTAACCATAGAATGTGAGGGTAATGGTCCGTTTTCTATTTTGTTAGGGTTAACTACCTAATCTATGCAACCAAAAACGTAATTTTAATTTCTAGGATTCCATTTATAACAAGAAAGGGCTCCCCCGGGAGGCATCGAGCGGCCTTCTATGTAAGCACTGTAAGATGAAGGCTGAGTCTCTGCAATATGAGGCTTGGAAGGAAGAAATGTAGAGGGAATGAAATTGTCTTATTGTTTCTCTATATAATAGTTTTTTTTAATGAGATGGAAAAACAAATTAGAATAAAGTCATTTTTCCATTTTGGTCTCACCGCCTGAAGATTAATGACTCTAAATGTGCACTGTATGGCCCATTAAAGTGCAATTTTAGAACATAATGTATAGGCATAAAAAAAAGAACAACAAATCTGGAAAGCTTCCTGTGTTTTCCCTGGCCAATCTGCTGTTTGTAAAAATTAATCCTTCGGAGAAGAGACCATTCCTGGATGTTAGAATGGCATCTGTGCCTTGGTATAAACATAGACAACATTGTCAGATAGGCACAGCCAGGCTCAGATGGTCCCCTATTTCTCTACAGCAACTTGCTGACAGCAGCCTCGAGCTCTGTGCTGCATGACTGGTTATAAATAATCTTTATTACACTGGCCCAATCCTTCCTATCCCATTTAGCTCAAGAAATATAGTGACCTGGGATTTTACAATATATGTTCAATGGAACATGCTATCCTTTTGACAATTTCACTGACCCCCAAATTAAAACCAACTATCAACCCATATACAAAAGTGATGAAAATCTATTTCCTGTCAGGTTGTGGGTCAGTCTTCGGCCTTCAATACACTATCAAGGGTAGGAGGGGCTACATAAAGGGTGCAGCGCTACCCATTAATAGTATCTCACTCAGACTAATGCAAGCAGGCCAGGAAATTGAATCACAGAGAGCCATAAACATAGGGTGAGCTCCTCTGGGGGAACCAGAACTAAATGCAAACACAGCACACGTAGTAAGCTAGAAAGGTACAAGTAAAGGGACAATCACTGATGCCAGTATCTCAATAAATTCCACTGGTTCACTTCTTCTTCACCTCAAGTGTTGCACTCATCTGATGGTGCCTCCTTCCTCCAAGGGAAACTAAGCATCTTAGTGGAACGAGCATAAAGGAAATGGGGACATGGTCTTTAATGTTCAACACAAATATCTAACCAGGTAGCAAAGTTTGTAAATCTGTGTTTATGAACATGGTGGGGATCTTTGTCACAGTCAGCTGAAGTATTAATTAATAGAGAAACCCTGGCCCTCATTTTGAGTGTGTCACTCTTAAAACTGCCACACTCACGGTGGCAGTCGGACTGCCGCCAAAGTGGCGGTCTGACCTCCACATTATGACCGTGGCGAAAGCGTCACGGTCGGACCGCCGGCACTGCCACTTTTAAGCCGGCAGACGGTCTGCCAGGGCAGAGCTGCAAGCAGCTGCCCTGGGGATTACGACTCCTGTGTCTGCCAGCTTTTGCATGGCAGTTCTACCGCCATGCTAAGGCTGGTGGAGACGGGTGCCGGGGGCCCCATTGACTGCCCTTTGCGCTTTTCACTGCCTGAGTTACAGGCAGTCAAAAGCACGACGGTGCTGTTGCACGCAACGCACCGCAACATTTCTGCCAAGTCGATTATGAGCCAGCGGCAATGTTGTGGTGAGTTCCCCGCTGGGCCAGCGGGCAGAACTGCTGTTTTCATCCGCTGGCCCAGGGAGAAACTCATAATAGGGCCAGCGGGCAGAAAACCGGAGTGGCGGTCTTCCGACCCAAAGAGTTTAGTGGGCGTCCTTCGCCTCCCGCAAAACTCATAATGAGGACCGCTGTGAGAAGTGTGCTGTAGAGGCCTGCCATCGTGGATTGTGAATGTGCAGCTGGATGAGCCTGCCATTTTGGATTGGGAATGTGCAGCAGGACAAGCTGGCCACCAGAGATTTCTCTTTATTTTCTAGCCTGGGTAAAGGAGAGAAAACCCCAGCTTTCAAAGGAGTGAAACCAGACTGAGGGAGCACTGGCCGAAAACCATGTCTGTGACTTTTCTCCCTTTACTTGAATGCTGCAGCCTTGCTTCATATGCGTTGTCAATCTAAATGCCCAAAGCAAAAACAAGTACCACATCCCTGTATTCACATTCAACTTAGTTTCAAGCAAACAAAGTACTTGGGGTCGAATTACATATAGTGCATTGGCTTGTGCAAATACAGTAAGGTTGCAAAGTAGCTCTGTGTTATTTAGTACTAGATGGCATGTGATGCTGGAGCTGTTTAGCATCAGTGAAGGTAAAACATAGGTCTTTATTCAGCTCCCCTGCACATATTCTGCTGCTGTACCTCTATTTCTATGCAGATGAACACCAACTACAGTGGGTAAAGAAAAGAAAACTCAAGAGAACCTGCCACTTGCTTCACTTCATCCGAGCAGACTCTGTCACCAAATATGTTACATGGAGCCACACTACAGTCACACAACAGGTTAGCACAAACTCAGATCTGGCTGACAAACTTGCACACAGGCATGTTCTTGCATCACCACTGCACATTTAAACTCAGGGCCCTACTTGGAACCAAAAGCAGCCCTACATATTTTGTCAAACCAGTCCTCATACTGTACCTAGCGACTCTTACCATAACAAGGGGAGGTTGGCAGGTTCCACCTCCAAGAACTTTTGGAACAAATAGCAAATATGGGCCCTCATAATGAATACGGCGGTCGAAACCACCGTGTTCATGCTGGTGGTCAAAACACTGACCGCCAGCGTCCCCGGATCCCCGCCGGCCGTATTAGGAACATTCCTCTGGGCCGGCGGGCAGAAACATTGATTCCGCCTGCCAGCCCAGAGGAATGCCTGGCCGGGACATTGACGGCGGCACCACGTGGAGCCGCCGCCAATGCCTCTGTGCGGAGGGTGCAGCTGCACCTGTCGCGCAGATCACTGCCCGAAAATCGGTCAGTGACCTGCGTGATGGAGCATTGCACAGGGGCCCCTGCACTGCTCATGCCAAGTGCATGGGCAGTGCAGGGGCACCCCCTCCGCCAGCCTTTCCCTGGCGGGGAAACCCGCCAGCGGAAGGCTGGCGGCTCAGGAATCATTATCCGAGGGGCAGCACCGCTGCCCTGTCGGATAATGATTCCGACCACCGCCAGGCTGCCTGACGGAGGCAGCCTGGCGGTGAGTGAGGACCGCCGTTGGCGGCACTCATAGGGTACATTATGTGGCGTGTGGCCCGCCATGCCGGCTGGCGGGTTTTCCCGCCACCGCCAGCATGGCGGGCCATACTGCCAAGATCGTAATGACCACCATGGTGTCTTTTACAACACACTTTTCATTATAGAACCTTGCCCAATTATTGAATGGATGGATGGACATTGGAGACATTTCTGCAAGGCTGAGTCAATGAATGGATAGTTGGATGGGTGATGAATAGGTGGAAAAATGAATTAAAAAAATGGATGACAATAAATAAAGACTTTTGCTATACCAATTCAATAGTTTAAATGCACTGACCAAGTGTCGGTGCTCGGGTTTGCATTTTAGCTTTAGCATTAAAAATATTATCCTCTTACCACACCACCACCATTAATCCTTGTGAAACATGCACAACCTGGATGTACTGCCCTGCTTTAACGCTTCAAAGAATTAAACACAAAGCATTAAACTTTGATCTAAAATGGGAAAGGGAAAGAGATAACCATGTACTGGCCAACCTGCACAACATGAAACCTGAAATCCTTGCACCAATCTTGGCTTTCACTTGACCACATTGTGTGATCCTAGGCAATGACTGTGTTTCACAGTGCCTTCCCTTCTCTCTGAGTCAAGCGAGAGCCGCCCCTTCACTGCCTTCCACCTAAAGCCCGAAGGTCAGTGCTGCTCGTGATCACCGCTGAGTGGACAGGAGCCAACCAAAAAGAAAAATAAAGGTTTTAAAGGGAGCTTGGATTGACCAGCATGCATTAGAATCATTTGCTTTGCATTGACTGTTTGTAAAGCACAGAAATGCTGAAAGCAGGAAATGCACCAGGCCCCAGTAACAAACCCAGCCTCCATCAATAGTAAACTGGCCCTCCCCTGCCAGCCCACAGGGAAAAAGCCTGGTGCCCATGAAGGGCCAGTCCAGGCCTGTTTAAGCTTCACAATGACATAGCCATCAGCACACCAAGCAGGCTGGCACTTTCAGTCGTACTCTGCACAGAACTTTGAATTATTTGAGCTGCCACAATAGAATACTGACTCATAAGAAATATAAAAGAAATGTTTATGAAATTACTGCAGGATCTTTAACACAATGGGCCTCATTATGACCTTGGCGGTCTAATGGCCACCAGGGTGGCGGTCGGACCGCAGCGCCATATTATGACCATGGTGCTACCGCTGTGGTCGGACCACCAGATTTTTACTACACGACAGTCTGGCAGTGCTAGCTGTCCTAATATGCCAGAGCAGTGCTGGATTATGACCCCCTTCTCCACCAGCGGTTTCACGTCGGTAACTCCGCCATGAATAGGCTCGCGGAGACAGGGTGTAGGGGTCCCTCTGGACAGCCCCGTTGCAATGTTCACTGTCTGTTTTGCAGACAGTAGACATTGCAACAGGTGCTGCTGCACCCTATGCACTACAGCATTGCCGCCGGCTCTATTATGAGCCGGAGACAATTGTGTAGCGGGCCAGCAGGAAACTCGTAATGGGCCTGGCAGGAAGGCTGCATACTGGCGGCAACCAATCCGTCGGTGGACCCTGTCCGCCGAAGACATATAAGCCCCAATGTCTGTGCAAGATTTAGCTTCCTTAGGGGTACTTTTATCAGAAGTACTTTCTGGGCCTGATCTTAACTTCGAGAGACAGTTTTGTTTTAGTTCATCATTGATGTGGTGGTGTCTCGAAGAAAACAGAAAATGTAGGACTCAATCACTGTAACTCTAAGTAAATCCCCGATTGGATGTGCTAATGTGTTCTGATTATGGACATTAGAGGTATGCGATTCTGCGATTGTGGCATGTTTGGCATAATTATGGATTTACCTCACTTGCCATATTATTTACCACTTCCTGCATAATATGTAGATTTCAATTAAAAAAATGTTTTACATGAAATAGATCAAAAGTTATTTTAAAAAGTGCCACATCTGGTGCCTTGCAGTGGAAGAACATTGGCAAAGATGAACTGGTCACCATTTAGTTGCTAATTTCACTACTTAGGTGAAAAATGGTACTATTAAAATGAATCATTTTGTACACAGTATTACTGTGTCTTTTAACAGAATAGCAAAAAATATTTCCAAACAATGTGTTGGATATTTTGCCTTTTGATGCCACATATTTCAGCCAACACTGCAGCATAATTTGTTTTCCTGCTATTTGGTTCTCTGTTATTATTATTAGATCAAACCACAGCAGCGATGTAGGTTGTCTCTTGGAATGACGCAGAGACATTGTGCCATTGAGAAATGTGTGAGAAAACGGATGTGAACAGGCAGATAGCAAAGGGTTGTCCTGAACCTGACGAGAGAACATTATGTTCAGCATGCAATAGAAAAGCCGCCATTCACAAGATGGACTCCTAGTCTGTCCGGCAGCCAATCAAATGTGTTCTTCTTTCATCACAAGCAGCAGGATTACAAGAGCATACATTTCAGACATTTCTAGACCGAGATAAAAGAATTCAAGAATAATCAGCAGCGATGACCAGTTCACAGGGAAGGAAGAAAAGTATATAACTGTCATCCGAGCTTCTCAATATGTGTAACAAAATATGACCACCAAAATATGTTAAAAACTGCCAATTTGTTGGGAAACAAAGGGCCTCATTTAGACCTTAGCTGGCAATCTGCTATCCGCATTGGAGGACAGAGATAAAGGGGCCGATTATGAGTTTGGTGGATGAGAAGACCTGTATGCCAAACTTCAAACTGTCAGGTTTCCCCTTACTGGCTACCTCCCCACCCGACTTGTTATAACTTTCCCGCTGGGCTGGAAACCAAGGCGGCAAAGGAAAAGTGGCAACAGCATTGTCGCCAGCTCGTAATCGTGCTGGCGGCAATGCTGCTGCCTGCAGGGTGCACCAGCACCCTTACAATGCTCACTGTCTGCACAGCAGGCTGCTGGGCAGGCTTCTCCCTGTCCTGTCCATGCCCCCGGTACCCTCTGACCATTTCTCTGCCAGCATTTTCATGGCGGTTTTGTAATCAGCAGGGTGGCGCTGACTTCTGTGCCGCCCTGGCTGATTCTGACCTCCGCCACCGTCAGCCCATTGTGATCACCAATCCTGACAGAGACATTGGTACCCAGGCAGTCTGACCACCAAGGCCGTAATGTGGTGGTCGGACCACCATAGCGGTAGCGGTCTTGTCCGCCATCGCGAGTCTGGCGGCCTAGTGACTGCTAGACTCATAGTGAGGCTCAAAATCCTCCACTGGCCAGACTTTGAGATCTCTTTCTGCCTGGCGGGGACTTGGTGGTGATCTCAATGCCTTCAGAGAAGCTGCCGCCATGTTGCATCATTTGGGAAATGAACATATTTTCTCTTGTTAATGCCTACTTCAAGAAGGAGTTATATTTTTGAAGCAAAACCTGGCCTTGTTAAATTAGTAGATCGGTCTGTGCATGACATGCAATGCATATGGGTGTTTGCACTGATCCATTCAATTAACACCTGAGTAATGCACACTTAATGCAAAGCAACTCAAAATAGCACAAATAGTTTGTTGCTCAGAAAAGGACACTTTTTCGATGCAAAATATATTTTGCTCTATAAAGTAAATACCAATACATTGCTGGCTTTACAACAGTGCAAGATGTGTTAGTAAGGCATAGGACTCACATTGTACAAAAATAAGTGAAAGTCACAGCCAATACGTGAGATTGTGCTTGAAGGAACGGCACTGGAACTCAACTAGCAGGACTATGCAGCAAAGTGTGTGGCTTGTAACCAGTGAGAATAACCATGCTCTGAACTGTAGAAGTAGCAGAAAATAATACATTTTTGCTCCAAAAAGGGAAACTTACAACATGCAAGTGAGATTATGACTCACACGCATCACGTGAGACTGTACTTGAAAGTGTGAGACTCAGTTCTAAGTATCAAGACTGCACGTTTACACATCTGACCTCTTCCCCTTTCTCTTTGGTCTTTCTAGTATGTGTTGTTTTCCTCTGTGATCATTAGGCTTCCAACTATGCTCTGGGAGCTTCCTTGCTGTTTGGATCCAGAAATATTGAAAGACATCGGAACAGTTGGCAATTACCCAGGGCCCCACCTCTAGTGTGGGCCCCTGGTAAGGTTCTCTCACCTCTCAGTTTCTCAGACTTAACATGTTTACCTCTCTCTATCTTTATCTCTGAGACTCTCTCTTTACCCTCACTGAGTCAGCCTCTTCTCAGCACTCTAAACCCCTTCTCTCTACTTCTCTTTATGCCTCACTCTAATTTACTTTTCAACTCCCCTCCCTACCTGTTTTGTCTCTCTATCTTCTCTCCCTTTCTTTCTAACGCACTTTTCTCTACTTCACTTTCACCTCTCTGTCTTACTCTCTTGTTGTACCTAATTTCTATATTTCTGACAGCCACTAAGTTCCTCCATTCTCTCTGAAAATATCTTTCCATGCTTTATCTCACCTCTTCTTCCTCTCCCCCTCTCTCCCTATCCCTACATCCCTATGTACGCATGCCCTCTCTCTCTATCAAAGTTGTGGAGTATAGGGGTCCTAAAGTTTGTTTTGCCAAGAGCCCAAAAAAAGCCTGGGATGTTCAGCCTGTGCCACATTTCTACTAACCAAAGAAAGCGTATTATGGCAGATATACTTCATTTCTCTTGATGTTTGGACAAAATATGGAGTTTGAAATATCAGAGAACATAAATATCGGACAAAAACATATTGTGATTCAAAAATATTGTGGTAGAAAACATTGTTGTCCGGAATATCATTTTTTGGAAAATAATATTTTCAAGAATATAACTTTTTATATCATTTCAGTAATATAGATGCAAAAATATTGTCTTTTTAGATGATTATAATGTGTTTTAGTTAATATACTAACTTTAGTTGTTAGGATTGTTGGGATAATTGTTAACAATTTCACAAAAATAGTTTTTTAAGTGATTTAGAATTTATTATTAAATGTTATTAGTAACTTATCGTGTCATAGGTAATTGTTCACTTTGTTGGGGGCTAAGGTGGGATATTACTTAAAAATATTTGTATTTTGTTTTAAATTTAATATTGTAATTTTAATTTTCTTGCTAGTAATAGTAAGTTCTATTTTAGTACAGGGTTGTTGGGATTGTAAGGATATAGGGTGAGAAATTAATTCTGATATAAATAGTTAAAATGTATTGTTTTAATCATTAATTATGTAATTGATAGTTCATTATGAAAAAAGTTTCATAGTGATTTTTACGTTACTTTTTAGTTGTGTGCTGGTGGGTTTGAAGGGGAGCAAGGTGTTTTTATTTGTTATTGTATTAATTGAAGTTAACTAATTAAGTAACGATTTCCTATTTTTTAAAGTTTTGATAGTTAGGGAACGTGACAATATTATGTATAATTTTAGGTTTTCCTTTCTTTCTTTTTTCTTTTTATGGTTTTATTCAAATATATATTGCTGAATACTGTAATTTATTAATGTTTTATATTAAACTCTTAAAAATGTTTAGCACATTAACAGGACTTGTATTCATATATGTAATCCTTTTGAAGTCAAACACTTTTCCTACCTACTGTTGTTTAAATTAGAGTTGAAATCTCATTCATCCAAAGTCCAGCACTTTCCCTGCTGTTGCTGAGATTGAAGTGGAAATAGTAAACCTAAACCTTTCGAAATCCAATACTTTCCGAGCTTTTGCTTAGACTGGAGGGGGAATAAAAATATTATCCCTCTGAAGTCCAGCACTACCCTACTATTGTTTAGTTTGGAGTGGGAATAATAAATGTAACCCCTCCAATTTCCCACACTTTCCCTACCGTAGCTTAAGCTGGAGTGGAAATAGTATATCTAATCTTTACAGAGTCAAATACTTTTTCTAATATTGCTGAAATAAATTTTATAATATTATTTGTTTGTTTTTTATATTTAATATTTTTTGTAATTGTAATTGTTGTAATGTTTGCTATTTTTAGAAGATTTTTGGGAGGGTTAATATTCTAGTATTATATTTATTGTTGAAAATATTATATTTTGCTATTGTATTTATATGTTATATATTGTGTTTGTGCATTTATTTTGTATTATCTATCTATCTATATTTATATCTAGTATAAAAAATTATTAATGAAATGTATTTACTTTAAATTATATTAATTTTATACATTATACTCCACACTTACTACCACAAACTGTATATATTTTAAAAAAGCATATTTTGGACAATATTACTGTCCAAAATAATTTTTCGATTTTTTTTTTGTAATTTACATCACAAGTATAGGAACACAATATTGCAGTAAACTTTATTTTGGACACTATATTTTTGTCAGCAGTATTTTGTGCCACAATATTGTGTCACTGGACCTTTTTCTTTGCCTGTACATGACATACTATTATATACATGTGGAATACTCTGCTGATCTACTTACTTCCCTTTGATTCGACAGCACGTGGTGCAAATACATTTCAGTAGAGCCCCTCGAATCGATATCTGCAATTACTAGTACCCATCACTTACTGTCAATCGCTACGTTTTTCCCATCTTATAATCACCAAAAAAAAAATAAGTATAAACCAACCCATTTGCACTCCACTTATCCTTTAAAGTGTTTTAAGTTACATGTGACCTTGACCTTCCCGATCAATATTCTAATTGGTGTCCTTAATATGGAAAGATGCAATGAACTTAGCTATATAAATGAATTGTGCCTTTAGCCCCTCTTTGGGGGTCTGTTATCCTTCACAGCAGAGCTCCTCAACATTTATCAACAGAATAGCATCCCGTGTACTACTGACAAAGAGTTGGGTGAATCGAACAGAGGCACTTCTGTGAAGAAGAATCCTTTCTTCTCATATGATAAGTCGCTGAGGTCAGATCCATTCAGCGTCTCAGATCTGATGGCAGCAGGTGACACACTCCCTGGCAATGCTTAGGAGTTCACTTATAGGTGCTGGAAGTAGGGTTTTAGGAGGTGCTGCAGTTTAGACGGTGAATGAGCAATAAAGATGCATTTAATTTTGTTTTTATTTTGTCACATTTGCTGTGCTTTGAAAGACAAAAGTCAGTCTATATTTTCAGACAAATTATTCCTTAGTTGTTTCATTAAGGTTGATGTTTACTTTTCCTACTCTGACCGTAAACTGAGAAAATTTTGTAAAAGTGACCTAGGTGACAATCTTGCTGGGGTATAGGGAGTGTGAAAGGAAAGGCTGTAGGATGTCAATTTTTCTAACACACAACAAAATGTAAATACCTTTAAATAACTTTTCACATATTTCAAAATATATCCACAGTTGGAAAGCACAAATGGAGCATAGTTTTTGTAATTCTGAAGAGTGATGGAAACAAAGATGTTAAGAGAATCAAAATAAATTAAGACTCTTAATTTGGTGATGCGCAAATGATAAATATTCGCAGAAACCAGATAGCCATACTTTATCGTTTGTGCACTATATAGTTTTATCAGTAATACTGCATGTCAGCACAAACTTAGTGGCCATTTCAGCAAAAAAGTAGCTGCCTGTAAATGACAGTGTGCTACCACACCAGAGCTCCAAAATGCACAACTGGGTACATACCACACCTTTACCACTGTCCTGCTGATTGGACGTGGCATATCTGCCGCACTTGTTTTTGTGTGACTCGTGGATACAACATATATAACATTGATGTTAGCACTCCCACAATGAAAAATGTTCCACCACCACGGAGGTCACCTCTGGACGTCTGAAGCACATTTCTGAAGCCAGAGGTCCTTGGAAGCAAGCCCTGAATTCATTTTGCGTTTATCACTTGGCATCAGCATTAATGACGTTAATTATTTTGCAGTTATTGATAGATGTAAAACCATTTCATTAATGCTGTGGATGTGTATATAATTAAAATGCCAGGTTGCTTTTGTGGAGCGAGACCTTGGAAAATAATGGCTTCACACCCTGGTTCCTACCGTGCCTGACTCATCAACGATTGCCATAGAGCTGTGAAGGATGTATTTGTTTCCAAAAAGGTCTTCTATATTCAGTTCTTACAATGAAAGCCCTGAAATACGTCAGGTAAATGCCGTAGGTGGCCCTTAAAGCAGCAGTGATTCCTGTAAGTTCAGCCAAATTAAATTGACTTTTTCGCCAATGCTATTTCAATGAGGGTATTCCATTTACCAGCCTCATTGGGTAACGAAATTGACATCATGTGCTCATGGGGCCCAAATGTCATCAGCCACTCTAACACCCAGCAAAGGGATTGTGAAGCTGGACAGGTTTGTGAACTTAACAAAGTAGGTGACTTTTTGTAAGAAAGTAATCGAAAGTTAATAGGTTTTACCTTGGCAAGTTTGCATTTTTTTAAAACAGATATAACGTGCAGCAATATTTAGCAAACAGATAAAAAAAAATAAAAAAAATAAAGGCGTGGCCTAGCTTTACGGGTGCACCAGCCCTGGCACCGACGTTCACTCTTTTTAAGAGAGCTGTACTAGTGATCAGTAAAATGTTGTCACTTGTAGTGAATGACAACCAATGGATGCTATTGGGGCCAACCCGCTTCCCCATTTTGTATACCATGGTGGCAGACGCAAAATGTGAATGACGGTTGACCAGAATTATAGATGAAGAGGCCGGTCTGAAATCATATGTCTTTATATATGTTCACGTTTTTATTTTGAATTATTTTGAAAACATGATGCTAGTGAGGCAGTCAAATCAGTCTCTGGGACAGACCTAAAAAAAGAGTTTGAAAAACGCCACAAAAAGTTAGCCTTGTAGGTTTTTTGTTTTCACTACAACTACTAAAATATACTTTTATTAATGCTTTCTTCTGCCAGAAAAAAGTTTTAAAGACCAAAAACTTTGCAACTTTCTGAAGTTGCAAACCCCACACAATGCCATTGATGGAAAAATAATACACTCAGCCCTATAACCAACTGATATACGTAGCAGAAGAAAACATCAAACCTACTTTTAGAAGACGTAGCAAAGCGCATAGTTAAAAGCCGTAAGGTTATGGTAGTAGGCAATTTTCACCCGAGCTTGCAATGAATGAGGCCTAAGGGGCTCATTAGGAGTTTGGTGGTCGGACGAGCCGACCTCCAAATTCGCGGGGATGAGGCAGCTGTCAACCCGGCTGCCTCACCTCCCATCGTATTAACATGTTCCCACCGGGCTGACCGGTGGGAACATTGTATTACGGCATTCCAGCAGGTCAGCCTGGTGGAAACAGTGCTAAGGTATTCGTCTTGGCTCCCTTAAGGGTGCCAAAACCAATACCGTAGCAGTACAGCACCCTCGGAATACGTACTGTTTGCAATGCAGACAGTGCGCATTCTGAGGGTGCTGGGCAGGGGGGCCTTGCACTGCGCACAACATGGTCTTGGGCAGTGCAGGCCTCCCGTGGTCCCAGCACTGTGTTTCTACCCCGCCATGAAAAGGCCGGTGGAAACTGGACTCATGATCAGAGAGGCAGCACTGAACTCAGCGCCAGCGTGGCTGACCACGAGTCCGACCACCGCCAGCCCATCGGGAACCATGTTCTTGGTAGGAACAGAGGACCCTTGGCGGTGCAACCGCCAGGGTGGTAATCTGACAGTCTGACTGCCTGGAGTGTGGCTGTCTGACTGCCTGGAGTGTGGCTGTCTGACTGCCTGGAGTGTGGCTGTCTGACTGCCTGGAGTGTGGCTGTCCGACTACCTGGAGTGGGGCGGTCTGGCCACCAACAGGGCACTGGCGGTCCTAGGACCGCCAATGTCATAATGAGGCCCTAAGTGCTATTTTACAGACCTTTCATGTTCATCAACTTCACTCTGTAAACCCAAAATAGGTGCAGCTGATTCATTCCTCACCACAGTACCTGAGTCTTCCCCCTGCACTAGATAGTTCCTCTGAAGCTTTTCTTTTGTCCATAAACATGTCTACACATTTTATGTGCACTTTAGTCTCCTCTGTTTACAAGCACCCCAACACCCACAGATGCACATACTCCCTCTTTCCAAGTGAGAAGGTATTGAATGGCGTACTTTTACCTGACAGTAAATTTTTACGGAGCAGTGACTATTTTCTTTAGCTGTTACTAAAAAATGTTATTGCCCCCCCAACTTAGTTTTTCATTTGATAGATATTGATTGTGTGTGCTATATAAAAATGATAACAATTGATAAAAGACTGAAACAGAGCAGGGAAAACCTCACATTTTACCCTACCCAAAAAAAGTTAGTTCTGGCCACTGTTGTTTGAAAACACATGCAATAATCGATTATAATATATTCTTCCATTGCCTTAACAGCAAAGTTGATAGCGATTGCCTTCTTAAAAGAACAGCCCAACATACCGCAACCCAGATTTATTAGGATTTTGCATTACTTTTTTTGGTGCTGCCTGATGCAAATTACTTTTTGGGATTTACAAAGAAATGCAAAAACTAATTTGCATGGTTTTCCATGGCTTTGTAAAAAAAAAAATATATATATTTTTTTTAAATGATGTGTCCCATAGCACTGCCTTGTATTACTTTGCCTCAGGTGACTGTTACATGGGTATACCTGGGTGTGCCCATGCATCCACACATGTATTTTGTCTCAAACCCATATTTACTTGTAAACATCGGTTTACGCCAAAAAGGTCCACTTAACCAAGGCTAGTGTAACAAGGGGAAATATCTTTATTTCTTCTCATTGTTTTCTCTATGCTTGTGCGCTGTATTCTGCCTAATTGTTAGCTAAAGTAGGCCGCTTCATGACCATAAAATCCTGATCAAGAGGAGCCTGGTCCTGAGCGCCGCCCAGCCGTACAGGAGCAATTGGGAAAAGATTTGCTCAGGCCAGTGGCACCTTCAAGAGGTTACATAAATCCTGCTCATGCCCCCAAGAATGATTGTTCTTCGGTTTTGTAAATATACAAGAGTAGGCCTTAGCCCTAACCAGGAAAGATTGCATTGATTTCTGATATCACCTTCTCAATTTGGAGGCCTGGCCTTCTGTAGTTGCATTCTTTTAAACTAAAAGAACACAGTGCTACTTTTTGATATTATATATTTATTAATTTATTAGTGAATTTATATAGCAAAAACAATAAATGAATATGTAGCACAATACTAGGCCTATGTGAAATGTTATTTATGCTGAAGTACTTGGAGTCATTTTGGTAAATTGGCCTTAATCTCATGTTGCTAAATTACAAAAAAATAAGTGTTTCTGCCCTCTTTTGTAATTTAGAGGAATAAGGGGCAAAAATGCTGTCCAAAAGAGCACAGGAACATAGAACAACTGGCTACTGGCCAGTGTTCTGTTTCATTTAGTGCCATTTTCTTCCCGAAAAATGAATCCTCAGGTGCATTTTCCAATAATTTCGCTATAATTTGATATAATTATGCTACAGCAAACTACACACCTTATAGAGGAATTGACCCACACGCTCATATAAACTATTAGGCAGTGCTTAATTTGTGCTTGTTGTTTCCAGTGCGGAGCACCAGCACTTATTTTTGAGGGCCGGGGCTTATTCTTCTGCATCAAGCATTTGCTGGGAGCAAATGACACATATGGGAAAAATGGAAGAAGGGAAAAACGAAAAAGCGTCACAAAGGAAGAAAGCAGAAAGCTGCAAGTGAGCTGAAGGGGCAGGGAGTGGCTTTATATGTACTGAAGAGGCCCGAGATGGCTTCAGGATTACGCTGCCTCAGTATTCCGTGTTCGCACATTTAATTGCAGCAGCCGCGCGTTTAAGAGGAGGGGCTTTGGGCACCGGCACCTTTGTATTTACAAATTAAGCACTGCTATTAGGTTATTCCCAACAGAATGAGGCATCAAAAGCCACCAACCACAATCATCCACACCGTCTAAAACAGCAGTCCTGTACTAGCTCTAATGCCCAGGCAAATGACACTTACCCACCTAAGAGGTGCAGAAGTAGCTGCTAAATGCCCTCTGGTATACCTCTTAAATACCAAACACATGATAGCTAATTGAACTTGAAACCACTACCTAACCAGAGGTGAACACAACACTTAATCAGAACATATATCATGACAAATTGATTCAGAATCTGGTTAGCAAAAGAAACTCCACAATTGCTCGCTGAGGCACCCCCAAACTGGCCAGCAGTGCCACAGCTCATACTTATGCCAGTCTGTGCACCATGAAAATGTAAACAACGCAGCCATAGGATTTTGCCATAAACCCAAACATCTCAAGCTGGGAGAAGTCATAAGACCAGCTCTTCCTCTGTCTCCAATTAAACTGCCTCAATAGTTACTCCATCTTGCACACACAATGTAAAGCCACGCTTGTGTCATGCAGCGCATGAAAAATTTGAAAAGCCCAAAAATGTATCAGTTTTAATTTTATTGAATCCGTTTTCATTTATGAATATACAGGAGAAAACAGCTAAATTCCATCTCTGCTTAGAATACAAGATAAATTGCATTTGTTATATTAATTAAATTATTCATTTATTTGAACTATCTTATTATGATAAGCGTGGGAGGCGTTGATTAAAAAAAAAACTGATCATGAAAAATTAGACACAAAATGCCTTCTACATATACAGTGACAACATTTAAAAGAAGGAGGCTAAAAGAGAAAGAGAAGTGTGATAAAGAGAGGTGTTTCAGAGCACCAGAAGAGGTCCAGAGGAACTCAAGTACAACCACTTCTGATATTTTAATTTATGCTGATGACCTGTATCCTCCCTCATGATGATCTGGTGGAGTTTCCCAAATACTTTCTCACTAAGAGGAGTATTTATTAATCTTGCATGCAACACAGGGCAGCAAGCAAAGATGTGTGAAAGTGTCAGAGCAGAAATGCTCCATATTTACAAAGATATGGAGCATTTCTGCTCTCTTCTTGCGCTGGTGCACCGTGTTACGACTAGGGCCAACACGGGCACCATTGCACCATAGTGTGAGGGTGCCTGCATTACGAGCAGGATTGTTTTTGCACAGAGACACTTTTCTGCTCAACAGCAATCCTTAGAGGCATTTTACTCTTCATGCGTGATGCAGAATGTGGCACAAATGGAAAGAGGAAGTAACAGAGAAAGTTGCGGCACTGTGTTACGTATAATTACAAAGCCTCGCAAGCAGGGCAAGTAACCCCTTGCGCGGCTTTGTAAATGTTACAGAAGCCTACGCGCTGTCGATGTGTCACTCTGCATGACGCAAGGACTGTGCAAAGGCTTGATAAATATGGGCCTCAATGTCCGCTGGTTCTGCTTGTCTTAAATTAAACTCCAAGAAGATGACGGTCATGATTTTGACTAGACTTCTAATTCTGGCATTCCACACTAGGATCCTTTTCCATCAGGTGATTTGATCTGAGCAAATTGTGTTTGAAACTTTATGAAGATATTTCTTTCAGAACCCATGTTGGAACAGTGGCAGCCACCTACTTGAATTCATTCACTACACATTTATTGTAAAGCTTTTGTTGGAAAATCTACATAAAATGGTGGTCGATTCTGTCTTCTCTGCTGAATTGGACAACATAAATACTCTCTTTCCTGATCTTCTTGAGCACCTTCTCCATTATCCTGAGTGGTCTCAGGATGCTGTCGCAGTGCTGCCCATGTCAAGAAGGGTTCTTTTAAATGCCATGTGCACGTTTCACATGTTCTTTCAGTGCATTCGATTTGCATTTCCTACAAGGTGTTGTATTGTTTTTCACGCATGTCATTAAATACATGAGAAACACTCAATTTGAGGGCTTTTTTGTTTTTGATGTCTTTCCAAAATTCCTGTTCTATTATGCTTCATGCTTTCAACCATGTATATCCTTTGGTAAGTTTAGTAAACTTTATAGCACTGGCTTACCTTTTTTGCTAATTTTATTACATTTTCCTTTGTACTTTATCCTGGTGTTCAACACTGGAAGTTTAGAGCCATGAAGCCGTGTTGCAACAATGAAGCGCATTACAACAAACTCAAGCTTCCAATTAGTGGCCCCTAAGAGGAACCTCACCCAGTGTATTAGTGTCCTGACATCACAGAGAGCGAGAGGTCAAGTGATATGCAATGGCTAAAGGCCCTAAATGACAATATCACACAGGAATATTTGTATTGCCCTAAAGGTCTGTTCCCTAGTTCAGTAGTACAAGAGTGCACAGGGACTCATGTATTTCCCATTTTATTAACACCTTGCTTTAGGAACAGTTCATTCAGGACTATCAAACAATTGTAGATAGCCCCCACAATCATCAACAATCCCTAAACAACTAAAACCTATATCTAATATAAGTAGCCTTCCAAGTTTTTGCCGAGTGACATTATCTTCTGGATGCTTAGCAATTTTAAATTCAATGCCAGACGGGATACAAACACCGCTGCGCTCGATGAAGGGGACTGTATCAGACTGCATCGGTAAGAAAAATGCTTTCCCGAACAGTCCTAGATATGTTGTCTGCCTTTGGAACTCATGCCTTGACTACCCTATGTTGTGAAGTTTTATCTGTGCTACTAACATCTGGAGTGTTTCTTATCCCCAGTCCAAATCAACCTTTACTTGCAACACATTCCTGATCTTTTAATGACAGTGCTCAACTTGCTTTTTACAGTATCTGATTATCACCTTCCTACTCAAATTCCACACATCTGCAGTCACAACAGAAAAAGTGTGTTGGAATACTGCATAAGCTTCAGACAATTTTTTTTTTTAATGACAATATGTTTTGATTTTGCAAATAACCCACATGCGACTTTATCTTAGACTTAAATTTACTGGTGGAAGAGTTCGAGCAAGGATATGGTGAGATTGTCCTGATTCCAGTTATTTCATTGAATTGGCTGTTTCTTCCTGGGTTGTTACCCTGACTTCATCAACAGAACCATCAACTGGTTGGGAGGCAAATCAGGGTCATTTCTGCTATCCTGGTACAGCAATGAGATTGGTTCAAAACCTACGGATGACCTAGAATTTGGCATCCGTAATTTATGGTAACAAATCCTCCCTGGATTATGCTAGTTCCATTAACTGCCTGTATGAGATGGATCACTTTCATTCCCTCACAGACAATAAGTACCATTATGTAAGAGACCAATGATAGTTCAAGGTAGGGTTGTATAGGATGCCCCATTGAAATCTTGTACCTCAGCCTTGTTAAATGTTTCTGAAAGCACAAGACTCAAGTTTAGAAGAAAAAAACACTAATTTATCTTACAGGCACACTCCCTCAAGTAGCACCATTTTATGATGCTGGTAGTGTGCCGGGTGGAATTGCAATAGATGAGTTTACCACTTTGCAGATAATTAATGGGAAAATATAGTAACATAATTGAAGAGCCCTGTGTTTTAGAGACAAGGAAGATAGTGCCTCCCTCATATCAAAAGATAAAAATTTATAATTATTGCTATGGACTTGCCTCTTTTAGAAACTGAGGGTGTGAAATCGGTCAGGTGTAGAAGATTAGAATGTCAGCAAGATGGCTTAGTGCGTTAAACGCTCATCACTAACATCTGTTGGCTTTCACATATCACTATTCAGAATCCCTGCAAGACCTGATCATCTTTTTGAGGGTGGTAAATTGAACAGTATGGAATTGGACAGTTGTAAATTTATAGGTTATTGTCCGTGTTCAGATACAACGGAACTGCAAAAACTAGATATTATTTTAGTATATCTAAAGGAAAACCTTTTCCCTAAAGTTCACTTTCAAATGTCTGCTTTCATGTCAAAATTCTTAAGAAAATGTACGCCTACAAAATGAGAGTTCTATGTTTCTAAGTCCAACCTCCATCTTTTTCTCATACACTAAGGGCCTTATTATGAATTCGGAGAGCCGACCGTCGGCCCGCCAGATCTGTGTGGAGGAGAACTTTGCAAAACAGGAGATCTTCCTGCCAGGGTGACCACCATGGACACACTGCTGGAATGCTAAGTTGTAATCAGCATGGTGGGAACGATGTTCCTAGCGGTGACGGGGGTTCCTTGATGGGTCCGCCCGCCAAGCTTGTAATGTGGCGATTGGACCGGCCGGTGTACGTCGGTCCGACCGTCAGCGAGAGTGTGGCGGTCCTCTGACCTCCGCAATCATAATGAGGCCCTAAGTCTAGATTAAAATCCAATATAAAATCCTGTGGTTGCCTAGCCCTTTACTGAATCATTAACAGCATAAAGTATTGAAGTAGTCCCTACAGATAGGGTTCCATGTGTTAGTTTGACATGCTTTTATTTCATCTATATTAATTAATTTAAAGTAAAATTTAAAACATCAAATCCTTTTGCACTAGAGTTATAGTCAACTGTTAAAAATTGGGTTTCTGATTGGCTAGGTAATGCACCTAAGCCGGGCAGAACCCACCACTGTAGTCAGGGCAAGGGAGTCATACACCCAAGATAACCCCTGTCCATCCCATTGGTAGCTTGGCACGAGCAGTCAGGCTTATCCCAGAGGCAATGTGTAAAGCATTTGTACAACACACACAATACGCGTTTACACAACAACGAGGTATATAAACATAAATGTTATTGCATAAAACCTCATTAGACCAAACATGACGTATCAGTTATACCCTGCTACATGAGCAGTTGTTAGAATACTACGCAGGTTACTAGTACTCTGTGAAAAAAAGCAGTAGTCAGGTAAACATATAGGTCACTGGCATTTTGCACCACAAGTAGTAGTCAGGTTGTCATTATCACCAAAAATGCACATGTCAAAATAAACATATGTTCAGAGATGCCAAGACACCTTCATGACCGCGCATAAAATGAAACATTCCCCAAATGGCAAGTCATTAGTATCACCAACATAGCTGCTCATAACAGGAAACATTTCTGGAGGGCAGATTATTATCACCACAACAAATGGAACCATTCCTATAGGGCACATGTCATAGTAACAACGTTGTCATGAGTACCAAGACCTCATCCTAACTGCAAAAAGAGAGAGCATTCCTATATTACACAGGTCCTAAGCCAAAACATTTGGGTACCAACTTCATAGCCCCTGTAGCAGTATAGGTGCCCCTGTCAGAAGTAACATGACCTATCACTGGCATCAGGTCATAGCAAAAGAATGCACAATGGGAGGAAATGCGACCTGCAAGATCATTCCCAACAACGCCTTCCAAACAAAGGTCGTAGCGCGTCTGCGTTTCTTTTACAAAGTATGCGGTGTGAACTAAATCCACCACGTCAGCACTGGAGCGCCTGCGCTCCTATCATTGCAAGTAAATTTAGATGCCAGGTCTCTGTGACAGTAAACTGTGCATGCAGGCCCTGCGGTGGCAGGCCTGAGACAGGTTTGAAAGGCTACTTCTGTAGATAGCGCAAGCTGCCCTGCAGGCCCACTAATAGCATTTAATTTACAGGCCCTGGCTATAGGGATACCACTTTACAAGGGACTTATAGGTAAATTAAATATGCCAATCATGTGTAAGCCAATCATACCTAGTTTAGAAGGGAGAGCACATGCATTTTTGCACTGATCAGCAGTAGTAAAGTGCTCAGAGTCCTAACGTCAACAAAAGGTCAGAAAAAAATGTGAGGAGGAAGGAAACAAGTTTGGGGATGCCCCTGTAAAAATGGCTAGGTCCAACATTTACTTTTTTTCCAAGTAAAAAACACAGTGGCTTAAAGGAAAAATATGCTGATGTCTAAAACTGCACGTTGCCATAGTAGCTCAGAAACTGACAGGAACTACTTTGTGAGTGAATGTGCCCACTGTGAAAGAACAGACTTCTCTCACTCTCAATTAATTTAGCCAATGTTTTCAGCGAGGTGTTAGAGATTTGAACTTTAAAGTGACTTTGTACATTTACTTTTAAGTCCCCCTATACTGTGTTGATCACATTATGAACATACATACAGTTCAAATCCCGCTGTTTTATCTTCACCTTCGTGGGTCTTGCATGCTACTGTGGGGCCATCCACAAAAAATGAAAGTCAAGAATCCCATATTTTGACACTGGTGTAGTATAGTTTACTAAAATTAGTGTCACTTGAATTGTACAGCAAGTAACGACTAACTTAAGCAACTAAATTACGAGAAACTTAACGTAAATTTTGCAGCATAATTCAAAACATTATGTGGCAGTGTTATTTTATTCGTTCACACTTTTAACATGTCAATATTGTCCGGGCCAGTGGTATTCAAACTTTTTAATGCTGTCCATTCTATGTAAAAAAAAAAAAAACTTATCAGTGCTCCTCAACTTGACAAACATAGTTTCACCTAATTATTCTATAAAATTCGCAGCTCTGAGCATATTTTAAGCTATTTAAACATTGCAGTTGTGTTCAGTTATCCATTTTAAATATGCAATCAAATACATGATGCCTATATGCTAGTGACTGCATGGATTCCCAAATACTGTAAAAGTATCCACAGTGTTGTCATTCATCAGAAATGGGGGCGGGAACTTTGATGGTTAATTGTAACCCTCCATCTTGCCACTTAGACACTTCCAGCAAGGACGAGTAAACCAAGCACTGGAAAAGCCAATAGGTCTCGCCTATGCGAGAGATCAAATCAAATCAAATCATTAACATTTATAAAGCGCGCTACTCACCCGTGCGGGTCTCAAGGCGCTAGGGGGAAGGGGGGGTTACTGCTGCTCGAAAAGCCAGGTTTTGAGGAGTCTCCGGAATGCGGAGTGGTCCTGGGTGGTCCTGAGGCTGGCGGTGAGGGTGTTCCAGGTCTTGGCTGCCAGGAAGGAGAAGGACCTCCCACCCGCCGTGGAGCGGCGGATGCGAGGGACGGCAGCGAGCGCGAGGCCAGAGGAACGGAGGAGACGGGTGGGGGCGTAAAAGCTGAGGCGACGGTTGAGGTATTCCGGTCCCTTGTTGTGGAGGGCTTTGTGTGCGTGGGTGAGAAGTGCTGCTTTTGCCAATGTAATTTAGCCATGTTGTACACCAGCGCAGCTTGGCTAAAATTTGAAAGAAAGCACTATGACGCCGCCGAATCATAATGCTTTATTTTGTCTTATGACGGGTGGGGGTTCACCACATGAGCAATGGAACGGAGGGTGGAAGTGAACTCGAAGTATGGACAATGGGAGGGGTTGGTGGTTGGAAACAGATGATAAAAACAAGAGCTATGAGGCATCCAGTGGTTTCCGCCTCATTGCTATTTTTTTTATTATGGTGGGTGGGCAGATTGAAAGCAATACGGACAAGGGAGAGAAGGTGGTTAAAGGCAAAACGGACAAGGGAGGGGGGTTAAAAGCTTCACAGACAAGGGAGTGGAGGGAGTTAAAAGCAACACGGACAAGGGAGAGAGGGGTGGGGTAAAAGCAACACGGACAAGGGAGGGAAAGGGATTAAAGGCAACACAAACAGGGCAGGGGAGGGGGGTAAAAGCAACACATATGGGTGAGAGGGGTTTAAAGCAACAAAGGTAAGGGGGAGGGGTTAAAAACAATATGGACAACAAGGTGGAGGAAGGGAGTTCAAAATCAAACACCGACAACGGGGTGAGGGAGGAGTTTTCAGGGCAACACAGACAACTCGAGAGGGGGTTAAAATTAACTCCTGCAATGGGGAAGGGAAGGAACAAGAAAGAAATCATGAAGAGTAAGGAAAAATACAAATACTACCTCAATCACAGTGCAAGCAGTGGAAAGACCCTATAATGAAACAATCAGTAGTCTGCTTGAAACAAGAAGTAAAGATGGCACGTGCCGGCCAATTAGGAGGCAGCAAATAAGAGTGACAGTAATGCCAATGAATGGTAAGCAATGGGCGGGCTCCAAGCACCTCGCTGTATACAATGTCTGTCCCACATGAGACCACATGCTGTGCCTGCGCTGCACAGACGAGACTTAAATACTGAACACTGATTACCGATAGCCCATGACAGCCAGTACAAGGCAGCGCACTTGACAATTTGGACCAGATGTAGAGTTTTGCAGAGGGTGTTACTCCATCACAAATGTGACAGATATTCCATCCCCCATATTGCAATTCCATTATCGCCTATAGACCTTGTAATACAGAGGACGGGATATCAATCATTTTGTTATGGAGTAACCTATCTGCCAAACTCTAAATCAGGCCCTTTGTTTTCTTTCACAAAAAGCACAGCACTCCTGCGTCTCTCCTCCCTAGCGCCTACTCCACTCCACCCACTCCCTAACCCCCCTGAGATTAATTCAGGCCATTCAGGGTGCGGCCCTTTGGTCTAGGAAAAGGTTTCACTTTGGTGGTATCACTGCAATACAGCAATCGGCAACCCAAAGGCGACCATTGAACTTTGCAAAGGGGCCTGCCTCTGTACAGCACCATGCGGGTACCTTTTTCAGTAACTTCTGATCCGTTTGAGTTAAAAATATTTTTTTCACGAAATCTGCAAATTATGTAGCAGGCAGTGGATTATATGGCATGTAAACCTATGCAATGGTAGGAGACTTTAATTTGAATGTGCGAGTGCTGGGAGGGTTGTGTGTGTGGGAAGAATTTATCGTGAGAAAGCTTCAAGAGAGAGGGGGCTATAGGCCAGTACAGCTGGGATGGGCAGGACAAGACTCTCTAAGGCCTTGGGCATAACTTTCACCAGTGCAGCAGGTGCAGTGGAACCAAGCGTCGGTGTGGTATAACACTGTAGAAGCAGGATGGGAAAATGAGAATGCCAAACTGAGGAGAGGGAGATAGTCATTATCGAGGCAAAGCATATGAAAAAGAACCAGGCGAAGTCCGGCTATAAGCGGCGGGCAGGGCGGTCAGGCTCACCCAAGTTAAATAGAAGAAAGACTTCGGTTGCAAACAGTGCTTTAAGTGGGCAGGTACCGTCAGGTACTGAGTACCTGCATTTCTCTAATTTGGAAGTGAGAGTACCTGCGCTTCTCAGCACTGCTGCAATACATTTAACGGGAGAGTACCGGTACCTCTCAAGACCAAACAGGTACTCACAAGAGTTAGTAGCCGCACTCCGACATTTCCATTTGACTCTCTGGTTGCAAATACTTTTTACACCTTTGCAAATGCCTACTTTACGGGTTGTGCATATCGCAAAGTTTTTATACTTTCCAACTCCATGTAAAGCATGACTTTTGCTACAATGTATGTAGCACGTGCCGCGTAAAACGAATACCACATACTTCGCAGAAAGTCAGGCCTCTCTCCTGCTCAGTGCCATTGTGCACAGAAACGCCGCGCAAATGGCAACTTTGCGGTGAAACATTCTCCATCCGTATTCACCTTGTTTGTGTTCGAATAGATTGAAAATAACTCCTGTGTGCGGTAAAATTATGTGGTTATGCGGAGAAAAAGGACACACGAGCGAAGTTAAACTAGTGAAAAATGAAACCTTCACAAACAACGAGCTTCGTGCACTTGGCGAAACATTGTGAGATAACAAATGCAGATTAAAAATGCACTCTGCTATTAGAAGAACGTGTTGCAAGTTGTTGATGCTCACATGGGGGGACGAGGGACGGAAATACTGCAAGCAAAATCCATTTACATTGAATATTCGGACCTGTGCTAGAAACAGGCCTTGCATGGAGTTGGTTTGCCTGTGTTTGCAGACCAGGGAGGGGGCAAAGGCGACAACATCGCACATCCAGGGGTCTGGTGTTGCTCCCAGGTGTCGCTCTGTCACAGCGGCCCAAAGCTGGGCGTTCATGAAAGCGCTTCGTGGCACCGTCGCTGTTTGCTGATGGAGGGTTCCGCTCGAAAACCGCTGAAGAGTCAATTCTTAAATATTTAATCAGCTGTGAAGATCGGCCCATGAGCTGGGATCAGCCTGACCACCACAGGTCGTGGATGTTCTGCTGACTGCAGAAGAATACAGGGCCCGGATGCGTGACGTCACTCACTGTATGTGCCTCGGGAGGTGGTGTGAACCCCCACGCCTCCCTTTTGTGCTGTGGTCTTTGGGCCTCAGTGCTCGTAGAAACTGTCGGGTGTTGGGCTGTGCAACAACACAGCCGTTTTTATTAACTTTTGCACTCAGTTGCCGTTGATTCGGAATTGCTGGGGTATGGGAACAGGCCCTGTTTTATTTCAGTTTCTCCTCCAGTGTGTTTTTATGTGACTGCATTGTGTGCACGAGGATACATGCTGCAGACTAGCACTAGTAATTATGGACCCCTGTGTTACTGACCAGTGGTAACTGGAAAGGGGGTGGGGAGGCTGGACAACTGTGTCATTACTAGTTAGACCGTGAGGTTTCACTAACAAATGGAGGCTCAGATTTACCGCATCAGGTCCCATTGGTTCGTCCTCATTCCACATTTCAACCAAGAGGTTTCAGCTGTTTTGACTGGGAAGCCAGAGAGTAAATTCCCAATGGGCCTAGTACCTTGTTACCGCATTGATTGAAGATTACAAGTAACTCATTATGAGGGGCTTAGTGATGGGCCTTTGTTATTGTCAAGAGGTCCCACAATTGGCTTTTTAAGTGTGCAAGGTGCACTCCAGTAAATGTGTTTGTTCCTGATGTGCAGAACATCTTTCCATTGTCACAGCATGCAACTGAGTTCTGAATAAGTCATGCAGAACATAACTCTTAAGGGGCACCCTTCACCAGTCAGCATGTCTTTGCAATAACTGTGAGGGAAACAAAGGTGTCAAGTTATCTGGATAGTGCCGCATAACTACAGTAGACGTCACAATTGTAACATTGGATTGTCTGGCTGGTCAAGGGGGTAGGAATGACCACTTTTTTACTTCTGTTTAGAGTGATTAGAATGGAAGCGTCATGAAATAGGACTATAGGGTCAAGGGATCAATGAAGACCCTCTTCCCAAATGTTAGATGAATGAAAGGAATTTGATTCACAACCATTTACCCTGTTTTCAACAATTAAGCAAAAATAGAATCACTCAATAAAGTGACTGAGGGCGTTTTGATGCATCCAAAAGACTTCTATTGGGTTTGGGTGGAATCCAGGAAACTGGAAGAATAAGCAAGAGATTATTTAGATGGACATATATTGAGACCGTCCTAATCCATCAGGTCATGCGGTCTATGAAAATGGTTCAAGAGAACGTGACCATGACAGCTGTTTTGAGATACCTCTAAAGAGGACTCCACTAGACAGCCCTGAAAACTGTGCACATGGAAATCACATAACTGGGCCACTAGGGTTTTTACTCTGCCAAATCTAGGCAGGCTTGTGTTGCCGGAAGGGCACTGTCAGTTACATAGGAGACTTCAGGGCATTGATGTCATGAGGAAAGTTGAATCCATTCCAAACATTTAAGCTTTGATGAACTCTGAAGTTACGAAACAAAAGCAGCCTTGATGCAATATTGAGCAATAGTGGCCCTCAACACACCGTTGAGTACAGATGGGCGTAACTGGCGTAATTCTCTCTAGCGCAATTGCCGCAAAGTTATTCATAATTATGCATAAATTGTGTGAGAAGTGTAATCCAGCAATTGGTGCTATTTTCTTAGTGCAAAATGAACCCTTGTATCCAAAATGGGCCCAAGTATACATTTTGTGCTAAGAAAATATCACCTAATGGTACAGGATATGAACAGCATTAGGCAGCAGCTTCTCGCTGTCTCTTAATTCATTTTTCCTGTGCTCCTACGTTAGGATTTTTTCCTCAAAATGTTCTTAATTACTCTAGCTCGAGCAATCACGCAATTTCAGTAATTTCGCATCACAAGAGTAATGGGTGATTACTGAAATTACTCCAGTTACCCCGGAGTAAATAACATTTCTCATAGGCCAACTGTTGAGTATCTGCCTGGTTGCAAGATAGCATTAAAGAAGGAGATTACTTGTCTGCAAGATGTAACTTTGCTGCATTTGTTAATATTTACTGTGCTAATGCACATGAGTTATATGCTGGTGGTGTGTTAAATGTTATAAACAATACTATTTAAGGCACGGCTCTCCAAACTGGGAGGTGGGCCCCTCTGGGGGGGGAGGCTTTATTGATCCAGGATGTGGGTAGTCAGACTCTGGCTAAAAGAAGCATCTTGCTGACAACATTGCTTTGTTTTAAGCAGAAAAAAATGAGCGTCAGTCAACCACCCTGTAATGGGCCACGTCATTTGTCAGGTGTATATGGCTGGGAGTGTGTGTCAGAAGGGAAAGGGACTCCAAATAGTCTTCGAACCACTCCGACATCATTTCTGAGGATCACGTTGTGTATAATTTTACACATTAGAAAGGCTTAGTTAACCAGAATAGTATGTTTAGCATTCATGCACATGATTGCGTTTTGAAAATAGGTAAGACAACTTAAATGTAATATTTAAATAAACCTAATTGTATTTAAAACTTGCCAATTTGATAGAAAAATACTTTGGAGGAGGTGGGTGACAACAAAACATTTGACGACTACTGATATAAAGAAAAAAAGAAACCCCTGCCGTACATTATAAGGATATTGCATGTCACTGAGGAGTTCCATAACCATGTAGAGGACCGAGGCCAAAGTAGCAATATCCTTATCGTGTAGGGCAGGGGATACTTTATCCCATATAATACATGGTCACACCATCAACTTTCCCACAAACCACTTAAATTGTTGAGGAGTATCTCTTCCATATTTAAGAACAAGCATGTTTGCAAACATAAAGAAAAATAAACCCACTAATGCAAAATTAAACTTATTTAAAATCTGTAAGGTATTTGTTACAAACAGATATTAGAAACAGCTTTAAAAAAAAATCAGAAAGATTCAAACTTTTCTCTATCTAAGAAGTGCAAAAAACATAAACATATTCTCTCTGCTTGTCATTGGCCTGACCCAACTTTTACCTCTCCTGCTCGCTCTGGCAGCAGGCATTGTGAAGTCAGAACTCGACTGTAATAATTTATAGTAGTCGAGTTCTGTATCTTTTTTTTTTTTATAAAGAGCATCACCAATTAGAGACATGCATTTATACAGCGATTGCAAATTCCCATGTTTTATATTTTAAGAGGAACTCACTGGTAAAACGCTTGAAAGCTGTATTGCCTTCCTCTTCCTGTGATATGATCACAATACCGAGTAGTGATTGGCTCCCGTGTTGATGATGTCATCGGTAATTTGATTCATGTTACTGCATCCTTTCCGCGCCCTCATTATGCAGCTCTACTCTCTGAGCCCTGTATATGTAAATTGACAACACAAGTTTATTTCTTACAACATAAGCTGTGCGCGCTGCGAACGGATACATAACTTTGTTTTGAAATTAGAATATGAAACATGGTTCAATTATGTTTTTGTCACTTTAACGTACACGCATTACGGGGTGTAATTAGAAACCTGAGGATAATTTTTCTTTGCTTTTAAATTCAAATTATTATAGAGTTAGACCCATTTCAAACCACTAGAGCTTCAAAGCCCCTAATTTGCAAAGTTTGTAATATTTACAGTTATTGCAATTCACCCGTCGTCTAATCATCTTCATTCTGTGCCCACCGGGCAGAGCTTCGGTAACGGATGGCGGAACAGACTCCGTTCACTTAAACGAGGGTTTAAGTTGTCCCAGGGTATGAGTGTCAATCTGATGACCCCTGACCTTCAGGATGTACGTGAAGGTCATTCTCCCGCTATATGTCCTGTGATGAGCAAACACCACATAAAGCCGGCCTCGGTTCTAAAGTGACCATGGACCAGAGTGTGTGCAGGGGGCGCGCTGGTGATGTAAGGCCTTTCACCGGCCCGGCATCGGATGATAATGATGATAATAATAATAACAACTGCAGCAATGCTAATAATAATACTACAACTAATAATAACAATAATAATAACAGCAACAACAGCTGCATTGATAATAATAATACTAAAACTAATAATAAAAATAACAGCAACAGCAGCAATGCTAATAATAATACTACAACTAATAATACCAATAATAATAACAGCAGCAACAGCTGCATTGATAATAATAATAATAAGAGCAGCAATGGTAATAATACTACTACTACTAAAACTAATAATAACAGCAATGATGATGATAATAACAACAGCAACAAAAGCAGCAATGGTAATAATACTACAACTAATAAGGATAATAACAGCAGCAATGACAATAATAATAACAATGATAATAACAGCAGCAATGATAATACTACTACTAAAACTAATAATAATAATAATAACAGCAGCAATAATAATAGCAACAACAGCAATGATAATAGTAACAATGATAATAATAGTAATACTTATAATGTCAGCATATATTATTATTGTTTTATTGTTATTGTTGCTGTTAATAATAATAATCATTGTGCTATGTTTATAATTACTAATAACAGCAATAATAATAGTATTAGTACTATTATTATTGTTATTATAATTGCTGTTATTATTACAGTTGTTAATGTTATTATTACTGTTATTATTATTATTGTTCTGCTTTTGTTGTTATGAATAATATTGGTAGCAAAAATATTAATAATACCACTGGCAACAACAATAATAATATTAATAATACTAATATTAATACTACTACTAAATAGTCACATTATTATTATGAATAATAGTAACAACAAATAGGACTCACAATGGTAATTATTTGTAGTAGTAGTACTGGTAGTAGTAATAGTGTTATTGGTGGCAACAATAGTAGTAATAATAATAATAAGAATAATAGTAGAAATCTATGGCAATGTTTTTACATTGCTTTTGCTTCCCATTGTATACCATTTCTCTATATCCTCACTCAATGGCTGTCATTCTCAAGACCAAAGAGGAATGAAAGGCTGAGTATGCCCTGCAGGAGTTTTTCCTGCCACTGTAAGTTACATTCATCTTTGGGCTGTGAGTGCTTAGCTCAATGACTATTCTTAAAGAGCTGTTTGGATGATATTGTATTTGTTATGAGTTTGAGAACCTCCACAGCTATGCTCTATCTTCCTATTTAATAATAATACAACTGACTGTACAACCCTAGTTTTGTATCTCTGTGTGTATTTGTGTGAGTGATCACTATACAAAATAGTGGAATAAGTCCTAGGCTAATGTTGCACAGTACTAGTGATGGGAGCTAGACTAACTTCCTCCTGTGGGATTCAGGAATAGGAGGTTTGCACGTCCCCGGCCTCAGAGAAAGCCTTGAAAAAATAGGGCCAAACAGTGCATTTTGCGCACTCGTTCGTTTTTCAATACCTCCTTTCAATGGGAAGCAAGAAACTTGATGATCCTAACGAGTATTAGATATTCGGCAAAGAAAACTTTGAAAAAGTGGTGATAAAATCAAGCTTTTTAGTACAACATCCTGAAAAATGACCAATAGGCAATGAGTGATACAGGTGATTAGAAAGTTCCGTTTTTCATTGTCTATCATTGTTGTAGTGCAGTGTTTTTAATCCCTCCTCCTTGTTGCACTTCACCCCCTTCAGAGAGATTTTCAGCCATATTTTCTGATTTAGAATCTTCTTGGAAGGGGCAGGGTTGAATAATAAATACACAATTCTTAAAATAACAAGTTGTAGACATTAGTGTTAATGATATCATAGTCTGATACAGCCATGCTAGCATTTAGGTAACAGAGATTGTACAGGGTCGGACAGCATAAAGGTTACACTTTTAATATAAATTAAGGTCACATACAGCATTAATGATTATCAGCCAGCTATCATATCCAAAAACTCTAAATTAGGGTGTCCCCAATCAAGATCTTTTCAAGTTAGGAAGCACTTAGATTTTGAGATCCGACTCACCCCCTATTTTGGGAAAAGATAAACTAAATTCCCAAGAATATAAGTTTATAGTGTTCCTGAAATAATACACTTTTTATCCTGAAATAACAGCTTTTCATTTTAATCAAACGTGTTTTGGTGTTATTTTCCTTTCATGCTCACTTGTATTGCTGCCACATATGGAGAGAGCATCTGCTGTGTACGGCCTGGCACCATCACCTCATGCCATGCATGCTCAGAATATGCCAATAATTGCATCCATTATAGCACAGCTATTAATGTGCCAGTGGTGGGCATAATTGTGGCCACACCCTCCAAGTCCACGCCCCCTCCAAGACCCCACCCCCTCCTCACACTGTGAGATTTTTGGTGAAGTTGGCAGGTCTTGTGATGTCACCACCTGTGCTGTGCGGAGAGCTTCAGTACTTGAATTCAGGATCCACCTCTTAATAGAGCACTAGTGAAATACAGACTGTACATGGCTGCTGTCCACTAGAAATGCACATTTTTTTTACAAAGTGCTTTTTCAGTTCTGTCATTTATCTAAGCCATCCCAGTGTCTCACTGTGGATAACAACGGTCCAAGTCAGTGATTTGAAGCTTGCCAATGCTGACTCAGCTCTTTATCCTTCTGAGGTTGATAAATTGAATTGCAATTAAGCAATAGCAACACGTGATAATTACAGCGCTTACAAATGCCAGAGGTGTATCAGGAAGCAGTACACCCTTCCTGTCGCTTTGTTTAGTTTCACTTTCATGCTCTGCTTCCTAGTTCCAAAAATCACTGGCACATAATAAATGTTATTTCTCAAGACAACGAAAGGGTGGGATGGGCCTGCTGTGATTTGTGACACAGATCTCCACAGAAGACATTTGCTTCAGGGACCCACGTTGCCAGCTAATTAGATGATAAACTGACATGCCACCAGAGCTCCCTCACGGATTCACAAACCATTTTTGTTTGCCAGTTGCCAAGTAGTTTTTATTTCAATTTGTGAATTCATATTTGATATTGACGATATGTTCATTTCTGCAAGCAGGGTGACGTACTCACGGGGTGGTACTCAGTGTGGTGGAATAGCATTTGTAAGCAAATCTGTTCTGAAGTCATTGGACTCCACCCCCTAGGAGGGCATGAGCTGGAAAGCGACAGAGGACCCATATACCTGTTGGTTTCAGCCACTCACAAGTATTTGCAAAGCTCTTTTCCCCGCTGGATATGGTTGGAGTTGTACCACTTTCACACGGAGGGGAAAATCTGCATCAAGGGATGGAATGTGGAGGAAACACTCCCTAAATCAGAGAGGGTTTGTATGAAAGGTATAACTGCAGGGGGGAAATAATGCAAGTGCAGCTTTGTAAAGCATTTGCAAAGGCTTACATTTACGCCTGTCACATTTATGTTCTGAGACAGTGCCTTTTCAAAGGGATGAACTGTACTCTTATAAAGGGCTTCCCATGCTGCCCCTGGTAGCTGCAACAGATTCATCTTGTCAGGAGTGCTAATTGAATCCTGTGAAATGCAGAAAAGTGAGAAATGATCCACAAATGTCTAGAGGAAGTAACCCGCTGGTTGCTTGGCTTGGTATTTTAACCCTCGTAGGTTAATTGGCCTGCTTTCTGTAAACATCCCTTTAATGGTGTAACCCGACAGCTCTCTCAGCCAATCAGCTGCCAACCTGTTGATGCACTGGAGCCCGCGGGCAGGAATTTGCACGTTGGCTAGGGTGACCAGAAATGTACAGCCAAAAACCGGGTCATTTCACGAAAATAGAGGAAGGACTACACGTTTACTTCAGCTGAGCACACAGAATAGCAGCGCTCATCAGCATAGAATTACAGAAGAGGTACTAAGAACATAAATAAACTGCGATTTTTAAAGCCAGTGTAATGCCTGTTAATTTAATTGCTTTCTGATATCACCTGCTAACCATCTCTGCTTTGGAAAACCAAAAAAAAATCACCTCCCACCATTTTCAGTCGACTATCTCTAAAAACCGGGATGCCTGATCACCCTAACTTTGGCTCTTTCAATGATGCAATCGCTGGTGCATTTTCTGAAGGGAAAATGGACAGGGTTTTATTCAACTCTCAGTAGGAACTCAACAAAGGAGATAGCCATGTGCTGCTCTTTCTGGTGTGTGATTTTTTTTCAAGTGGATGCTGGAAGTTGAGTTTATAGGGCTTACCCTTCCAGAAGAGGTGGGGCTTACATTCACTCAGGTCAGCATAAAATACAACTGCATTGGGATCATCATGGCAGTATTTGTTTACGTTTATTTGCTTATCAACTCACCGAATTTCTGTACTTAGGTGACATCACATTGTGTCCTGGAATTTAGTCGTGAAATGGAACAAAAGCAACGTCTTAGTGAGAGGGCAGTGAGTGGGGCTTAAAAAAATAACATATCACTCAATGATTATCTTACATTAGAGCACAGGAAGTGATCGTGACGTATTTTGCAGGCGTAAAGTTGTCTTGAGCCGGGGTCAAGAGTTGGGGCCTAATTATGAGTTTGGCAGATGGGAACAACTGTCCTCCAAACTCCCGACAGGGTGGCCGGACCTATTATGAACGTCAGCCCAACAGGAAAGAGGCAGCAGCATTGTTGCCGGCTCGTAATAGAGTCAACGGCAACAGTGGCGTAGCGTGGGTTGTCAGCACCCGGGGCAAGGCAAGTAATTTGCGCCCCCTAACCCGGGGCAAGGCAAGTAATTTGCGCCCCCTAACCCGTGGATTTAGTCTCTTCCAAGATGTTGCGCCCGGTGCGGCCGGCCCCCCCTGCACACCCCACGCTACGCCACTGAACGGCAATGCTGCTGCACACAGGGTGCACCAGCAACCTCTCCATGCTCTGCAGACAGTGAGCATTGTGAGGGTGCTGGGCAGGGGGACCCCTGCACTGCCCATACTCAGTGCATGGGCAGTGCAGGGTCCTTTCTGTGGTCGTAACCTCACATTCCCAGTAAAGGGAGGGAGAAGCCACATCCAAGTTTAGCTTGTTATGAGCTCAAGGTTCCAACGGGACCTCAAGCTGAGCTCTGGTGTAACAATGGCCCCTCATTCCCTACAGTGCGGGGGAGTCCTGGGCTCCAGAGGGCCCCCTCAAGATGGTCCAGTGTGCACAGCCCCTGGCCTGAGAGCTCCTGACTGGGTTGGTAGGGGAGGGGCCTCTGTGTACTTTGCAGGGGGGGCGCTCAAGTTTTGTTACACTACGGAGCTGAGCCAGTCTGGCTCGAGATTTCAGTGGCTCGCCCACCTCTACCTTTAGCACAACAATGTCATTTCAGTTGTTTACAACCTCCAGTTCATGCTCGCCCTCCTCTTTCCATGACACTGTTCTAAAAACAGGAAGAAGCTCTTCACCAGCCAGATGTCAGAAGGGCTTTGAGAATCTGCAGCAGCCGCGCACACAGTCTCACGGAACGCTGAGTCCTACCTATAGTAGGAATGCTAACCATTCATAGCTACTAAGGGTCACCAAATAAAAGTTGGCATTTTTCAAGGTCATGACATCTCCCTTAAATTTACTACCAGTCCCTGTTCAAAACAAACCCCTCATTTATAAGTACAATCACGGACGAATGCCGAACTTTCCAGGCTGACAACCTGTTCAACAAATGGCCTAAGGGGCTTGGTGACATTATGAAAAGGATTTAAAAAGCGTTTTCCCTTTTTCCATTTTTTATGAATAAATACACACAGGGAAACGGGTGGCTTTTAATCTGTTTTAAACTATGCAGTTGAGTTAAAACAGAGTATTGGAAGGCTCGGGAAGCCAGGTGTGTTTTTTGTGTGTCACAGGGCAGCAGAGCTGACATTTTATTTATTTCAGTCACGTGACCCCTCTTCTCAGGCTTTAATCAGCTTGTTCTTGAACGCGAGAAACCCAATATGCAGACACATTGCACGTATTAACGAGATGCTGTCTTTAATTTCGTACTTGTGATGTAAGTCGTATACAGCGCAGGATTTGTCTTTGTGAGGTGCCCACAATATTTCTGCATCACTAAAATAAAAAAATAAACATTTTTGCGCAAAATGCGTCTTTTAAGGTATTCAGTGTCTCACAAATCGCCTTTCATTGTGCGCACCTGTGTGACCTGCTATGCAAGCAGACCTGTCCGGGGTGTGCGCCCCAGGCGGCAGCCCCCTCCTCATCCGATAAACCCTCCCGGACTCTGGGTCAGGTTTGTTGTAATATCATCTCACGCCCTTTGGTCAAGACACGCCGACACTGATACAATATTTTTCAAAAGCGGAGAACAGTTGCTGGGGGCTGAAGCCTGTCAGAGAACAACATCCAGTATTGATGTGCAGACTAAAGGAAGGTATGAAACAGGGGAGGAATTTTACAGGTGGGGGGAGTGAGGGGGGAGGGGGTCTGCCTCGCGCGAGCCGCACAGGCACACCGGGCTTTGCCTCTGCCGAGTTCTGCCTCTTCAAGGCCAAACCGTGCAGGTGGGATTCTGATTTCCATTGGCCAGGGTTTCGAGTGTCCCGAGAGAAGCATTGGATGCGTGCTATGTCCCACCTCTGTGTCTGTCCGGGGCCATGATGTCAGTGCCTTGAGGAATGTGTGACGTCATTGTATATCTTCTTGACTCAACCTCTGCACTCTCTTACATCATCATAATGCTGTTTGTGGCTCCTAATACCAAATGACTAACATGGCAGCTGTTTTATGATACACAGTGTTGGAAATAAAAATAAGGCGAACCTATAGTTGTTTATTGTATTGCATAAAAAGGCCTCGAAGTACAGTAAGTTGCTGAAGTAGAGTAATCATAAAAGTGCCCCAGTATAGGCTTAGAGCCCGCCCTAGCGGGCCATACCGGCCATTAAAGGCCCACACCAGCGTTAACAAGGGAGCGGCCTTTAATTGCCGGTATAGCCCAGCTACAAGGGCTATAAGGCTATTAGAACATTCTGCCACTAGAGGACAGAATGTTCTAATGAATGACACAAAGGCCTCACGGAGCCCGAGGGGACTGAAATCCCCTCTGACTCCTTGAGGCCTTGAACATTGAATTGTTGAGGCGTCCGACATTTACCAGCAATTAGAAACCTGGAGCACTCCATTGTCTCCAATGGAGCTCCCAACATTCCAATGTTCTAATTCCTATTTTAAGAGAGCAGCAGCCATTTTTGGGGAATGGGGTTGCAGGATACATCTGTGGAGAAATTGCCTCAGGTGTGCCAATTCACACAATGCCACTGTGTGTCACACAAGATCTGCTCCCTTCACAAGGTCACCTGAAGAAGAACTATAATCCACACTGAGCACCTGGTGATCTGAAAACCCTTTCACAGAGTGGATTTCCACCCAGCATATGGAGGCTTTGATGATTTGAAGTCCATTAAAGATGTCACATTCTACCCACAAATCACACGTTGCAGGCTTTTGTCCAGAATTGTTTTGTGGTTTATCTCAGGGAGGAGTGGTCATGCCATCACCAGGCACGTCTCCACCAATGTTTCTCCACAGCAGATCAAGATGCAGCATATTTAAACCTTGCGCGGTTTTTAAGTAACACACCTACCAATCTCCCTTCAATTTATGGGATGACCTGAAAGCCGCACTCACATCCCTAGGTTCCGCCCCTTCTTCGATGCTAGCTCCAACCTCACATGGTGAAAAATGCTCCCTTGTTTGTAGGTCTGTAGTACACAGCCCAGTTCTTTGTGTTTCATTTGTGTTGGGGAAACATCACTTACAATGCAGTAAATGCAAGAAGATGCATTTACCACAATGCCTTTACCACACATGCCATTACCACGAATATACCGTTACCACGCATGCCTTTACAACTAATTTCGTTGTAGAGGCATGAATGGTAAAGGTGTATACGTGGTAAAGGTTTTAAAGGTAAGTACAGGTAAGTATTAAGTGGGTTGAGTGTGATATATATATATATATATATATAAAGAGAGAGAGAGAGATTATAGTGTTTAGGGTGGATAAAGGTTATTGGTGGTAAATGCATTTTTAAGTTTTAGGGTTGGTATGGGATTTTCAGGTTTTAGGGTGAGTATGTGTTTTGGGGTTTAGGGTAGGTAGGGTTTTTAGGTGGAAAGGTGTTTTTGTGTGCGTGTATATGTCATATATATATATATATATATATGTGTACATATATATGTACATATATATATATATGCGTTGTTCCATCATACATCGTATGTGTTGTGTAATGTGATCTGATTTTGTGCATGTCTGGCCCGCCTTACTTTACTTAGTGGTTAGCAGAGTTTTTTCACTGGCAGTATTTTTCAAAGGCTCCAGTTTATGGCCTTTGTGGACTAGCAGTTTAATTTGGCCTTCACTTATTTGAAGATTTTCTGTGCATTGAGAGATAATTTTCACTGTTTTGCAAATCATTTTTACTCTTATTGAGCAATGCCAAGATGGAGAGTGTGAGGCCTATTCACAAAGTGCATTTTGTAGTACTTTAGTATTATTACAGTAGTACTGTATAGTAGTACAGAATACTATTCACAAACCTACAAGAGTAAATCTCCATCTCCATTAATTTTTCTATGAGGAGATGCTCACACATGTAAGTCTAGTACTTAGTATTAACTGTGAAATGGACTGGGAGTGGCTGGAAAAAGGGACATACTTACTACTAATTGGAAGGGGTTTAGGAAGTAATAAGGAGGGATTTATGAAGGGTTAGGGAGGAACTTAGGGAAGGTCCTGTGCCCGCCCACAAAAGAGACACCTATTTACAGACTGTACTTCTAAAGTTATTGCTTCTAAAAAGGAACCCAAAGCAGTAGTAAATTACTCATGCTCAGAGCTGGTGTAAGTCCAGCACCACACTTAACATACCACTGATAAACCACAATGCCTTCCCATAGAAAAAAATGGCAGTAAGGACTTAAAATAAAATCCAACATGAAATAATGTTAAAATAAATTATTTAGGATAGTTAAAAATGCAAGTAAATATAATTTAAACAATCTAAATATAAAATATCTTTATTATTTAATTCTAAAATACTCTAACAACCTTTTCGAATTTATAAACACATATACCTTTTTCTAATTGAAATACAATTACATTATTTCTAACTAATTCTATACATCACTTGTAATAAATAGTAATGCATAATAAAACTATGTATTCATTTTAGATGGGAATTTAATTTCTAATTTAAACTTCAGCAACATATTTTTATTTAATTTCACATCTTTAAATGATATAGAGATTTAATTCAAAACTAATTTAGTAGTGTTGTAGCATGTTTGTCTTTTGTTCTATATTTAATGTAGATATATAAAATAATTTACATTAGCAATTAATATAAAAATAATTGTAATATATTTTCATTTATTTTTATAAGGACGTTATAGAATACACAAAATAGAAGACATAAAACATTAGCAAGTGCAGTGTGCTTCAGTAAAAATACAAATAAATACATCAATCATTGAAGGATAATCTATAGAATAATACAGTATAAAGTTGACAGGTCATGGCCAATCGATCCCTCTGAGAACCACACTCTTAGAGGATTCCAGATATGATTTAATCTGGTTCTACGTCATTCATTATCTAGGATCGACATTTCAAATGAACATACATTTAAAGACTCTTGCCACCTTGAGACCCACATCATTGGATCAAGTGTTCTGGTTAGTAACCAATGTTAGGCCAAAGCCAGTCTGGCCAAGGAGATGGAAAAAAAATATATATCCCTGATACTGCTGGTGGGATCTGAGGGGAATGCCCAAATATTATAAGCTTGTGGTCCCATCTACAATCAACAAGAAATACACTATTTCATTTATGAAAGATAGAATCCCATTGTCCCGGTATTGAAATACAAAACCCCACATCAGAAGCATCAACTATCCTGCTTTATCTTTATTCTGTTTAGTCGGTACTGAGTATAATACAAATAGTTCAGAATCTTGAAATGATGATCCTTACCCCGGGACACCTTCATGTTTGTCTGTGCTAGAATACTACTGCTTTCAATTTCCTTAAGTGTCATCATAAACCAAAGAAGCAACCCATTTCTCAGCCCTGAGTCGAAGTTCATCAATTCTTCCTTTGAATTCGGCTGCAAGAATCATGTTCTAGGACAAACGTATATTCTCCCTAGTAGTCAAATCCATAAGAACTCAAGAAATGTATTCTGCGTGCAGTTAATCTCTCCCACCTCAGGCCCGAAAAAAATTACAAAGTTGGAGAAATCTAAAACTCCCTGGAGGGAACAGGCAGCTGCTGCTGTAAAGCCTCAAAAGAAAGCAAGGTGGTGTCCTCAGACAGTTGTCCTAATATCGGCCCCTAACAACTGAGCGCACTATGATGAATAGATAACGGGAAGTTCAGGTTAAACCCCAATAACGTATATTGACTGTAAGGGTCAATAAAAGAGAACAAGTTCTTTAAGCAGGCCCACATTTGATGATAGGCCTGTAAGGTCTTAAACCCTGTCTGCTTGAAGTAAAGCATATCAATAATGCCTATGTGTGGTTTAAAATCAGCCCCCATGGGATTATAGTCTGAAGAAATTGATCCCAATGGCCACTTTTTCCAACACAGGACCAAGGAAAGACGAAAAACAAATGTTTCTATGTTCTAGATTTGAATGGCAGGTCGGGACATTCAGCCTCAGTCCCAAGGAAGTTGGATATACTGTATCTTACATCTCAGCCTTTTGAAATTCCATAAGAGCCATTGCCAGATTGATTCAGTTTTATCAAAAAAGCCAGTTGGGTGATATAATGCTATACATCTGAAGATAAAAAATACAGGGGTAAAATAATAATTGTAATAAGATTATACCTCCCAATAAGCAGCAGATGCATTTGATTGTATTTATTGAAGGTCTCAATAGATTGATCATAGACTTTGCCACTGTTTAGATGAATAATCTCTTCCAGCCGTATAGTCAGTTCCACACCCAAGTAGGTTGCAGACTAAACCGACCTCTAATCAGAATTAAATGTGGGGACATTAGAAATAACCAGGATATTATCAGAGTTAAGCTTGTATTTAGACAGCTGGCCAATCTCTGGCTCCAATAACTCAACTGCCCTCAAATCAGCCACTGAAGACAATGTAAAAAAGTTGACTTCAACGGCATGCGCTAGAAGTTTAAGTTCCAAATGATGTAGACGCAATGCACTTACGCGGTCAGATATCCACAAGGCCTACGGTTCCACATACAGCGCAAAATGTTATGATGATAACGGACACCCCTGCCAGGTGCCTCAGGTGATTTCAAAAGACTCAATTTTACTATTTTTTGTGTAAAATACATTTGTTTTTCCCAATAGTTTACCATAAGGAGAATCCACAGTCGGGTGGAGTTCTCCCTATGATAAAGTATTAGGACATTTAAAAATATTTATGAGATTTAAAATAAATTAGTAAACATATTTTTAATTTGAATGTAAATACATTGTATATTTTTATTTTAAATTAGAACAAATTAAAAATTCTACAGCATTATTAACTTAAATTTGCATTCAATCTTTAACTAATTTAAATATATAAAATCAACTGAAAAACATGTTTTTAAAATGTAAATAAAAAAAAAAAAAATCCCATCTAGAGAAATAACACATTTCTATCATGTATTAATAATTTTTCAAAGTGATTATAGAATTAATTAAAATTAGTTTCTTTCTATTGTATTAAAATTAATGTTACATTAATTAATATATTTTAAAACGTTTAACATATTTTTAATCAAATAATAAATGTTTTTACCATTGAATTATATATGTTTTAATAATAAATTATATCTATTTATATATATATATTTTTTTTAAGTAAGTTCATTTAATTTACCATTATGTCTTCAGGGTTTTATTTTATGTCCCCACCGTCATTATTTTGGAAGGTGCTGCAGTGTCAGTGGTTGGTCATGTGTCGTTCTGGACTTATTACTGTTTCTTTTTGGCAGTAGTAACTTACACTAATCAATTTAGCTCCATCCACTTTTTTGATGGTGGAGATGTGCAAGTCTATAGCTTTGAGTAATTTACACTTTACAAATAGATTTTACAAATAGTCCAAAGCTGTAAAATTACTTAAAAGTAACTAATCTTCGCGAATAGCCACCTGTAAGCGCGTTGTGTTTCTCAATGCACAGTGGCAGATGTATGCCGAATGTGTATTTTCCAGTTTACCTTTTTCGATGTAATTGGTTGCGAAAGTTACAATTTTTACGTAAATGTTGCAAAATATAAACGATCTTAGAAGCTGCGAAGATATCCACAGAAATACAAGAACGTTAAAAAAAAAGAATTTACTCACTCCTTTCTTGGTTGTATGTGATGGAGAAGAGTTGTCTGTTGTGACGTGGTCTTCTTCACTGAGAACGTCCTCAGTGTTCCTGGTCTCTGCCCTGCAGTGTGTGATGCAAGATGGGATTTGTGGTGGCGATTCTGTGAGTGTCAGTTGTGAAAATCATTTATCTCAGATGTCTGAGAAGGGAGGACTCTAGAGCTCCTAATAGGTGTTTTTAGACATTGCCATGATCGGTGTTTTACCGTGAGGTCACGAATTCAAATACCGGAGGTCCAGTCAGCGTTTCATCCTTTTGAGGTCGATAAAATCAATACCACTGCTTTGGGAGCCAAGATAACGTTTTTAGCTTTCAGAAGAACCAATAAGCCAAACTAGGGAGAACGTTTCTTCTACAAAAGGGACTGTTATGGTACAGCCAATCGGACAAAAAACATTTTTGTACAACATTTTTTTTCCTAATGCACACGTTTCACTAGTAAATGATAACAGCAGGTTCTTGCTTTTCATTCAAGTCAATGATCTGCTAGGCAGCATCACTAAGCCCCCCCCCCCCTTCTATTTTTCATTTAAGGTTTATTCCTAGAATGCTTGGAGTAGAGTTTCAATTACATTGTTGTTTCACAATGTGCAAAACCGTATTTCCGGTTTATTAACCACAGGAACGCATTTTTGCCTGCCATTGTAAATGAAGGCAGCAGGATGGCTCAGTGAGTTAAATGGTCCTGCCTACGATACATGTTTAGCTGCATATATGATATTAACGTTCTACCAAGGCGGACTCCGCACTGCTGCCTTCCGGGGAGATACATTGAATATCAATCTAGGTAACAATATTATGTGTTATTTAACGTGCTTAGAAACAGCACTTGCGTGGAATAAAGTGGTATATAAAAACGTTACTATTAGATTACATTTTTAAATACATTTTTAAAATGGTAATTTATTGTTCCTTCTTATTTTCTTTTGTTTCAGAATTAATATTTTGAATTGACTTATCATAGCTATGTTTTTGTTTGATGGCTGCTCTGGTAGTGTTGACAACCACACAGTCACTCAGTGCACATAGTTACTCTTGGGCTTTATTGGTTTATCACTCCTGGGGACAGCCCACCTCACAGTCACAGGTAGGGGTGGGGGATTTATTCCACTAAGCCGGGGATCTAGCGGAATTTTGGGCACTCCGCATTACTCTTGTAACACGGTGTTCTAGCCTAATTCCACTAACCAACGCATGGCAGAGTTTTTTCTTGAGTACCGATTGCCAACAGTAAGCTGGCGAGGGTAAGTGAGATTTGGCGTCCCCTGGCACAATTTTCATTCACTATAAGGGAACCCAGCGAGGTTTCTGCAACGCGAATGGTCGCAACCGGTCTTGTTCCGAAAGATGCTGCTCGAGTAGAAAATCTACTTGAGCTGCAGAAAAATCAACTCAAGAAGCAGCGCACTCTAGCGCACCACATGGTGCCATCCGCACAGATTTTTCAGCACAGAATGAGCTTCCAATGCTAAAAAATCAGTGCGAGCAGTGCGACGTGCCTATATCCGCCCGTTTGTGGAATTCCACGCAACCCTGTAGAGGTTTCATGCAACTGCACAGAATTCTGCGGACTGAAACTCTGCGAGTTCCTCCCACTGTTAGTCACAGGGTGGAGATAACTTCTTCTGGGACTGGAATATTCCACTCCTGGATACAGTCCGCTGTTCCACAGTCACAGGGTAGAGACAGGTACTTTTGGATTTTAGGGGATCACCATTCCCAGTCACAGGGTACTTAAAGCTATACCAGGCAGCTAGTAATTTCTATGTCCAACTCACATCTAGCTCCCTAGAGATAAGATCGGGCATCCTCTCAACCCACGAACATCAGCATCTCCCGGGGGAGCCCACCACCAGCCCCTCAGGGTGTGAATAGTCGCTTCTAGATTTACTAGCTACAACCTCGCCAGGAGCTCAAGCCCACTGATGGACACCTCAGGCCGCATCAGGCTGCTGGTCGTTCCACAGCTGTTATAAAATGAATTTACCTACAATCAAATAATAGCTTACATAACTCAATAAAAAATGTGAATTACGCTTGACTGTAATTAGTAACGTAAGGAAGAACAAGATTTTTTTTTTTTTTAATGGCTGTCAACTGACTGTCCTGGTATTCTGTTCTATAACACACAGAATGATGGGACTTGTAGGCCAATACTTGTTATATTAGTAACTTTTGCATACCACCAAATGGGCCACTATTGAAGCTTCATAGTGCTAATTGTGGGAATTGAAACACTATTAGTTCCAAAATGCTTAGTATAGATGGCCAAAAAACCTGGCAAGAGGACAGTCCAAAATAATATACTCATATACTTGTAATTTTTTGGACTTAGGAAATGGTATTTTTTCTCATGCTTACAACCTCATTCTCAGAGTCGCCTTGCTGAACCAGCTAAAACCAACAACACCTCCATGCTAGTGAGATGGTACACTCCGGAGCTCAGAAACTCCAAACGCAACTGCTTCCGACTCGAGAAACAATGGCACATGACCAAGGACTCTTCCGACAGAGGCCTGCAAGGAAGTCCTCAACAACTACCACCACCCCATCAAGGCAGCAAAAAGAGCAGCAATCACTGCCCGCATCAACACCATAGCCAACCACACAAAAGAATTCTTCAGAATCATCAAGGAATTCTCTAGCTCGTTAGTCACATAGAACACCATCCACGGCACTCTGCAACACCCTCTCAGACTACTTCCACAGAAAGATCACCACCGTATATAACAATTCTGACCCTCTAACTCCAGCCTAGACAACATCTCTCAAGCAGCGAACACCAGCCACACAATAACCTCCTGGTCCCTGATTACCACACACCACCTCAGCCATCATGTCATCCATCCACTCGAGGGTACCCACCAACCCCTGCCTCCACCGGCTTTTTAACCTTGGAGCCAACACTATTAGCACAGAAGTAACCCACATCCATTTACATGGCAACCTTCTCGGACAAATGGAAGCATGCAGAGGTCAGACCCCTCCTGAAGAAACCCTCCGCCAACCCAAGCGACCTCAAAAACTACAGACCAATCTCCCTGCTCTTCTTCCCGGCCAAAGTGCTTGAGAAAGCCGTCAACCAACAACTAACCAACTACCTCGAACGAAACCACCTTCTCAACACCTCACAGTCAGTATTCCGGGCCAACCACAGCATGGAGACTGCACTGATCCTCACCACGGACTACATCAGGGCCCTCCTCGAACAAGGAGAGTCGGCAGCTCTGATCTTTGTGGACCTCTGTGTAGCATTCGATACAGTCTGCAACCACACTCGCCTCAACAAACTCCACAATATAGGCATTCAACAAAACACCATTAAGTGGGTCACCTCTTTCCTCTCAGTCCGCATGCAGTGCATCCGCCTTCCTCACTTTACTTCCACACCCAAGAAAATCACCTGCTGCGTACCCCAAGGATTCTCCCTCAACCCAACCCTGTACAACATCTACATGACCCCCCTCGCAGTCATCGTCTGATCCTATGGACTCAATAGAGTCTCCTACACTGACGACACTCACTTAATCCTCTCACTCACCAAAGCGTCCCACAATGCCAAAGCCAACTTCTGCGATGCCATGACCAACGTAGCAACATGGATGGAAAACATCTGCCTCAAACTAAACACTGACAAAACTGAAGTCCTGATCTTCAGGAAGAACACCTCCACACAGGACCACAGCTAGTAGACAGCAGAGCTCAGACCAACTCCCTTTCAATCAGACCACGCATGAAACCTCAGCATCATCCTCGACTGACAACTATCCATGAATCGACAAGGAAACCCAGTCGCCTCCTCCTGTTTCTTCATCCTCCATTTGCTCCACTGAATCTTCGAATGGATCCCTACAAGCACCAGAAAGTCAGTCACGCATGCCCTGGTCACCAGCCGCCTGCCTATGGTAATGCTCTCTCTACACCGGAGTGTCCTCCCAGCTACTTAAAAGACCCAATACTCTACAGAACACCGCAGCTAGGATCATCCTCAACCTCCTAAGCACTCAAGCATCACCTCACACCTGCTTTCAGGTACATACACAAAATGGCCTCCTGCTTTCACGTACATACACCTGATTGATTTCTGTTTTGAGAGACAGCTGAATAAGGGTCCAGATACTGCTGAATTTATTTCCATTTGCCCAGCAGGTACTTTTCCATTCTTGTCTCACGCTGCACAATTGAGAGTGTTCTTGCTAACCTGTTGGCTACTTATTGGTACTCTCTGCATTCTCATATATATCTCTCATATATTTTCTTTTTGATAAAAAAACAAAAAAAGATTTTACATCTAATAGTCATTTATGAAAACATTTCATACTATCATAGCTACATGTGGGTATTAGGTTCAAGAAGAAACTAATTGTACATTGATTGATCGTTCTACAATTATTATTTATGAATAGAAGGAGCAGTGTTACACATTGTACCAAACGTGCAGGTTTGCTGCCACTTTACTGTGAGTTATTGTTTAAACCTATGGAAAATGGGTATTGAGTTGTAAGGGCGTGACAGAAGGAGCCCTGAGTAAAGTACATCCCCTATCTAACAAGCATTGGCAAAGACAATATGTCTGGCTTTAATGTGCCAGGACGTGTAAACACAGGCATTCACAAACTTTTACATGTATTGCATGCATAAAAGCTGTTTGGCACATGAAGCCCTCTGCTAACAAGAAACAAAAATGCTATCAGTATAGAATGAATATGTGAGAAAATGTATTGTAATGGTCAAGCAGCATGATGATTCAGTGTACTTTTCACATATAAAACAGCCCAGCATGCATTTAAATAAAAGCACCAGGAGGGTCAAATGACCCACCAAATAGCCAATAACATTAGATGACTGTGTAATACTGCTCTAGGTGACGCCAAAGTCCAACCTATGTATACATGAAAGAACTGGTATACATAAGCCTTTCAGACTGCTGCACTCTCAAACCAGACTTAAAAAAATTAGGTGTGGACGTAATTTCTGGAAAAAGAATCCTCTTTCAGTCCCAAGTGTTGAGATGCAGTGGCGTAGCAAAGGCCTACGTGGTGCAGTTGGGCCCCCGAGCTCCAGGGGGCCCCCTCAGCACATAAACCTGTCTAAAGAGCTCCAGTGTGAGTTCGGAGGGGGGTCCTCCATGAACTTTGCAGGAAGGGCCCCTTCAGGTTTTGTTACTCCACTGTTGAGGTGGTTGCCAGTAATGTAAAGCGAGAGACTGTAGAATGGTGGTCCACAATTAGAGAGTGGAAGGAAGCCTGTGTGCCATTGGTCGAGAGGCAATAGAATCCTTCAGGTTATTGGTGGAACACCCTATCCAGCGTTCCCTGTTTGGTGCTCCAGTAGAGTCAATCGCCTAATGAAGGCGTGCCTAGAGAGTTGCGACTCTAGGAGCCCTCTGAAGAGCCGGTGGTCTGGCCTGCTCTTAGGGTAGGGTTGAATACACCCAGATCTTTGGACGCTCGCCTTTAAGGGACCGCCTTCTTTGCATTTTCTTTCTGGTCTTTAGTGGGTTGTAGATGTATTTAACAGCCTGAAGTTATCAATTGTTATGTTTAGTAGACTAGTTGCCAGCAAAGGGGATGCAAGCATGACATTTTCAACCATGGTCCATTCTCTATACATCGTACTGATATTTGTAAACACACAGATCTGCAATCATAGACTTTTCATAATCAAGCAAGTAAAATCATGGAAATTGAGAGAAACGATTGCATAGTTGAGTGTTTTCTCAGGAAAGTGAAATTGGTGTTGGTGTCATATTGAATCATGTCTAGACCTAGGTGCCCTGAATTTTGCCACTTTAATCAAGTATGAGTAGTGTGCATACAAAATGTCTAGACGAAATCTATTGTTTTTATTCCGTGTGTAACAAAAACCTGAAGAGGTAATCTTGGGAGTTTAATGTGGTTTGCATAATTTACAGCCAAGTGATGGGAAGACATTATTCTTGACTCCATCTGCAAGGCAGTGTGCGTAAATTATACATTTCTTTCAATGGTCCAGGTCAGAACTTGTCTTCTTCTGAAGTGGTCAGATTTATCAGTAATAGACTTTCTGCAGTTAAAAGCGGAGTCTGGTGGGCACTTCTACGCAGCCTTAGGCCGTCTGGTAACCATGGCAACCACGGACGGCCATCTTTCATAGTTAAACAGTGTCCATGGTAACAACATCAGCAGCATTTGACGGAAACTTTGTTATAAGTTTTATGTCTGACTGAAGGTTAACTTCCACCAGTCTTTGAACTTAAAATATCTCTGTGAGATAACCACAGGTAACGAAATAGTCCTCAAAATACCTAGGTACTTGCGAGGAGCAGGACCTTCACCTGTTGATCGTCTCATACTAAATGCTAAAGCAAGTGTTCAGAAGAATGAACCCAGCAAGCTATTTCTGTTTAGCACTGTTAATAATACAAATGATCACAGCTACCCATGTTTAATTAATTTGTGTAGCACCTTAACATGGGACCCCGTGAATTATTTACCAAACTGCTTCAAGAATGGTGTGAAAATGAATCCGGATTTCATGTGGCCAACAAGGGAACTCCTTCAGTTTAAGTCAGGGTCACTGGAATGATGTGATTCTGCAGCTGCTGCGTTTTCTGCATAATTATGGACCTGCTGCATTTGGCGCATATTCCATTGTTTGATGCATAATTTGCAGATTTTAACAAAAATTATTTCTAGAATAAATGGATCAAAAGTTACTAAAATCGCAGTTTCACATTGTGCTGTGCAGTTGAGTGCCCTTTGCAAGGGTCCATGGTCACATTTCAGTTGCCTAGTGCTGTATTTGGGTTTAAACTGGTCGTAATGAAGTGACACCTCTCCCAGGCAGTGTTAACTCTGTACAAATAACATAACACTGAGCTAATACCATCCCAAAATATGCCACCTTAGGCCTCCTAATTTGCTTTATCTTGCGGCAAAAGGCAGTTAACTCTGCCTCGTAATTTGGCTTCTCCAATTCTGGAAATTATTTTATCTACCTGTGCTTTGTGTACTATATCTGCATAAACATTCGAAAGTCACTAGAGGTGAGTCAGTAGCAGTTGCGGCTTGTGACAACCAGAAGGGGATGGTGGCACGGGGGGGGGAATAAATTACAATTTAATTAAAATATATTTTTTAAAAACACCTCATCCGCCGCGCGTCACTCCGCTCCTCCGTCTCCTCGCTGCAGGCACAGGCTCCCAGCCTGCCCTGTGGCCAGTCCTGACGCCGCTCAAATCACCATCTGGATTGGCTGGGAGCGCCCAGCCAGGACAGTCCCAGGCCGACTAGGAGCCTGTGCAGGCACTCTCCAGCCCGGCAACTGTGTTGCCAGGCTGGAGAGAGCCTACCACGCACGTGTGTTTAGCTGGCCTGAGACGGTCAGCCAAACACACATGTACTCTGAGGGGAGTGCTCTGTGCACTCCCTTTAAACGCTCATCAACCCCAATGCCCTGCCCCTTTTCAAGAAAATGATAATACACACAGTTTATTATTGTTTTCTTGAATAGGTTTTGAAGCTGCCGCTGCTGGCAAGGGGGCGACGTCCTAATGGAGGAGCCGCCCTGGTCAGTGGGCAAGATAACATGCATTCAAAGTTGGAGGGAGGACCCCCTGGTTTATCTTTGTACTGTAATGCACAGGGTTCTGCAAAGTCGGTCCTGGAGAGCCGGGTCCATGCCAGATGTTTAGCATATCCACATTTAGAAAAAAGATGTTTCAGAAATCTACATTTTTCTAAATGTGGATATGCTAAAAATCTGGCATGGACCCGCTCTCCAGGACTGACTTTGCAGAACCCTGTATGAATACTCCAGGTGGAAGTAGAGGTTGGGCACCTCCCCAAATAATCATGCTCAAGTTCAGAAGGTGACAAAGCAATAAAGATGCGTTTTTATCCTGTTTCATTTCCTGTGACTTCAATAAAAGAGGTCAAGTGTCAGGCTGTGTGTTCTGTAACAGGGATATTGGGGTTTACTTTTCTATCACTACAAAATGAGAGGCTTTTCTAAACTGAACTATATGAAAATCTTCCTGGGGTGAAGGAAGTGTGAAACACAATAAAATATAAACATCTGTTAATGAACTGCATAGATATTACAAAATACCTCAGAAATTAGAAAAGCACAGATGAATCACATTTTTTGTAATTCTGAAGTGTGCTAGAAAAAAAAATGAATAGGATTAAAAATAATCAAGACTCTACTTGGTGATGCACAAATACTAAATATTCGTTGAAACCCACGTTATCTTTGTGTCTCCTATATAGTTTTATCAGTACAACTGCATGTTTGCGCAAATTTAACGACCAGTTCAATGGGAAGTGTGCTGTGTGTAAATGACAGTTTGCTGCCAAACCATGGTTTAGTGAAGTATTTTTGACAGTGTGCTCCAAAATGGTCGACCAGCTACTGTAGTTAATTTAAGCCAGTGGTTGCCGGGGGCCACAGGCACTATTTTTTCAGTACACATGTTTAGGAGAGCAAGAGAGGGAACAATGGAAGAAGAAAAATGCAGTTGAACCATCACAAAGCGGGGAAGCTGTAACCTGCAGAGTGAGATAAAAGGGCAGGGAGTGTCTGGTAGTAGATTTGGTAGGCCCCGCGGTGGATTTAAGGCTGTGCAAACCTTGATATTCAGTGCACCAACATTTCATTGCGCCAGTAGCAAGCTAGAGCCCAGGGCACCCGCACTGACTCTTCTACAAATTTAGCCCTGACCAACAACATACTCTATCTACACGTTTTTCTTGCTGAATGGCCGTGGCTCATTTGCTACACTTGGTGTGCCACTTGAATTTTTAACAATCCTTATGACCTCAGAGATGTAAAACTGATAGCAGAACCCAGGCTCTAAAAATTGTTCCAGCACTACTGAGTTCACAAAAGTTTTGTCGTTGCCTAAAATGAGGGTGAGATTATGGTCAGAACTTTCAAACAAGGGTAGTTCTGCTATCTCTGTGACAATTTCTTAAGTGTTGCATCTTTATGTGACCATGTTTAGAGAGCACCTAACACGGCCTGGCTTGTTTTTAATCCTTTCTAGTGGTGAGCGTAACTCGCATAATTTGCTGTAGTGTAATTACGCGAACTACAGCAAAATTATGAAAGATTAAGCGGAATTATGCAAGGGGTGCAATCTAGCATTTAGTGCTACTTTCTGAGCACACAATGCACACACCAGTGCTTAATTTGCGCTTGTTGATTCCGGTGCGGAGCACCAGCACTTATTTTTGAGGGCTGGCGCTTGTTTTTCTGCCTCAAAGCATTTACTGCGAGCAAAAGACACATATGGGAAAGGCGGAGGAAGAGAAAAAGGAAAAAGTGTCACAATGGGAGAAAGCGGCAAGGGTGAGCTGAAGGGGCAGGGCGTGGCTTTAAATATATTAATGAGGCCCGAGGTGGCTTCAGGATTACGCCGTCTCAGTATTCCGTGTTCGCACACTTAATTGCAGCAGCCGTGAGTTTAAGAGGAGGGCCTCGGGCACCGGCACGTTTTTATTTACAAATTAAGCACACAGTGCTCCCACGCATTCGAAATGGACTTGAGGATGCATTATGTGCTAATAAAAACACTAAACGCAACAGATCATGAAGGACAGCAGCTGCTTGCACTGGCTAAGTTCATTGTTTCTGTACTCCTGTGGTAGGATTCTTGTGCCAAGTTACTCATAGTTATGAGAACAGGTAATCACTTAATTTCCTATCATTTTGCATCAAAAGACTAATGCAAAATCACTCTGATTATTCTGGCATAATTAAAATTTCGCCCAGGCCTAATCATTTGTAGGAAAGAGCACAAATTAAATTTTAAGGCACAGCCCGATTCCTGACCACCACTTTTCATCCACCCGCATTTAAAAAAGCACCGAGATCCCATCATTGTGCGTGTAGAGCTCTTTCATGTCCAAATGGACATGTCCCTAAATGTGCCGCAAAGGCATCATTGAAGCGCTTTACTAAATCCAGAGAAATCAAAAACTAAATTACATTGCATGGCGTATGGGGAGTTTAGAAAGGCAGAAGGAAATGTATTTGCGAAGAAAAAAATGACTTATGGGGCGCACAGTCTGATGCACAAATAAGGATTTCAAAATCGTCCTAAAATACTGTTTTCTCTTTTCCATTTATGTCTCACGGGGCCACGGGAAAGGTCAGCAGCTACCAAGAAACACGGCGGAAAAAGTCTGCCTGTTTATAGAACAATCACATCTGCCTTTTCCTAAATGATATTAATGTAAACATTTGAAAAATATACACACTGTGTATATTGCATGGCTTTTAACCATAGACCATTACATTGGTTAGAGAGTCATTTAAAGAGGGCTGCTGGCAGATTTTCCGTAAGCTTTTAACAGCAAAATCACCTTAAAGAGAGGGAAATGCCCTTTTCCTCCTCCTCCTGCCCTGTACCTCACAGACCAGGGAGAAGCGAGGGGAAGCAGTTGTATAAGAAAGCACAACCTTGAAAACCCTGTGGGGCTACCACAGAGCACAGGCACAAGTTTGATATTCATCCGGTGAGGGATGCAAAACCTGGCCTATTTGAGTCTGTCTGAGCAGAGGGTTCCCAGGTGAGATGGGCAAGCGGAGCAATATGTGACCAGAATATTTACCAAGGAAAAGGAGGTGTGCTGCCAGTGGCAGTGCGGGGAGGGTACAGATTGTTGTTTTAGAGGACCATGGCCTAGGGTTGGTGTGTTGACACCGCAGCAGGTAAAGTGTCTTTGCAGCTCTGCCCTGGCGGATTACGATCTCCGCCACCGACAGGCTGCTGGGGTCCATGATCCTGGCAGAGATGGCTGTTCCCTGGCAGTCCGACTGCCAGGGTTGTAATGTGGCAGTCAGACGCGGCGGTCCTGACCGCCATCGCGAGTGTGATGGTCATAAGACCGCCAGACTTGTAATGACCCTCTACATTTTTTGAGGGATTTCTCCAACAAAAAAGATTCTGGCCCTCATTAGGGCCTTGGCGACAAATGCAGCCTACCGCCACTGCAACGGCCGCCAACATACCGTCGCCATGGCTACTGACCGTCCATGGCATTATGACTGTAGACGGAATACGGCCAGAAGGCTGGTGGAATTCCTTCTACAGTCATGGCGGCGGGCGGCGGCAAGGTGGGCTGCTGCCAGCAGCAGCGCCATACCAGCAAAACACCGCCTACCGTATGGATGAGAAGCTGGGATGATGGAGGAGAAGTAGGGATGATGTATGATGGATGAGAAGCAGGGATGATGGATGAGAAGCAGGGATGATGGATGAGAAGCAGGGATGATGGAAGAGAAGCACGGATGATGGATGAGAAGTAGGGATGATGTATGATGGATGAGAAGTAAGGATGATGGATGAGAAGCAGGGATGAGAAGTAGGGATGATGGAAGAGAAGTAGGGATGATGGATGAGAAGTAGGGATGATGGATGAGAAGTAGAAATGATGGATGCGAAGCAAGGATGAGAAGCAGAGATGATGGAGGAGAAGCAGGGATGAGACGCAGGTATGAGAAGTAGGGATGATGGATGAAAAGTAGGGATGATGGATGAGAAGTAGGGATGATGTATGATGGATGAGAAGTAGGGATGATGGATGAGATGCAGGGATGAGAAGCAGGAATGAGAAGTAGGGATGAGGAGTGAGGAATGAGGATGTCCTAAAATGGATGCCGTAGGCCCGAGACGGCTTCAGAATTACGCTGCCTCGGTATTTCGTGTTTGCACATTTAATAGCAGCAGCTGCGTGTTTAAGAGGAGGCGTTTGGGCACCTGCACGTTTTTATTTACAAATTAAGCACTGAAGCAAGGTATGGATGCCCTCACAAAACACTCATCTCAGCGTACTCAGAGACAAAGCTAAGCACTGTGTGCTGTGGCAAGAAAAATGCTCCCATATTACCAGATACCACCCACAGAATCAAACTACACTAGTATGTTTGTTTTGGAAAAAAGGGAATCTTACCAACCTGCAGACCAGTAACCGGGAACCCCGTGAGACTGCATTTGCCTAAAAAGTTTTGCACACCCCAATTGGAATTCACCCACCAACACCTGCTTTGGATAAGCAATCCACAAGATAGTTTTAGTGATAAAAGATGTTAATTTAAAAATTCGAAAGAAATTGATATGGGTAATGTTTTCTTCCTTAAATGATGGGCAGGATTGACACTTCAAAAAATAGCTTTGTTTGGAGTGCATTTGAATGAGAGTTGGAACCATTAATCTTTAGCACAGGGGGTAAAAATGCAAAAAAAATAATGTTTTTTGCTAGCGCTTTGGGTTCATCATTTCTCAGTAGACAAATCCTGGATTAATTAACATGTTCTCTGTGACAAGTGGCATAGTACAAATCAATGTACCCTCACCAATGCTTTTGAGGGGCAATGCATTTTTACACAGATGGCTGCTACCTCCCAGATATTCTATATCTTGAGCCGAGAGGTATCCCCTGAGGGCTGACGGCCACTGTACCATATTGGCTGAAGCCAGTGCTGTGATGCAATGCAGACTTCCTGCAGAATGTGATGAGGGACTATGGTGTCTCTCTGATTGCACAGATATTGTTTGGTTTTGGGATCAATAATGGCCCCCTGAATGGTTGACCCCCTCTACATTTCATGGGCCTGCTCGGGTAAGCAGAGTGGCATTCCCAAGCGCTTAACTAGTTCTTATTCCATGCCATTGCACACATTTTGAAGGGCGTGCAGTGGCGTGGCTTAGAGGATGAGGGAGGCCACCTCCAAAACAAGGAACCCTGTGGAGACTCCTTGTCTCCGCTCCTCGGGGGCATCAGGGCAGTGGTGTAACAAAAGCCTCCAGTGTCCCTATAGTGTGTGTGGGAGGGTCCGAGCTCCAGGGGGCCCCCTCAGCACAGTACTCTGACCTCGGAGCTCCTGGGTGAGCCAGAAGGGGGCTCTTCCATGTTCTGTGCAGGGGGCCTCAAATTTTGTTACGCCTCTGCTGCAGGGGCCTCCGTTACCACCTCTGGCTGAAGCAGCCTACATTTTGCCCCAGCATCAGTCTATCCCATTGCAGCACTTCAGAGGAAGCACGAGCTCTCGCCCTTTCCTGCTTCCGCGAGCCGCAGGCTGCTGACGTCAGCTGGCCCGCCATAAGAGACCCTGGGTTTTATTTTGATTTGATTCCTTCCATGCGCTCGCCGCTGAAGTGTACAATTTTATTTGACAGGAGAATACACGGCCAAGAAGGAAATCATTTTGGCGCGTGGAGGTTGGGGGCTTGTAGGGGGTGGCGCGCTTTTAATGCCGCAGTATGCACTGTTTGTGCGCACAGCACAATGTGGCACTCCTCCACCTTTCCCCCCCACGGGCCTGTCATGCATTGATGGATGAGCATAATTTAAAACTCCCTAGAGCTGCTTGTTGTTCTCCAAAATACGCCTAGACTTACTCTGAAAATGTCTTTATGTTTGACTTTACTTCATAAACCCCTTAAGTACAGTCAGGTCATATCCAAGCGTGTGCTGGAGCCTCCTTGTCTAGGCAACCACGTGACACCGTGGCGCGAGGCACTTCTGAAGACTGCCCCTTAGTCCCTCCTCTGTTTCGCCTTGAAAAAGCAATTTAATGATCTTTGGAAAATAGAAATGCTTTCTCCAGTTACTTTTTACTGGAGGAAATAAACATGCTCAATATTTTATGAGCTTTCTGGTGATTTTTAATATACTTGTTTTTGGAAAATGATAGTGTGAATTTTTAAGCAGATATTTTTCTTGCAGGAAATATATCTTTTTGAACATGGGAAGGTAACTGTTTACAGTAAACCACGCGTGTATCCGGTTCCTCAGAGTCATAAATCAAAGTTAGTATAAAAAAAAAACGCTAAAACGACTATACTTTGCAAAAATTATTCTCCAAATCATAGACCCGAAGGGGGCTCCAGAGCAAACATAGACCACCGGCTACTTCTCTGTGGTCAGGGTAAAAAACGTAGCGCTTTTTTCTGTTTGTATTTCTAATAGAAATTCCCTAAGATCCCGATTTGGAGTTTGGCGGTGGGACCACCAGACTGCCAATATGGCGGTCGGGAGGACGATGCCAAGCTGCGGCCTTCCCACTGCCGTATTACAACACTACAGTCGGGCTGGCGGAAGTGTCTGTGACGGTGTCAATGCGGCGGCCTGCTTCGGCTCAGAAAGTGAGCCTGAAGAACATGATGCTGCAACGCAGCACCAGATGCACCTCAGGCACACTGTTGCCATGCACAATGTTGTTTGAGGCCCCTTCCCTACCTTTACCCCAAGCGTTTCATGGCGGAGTCCCCACCATGAAAAGCTTGGCAGAAACGCAGGTTGTGATCAGCACGGCAGTGCCAGCATCTGAACCACAGCAATTGACCACGGCTTTCCCTACCGCCGCCACAGGATCCAAGATTCTGGCATTTGCGGCAGTCTTGTGACAGTCCTACCACCATCCTCATAATTTGGCGGTCGGACCACAGAGGAGGCGGCGGTTGGACCGCCACCGCGGGTGTGGCAGTCCCAGGGTGCGGGTGCGTAATCAGGGCCTAAGTTTTGATGAATATACTTCTACATGAGTCCTATGCTCTCTCTACTATAGGATTCCAGCGGCACGCCACTGATTGGGCCCAACAAGGCTGAAAACGGTCTGGGTATGTTTGTGTTCCCATCTAAAGGGGACCTGGTCTGCTAGTTTCAGCTGGACGTTTCCTTTTGGAGCAGGACATAGACTGATTTTCCTATGGTCTGTCCAGTCTGGAGTGGCATGGTGGCAACAAACTGATGGACTGGAATAGTTTCTCCAGGAATTTTCAGTGCTGACAGTAATTCAGGCATTCCACCCATCACCTGTTTCCTTTCCTATAAATTGTAGCAGATACAGAGGGTGCTCGGCCCATATCCACCCCTCCAAATCATGAGTTTGGCATAGGATAGGCTATTTTTTTCTCTCCACTGGGATTGCAAAGTAGTGGAAAGATTTTTTTTCTTTCAACCTTTGTGTATTTCTTTCCCATGCATATGATTGTCATACCTATCGTGATACATAATTTCTGGGTTTATTAATGCAAGACCTATCATTGCCACTTATGTAGTTGTCACAGCTGTCACTGCCAGGCCAGTCATTACAGACCTATCATTGCCATGCATGTAATTGCCATAGCTGTCTTGGCCATGCCCGGCACTGCAGTCCTGTCATTGCCATACATGTAATTGTTACAGCTATCTTTACTATGTATATCATTTAAGCAAGAGAACTGTCGCTGAAAAGTGGTCAGATGTGAGTATTTATAATGGGAATGCCTGTCTGCTGCCTTTTTTCATTATTGACTTTGGCATTCAATGTGAATTGTGTAACTTTAACTTTTATCCGAAGAAACTCTTATGTGATTTGGAAGTGTGGTTTCCGGATTGTCAATATCTTTAGCTATGAGCTGCTGCAGAGCTAATGCCTATAATTTGCATAGATTGGGCTTTGGGTCACCCCCTTCAACCGTTGGCCTTAGGCTTTGTCAATCACATCTTTGCTCAGCCCAGTGCAGTATTCATCTAGCACCGAACGCTTCTGGATGTTTGGGTGTGTCCTTGCACCTCGACTTTAGCGCTTGCATTGACCTGCAAGAGGGACTACTCTTGTCCAGTACTTATTGCTCCTGGTGTCTGCATCTTTTGTTTCCCACGAGGTGAGGCACCTCGGCATGGGGCCACCTTGTTTTTCTCCCATGTTTTCAGATCGTCCTCTTCCTTTTGGTCTTCTCCATTATATCTTAATTTCCTGGTCCTTACCTTCGTTTATTAGACAAAATGAGTCCGTTTTGGGGTATTTCCTGTTTCCTGTCTTGATGTACCTTCCAGGGCATCAGAGTCTGAGCTGAGGTCTAAGCAGGATCCTGGCATGCACTGATCTTGTTGCCTCTGCATGCTTCTTGTTCTTGCATCTTTACGAATTAAGTCAACCCTTTTAGCAACTGTTAGTACACCTCCCTTCATATAAGCATGTTTGTCAAGTATGGATTTTCTTTTCTCTGTTTATTGTCTTCCTTAAGTTTTTCCATGCTGGGCTGCCTTTCATCCAGATATTTCGAGAGCAATTCCTTTTAGTTATGACCCTCCAACGTATTGTTTAATTTTCAAATTTTTTTAAGGCGTTTCTTCAGGTTTAGTATTACATACATGATTGACAACTCCATCTTATTTTTACTGGTCCCTTCCTTTAGAGAAGATCAACCAGAAGCAACTTATGGTTCAGATTCTCATGTGTTGGTACCGGGAAAATCCTCTATGTAATTCTTCAACGATGACATCTCCCGCCACCTGCTTACCTCCATTCTGGAGAGTTTCTCCAACAGTGCCAGTTCTTGTTTGATTTGTACATTATCGATTGTGGTAGTTGTGCCACGTCCATGTCTTGGGTCAAAATCCATTCATTCAACAAACAGCCCTGTGGCTGCCAGTTTACGTTTGTTCCTTGCTTCCTCCATCAGCAACATCTCCATTCACCCAACTGCTTTGACCGCTTTGGTTCCCTTTCCTCCCAAGAGCCGGTTGGCATGCCTGGCCTTTCATCCCAAACGTTTGTTTTGCGTGTGGTGCAGCGTTCACAGCAGTGGGGGTTTCCACACTCCCTGGAGGATCCTTTGATTCGGCTGAAGAATGCACTCAACCACCTGCATTACAGCAATAGAGCTTTATTTATTTATTCATTTATTTATTCATTCATTAAATGGTTCATGGGCAGGCGACTGGAGGGTAGTGTTTAAGTCGTTCCCAATCTCTTTGATCGGAAAAATACAGCTCCCCACTGTTGCACTGATGTGTTCCGATGGTGGCCCTTCCATCCAATATATGTCCACTTCTCTCTTTACAAAAGATACCTTCCCTCCAAAGCAGTATGACATTTGTTTATTGCAGTGTGGCAAAACAGCCTTCCTCAAAGCGAAAATGCAATTACACTTCACTCAACTTAAAAGACAATGTTTAACATGAAGGAAACGCTCCAACTGTTGTGGTTGTGAGTTTGTTTTCATCTAATGTTTCATACACTTTGAATTTTCCATACATATATTGCACTGAGTTTTTTCATCCTATTCACGTGGTGGAAATAAGTGATGCAATCCTCATGAAGCCACTGGTTTTCTAGCTAATCTTTAAACCAGCTTTGATCAGTCCTGAAAAAGACAATGTTGTTGTCTTTTATCTTAAATACAATATCAATGGCTGTGATTTATACAAAAGCATGCAACTCAGTTCTTTCCGTCATTCATACAATTAATTCATAAACAAATGATTAGCCAAAGCATTATTAGTCTGAGTATCAACATGAGCTGAGAATAACTGGCCTTGGTGGTACAAATTATGGATGAGTGATACTTTTACTGTTCATTTGTTTATAAATTAAATATATGAAAAACACAATGAACTGAAGTGCATTGTTTGTATAAAGTATATATGTGTGTGTGTGTGTAGGTGAATGCATCACACGCGGACACACACATATAGAGTGTTTTTTTTGTTTTTGGATACACAAATAGGAGCTTTCAGCCAGCTCTTTCCACCCATTGGTCCGCTGTAATGTCTTTCACATTTGCTTACTTCTACCACAGCATACAGCTTGGGGTAATGGGTCAGCCCACTTCAGCAATTCTGTGAGGGACAACATTCAGCCGAAACACCATTTCATCAACCAGACCAAAGGAGGTCCCCTTCAGTGCCAGAGACTTGTGGGCCATTGTGTGCTTTTTCCAAAAACAATATAATCATACATTTGTATTTGTTTTTAACAATGCGAGGGCCAAGCAGCTGCCCATAAACTGCTATGAGTTCCTAGCCACTGCTTGCATTATTATGGGCATGCACTGCTTGTGGCTGCTATATCTATGACTGGCTTCACACCATGTGTGCTAAGAAAAAATGTCATAGGGGCCAAAAAGTATGGTATGTGGTGTAACCGAGGGCTGCATTTAAGCCATCAGGGAAGGGGTTCAGGGGGAGGGTGTAATGGGGGCATAGGGAAAGTGAAGCATTTACATGATGTGGACAGTGAATCATTGAATTGTTTTGTGGGTTTCAATACATCCAACCCTCTAAACTGAGGCACTGGTGTCTAGAAGAATCAGAGAGTTGACAATACTGTGTTTTGCTGTATTTGAGTTGGTATCCCTCTACTGCACCCTGGAGTAAGCCTTCTCTGTTTCTTTTATCACTACCTTTGGTGAGTTACGTTTACAAAGGAAGTGACTTGTTTATTGAATTGGAATGAAATAGAATGTTAGGCCTCAGATTCTCCTTACACCTTAGTCTCTAATCTGCAAACATTGGGTGTGCTTAGAAACAGGCTCAGGTATGGCAGCAAGTGTTCTAAAAAAAAATCTGTCAACAAGTTATGGAATTTGCTGAAGTGACCAGACGCAAACACCCAACCTCCACTGCAAGACGTGGTACGGTGGGAAACGTTTAGCCATTGTACTAGGATACGTGATGTTTAATCCAGGCTTCACCACTTTGCCAACATATACTTGCTGTAAGCTCTGTATCTAACATCTGGACTGGTTCCACAGCACAGTGGCATTTATTTGGAAAGAGTAGTTCCTGTGTCGCACCATTGTAACTAATCACACCTCAGTTGTTGTGTAGTGAGCAAGAAGGAAATTATGGAATCAGAAGGCATGTTTTTTTTATTATTCTCCACCTCTAATTTTGACAAATTGTGCAATCTTGGGTAATCACTTTCTGAACATATTTATCTGCATCCTTCTTTGTAGCAGAGATAGGAAAAATGTAAACTAAAATAAACACTGGTAGAAAGTATGTAATTAGTAAACATGTATGTAACCCAACTATCATTTGATTATACTCGGGGGAGGACACGCTGTCTCACAGTCCGCTCATTACAATATGGTGTAGTGAGAAAGTAATGGATCTTGAAACAAGTGGTCCTGTACTGTGTTGTTGGTACTCCTGCTACACAAAAAACTTTTAATGATAGTCAAATTATATCCCTCCTGTACCTTTGTCACCTCGATTACCATTATATGATACAGTCGGGCGAGCCACAGAAGGCCCCAACCAGTCTCAAGCCAGATGCCTGGCTCTGCACGAAGTTTCCTTGGACCTTCAAGCCCAAAACAAGCTGACCCTTTAAGTGGTATATGTCTCTAACCCACACTTTATCCTCATGCACCAAGAATTAAAGACAAAGCATTAGGTTTTGATGTGAAAGCAAGAGAGGAAAAGAGATACTCATCTATTTGCTGAAGTGCACAAACTGAATTAGAAAACCGGGATCCGTTCTTGCTTCTATTTGACCAAATTGAGCTTAGACCAGGCTTCTCCAACCAGAAGCTTGTGAGCTACCTGTAAAATAGCTCTCCTGTGTGCAGCCCAGCTTACTAAATTAGAAGCGTTTTCTTGGTTGAACTAATATAAGCATACAAGACTGAGGCGTCTGTATTTGAGAGGAAAATTAGTATATTTTCAAAGCATAAACTGATGTTTAGAGAAAAATGGTGAATTTCCAAAATATATTTAAAGCTGATATTTCAGTATTAAATGATGTGGCCTTGGGGATACGTTTTGCTAATATTATTACCTTGGTGACATGGACATAGTTACTATAGTTGTTACCCATGTAGTGGCATTCACACTGACAAGGTTTATTATAGCCTTATAGCCCACTGTAGCGGGCTGTATCTGCCATTAAAGGCCTGCACTAGCGTTACAGGCCCGAGACACCACTAGAGGGCAGAATGTTCTAATAAACAAAACAAAGTCCTTTGTTCACAGCTTTTGCTGAGAGACAAACATTGGAATAATGGAGTTCCGGAGTTTTATCAACCATTAGAAGCCCGGAGTACTCCATTGTCTTCAATGGAGCTCCCAGCATTCCAATGTTCTAATTTACATTACAACTGCCAACCCTGCCTGATGCACTGCTGGTAATCTTGCATTAAGTGGCCACTAATTTAATCTTGTCTGATGTGGTCACTATTACACCATTAATAATATTATTAGCTCCCTATGATTTTCACTGAAAATAAATAGCTGTTATTACAAAAAAATGTCGGATACCTGTGTCCTAGACAATTTTTATTTCTCTGTGCCTCCTTTTTGTTTATCCCAAACGAGAGCACCTTGAAATCCACGAGTTCATGATGAACGCTGTACAAAACCTTCTCTTGTGTTTGATTTAATAAACTATAATGTTCACAACCTGCTACAGCTGGAGGATGCACATGATAAATGACTTGCCTCTTGGTTCACTAATGACAATGTTGTCAGGGAGGCGGGGGCATGAATGCTCCTCAGTTCAAGTTTGAAAAACATCACTTTCACTAAACGCCTCTCAATGCAGCGATCTATTCTAATGTACTAATGTGAAATGCTTGTGCATGTTAATGAAAAACAATTTCTGAATTTTTTTAAGAGACCTTGCCATGTTTGTTCACGTTTGTTGCAAGCTGTCTTTAAAAATGAAGGCGGTCATGAAGATAAGTGGTGCAGGACCCCTTCTCTGCATCTTTTCCTTTACTTCAGTTAACTTGTAAATAAATGTTTGTCTGTTTTTAAAACACCTTTCTGAAGGTTAGTACCCAGTCAAGTACAGAGCAGCCCAGTGCTGCTGCTCACCAGAAGGCCACTTGTATAGCTCAGGAGGGTGGTTAGTGGTCCCCGGACCATATGTTGAGTATGCTTGCTTCACACCATTCCAAGGTGGCCGCCTTTATGTGTGCATGTGCGTGCATGCACAACAATGAGTAGCCATATTTGAATTGATATTCGACCCATTCTAAGATGGCTACCTAAGCATGTGCATGCACAGGGAGAAGCTCTTTTTAAATGTATTTCCAATAAAGATTTACAAACCACTTAAAAAACAAGCATTGGCAAAGCCAGTAAGTTGACTGCCAATGCCAGACCTATTGAATTCGGCAATGCTTGTCAAGACAGGAGGAAATATATGTGGGACCTTATTCCCATGACATGATTTTCTCTTTGCATAATTTCATTTTAAAGCCCTGTGGAAATTACTTTAACCTGGCCACATGTGTTTGTTTCTTATTGTCTTCATTGTGCTTATTTTTACCCCTAATTTCCATCTACTAATTTAGCTAGTGCTAGACTCATTAAGATAATTACATCTTTGTGCACTAGTTGTGAGTGCTTGTTAAATAGTCCACGACTCACCAATGATCGCCTGGAATTTTAGTAACTTTGTGCTCTATCTGGGTGTTGTTAACATGTATGTGAAGCACCAATTTTTTGTTGTAAAAACTATACTTCAGTGGTGCCCTGTAGGTAATGAAGAAAAGAGGAGATAGGACTGACTCGTGTAGGATTGCGACAAGTGATGTCCATGAAACTATTGGACAAGAATGAAGCCACTTACCAAAGACTTTGGCCATCTAATACCAGTCATCCAGGATTGTTCATACCAATATGCAAAATGTTGAATGTGCTATTGCAGTCATCAAGCTGCAGCCCTGATATCATTCTAAGGGCCAGATTTAAGAAGGCCGTAGATGCACCTTACGCCACATTAGCGTCATTTTTTTTATGCTAATGTGGCGTTAGGTGGGCAAAATGCCACGCCATATTTACAAAGTGGCGCAATGCATGCATTGCTCCACTTTGTAATCCCTTCCGCCACATTATGCCTGGTCCAGGCATAATGTATGCAAGTGGGGGATCTAGCATTAAGAGGCCCAGAAAAATGGCGCAGTGAAATCTATGAGATTCCACTGCGCCAATCCTAGCGTCATTTTTAACGCCTGCCTAGGGCGTTTTCAGGGTTTTCAGTGGGCCTCCTTTCACTTTGCAAGATTAACACCAATATTTTTGGTGCTAATCCTGCAAAGCTCCTAACTAGCATCAACATTTTTGGTGCTAGTTCCCTAACGCACACAATGGTGGCTTTAGGTGGGCGCAGTGGGGCACAAGAAAAGTGACGCATCATGACATGATGCGCCACTTTTCATAAATTTGCCCCTTAGTTTCCTGCCAAAACTCCAGAATCCTTGGTTATTGATAAGCTCCATAAATACCTGGACAGTGAAGGGATCCTCTTGTTGGATTTTGCCACACCCTGCGATAACCAATTAAATCAGCACTTTGCATCTGTCAGGAAGTGATTGAAGTCTTTCTTGGAGAAATGTATTTTCTTATTCTTAATAAAAGCTCGCACTTGTGTTCATGTTGACTTATTGTGGTAAGTGACATAGAGGTACGAATCCAGGTGCGGCTCGCGGCGTTTGGCGGTGGGGGGGAAGAAAAATTAATAATATATTTTTTTAAACGTACCTGAATCTGCCGCCACCATCACCGCACAGCTCCTCTTTCCTTCACCACATGCTACATACACAGGCTCCCAGCCTACCCTGCGGTCAATCTGAATGTTGCGGTCATGCAGCAGGCAGCATGACAGCAGCGTTCAGATTGGTCGGAGCGCCCAGCCAGGGTGCTCCCATGCAGACTGGGAGAGTCTGTCTGCTCTCTCCAACCCAGAGCTAAGTGCGCATGTACGTTTGGCCGGCATGAGACAGCTGGCTAAACGTACATGTACACTGAGGGAGAGTGCCGAGCACTCCCCGTCTGTGCTCGTCACAACCCGTGGCCCCGCCCCTTCTACAATAAACCAATAATAAATGCAGTTTGTCGTTTTATTGTAGACGTTTGGCAGCTGCTGCTGCTCATGGCGCGGGGGCAACGTTCCTCCACCGTAGTGGAGGAGCCGCGCCTGTACGAATCACCAGCATGTACAACTACCTGCTACTGTAATTTTTTATTTAATAAGTTAGTTATGCCTAAATTGCTAATATTTTATTCAAGGTGATCAGTTCAGCTGGATTGTTTCTTCCAATAGTGCTACATGCACAGTGACACCAAGTACAAGGGGTCTGAGAGGTCCTCGGCGTCTGAATTATTGTATTTATTGTAATAGTATTTATATAGCGCTTGCTACCCCTGACGAGGCGTTGAAGCGTTTTCTAGTGAGTAGCATGCTACTCCGGAACCCAAGAGGAATTAGTGGTCGATTAGTGTAGGGAAATATGAGTATAGTTTTAGTATTATTATGAGTTAATTTGAGCCGCGGATATGTGAGTTTGTTAGCTGGATTGACTAGAGTAATGGAGGGATAGTGGTGGTAAGAATCCATTTGTGTTAATTGGAAGTTTATAGCAATAGGATGAGGCTTGGGATGAGTAAAGGAGAGATGGAGGGAAGAGTCTGTGGAAAGGGTTAGGGAGATCATAGTAGCAGGAGGGGTTTTGGATGAGTCAAAGGTGAGATAAATGAGGGAGAATTTAGTAGAGTTGTTTGGGAGATCATGGCAGTAAACTGAGGTTTGGGTGAGCATATGGTGATGGGTAGACAAAGTAAAGCATACAAAAGTATATCATCGACCGCAGGTGATAACACCTCATCTCCCTGCCGCTTAGCTTCAGCCTATAATCACAACTCCATTCCCACAGTAAAACACCATCACTTTATCCACCTTGTAGGCTCTTATCCTGTCATGTTTGCACCCCACTCTATTCACCTCAGTTCTTAAATCCCCATATGTAACCTCCGCCTTTGCCCAGACCTTTCCTAACTCTTACTCCTGTTTTCTCACCTCTACATGCTGGTGGCTCCAGTCCATCAGAAATCCCTTGAACCCGGTTTGACTTCCGTACCCAGGATAATAGACTGAAGGCTACCCTCTGGCCTCATCTAACTTGGAATCACCCACCATTTCTCCATGCCCACCCCCCTGGCATCTTCACACAAAACACGCTTTAATCCAAACTGCCCTACTCCAACCATTACTTGTATAATGATCTACTAGCTCCCCTTATAGATAAGAGCCACTCTTGAATTGTGCATTCCTCTGCAGTCTGTCACTATGGGCCTCTTCCCCCCCTGAATGGGGCTGGGTCATTTCCTTCCTTAGTATTAGTGTGCATGGACCTTTGTTGAGATGCTGTTGTTCAGCACTGCAAAACTGACCAATCTCCGACCACCACTTAGGATGCTGTAAACGTGGCTCTTAAAGTGAAACTTTGGGTGAATATTCAATGATATTGTCATTCTATGGCCTTCTGTCCCTCGTGTTCTGCTCAAGCTCTGCCTGGCCTTCTCAAAATTCTGTGGGCATTTTTGCCCCAATGTCATGTTATGGCTCAAGGTTTTTAAGATGTTGACAAAGTCGACCTCAATAAGATTTTTGAAGAAAAAAAAAAAGATATTATTAGACATAACAGAAGACCGTGGTTTAGAAAATAGAAAACATATTACCCGCCTTCAGGGACACAATTTTACAGTCTTGAACTGCCCTTTAACAACTTGATGAACTCTGAGAGTTACAATTTTGGCTCATTTCAACCGATCCAGGTCAAATTACACACGTGAACAGATTTCTAAACGAAAATCCGTGAAGGGAACAATGCGTTATCAGGTGACCTTAAATTCAGATACACAAAAGAAGACGAGCAATTTTGATGCTCTTTTCGGCATTGCCTAGCAGTCAGAGGCCTCCTGCTTGCAGCTTAAACCCGGTGCAAACTGAGTAAATAAAACAGTTACATTTGGTGACGAGAGATTATTTGTACATCACAGAGGCTCATCTCCTGAGGCTTGAGGAGGTGGGACTGGCGTCTCCGAGGTGGCGTCATCTTGAGAACTGCTACATATTATTCAGGCCTCACTCTGATGCTGATAAACACATCTGTCTAAACGCCTGAGGACAACGCAGCCCTCATTAAATTAGCTCGATCAGTGTTAATGCAGTGTCATCCGTCACTGACTGCGGCTGGAACGAATGGATATATCAGGGATTCTGATTTGGTAATTTATAGTTATTAATGGCTTGATTGAGTGGAAGGGGTTTGGCGTCAGCTGTAATGAATTGTTCTGCGTGTTGGTTAACAAGTTAGATGCGACCGGTGTTGTGAAACCAAGGCTTGTCAGAGGTGATGGATTAAGGTTTGGAGGAGTCTAGCTTCACAGCAGCCAAGTGGCTGCATGTCATGTGACGTCCTCCACCCGTCCTGCCTTTAGCCACAAGTACTTCCTGTGCTGTGGTTACGAGCCCCTGCTTACAACAGTAAAAGTTAAACTAAAGGTCCCAGAATCCACCATGCTGGTGGTCAGAAGACCGAGACTGGCTGCAAGTTTCACCGCTAAGGGAGGGAGGCAATTGGCAGGTATGGATTGTCACTAAATAAGAGAATTTCTAATCTGCTATTAACCTCGAATCTTAGATTCTGGAGACTTGCTCGTAGGGGGTAGTAAGCCCTATATAAATACAATTTACAATCACAATTGCAATTTTGCTTTGTATGCTAGGATTTTGAGCCTAAATGTACAGTAAAAGGCAAGACTACAATTCCCAGAGTGCAACATTTTTTTGGGTAAAAAGTTACGACTGGCTAATGTTATGTAATATTTTGGGCTCATTAGGTAAGGTTTGATATTTATACATCCCTGCAAGTGCTGGTAGGTTCGGAGTCAAAACTCTAAATTTCACTTTGAGGGCAAAATCAGCTAAGACATAGCTCATCTTTGCTGAGCATTTTTTATTCACTGACAATTTAGTCGCACACTAGATCAAACTGACAGCATTGCTACCTAATTGTGGTAAAATAATTTATGAGCGTGGCTCAGATGTCAGATGTGCTCTTGCTCCAGTGATATATTTCCAAAATGCAACCCTTAAAGTAAAAAAGTGCCTCATTTAGAACTCGGCGGATAGGTTACTCCGTTACGACAGTGAGGAATATCCCGCCCGCCAATATCTAAATCCCATAGAATAGAATGGGATTTAGATTTCAGCGGACAGGCTACCCGTCACCTTTGTGATAGAGTAACCCATCCGCCGAGTTCTAAATCAGGCCCAAAGTTTGGAAGTTCATAAGGCGTTCTTGAATAAATAGAACACATCCTTTATTAAATTTGACCACATAAGGATGGGTGTGTTAGTAAGGATGACAAAAATATGGCATTTCATGAGTGACTGGAAAAGTGCTGTAAGACAGAGCCAGGGCATCCCCTACTGGTGGTGGCAAGTTACTGAAAGAAATCCAGCCATTGCTACATTTCTGTGTAGTTTACAATTGCTTTTAGCCTGGGTGCTGAAAATCCCTGTACCTTTGCTGCCAGAGATGTTACTGAAAGCTTGTGTGTTTTAAGAGAGCCAGCTGTGTGAGTGAGAGTAGCAGGGTATATTAAAAGGAGGGGTGTGTGAGCAGGAGCAGGAAATGAAGCATCCACCAAATCCAGAAGTTATTATTCAGCCAGCTTCGACAACTGGACATATTCAACAGTGGCCACAAGTCTTCCTGTGCAGAGCAGCAAATTGCAGGTGGTGGGAGTGGTTTCCTCTTTTCACGTCCAGCTCAGTCCAACACAAAGGCCTCACTAAAAGGGCCTTCAACCCTCCTTTTGTTGGAGTCTCATCCAGCATGGGAGCTGTCTGGAGCCTAACACTTAGATGTCAACACAATAGATGGAAACAAGGGCACTCAGCTTGTTATCACTTTTCAAGTGCTTAAGAGAAACCATGATTTGGAGGCTGGACTTCAATTTTGCCCCCACCCCCAATGCTGTAAGATATATGGGTACACTGTAAGAATGACAGATGTATCTATCAGTATGAGTAATTACACTACTAATGAATTAAATGCATTTACTATTTTTTCATTTTGTTTCTGTTTTTAAGCAATTCATCCCAGCGTATGATGTTAGAGCACTTTACAGCACACACAATGTGAAATTCAAGTGCGTAAATCAATGTATAGGCGTAGTTACATAAGAAAAAGATGGTTGCAAGGAGTAGTTCTCGCATATCATCCTTACTGGTAGATATTATATGTTAAGAGTGCTTGGGTTCGAAAAATATAAAGTTTGGGTTTAAAATATAATGTAGTGGTTGTGTGCATTTCTACCTAAAGAGCACTTTCTAGTAACCTTAGAATAATGAAAGATTGGGAAAAAATAAGGTTCTAAACCCAAGTCTTGCAGTTTGCATGCGGCTCTTTGATGCTGTTTCATGCTGATTATAGGGATTGGAACGCATGAACTACATGTGTCTAAAGGGTCTCTGTGATATAAGAAGTAACCCACTGAGCTATAACATAAAATATACATCTGTGACCTGTATATTACATATTTTGCTTTGCAACTGGCACATTAACCCACTATGCTACTTTATGATAACTCAAATCTGTGAGTTGGCAAAACACAAATATCTCCTGCGATTAACCACCATAGTTACCTTAGTTATTATTGTACATATATGTTATATTGAAAGTTGATGAACACTCAAAGATTCCCTGCAGCAGACACCAGTTCCTATAAGTTATTTAAAATGCATCTCGTTTGGGATTAATTAAGTCAGTACCAGTGCTTAATTTGTGCCTGTTGTTGCTGAGCACCGGTACGTATTTCTGAGGACTGGCGCTTATTTTTCTACCTCAAGCATTTACTGCAAGCAAAAGACACATATTGGAAAGACGGATGAAGAGAAAAACGAAAAAGTGTCACAATGGGAGAAAGCAGAAAGCTGGAAGAGTGAATTGAAGGGACAGGGAGTGTCTGTAAATGGATTAAAGAGGCCGGAGATGGCTTCAAGATTACGCTCCCTCAGTGTTCCATGTTTACACATTTAATTGCAGCAGCCGCGTGTTTAAGAGGAAGGCTTTTGGCACTGGCACATTTTTATTTACAAATTAAGCACTGGTCAGAACAGATTTATTGTCGCATTTGTCCATGTTGTCAATTGCTTTGCAGCAGTGTTTTTTAGGGTATATATAGACAGACTGTCACACTCCACTTTCTTAGCTCCGAGTCTCTTGAGTCTGCAGTATCTGCTGCTACACCCTCAATTTATGGGATCCCAGAGCAATTTTTATATTTCTACCACTGGTGTCAGTGAAATAAAGACTGAGAGCATAACTGACTGTTCGACTGAACGATTAAATGAATGATGAAGTATGTTACTGATAGTGATTGCTTGAAAGAAAGTCACTAATGGAAGTGTGAGAGTGTCACAGTATGTGAGTGAAATAGTGAGTGAAAGTTTGAGTGAGAATAGTTGTGAGAGTAATAGAGAGTGAGAGAAAGAGCAGAAGAGAGACTGAGTGGAATAGAAAGAATAGTGAGTTTAAGTGAGAAAATGAGAGAGATAATACTTGAGAGAGTGAAAAGCTGAGTCACAATGGGTGCAAGTGAATGAGTACATGAGAGAGAAGAGTGAACCAGTGGATTAGCCGGTGGAGTGACAGGGTAACTGAGGCAGCTAGTGAGAATGGTGATGTGTGTTGGATGGACTATCTAGCACAGAACAGCAGAGGAGTGGGCTTCAAGGCTCTCAGTACATGGTTTAGCTTTAATGACTATGGTGGGAAGGTGGTCAGTGAGTTGTGGAGGTGTGAGTGAGCGGCAATCCAGGCTTTGGTATGGGAGTGACGACTGCTAAACTTTAACCCCAACGGGCCCCTCTCTTGCTCAGAGCGGGGCCAGACTGGCCGTAGCCGGCACTGGGCATTTTCCTGGGGGGCTGGAAGGGCGGGGGCTGGGTTTAGAGTGGTGGGGGCCGGTTTTGTGACTGGGAGCTGGTTTTGCAGCGGTGCTACAAACTCGGTCCCCAAAACGGGCAGCAAGCTCGCGCGTGCACCCCCCCTATGAGGTCTTAAAACTGTGTGTGGTACGTGTGCACGCACAGTTTTAAGACATCACTGTGCGCGCAAAGGTACCCCGCCCCCCAGGGCTGGTCATAAAAAGTTGCCAGGGTTGTTTTGTTTTCCAAGTGGGGCCATGGCTCGGAGAGGTTTCCTAAAATGTGTCGCCAAACACTGCCTAGCTTTGTCAAGAATTTGTAGTTTCTTGCACACGTTCACGATGAAGGATAGTATTTGGTCAGCACCCCTACCTTTTCAACCAATCAGATTGGCTAAATTACCACCGTCCCTTCTTTACTGGAGTAGGTGCTCCGAAATGTCTCCATAACAACACATTGGCTACATCAAGTGGGAAATGAAACAGATATCAATTCAGTATTACCTTCAGAGTGCCCCGTGCTGTCTTCATGAAACACCACTCCAGCACACTCACCACTCCAGCAACTGCCCCGTCATGGTGTAAACGCACCACTACACTCCAGAACATCGAAAGACATAGGGCCTGATTTAGAACTTTGCGGAATGGTTACTCATCCGTCACAACGGTGACGAATATCCTGTCCGTTGAAATCTAAATCCCATTCGATATAACGGGATTTAGATTTTGGAATGTCGTAAACCGTCTGCTAAATTCTAAATTAGGCCCATAGGTATTACAGGCTCTTTTGAAAAAAAAATTGTAATGATTCATTGTCTGGCACAGTCCTCATGAGCATTATTTCTCCAAAGCAGCAACATGTTGATGCTGTTTTAGGTGACCTGATATCATAGAGATTAAGGGCCTCATTGCGAGTTTGGTGGATGGGAAAGCCCATCTGCCAAACTCCCGACAGGGTGGCCTCTTGTCTTCGTGGCGACCTTCCCTCTGGAGTTATTACAAATTTCCCACTAGTTTGGTGGGCGGAAACCTCCGTTTCCGCCCACGGGCCTTTCGGGAAACAGGCTACAGCATTGTCTCCGGTTCATAATTGAGCCAACGGCAATGTTGTAGCCAGCAAGGTGCACCAGCACCCTCGCAATGTTCACTGTCTGCAAAGCTGACAGTGAACATTGGGAGGGTGCTGGGCAAGGGGCCCCTGCACTGCCCAGGCCAAGTGCATGGGCAGTGCAGGGGCCCCCATTGTGGTCCCCTGCACCTGTTTTCCACCAGCCATTTCATGATGGTGTAACTGGCTTGAAAGGGCTGGCAGAGAACAAGTTGTAATCTTCAGAGCAGCACTGCATGCAGATTACAACCTTTGCCACCACCAGGCCGTCGGGATCATGGATCCTGGCGGAGCTGACGGTTCCCTGGCGGAGCTGACGGTTCCCTGGCGGTCTGACTGCCAGGGTTGTAATGTGGCGGTCGGACTGCCGCATCAGGGGTGGTCCTGACTGCCACTGCGAGTGTGGTGGTTTGTAGACCGCCACACTCGTAATGAGGCCCTATGTGCCTAAGCAGCATCAGGACGACGTTGTCCTCATGAAAAGATGAGGAAATGAGTCCCTAAGATGAGATGCAAAACAGCATTTTGAATAGCAAGCAGATAGTAAGCTTTGAGACTCAAAAAGGGTCAAGATCAATGAGTTGGGAACCATGTAGGTTTATTAAAACATAAGAAGGCAAACATATGATCAATCTCAAATGCATAGTAAATCAGTCACAGAGAATTAGCAACTGGCGCAAAATCTGGAAAATAGTCTAAGCCTAGAATACGCGGTAGATAAATAAGAACTCTGCCAGCATCCCTAGAGGGTCAGACAAAGGGCGCACAGAGCCTAAATCCTGGACTTTTTTAGACAAATTCATAATGGAAACCCATGGAAATTGCACAGTCAGCATAAGGTAACTAATCAGAATACAGAATTAATTCAACATCAAATAATGCCACCAACCTAGCACTATCTCTCTAACAATGAACACCGCTCTGACCTCATGTCATGGGAAAGAACAGTACAACTCTGGTTACATAAACAATAGCAGCCTTGTGAATGAATAGATGTACAGTGAGTGAGCCCTAAAAGTAATGGAAGTCTTCTCCATGAGTTCTACGAGAATAGCACATCACCACAAAGCATGGGTGCACGTCTTGCTGCAGGCGGCGTCAGTGGGAAATGAGAAACATGGCTACTCCAAAATCCGGGATGTAGTTGAGGCCTAATCATGAGCTAGTTTGGCCTATGTAAAGAACACATGGTTCTGTACATTTCAGCATCATCCTTTCAGGTGCAAAGTGTTCATGTTATTAAGCAAATATAATTTTAACAGAAAATAGGATCTGCACATGCATGTGCGTACCAAGAAGAAGACGGTGCTGCTTTGTCAGGGATGCCTTTCTGGCTGCACTGGACAAGGTTTTCTCAGCCCATTCGGTTCTCTTAGAAGTCCCTTGTCCTGTCCCATAGACCGGGGATGGGGAGGCGAGAGCAATCAGGTAGGACTAATCACGCCAGGAGCTGCCCTTCGGACATAGAGTGTCTGAGGGGTGGTGTTATGGGCACCAGTTCCATGTCTCCCTCTTGTGGTTGGACTGGAGACTCAAAAGGTCACTTGAAGGTGAGATTGAAGTTGTCGCATCTACACCTAAAGGGAAAGTGGAGATTCACAGGACATGACAAATTATGATGAACTCCTTTCCCACGCACACAAGATGTTGATACACACACATAGTCATTTCAAAATGCAAATACTACAGGGTAGAGGCACACCCACAAAGTCCACTGCCACCATCTATAAATCTCCTGCATGTTCCTGTGCCAGGCACTTGTCACACTGTTTGTATAGAAATTGCAGTGTCCTTCCTTTACAGTGTGTGGCTCCTGTCCATGACATATATATGTCTTTAGGGTATACTGCGGACACCTCTTTATGAACTATCTGTACGTCAGTGGGACAGTAAGGAGGTTAAAGGTTAGTTATCCTGGCTCATCCGGATCTATCCATATGGACATTTAATCACCACCAACCACTCCATGAAGTGGGAGAGAGGAACATCGTGAAAGATTCAAAAGACCTCCTGGTGGGGCCGTGGACGGTCCGTTATCACCGGGGACAAAGACATCCGTCTGTGATGCTCAAACCTCTTGATCTGGCTCAGTGAAATTAAATGCTGAGATGATTAAAAGTACTTTAAAGTCCTGTTCATTCTGTGCTTGTGGCACTTAGTTTTAAGAGCAACAAAACTATCTGTCAAGTGGGACCTTTCACGTTAGTGCCCAGTCGGTCCCCTGACACCCCCTGCGTCGGCAACACATTTACATTTCTTAGGAACTGACATGATGTTAATTAATTGATGTAAATTGTTGTGCTTATTAGTGAGCTGGCACTTCAGCGAAGGACCTTCTTACGTGGAGGCTGCTCCAGCGTTTAATGTAAATGGTTGGGTACAAGTCCTATCAGTCGGGTAATGAGACGTCAGTCGAATATAACCTTGGGGTTTTACATGCCCACACTGACAAAGGCCTTAAAAATGGTGATCAGTTTGGAAAATATTGTTTATCGAGTACCCCTATCAGTCCTCACAATTCTCTCTTTCCCTAGCCCTCTAAGCTCTCCCTCATGTCCTACTTCTCATATAATACATTTTATCAATATTTCCCAGCGTGATTGTTGAGAAATCTGAAGTTCCAGCCCCATCATGCTGACCACCCGACGTCCCTGCTAATAGGCCTCCCCTTTGGGACATATTGGCTTTGCCAATTCTTTTCAGTCGCACTGCACAGCACAGCTGGAACGTCCAGTGAATTAAGTCACATTAGGACTCAAGACTCGAAAAGCATTGGCAAAGCCAATAGGTTTCCCCTTTGAGACCGATTGGCTCTGCCAATTGGTTTTAGTCACGCTGCACAGCATCCCCAATGCTGTGCAGGGATGGCTACAGTTTTCAAAACAAAAAAAGCATTTCACATGGTGCCCACGGGGGTAGTTTAAAGGCCTATGCTTCCTGGCTGAATTAAACGTGTCTATATACATATATAAACCAACAATTATTTGTATTTTATGTATTGGTTTGATTTGTATACATAATAAAGCAAATGATCCTAGTATAGTTGCTCCAATACATGTTTTATCTCAATAAAGTTTTCTTGTCAATAAGTAAGTACCTCAATGTTTTGACCTTTAAACATTCCACAGGTCTTCATCAGGACAAGATTGATATCAATTTTTCAGGTAATGGAGTATACAGGAAAAACCCTTTAAGAGGAACATCTCTCAACATCATGACATGTTGAGAATCCATATCAAAGATCACACGTGATCTAACTGGTCATGAGTATTGGATGTGCACATACTGCCACAGATCTGTGTCAGGACACTGCTCAGAATCGTGTTGCAGTGAAAGATGCTGCCACAATGAAGAATGGACCGACTCGCATTATGTCATTTCCTTCTTAAAGGTTTTTTCCTCTTTACATCATTACCAGAAACGTTGCTACCAATCAAACATCGATGTACTCACCTGTTGACTAGAAACCTTTATTGGGTCAACATACTATATGCCAATTTTGAGTGTTTGAGAACATTTTGATCTATGACTTAGTCGACACTAGTGTTGTCTGTTATCTATGTAAAGAGCATTAGTGCACTATTGTTCATGTTTTTCACCACTTAAGATCACTGCTCCGTTTCTTGGAGCACCAATTTTAAGAAAATTTGTTTTCTTGTATATACATACAAAATGAACTCAGGAGGTGTGGGTAGGAGGAAGCAACAGCGGGAGGGAGTAGGAGATCATGGTGGGGGAAGAAACATGGAGGGCATAGGGAAGCAGTGAGGATTAGCACCCAGGAGGGATCAACAGGAGGAGAGCAGTAGAACCACACAGGTGACATAGAGTAACATGGAGGTTGGGGGGTGAAATATTAACAATTGTTGGTTTCTAGGTGCCTGTAGACACTATTCATTCAGCCCGGAAGTATAGGCTTTAAAGCTTTTACCAAGGGAACCATTGTTGTTTTCACTAGTCCATCCCCAGGTTCCAAGGAGTACCAGGTTGCCTCTTATCATTTTTCGAAAGGCACGTCATTTTGTAGGCGCCCGTACCACATGTTTGCAAGCATATAAAATGATGTGCTTTTATTTTATTTTTAGTTACTAGTCTAAGTTGGAGATGTAACTAAAATTCAAACAAATTGTGCAAAAGCATTTTTTTTAAGCGAACGAGCTTGAGGAGAAGCAACAGAGGTGGAAGCAATGGAGGATGCAAGCAACACAGGGTGGGGAACGTTGAAAAACGCAAGATGTAGAAGCAACAAGTGGGAGGATGGAATGATTCAGAAACAATACATACCATGGAACCAACACAGTGGAAGGTGGAAAGGGGTGATCGCAACTGGGGGTTTAGGGGAAATGAACTCAGGCGGTGTGGGTAGGAGGAAGCAACAGCGGGAGGGAGTAGGAGATCATGGTGGGGGAAGAAACATGGAGGGCATAGGGAAGCAGTGAGGATTAGCACCCAGGAGGGATCAACAGGGGGAGATCAGTAGAACCACACGGGTGACGTAGAGTAACATGGAGGTTGGGGGGAGAAGTACACAAGGGAGACAGCTTGAAAATATACATGCACTCTCATGGAGTGCTTAACACCGAAGGAAAAAGTAGCCCGCGAAAAGCAGGCAGTGGAAGCAGCGATGAACGCCAATCAAAAGAGATGGTAAAGAGGCAATACTTCATTAGAGGGACAAACACAAGATTGACAAGCTGAGACATGAATAAGAAGCAAGCAAATGAGTGACAGGAGATTGGTTAGCACTGGGTGGGCTTCATGCCAGCGTGTGTTCTTGGCTATATCTCATAACAAACAGGGCATGTGTTGTCTAGTAGGCTCGATCTAAAAAGACACCATCAAGCACAGTGACATTCTCAAGTTAGGCAATCAGACATTATCAGAAAAGGGATGTTTTTGAATTTTGAACCCGACCAGAGGCCATCAAACACCTGGCCGTCCTATAATCTAAAACACAAGCAAAGGTCATCTAGCAAAGAGACATTTTAAATTCCTAAACCCGTGAGAGCATCATGAAACAAAGTGACATTCTGGACTCTAAATTCCTGCCAGACACTATCTAATAAATCTAAAACACAGCAATTCTTCAGACAACCGGATATCCTGGAATCCAAAACCCAACTAGACTTTTTTAAACAAGGGGTGGTCTTCAATCTAAACCCAACGAGACCAACCAAAGGGGCATCCTAGAATGTAAAGCTAACCCACACATGAACAAACAAAGCAACGTTCTATAACCCAGGAAGGCATCTTCAAACAAAGGGACGTTCTTCAATCTAAAATCCAGCTTGACATCAGAGTTGTTGATGGACATTCAACCTTTGTTGATCTCTGTGGTTGTTTCTTTCAACGTGATGCTGAGGGTAGGATTAAAGAGATTAGTGGATAGAACTAGCTTCTGGTATCTTGGCATGCAATCTTTGTTGTTATTGTTGGGAAGGAACTGCTTTTTTCATTTAATTGGAATGACACTTAAAATGAAGGCCAAGGGGCATCGGCGACATTTACAGTGAGCCAGTGGAAGAGCGCAACAAAGTAGCTGTTTTGGTGAGGGGTGGCAACATATTGTATATTGGATCTGCATGCCCTTCCTACTTTGGAAACAAGATTAACATTTGTTGTAGCATACCTTGTTACAAGCCTTGAGGCCTCAGGGTAATGTTGTCAGAACTGGATGTAGGAGACCAGAATTCATATCTCAGCTACCCCACGTGATTCCTTTGTTATCCTGGGCAAATGATTCCAAACTGACGTTTCTCACAAGCAAATTGAGCAAAATTGAAAGCTTTTTAGAAACAGAATTAATGATAGATGGATCTAAAAGGTGGTAAGCTCATAACTATGTTCTTATTTGACTGGTGTACCTGTGCCTTGAGGCACTAGGTTGACTGAAGAGAGAAACCAATATAATTTCATGATGCAAGAAAAAAGCGACAGCCCCTTAGATGGATGACTGACAACACATCTGCATCATAAACTTTCATTCAGTCTCAGAAGAGCAGACGTGAAAGCATAATTCACCATCTATGTTTACCATAGGTGGAGTTTTAAATCTGTTTTGCATGGTGATGTCATTGCTATTTTTAGGTCGAGCCTACCAGACAGCATAGCTATTTGGATGCAAAGGACCTAGGGCTTGATTCACAAAGGTAAACTTAAATGTGTGGTCTAAATTTAGACCAAACGTCTAAGTTTACGACTTTGGGAATTCACAAAGTGCATTTACAAGTAGTATCTTTAGGTGTGCACTCTGGGCAGAGATCCCGCCCTGGGTACGGACCTAAGGTTAATACTTGTAAATGGCCTTTGTGAATTCCCAAAGTTGTAAACTTCGACGTTTGGTCTACGTTTGCATCAAACATCTAAGTTTACCTTTGTGAATAGGGCGCCTACTGTTAGCTTAGCAGATCTTAGAGAGGGCTTAAAACTCCCTTATTGCATTATATTGATTGGCATTCTTTTCAGTCTCGTTTGCTTGCCCAAATGCATTTCTACTTGTGTTCTGCCACTGCTCACATTAGGGAACTACTTTTTCCTTTTATTGATCAAGCACTGCAGGTGGTTTCTCCCCCAACCTGCGTTCATGTGCTTCTCTCCCCCACATTGCTCTCTCTGACCCATGTACTTCCTCCCCACCTGCCAGCTCCACTTAGTTTCCTCACCCATGTGTTCCCTTTGTGCTGCTTGACCTCACACGTGCCCTCTGTGTTCCTTTCTCCCACCTGCTTTCATGCAAAAAAGCTCTTGTGCCACCTTTAAAAAAAAAAAAAATTACGGATACATTTTGGATTGGTAAATTAAAAAAAAGGGCCCCTGCATCATTTTGTAGGCTTGTGCATGTGTGGTGATGCACGCCCACACCTACAAAATGATGCAGCCACATCCTACCACCGTTTTGTTTTACATTTAATGAGGCAAGAAAAGACCGGTTGGAAGTTTACAACTGCTAATAGCTCTAACTCTGAGAAATGCGAGACCCGTTGCATTGCAAATGCTTGTTTTCTTTTCTCTCTTTAGCCATGCAGTGCAGCATCACTTAAAACTATTGCATAGCCAATAGGTCCCAGAGGAAAGACCTATTGGCCTTGCCAGTGCTTGTATACAGCTCATCAATGCCCGCCTGTGCTGTGAATAAACAGATTTGTGATACACTAGTTCTATGAAACATGGAGGTGGAGGAGGGGCTCATATAACACCCATGTATAGTTTAGATAATGTGAAATCTGTAATTTCTTTGTCATACAATGTTGTAGAAAGTACTACACTAATATAAAGCCTCCTGGTACTTTTAATGGGTGGTAAGTGTTTCTCATTGCAATTGTAATAATTTTATCAACCTCAGAAGGATGAAAGGTTAGTACCACCAGGATTATGCACTTGGGAACCTCAGGTTACACACTCATTTTTAAAATGGATCAATTAACAACAGAGCTAGCTTACCAAGAACAAAATATTCCTATGACAACATTGATTGGAGTGAGGGATCCAGTTCTATATTGGGAGTGGTGGAAAACTCCACTCACAATCCAGCTTGCGTTTCATGATCTACTGACTTTTTTTTATGGGATCATAGAATCAGGAACTATGGTGGTAGAATATCCATTCCTCACTTTGGTAGGATGCATTTTGGTATTACAGAAAGCGTCACATGCCTCCTGCGATAATACTGAAACCGCACCCCTCCCTCGAAGATGCTTATTCTAATGAAATAGTTCCCTCTTTTGAAAGTGGCAATGGTCCATGTAAAAGGAGGACATTGCTTTTCCCATATCGAGACTCCACCTTAAAGCCTGCCCAGAGCCAAAGAGGTCCTGAGTGTGCAACCCCTCGGGATAAATGGATCGTAAACTAGGGGTAGGTGGAACTCGGGGACTTGTACTCCATGGAATTCCACAGAGTTGCATAAAAAGTCCATGACATGCCATGCAGTTCCGCCCACCGCTAATGATAATTCACCTGCAAGATGCATTCCAGTACAATGGTAAAAAGCAGTTGCATGTAACACTCCTTTCATTACATCATGATTTGGTGGCATTGTAAGTACGCCTCCTGGAGCTCCCCCCTTGAGGTGTTGTCGAGCTCAGACTCTGATAGGCAATACCTGTAATCACACCATAAGAGAATAAAGACAGATGGCTCAGTCCTAATGATGCAGTTCAGCACCCCCACTTCCCTTGAACCCCTCGCACCTGACATCTTGTACTGCTGCCCGTCCCCACTGACGCCACAGCCGGAGGGCAGCAGTGGGCTGGGGGCGACGACAGACGCATCACATGAGCCACCCAGCAGCCCATCAATGGAAACAGGTCCATCCGCGGACTGCAGCTGGTGCCTTCCGGTCACCAGCTTATACACATGGCGGTGGCTATGAAGGTAGAGGAAGCCCACCAACCTGCACAAGGTACCCCCGGACTGGACATGCATGTGCTCAAGGATGTGGCTGTCCATCATGTCTGGGCCAGAAGGTAGGAGTCTGGAGACCGGAGGGCGGAAGCAGATCCTCCGTAGCCGGCAGAGGTGGCAGCAGTGGTGTACAGTGATGGGCTAGCGTGGCCAGGAGAGGACACGTTGAAAGCAACAGGGCCACCCTTTACTAGGGGTGGGAGCCGGTAAACACCACCTAACAGTGCTTAGCCGAGAGTTGCAAAACTCAGCACTCCAAGAGGAGCGTGGAGTGGCAAAACTCTGCAAACTCCACTGGCGGAGTGGAGTTTACCACCCAGGAGCACAGAAGGTTCAGTTGCAGACAGCATCCTGCACAGTGGGTCTTTGTAGAACCCTCTTGTTTGCTGGTTGAAGATGTCTCTAAGTAGATACTTACTGCACCATGGGTCACGCTGTTGGTAGTTGTGGATGGTATGTGCTTTGATAAGGTGTTGGCCTCCTGTGGCTGTTCGCAACTTTGATAACCTGCTTCATCTCTTCTGGTCAAAATGTCATGATGTGACACTTAAAGACCTGGGTTCTCATCTCATATTCCTTAGCAAAAGGGCACAATTCTTGACCTATCTCTTTATTGAGGCTGGGAATATCAAATCCCGAATATCGATAGGACAGAATATTGTTACAACAATATTGAGGTACAAAATATCAAAAGCTAAGAGCACAGAGGGATGTAAGGATTTACTATTCATATATATATATATATATATATATATATATATATATATATATATATATATATATATATATATATATATATATATATAACCTAGAAGCAGTCGCCACTGGGTAGTTATAGTTTGAACTGTGTTTCCATAGAAAAAACTTTTTTTGACTTGCCTATATCCTTGGCACTGTTTGACAAATCTTTAAGATATTTTTCAAATAAAGAGTTGCGGTGATTCTTGTTGTACATGAAAAGTTTCAAGTGATCCGTCAAGCGGGCTCAGTGAAAAAGGGGACTCAAAAACATTGCATTTCCCATGTTAATTACCATGGGACTCTTAAGACACGACTTCAGGCCCAACCACTAGAAGGAATTACACCAAATTTGGCAGTAAGCTAGCTGTCGGTATTCAGATTACACTTTCATTTATTTGGTGTGAATCTGTTTAGTAGTTTTTGAGATATTAAAGGGAAAATAAAATTGTATATCTCTGGCTGTGAATATTTCATGAATAATTTGCGATATTCACAACTTTTTGACAAATACATATGCAAAAAGAAGCGTTGCAATTGGCTGACCACACAGTTGTGGCTGCCATTTTACTTCACGGGACACGGTGTCCGGGGGTGAAATTCCAAATTGAAAGTGGCATAAGGGGTCAGGGTGAAGGTACCCTGATTCCAGGGGTGTGATATAAGTGTGTTTTCGGTGCAAATTATGGGTTTAAAATAATTTTGCATCACCATGCGCAAGATTCACAAAAATTTGCAAATTTTTGCATATTATTCACAAATATGGAAAAAAAATTGAAAGAAAAAACACCGACTCATTCATACACTAATTCATTCACTCATACTTGTACTCTGAGACTCATGCATCCACTCAAACAACCATGCACCCCCTTACACCCACTCAGATTCACACACCCACCTACTTTTATACCCACTCAAACACTCATGCACCCACTCACAGGTCCACTGGCAGAGGCAGGCCTTATGGCCAACCTGTGCTGCCCTCAGCCAAAGGACTTGTGTGGCATGGGGTTGGGTGGTTATAAGGCATTGGCTGTAAGGCCTGGCTGCAAGCCGGGCCTTGCCACCAACCCTTGCCGTGCAAGAGCAAAGGCCGTGCGCCGTGGGTGTTGGAATAACGTATATTAATTTAAATTGCTTTACGTTAAAAAACATTGAAATTCACTGAAAAAAACAAAGGTTAAAGGGATGTTATAGTTAGGTTCTCAATTTACTCGTACAAAACCATTTAAATTCTGCAGTTATAGTTAGTTCTTTTAAGTAACTATGATTTGCCCCTAAGGTAACTATAAATCACGCCTAATTACTCCACATATTATGTCATTGATGAGATCTTGTATGGCATCTTTGATAGCACTGCAACGTTTGCAGTAACATTATTAATAAGGTAACAGTGCATGGCAATGGTGTGAATTATAGTGACCTTAAGGCACGAGTTATAGTAACTTGATAGAACTCTAACTATAGCTCCTGAATTTATATGGATTTGTATGAGTAAATTCAGAACTTAACTATGACATTCCTGTGACTTTTGTTTTTTTTAGTGATATATAAAAATATATCACCAAAGTACTTACATGTGGATTTAGGTATGGAAAATGTATAGAAGCTTATTTTTCTATATTTTTCTCAATATTGTTATGATGATATTCTGTCCCATCAAGACTTGATTTGATATTTCCAGCCTACACCTAAGCCCTCTACCTCAGTGTGCTTTCTTTCCTTATTTTCTGAAAATGGAATGGACTTTAAAGAGGCTGTAGATGAGCATTAGAAGTAGCAAGAAAAGCAAAACTCGAGTCCGGTTTAAGTCCATTGTCTGGCCAGCTTGAGCTAGTTATCTGCTTCCCTGCCAACCCTTGTCCCATGAGGCCTTGCGAGCCAAAACAGAGCTGAGCATGTCATCCCTTGCAGTGCCTTTTCTACTCTAATGTGAGTTTTTAAAAGACAAATACTACTAAATGCAGGACAGATGAGCCTATGAAATCTAAATAAGGTACTTCTTGTGTTTACAGTCAAACTAAACTCACTTTTACATGTTTTACCACAAATCTGTAAGCGGACATCAACATATGTAGGAAGCCATAGTTGTCCATGTTTTGCTATTTGATGTAATTTGTGTCATACACTTTGTTAAATCACAGAAACATAAATAGACCCACTCCTTACCTTATCCTTAAATTTTTACCTTTAAAGAAAGACATAATGATGTTTTAGTGTGTTAGACTTAATTAGCAAGGGATACATTGTGCATTAATTAAGATTATGAAATAAATGAACACAAAGGATGGTCATTTTTGATAAAAGGGAGATTTTCAGTTGCTGAATGTGCAGTTTGTAACTAGGAAACCTGGGTCCCGATCCTGGCATTCTCGCTGGACCAAACTGCGTGACCAGAGGCAAATGCTACCCGTTTTGACTGAGTATCAAATCTTAGAGAACCTCGAGACAACTGAGAAAAGCCTCACTGGTTTGTGGTTTAATAGACAGCATTGTTGCTTTAGATGCAACAATACAGGCCATGGATGAAATGCACATGAAAAACGGGCATGTCTTGATTGACTCGCGACAGCATCATCAAGGCATTAGAAGTGGGGAACACCTCTTGTGTAACACAAGTCATTACACTGATTTAATCTAATGTACTAAAATCAAACAAGAAAGTTCAAGTAATAAGCTGTAACTTGAAAGAGACTGTTTTACTTATGCATGTATTTACATGCCTAATATTTTTATGGCTGGGCTCAGGCTTTGATTAAAGCCAAGCTGAACCCCTGGTTCGACTGCCCTGCTATTCAGCATTAGTTCGCCTTTCCAGCGGTATAATCTTCTCACGTATCTATCAGAGATTATGTTGGCTATGTCTCCCAACTTCGTTATTTAGATTTTTGTACAGACTTACAGCCTGGTCACATCTGTGGAAGCATGATAACTGAGAAGTTACTTTACAACTGTGCAAAAGGTGCGAACAGCCCATCCTTGTTTTTACCTTTAAGCATTTGTCTGGCTACAAGATGCAATAAAGAAACTTGTTGGTCTTTTAATATTATTTTGTAAACTTTCGTTTGCTATGCAAATGCAGAGAGTGTAAAAATCACAAATACATAAGTTAAAAAGGTTGCTGTACTTTTTGCTCTCCTCAGCTACTTGGAAGAAGGAAAAACAATTGTTAAGTCCATCCAATGACATCATCTTTTCTTCAAGATGTGTCCCGCCTCCTGGGTGGACACCTTCAGCTCATGGCACCCTGCGGTGGTTGGCCAGCCATCCTGTATTTTGCATGTTTGTTCTGCAATTGTTTCTTCTGTCCCACTACCACAGAGAGGCACTGCCTGACACCTAGTATCCCACATTTTGGTTCTCCATCACTTTAAGCCTGCCAATAGACAGGAAACTTTCATTTTGTCAGTCTGTTAAGAGCTGTACACAAGGTTCATGTGTTTTGTATCCTAGAGCCTGATTTAGAGTTTGATGGATGGGTTAATCCATCACAAACATGACGGATATCCTGTTTTCTTAATACAAGTGCTTTACAACCAGTGGCACGTGTCATATGGTGAATGGCATTTATGATGGAGTAACCTGTCCACCAAAATCTAAACATGCCCCTAGTATCTAGAAGTCACCGTGCGGCTCTACAAATACCCTAATCAATCAAATGGTAGTATTGATTAGGTAAGCATGTGGACTGAAATGAAAAAACAGTGCACAGAATTTGTACTAATGGTTGATTGCAAGCTGTGTCTTTTGCATTGAAAGAAACACAATGATGTGGGTAGTAGTCACAGACCTAACACACAGCACATAGGGGGAGACACTGAAAAACATATTCAACTGCATAGGAGCAAAGTAGTAACCGTCACAGTAGCATTTTCTGCTCAGGATGTGGCATGTGAATGCCTGCTGGTTGTAGACCGTCCGTAGTTCATTGCAGTGAGATACAAACTACCACATTATCCTATGTTTTATTTCCCTTACTGTATTTATGACACTGTTGTTTGTCATTCTTTTCTCATAGAGTCTCCTCCTGAGAAGACTGGCCGGAGGCAGAGCATGCCTGGCAGCACTGCCGAAACAATTCCCACCATGGAACCCGCTGCCAGCACGCCGTTCCGGGTCACGGTAAGGCCTTGATTATTCTTCCGTATGCCCTGGTTGGGTTCCACCTTTACTGAACCCTCCCTGGCTTTCCTATATGGGCACATCCAGACCTGTTACAAAACAATAGCAAAGCGCACTATTGGCCAGGGCCCCCACCTTCCAAGGGCCCGGCTGGAATAAAGATCGGGACAGTGAGAAGTACCGCATGGATATGGAGCGTACAATAAACACATTTTAAAAAAATTGACAGCTAGCGTGTACTTGATACAAGTTTATTATGCTTGAACAATCTTACCACCATAACCCTCGAACTCTCAGGCGGTTGTGACACTAAATAAAAAATTAAATTTTGATCTCGAGTTTCTCTCACTAGCTCTTCTCCCTTCTCCAGTCACACTTCTTTCTTAAACTATCTCGCTCTCTATTTCTACATCTGTTTCCCTACTACCCTGTGAACATATCAGCTTTCTCTGCCTCGCCCATCCTCACCTCACCTCTTTCTGAGAACAGCTGTCTCTCCCCCACACTTCAGTCTACCCTACTGCTCTCTCCACAGTTCCTTCTCCCTACCTTTACCTCCAGCCCCTCTTCCCCTATATCTCACTTTAAAACCTTACCTAATATTCTATGTCCACCTTATTCTTATTACATCAATTTTTTCTGGGTCCTTCCCCTCACTCTATTTACCTTATGTGCCTCTTTAGCTCACTAAATCCATAACCAAGTGATCTTTGTACTTAACTTGCTCACTACACTTTTTAGGTCGAGCATAAGTGTTCGACCTTGTGTATACTTTTAGTATGCTTCTTATGGCTTAAAGCGATTTGATTTGTTGGTTGCAGTGTCCTTTATAAATTACTGCTCACTAGTGATCAGTTCTGCCTTTTTCTCCTCCCCTTTTTCTGTTTCGGAGCAGTGACCAACTACTGTATTTTTCCACTTTGGTTTCTTTATTTGTTGCTGAGACTGACTACTTTTGTCATTTCTTTGTTGCTGCCTTTTCACTGTGGGTGTTTTAGGCAGGTACCTGCCTGCGTTCTATTGTGGCATTCCGTTCCTCCCACCTCCGCCCATGCTGCTGACATTTGTCTTGGCTTTATTCCAGTGCTGTCCTTGTTCTCCTCTGGTTCCTGGAACATTTGCTCCACCATTAAATCTTTTTAAAAAAGGTAGCTCCTAGGCTTTGTTTTTTTTAATGTGACTTTACCACTGCCAGCGTCTGTTGATTAAGGTTCTTTCAGTACAGCCCAGCACGCATTGATTTAATCCTGAAGTAAGCTTATTTTTATGCTTGTTTACGTAACATTAAAGTAAGCTTATTTTACAAAAGAAACTCCCACGGCCCAACCATTTAGCTTATTGCTCAGGAAAGTCACAATATGTCCTTTCTCATAGAATGTAGCTAAACCTAGAAGCAATGATGCGAAACTTGCAAAGCCTGGCATCTGGAGTCTCTCTCTCTCCAGGGCCCCTCCCTGCCAACCCTCACACACACAGGGCATTGCTTATCTCCTTTATTGGGGCCATAAAACATCTCAGGCTGCTCTGCTATTGTTAACGTAATTAGAGCTTTGTTGAAATGTGAGGCAAGAACGCTTGCAAGACTTTTCATTCTGTTAACATAAAAAGAAAATAATTTTCCAGCCTTATTTTGCAATTTCTGTTCAGGCGTTTACACAACCCGAGGTAGTGCAGTCACCTTCTCGTCTCTCCTCAAGGGCTGGTGATTTCTGATGTCAGTAGCCCCCAATAACCACAAAACAATGAGGCAGGTTTGACCAATCTATGTGGTAAAAAAAAAAAGACATGTTCTAAATTTACAATGCCAATAGCTCTAACTTGAGAAAATAAGAGACCTATTGCATTGCAACTGCTTGTTTTTTCCCTGCCTCCCATTATTCCTTCTTAGCAGAGTTGGAGTACCCTATTTCCTTAGTGAAGTTGACACATAGAGGGCAGTAACATAGCAAAACTTGAGGGCCCCCCTGCAAAGTACAGGGAGGGCTCCCCCACCCCATTTCTGGACCCAGTTAGGAGCTCTCAGGCCAGAGTCCCCACAATGTACTGTGCTGAGAGGGCTCTATGTAGCTAGGGGTCCCCCACGTGCACAGCGGGAGCTGTGGGCGCTAATGTTACGCCACTAATAGAAGGAAGAGAGGAGGTACAAGTCAGGGGAAGAGAGTTGAGGAGTAAAATATAAGATTCTACCTGATGCAATGGTAAAAGACCTTGCGTGAATGCTAGTTGTAAAGTGATTCATATGGCATTGCAAATATTTGGCGTTTAAAATTATTATTACAAGTGCTATGCATATATGTCATATTTTATTATTAATCATTAGTCCACTAAACCTTCACTAAGTCACCTTGCTGTGTCCTTCATAAAAGGGAGGACCAGCTGCTTAAACAATGAATTATGTGTCAAATAATGTTGCAAGACAAGTCTAAGTGAAAAAAGAAATGACTGCAACAAAGCTTTTTTAAACACTTTTCGGGTACTATTTGGTGGATGGTTGGTAGTCCATTATGTGTTCAGCTGTTTTGCATGCCCCAATCTCAGAGTATAATTAAACATTGCCCTGGCATCAGAAGAGCTTGAATTATCTGAAAACGAGTAATACATTCAAAGTTCTCCTTACAGGCTGCCCCAAAATATGTTTATTCTGTGGCCTAAAAAATCCCAATATTTCAGAGGGCTTTTTAATATTATTATTACTTAATTATTATTATTAATACTTAATATTCCTTTTTGGAGTTAGAATATATAAATGATAAACTCAATCCTTTCAAATCTATTTGTCCGGCCATTTCACCCTAATGATAAGTGACACATTAGCAGAATGCACCAGGCAGGTTTGAACCACCATATGTGGACTGATTACAAGGTCTGAGGTCAGGATAAGCCAACATTATGGCCCATGTGGAACTTTCAATGTGAGGGCTTGACTCATTGTTTCTGAAATGTATGTGTACCATATCACATTGGCACTTAATGGACATTCTTGTGATCCTGGGCACATCACTTAGGTGGTCATTACGAGTCTGGCGGTCTGCTTTGCAGACAGTGAACATTGTGAGAGTGCTGATGCACCCTGCATCCTACAGCATTGCCGACGGCTCCATTACGAGCCAGAGACAGTGCTGTAGGGTGTTTCCCGCTAGACCGGTGGGCGGAAACTCAGGTTTCACCCTGCCGACCTAGCAGGAAACTCTTAATGGGCCCTACAGGGAGGCAGCAACTATGGTGGCAACCTCCCTGTCGGACGTTCAGCGGACGGCAAAACTGTCCGCCGAACTCTTAATCAGGCCCTTAGCCTCTCAGGGCCTGATTTACATATTGACGGAGGAGTTACTTCATCACAACGGTGATGGATATCCTGTCTGCCGAAATCTAAATCCAATAGGAAATAATGGAATTTAAATTTCTCCGAACCGGATATCTGTCATTGTTGAGATGGGGTAACTCCTCCGCAAAGATCTACATCCCGCCCTTAGTGCCTAAAATCTATATGAAATGTAATGCAATTGTTGTACATCTGAAATGTAAAATAATTGCATAATTGAAACATTCATTAATGTTCACTGCTCCCTTTCGACCCAGGTAGTGCCCAGGAATGGAAATATCACCTGATGCACATGAATGAACATTTCATTGGGAGAAGTCTTACTTTACACTGATGAAGATAGTCTACAGCCATGAGCTAAATTCAAAAAGGGTAGAAATCTTACCTCCTGTTATAGATGGTAAATCCCACAGGTAGTAAAATACTGTTAGGGTAAAAAACTGATCACCAACCAAAATCTCTCTGGATTCATACCAGTGGTAAATGCACAGCCACAAACTTCTTTCTATTGGAAGTAACGCCAGATGGTTCTGTTCACAACCAAAGACCTCTGTGTTCACCTTAGATCGTGTTAATGCGGCCACCACTGCCTGAAGGGTGGGTTGGACACTCACTGGGAACTCAGGTTATAACAAAGCAGTGATTTTTGACACCTTGCCTGAAAATGTTTCCTCAATCTAGGGCTTGTTTATGGTTCGCAATATTTTTCAGTATCGTCTGTAAATTTTTACCCATTAAAGTATTTTATTGTAGACGAAAGGCCTAAAACTATCCCCCGAGTGCTGTTTTTATTGTTGGATATTTACTACTGGTTGAAATGGCTGATTGTCGCCTGCAGCAATAGGCGTGTACTAAATACTGCTGACACTACCACTTGGTAATCCAGTGATTTCTTTGCAGTGGTAATTTATCACTACAGCTATTATCTCTAAAACAACACCCACTCAGTCACTATATAGAGTTGAACTCAGGCCAGGGTACTGTGATGAGTGTCCCCTTGGAGCTCGCTGACCCGACTCCACCCCACCTTCCCCGGCGCCGCCCCATCCCCGCACTGCGGGGGCCACAGGAGCCTTTGTTACGCTGCAGTGCACGTGCCCGCGTGGGATGTGTCCATGACCTGACTGGGCCTTCCATTTGATTAAAATATGTGTTCCCCACAAAGTAGGCATGATCTTGAGGAGTTGGTCGCTGTGAACGTGAGAGTTCAGAAGAGGCAGGGACCATTCTCAAAGCAATTGCATGTTTTTACTGCAGGAGAATGGGCCCACCTTAGGAGGAGGTGGCAAGGTCTATCGCTCTGTGGTTGTGCCTCAGGTTCCTTGACAGTGCACCCAACCCCAGGGACTTGGAAGTCACACTAACAGTGTACCTCTGTGATCCCTTATACGATGATATGCATTCTCAGCAATACGGTGTAGGGACAAAGGAGGTCCCTTATTTCCATGTTGTGACACCACCATGCAATCGGGGAGACACCACTGTGACATTAAAAAGTTCTCAAAGTGCATCTGTGCAATGTGTGCTACTGAAGATGCATGCAAGCACCTGTGGTCTCTTCTATAATAAGGAAATGGACTGAGGCACAAGCTGTTGTCTCAAACACACTCTTAACCTCTGGGCCGCTTCAGTAGTCAATCCCAGCTCTGCTGGAAGGAGACTGAGTGGAGAAGTCACCCTTAGGGAGGTCAGTCTTTTAGTAGTTCCAGAACTATCGCAGAGAGTTTGAGAGGTGGTTAAAGGAAAGAGTGATCACAGAGCTGAGAAAACAGACATTTAAATAGCACATTCAAACCAGATGCTCTTAGCGGGAGTCCCTCTCGCCCATCGTTTTTAAATTTCATGCTGTAGCGCTTAATATTAGATCCAAACACCCAGCTAGAAGTCAAACAAAGTAGTTGTAGTTGTTGCCTGAAATTACCCGCTCCATGCACGGTTGTTTGGTAGAGACCAATCCTGAAGGCCCCGAACTGTGATGAGTTCTCTATTTTGTGGTATTGTAGGATACAATCTCGCGCAAAGCTAAACTGAAGTCACGAGGCTCGCTGGAGTCAGGAGACCTACTGCATGTGGTACTTAGAGAGTGGCGGTCTGCCGACACGTTCCATCCTTTATAACTGGCTTCTTCTTCATGTATGTTATTGACAGGCATTTTTTCCCTGCTGTCGGAGAATAAATTGGTCTTATTTGCTGTACTCTTGCGACACGCTATAGATTTCCATTAAGTTCAGGGACCCAGGTTATTTACCCCATTTACAGAATCAATACAAGATCAGTTTACTTTAAGCGGTAATTCCCAACTACAGTGATTTCTCAGCTCGGCAGTATACAAGGCTGACATCATTGGGTCGAGAGGAGAAGTAAATTACCTAAACTGAGCCATAATAATCCAGCACACACCTGCCAATTTTTTTCAGTAAGTTGTCTTGCTGGATCCATTTGCAGGTAATGAACCGAGCTTTGGTGAACCATCAAATTTATAACCTTCAAGGACACTCAAGGTCTCTTGTAAAGCATCAGAGAGCAAGTGTTTGCATTCTAGCTGAAACTGGAGATGAGTAAAAGAAGCTGTAAAACTACAGAAAGATTTGTGTGAAAAGGATACAAGGTGGACGTGCCTAAGCTGCAGATACAAGAGAGGAAAACACTGGGCAGCAGAAATCATGAGTTCAAAATAAAGATGGAGTGCATGAAAATGTTAGGTTGGATCAAAAGTCAGTTTTCAGACTCGAGTGTGGACGATGCAGTTATTGACATTAAGAAGAATGAGTGCTGGTGGCCATTGCCACGAAAGACCTGCCTGTTTTAGAGATGTGCCTGTTCTTAGCTAGTCAACAAGAAGTACAAATGAGTGAGGTCAAGGAAATAAATATGCCAGTGGTCAGAGTTACAGAGAAAACACCAATTCAACTATTCAAATGACAGTGCCGCCTTGGATATAACCTCTGGGAAGTAAGAGCTGAGCTTATAGGAAACCCACGCAAAGCAATGGGTATTATGAAATGGATAAACTGTGAACACCCTGAGGCCTTCCGAAGGTGGCCAAATGAAGGACAGTTCCGTATAGAAGTGCTTTATCTGGGCAGTAGAACTTCTCACCACACTGCGGTTGTACGTGCCACAGTCTAAAAGGTGTACGCACAGTGTGGACCTGTCCACAGGCCAACCTGTCCTGTGTATAGCAAAGAAAAACGTTCTAGATGGTACCTGGCTAATTAAGGCACGCAGAGTAGTTTGCAAAGTTCATAAACAATGCATGCAATGATGGTTGATCATAGTATGATGTGCTAAGCCTTGGTGAAGTTAAACACAATACTTAGAGACCACGTGTTAAGGGGGGCGGTGAGAGGCGGTGGGAGATGTGTGCTGATGGGACGGGTTTGAAAATTGTGGAGTTAAACATGGACGCCAACGAGCAGCAAGAAGCGGGGGGAGATTGCACAGAAAGTCTGAGAGACAAGAGAAGAAGAAGGTGGAAATGAGGGCTTCAAGGGGAGTAAGCAGGGCCCTGTCATGAAGGATGCTCAGAATGCAGTCAGAGGAAGACAGGAGAATGGCGGTAGGGGAAGACATCATGGACAAAGGCGAGAGGTAGAATGGCAATGAACATGTTTGAGACTTGCTGGGAATAAGTTGAAGTATTTAGGAAGTCAGGGGAATAGTGATGCATCTCCTGCGGAGCAGACGAACCTGTACTTTAACACTTGCTCTCCCTAGACTCAGCAGGAAGTGCACAAGCATGGGGCCTGGTTGGCTTTTGAAGCTCGGATGCAGTGTCCACTCCCATGCTCACTTGAGCCCTAATGTGGTAGGGTAGCAGCCTGGCATGAACTCCGAGGAACTTGGCAGGTGGATGAAGTTTGTACCACATGCCAAGGGTGCCCTAGCATTCTGCCTCTGGGCATATGCGGCCAATACATTCTCCTACTTGTACATGCTTTGCCAAGCCCATAGAAGTTCTCTTCTTACTAACATCAAGGAACGGGGAAGCGTGAGGTGGGCACCTGGGAGGGCAGACTGTAGGCCTGCGCTCTGCAAGTAAGTGCAACCTGCACGCAGGAGGAGGAACATTCCTTAATATTTTACTATACTTCACATATAATTGCAAATCTGCAAAAGACAAAATACCCCGTAGGTTTCAACAAGTTTCATAAGTTGATCAAGAACCTTAGCTTCGCCTTCAGACTACATATTCTGCCTCAGACCCAGCATAGGTTAATATCACACCTCGCTTAGCTATTGATCTGTGTTAGTATATTTTTCTATGTATTTACCTCACTCGTCTCCCTCTATTTACCTCTCTTTCTCTTTTTCTGTCTTTATAAGATTATTGATTTTTCTTTTTCTGTTTTGTCAATGAATTCTATTGTTACACAACACTTCTCAGTGTGATTAATCGGCCATGAAAATGGAGTGCTGGCCTTTGAAATAGACATGTCTCAAGGATAATGCTTTATTACTGAGGGTTGTAGGATGCCTGCCCAGCTGTAAAGAATTCTATAGAAGTGCTGCTTCGCTGAAGTAGTTTATTTAACAGAATGACATACGAATCTAATATATAATTCTTTCCAGCTCACATGGATGTGATCCGCTAAATATGGTACACTGGTCAGGTTGCTAGAGACAGGCATTAGGGACAAACTGAACAGACACTCCTTTAGGTGGTGTTTAGACAGAATATCAGCACGAAAAATATTGTGGGACAAAATATTGTGTCAAGGGTATCAAGAACAAAAATATTGTGAAGGTATGTTTCTCTAGGTAAGCAAAGTTTTACTATATATATATATATAACTCTCTCTCTCTCTCTCTCGCTCTCTCTCTCTCTCTCTCTCTATATATATATATATATATATATATATATATATATACATATATCCAAATAAAAGGTCACAATTCTGACACGGTGCATTCAGACTGCTGGTGCCAGTGGTAGGATGTAGACCATTACTCCTCGTTATGTAAATCCAAAAAAAGGGGGAAATCACTGTACTCCATTTCACCGAATAGCCAATATTTTATTCAAAGACAGCAAGAAACAACTAACGCATTTCAACCCAAAAAAAGTCTTGTTCACAGTCAACAACTCTTTTGGAGTATATATAGACACATTTACTATATGTATATATATATATTATATATACATATATATAATATATATATATGGGTGTGTGTATGTGTGTGTGTATATATATATATAATTTTTTTTTCAATGAACAATTCAAAGGTTACAGGGGCTTTATAGTTAGGCTCACATTTTAAGTTATACTGTAGTTAGTTATCTCAAGTAATTATAACTCGTGCCCTAAGATAACTATAACTCACGCCCACTTTGTTTGTTTTAATTCTATTTCCTAATTATAACATCCCTGTACCCTTTGTTTTTTTCATGAAAATAAAATATATATATATGTATGTATGTATGTAGGTATTTAGATGTGGAGTGAAGAATAGAAAATCTATGCTTACCTATTAGCACTTAGTTTCTCGATGATTTGGTCCTCAGTACTTTTGACACAATATTCTGTCCCCATGATGTTTTTGGTTCCGATACTCTGTCAGTGACCTGAAGGCAAGGGTTTTGGTGAGCATCCAAAGCACGAACACCTGGCTTTGTGAGCCTGGTTGTGTGAGGACCACATTGGGATTTTCTTAGTGCATACAAATGCATGTGTGCATGCTTTTGTGAGACTTTATCAGCCCAGCATAGGAAAGACTACAGTACATAGAGTATGACCGACAGCTGTAGGAAGTTGAACCATTGCTTATTTGCACTTTGAGGCAGTGCAATCTTCGCCTAATTTCCCAACCTTCCTGTGCAAGAAACTACTTATATAAGAATAGACCTTTGAATTATTTTTCTCATGCACGCTGTGAAAGGTAGACACAGCACAGTAAGATATAAGCCTTACTTATTAACAGCAGCAGTTGCTTATCTGTCGCAACCACCCCAGCATTCAAATACCTACATTCTCATATCCATGGCAACCTCACTATGTTCCAGAGCATGTGGAGATGCCTAAGATACCACACTCCTCCCTCACAATACAACAAAAACAATTTGCAAAATTAATATACATGGAGCTATTCTCATGAATACACAAATCATTACAACAAATGCAACTAAGTACACACAGCCTTAGTTCCACATAATTCTTCAGATAACTAGGTCTTTTTGTTTCTCTAGTGCTCCTCCTCCTCTTCTGTTGAGGTTCATCTTCCAGCTGCTTGTTAACTTGGATACCATCATTACCATTCTGTTCCCACACAACTACATGTCCCAGCCTCCAAATGCCATGGTTACTGGTTTTACAGCATTTTGAATAATTTTATAACCTCTATGGTCTATTACACCTATCCATCAGGCCACTTATCCTTGGAGTCTTTATTTTTAACCAATCACCAATGCACACCTTTGTTTTCTTTACTGTCATCCTCCTGTTGAAATTCTCCTTCCTTTTCATCATCACCTCTGTTTCTCTGTCCTCCCAAGGTTTAGTTTTAGATGCCCTATAGCCTCTAACAGTATTCACCCTGTTCACCCAAGTGGGACCCACCTGATTGTTTGGAGATCGTTTCTTTAATAAAAGGAAAGATCTAGCACCAGTTGAGGAGTGTGGTGCCATTCTAGAAGCACACACTTTTATTTTGAGTTCATTCACCAATTTCAACTTGTTGGCTATAGAATGTTGACAAATGTCTTTAACAACTTTGTTAAAGAACTCATTCATTCCATTGCCTTCTGGATGCTATAAAGAAGTTTATGTTTTATACCTCTTTCCCACAAAAAAGTCACCATAGTCTTGAAGTCAGCTGTACTCCATTGTTAATTAAAAGATACTCTGGATAACCTTCCATTCCAAACAGATCCTCCAGAAATCTAGTATCACTTTGGTTTCTACTGAGTTCACAATTTTGACTTCTGGCCATCTCAAATATATATATATATATGAAATATTTAACATTACTGGAAATTTTGATAGTTCCTACTATGCCTAGAGCCACCTCAACCCATGGACCAGGTGCCCTGTATCTGATTACCATCGGCTGAGTTCTGCATTTCAAAATCTTGTCACTCTATTTACATTCTATGCACTCTCTCACTACTCATTCAATCATGAGATCCAGGCCATCAGTAACTTTCTCTAATTCTTTCTTTAGTTTTACAAATGCCAGAATGTAGCTCATGTGCACTCTCCATCTATTTCAACCTGACATTACTTGGAGGTACCGATCTGTTGCCTCTTATGATTAATCCCCGCTCCACAGAGAGCTCATCTCTAGCAGTCCAATATCCTCTGATATTGTTATCAACTTTGTCTTTGATCAATTATCCATCTTTCAACTTGTTATTCACAGCCTGTAATTCTTCATCCACTTTCTTTTCTCTCCTCCACTCTTCCTCTTGCACAATGCCACTGGAGACAAGACACACTTTCACAGACTCATCCCCAAATTCATGTTCACTTACTTCCTGCTCACCATTCATGTCACTCTTGTCACACGACACACACAACCTTGAACAACAATCAGCTACTGTGTTTGTCACACCTGGTAAGTATGAAACTACAAATTCGAATTCTTGTAACGCTATTATCCATCTTCTTATTCTGTTGAACACTGCGTCCGTCCTTTTTCTCCTTAAATATTTCTACGAAGGGCTTGTAATCAGTCTTCACTTCAAAGGGACGGCCCCAAAGAAACTTTCTGAGTTTGTTTGCTGCCCAATAGACTGCTAGTACCTCCTTTTCAATTACGGAGAAATTGGCTTCAACACCTCGTAAGCTCCTTGAAATAAACAACACAGTGTTGACTTTCCCATCAATTGCTTGCTCTAAAACAGCATTAAGACCCATAGTACTAGCATCCGTCCTTAGAATGGTTTTAGTTCCTGGTCCAAAACTACATAAATTAGAAGCTTCTTTCAAATTCTCTTTCACTTCTTGAAATTCTTCTTGACATGCCTCAGACCAGTCAAATTCTATCCCTTTCCTTAGCAGCTTTCTCAAATGTTTGCCCCTCTCTGTGAAAATAGGGACAAACCTGCTGTAGTATTTAGCTGTCCCTAAAAACCTCACTAGTTCTTCTTTATTAGATGGCCTTGGCATCTCTACAATAGCATTCAAAAGGTCCTCTTTGGGTCGAATACCATTTCCAGTAATCATATGTCCCAGATAATCAATTTCTGTCACCCCAAATTTGCATTTCACTTGATTCAATTTTAAAGCACTTGCTTTGAGCCTTCTCAAATACCTTGTAGTCTTGTATTATGCTCTTCTGAGGTCTACACTAGAACATCGTCCTGATATATTTTTACTCCACTGACACCTCCCAACATCTGCTCCATGGCGCTTTGAAACACTGCTTCTGCTGAAATTAATCCAAACGGCATGCAAAGGTATTTAAAGATCCCAAAAGGAGTTATTTATGCAGTGAGAACCTGGGAAGGCAGATTTAAAACAATTTGATAGTAAGCAGGTGTTAAGTCTACAGTAATGACAAGAAAAACTTTGCACCATCAAGACTGCATTACATCTCTGTTACATTGAGTAGGGGATAATAATCTACAGCAACTGTTTTGTTGAGCTCTCTCAGTTCCACACATAACATTGCGTCTCATTTACCTTTTCATGCCATAACAACCAGAGACAACCACATTCTACTTCTTGTATTATCCATTCATTCTGCAGTCTGTGCAGTTACTTTCGCAATGCGTCTTTTACCATGATGGATACTCATCTCACTTTGCAAATTCATGGTCTCAATTTTATTTGATGAACATAGTGTTTCAAACTTCCTAAATCACTCTTAAACAATTTCTGGAAACTGCTCTGCAGTACTTTCTTCACTTCAAAAACCTTTGCTCGCGCTGGAGACCACAGAGTCTATATCTCTCACTCTTACTGAAAGAGTTTCATTTGGGTCTAAGTACACTGCCAGCTCTCTCTGGTGAAACCAACTGATTAATGAGTCCCCTCTACATGAGACATACATTTTACCTGGATTCGTTCTATCTTTCAGTTCAATGGTGCCCACAAAGTAGCCTATCAATTTCAATAGCCTTCCTCCATATCCCTTTGTTTTTATGTCAAAGCTACCATGTTTTTTAAATTCTCTTTAAAAAAAATGTTTTTGGAACCAACCTTGTTTTTGCTCCTGAGTCAAATAATATTTTAACAGGACTCCCATTAATTTTTACCATTTCTTAAGGACCATCGCAAGATCACCTTTGTACCTGTATAACAAACTCATCATTTTCTTGATCAGAGTCAAGCAAGACTTCTCTCACTTTCTTTACACCTTTCGCTATTTTACAAGAAAAGGTGAAATTACCTTTTTTCCTATACATTTTACATGCTGAACTCCATCCTGGGCATTCTTTGTAATTGGCCATACGGCCCACATTTCCACACCTCAAGCATTTTCCTTGATATTTCTTTAAACTTGTCCCATCTTTCCCCTCCTTCACTTTTTGTTTAACTTTGGGAATAGTCTCTAAAGTAACTCTCTTCCCACATTTTATGACCTGTATGTTATTCTTTTTCTCATCACCCTGCATGGTCCTATGACTCACTTCCATGCATGTTTGTGAGTGCTCAGTCATCTTAGGTATGGTTAACATTTCACTCAACAAGGGTTTATCATTTAACCACAACATTTCTCTAGCCTTCTCAAGAATACACCCTAGCGTAAATTCATCTTGCAATCTCTTCTCAACAGTTGCTCCAAAATTGCAAGTTGAAGAAAGCTTTCCCAACACCGAGATGTATTCTTCAACAGATTCTTCCACCCTTTGCATCCTTCTCCCAAAATGCTACCTTTCCATAATACTGCTTAATTCAGTTAAATAATGCAAATCAAGTTTTTTTATACATATTTTTTACTCATTCAGTACATTAGCATCATCAATTAAGTCTGGTAAATGCTCAAATACTTCCTGTCCTTCTGGACCTAAATAGTGCATCAATAGTGACATTGTCCGCTTGGCACTTAATGATGTGCCACATACCCTGGCATGATGGCTGAATACCTTTTTCCATTTCTGCCAAGCTATAGTTGGTTCACCAGGAAAAGTTCAAAAGAAAGGAGGTGCGGTTACATTCAGCCTATTGCTCGCCTTTTCAATAGCTAATCCAATACTTCCACCCCAAGACCGGTTAAAAGCTTCACTCACTTTCACACTCACAAACACACACTCTCTCATATTCCTCACCAGTATCTGATCTAATACCCAAATATCTACTCAGACTCCTCCATGGTATCCGATCTGATACCTGAGTAACTACTATTTTAAATAAATCCACATAAGTTCTGTCTACTTGACAGTATCTTTCCCTTGTATGCTAGTCACAGTATTAGTCTTGGTCTAAGCATTGGAAGAAAGTGCTATATAACCAATTTTTCATTTCCTTACAAAATCCAATGTTTCTGGCTTTATTGTGCTCACTGGTCCTGTATTTCTTGAGAGATAAAGGTACTTTGTTGTTCACCTGCCCCCCTTTGTCATAGTGGATAACTGATCTCAGATCGAGACCGCAGAAGCAGCTGATGACTGAAGAAAAGAAACAAAAATGGCCTCCAAGTCGGGTTACGTAGCATGACCCTATCCTCTGTTGAAGGTTAGAGATGAACGTCAGCGTAGGCAAGTGTGCAGATGAGATGAACAGACTCGAGGTATTCTTCACACGGGTGTAACATGAAGACTCATGGCTGAGAAGTTCCTTGTATATGCACAGTCGCGGCTGATGATGGGACAAAGTGGTGCGGGCGGGCGGAGGGAACAAAACAAAAGACAGACAGACAGATACACACACACACACACACACACACACTCCCCTCCCTCCCCCCGCTGCTCTCCACTGCAGGCAGAGGCTCCCAGCCTGCCCTGTGGCCAATCCTTACGCTGCTCAGAGCAGCGTTATGATTGGCTGGGCGCTCCAAGGCAGAGTGGAAGTCCCTGTCGGCTCTCTCCACCCGGCACCACAGTGCCAGATTGGAGAGAGCCCGAGGCGGCCGGCCAAACATACATGCGCACTGAGAGGATTGCTGTGCACTCCCTTCCATGGCTGTCATCCCCCGTGGCCCCACCCCTTTAACAAAAAGACGATAATAAACATTGTTTATTATTGTTTTATTTTGAAATGTTTGCAGCTGCCATAGCGGAGGAGCCGCCACTATTTATGCATCGAAGAGTGACTTGTCAACAATCCAGGTAAGTCGCAGCATATGTGTGCCAGCGAATGACATGAAAAGCATGAAAGTGGCCACTGGTGCATGCCAACAAATGTAATGAATGACACAAGAGCAACTAATGTTGTTGCAGTTACAGAGCAATTGAAAGATGCAACATAGTTACACGGGTCCAGGGTGACTTGTTACCCCATATACACCACAGCCAGAACAATCTGTCTGAAAATCCATGGTGATAAATGTCACTGCTCAAAGCATCTGCTCTAAAAACAAGCAAACTGTGAGTTAAAACACAAATAACTGGCACAGCACATACCCCTTTAGGAGGCTTCTTTTGCGATGACTCCACTGGTGCGGTGCGCCACAGAACATTGTCCACTGAAAACCACTGTAATATAATAGGCTGGTCCTCAAAGCACGGTTCACAAGACTGGGTGCTTCACCCAGCGCAGCTGCCGCAAATCTCAAGGGGTGGGGGTTGAGGAGGGGGACTTGGGGGATGGCAGAAGGAGACGGATACAGGGGGGAAATACATTTTTCTTTAAAAATTACCTTCCCGCCGTCTCCGTCTTCTGCCGCCTTGCGCTCCTCTTCCTTCCATGTGGTGCCCCAGCATTCACTGGGACACCAGCGCAGGCTCCCCAGCAATCCTTGGGCTGCTTACATGCTATACGTAGCATGCAAGCAGTGTCAGGATTGGTCTGAGTGGCAGTGACTGCCACTCAGACACAAGAATGGGGTCTGTGCTGTTTCTCCAGCCCAGCTGTGTATACAGCCGGATTGGAGAAACCTAAGTGCGCATGTGTGTTTGGCCGGTCTCAGACGCCTGGCGAAACACACATACACACTTAGTGCACTCTCCCCACGTCTCTCTTCCCACCTCCCGTGGCCAGAACGTCCCTCCCTGTACTGCTGGCTGAGTCAGCAGATGAAAAATGAAACGAAGGAAAATATTGTTCCATTTTTCATCTGCTGGCTCTTGGCCAGGGGGGCGACACCCCTCCGCCATAGTGAAGGAGCCGCCCCTGGATTCGCCACTCCTTGACACAAAATGAACAGGTCGCGTGATCCGTTCGTAAACACTCCAAAGTGAGCTGACGTTGAGGCTTGATATATATTTTTTTTTTTAATCCCAACCTCGCCACTAGTGTGAAAGTTAGACCCTTACTCCAGTTTGTGTTAATACACAGGGTTTATCAACGCAGTCAGATATACGTGTCATGCATCATCAGTAGCATCTGCTTGCCTGTCGCAACCACCCTCAACATTCAAATTTCTACGTTCTCATACCCATGTCAACCTCACTATGTCCCAGAACTTTTGGAGATGCCTAGGATAACACCTACACCTTCTTTTTCCTCGTCATTGACCGATGTTATTTTATAATGTTGCAAACTTTATGAAGTCCAGTTTTAAAAACTTACTGAAATTTGTGTAGAAAATATTGTTACCTTGGCGTCCCACCCCTATGAAGGGAGAAGTTGTAGCTCTCCCTGCCCAGGAACAGGCTCAGCAGGGAGTGATGCTGGCTCACTCTTGGTGTCTGTCCATGAGGTCTGCTCAGTACTCTTGTGGTACTATCCTCCCAAGCAGGGTGTATCTCTCATGGTTGTTTCTACAGTCTTTACTGGCGTGATGTCATCAGGGGGGTGTTGGTGCTGTTTGTAGCAGCAGTTGTAGGTGCTGGAGCGAGGCGGAGATGGAAGAGGTTCTCCTAAAGGTTTTAGTGCGGGTTCGCTGATGTTCACAGAGGACCGCCCTCGTTCATCACCAGGACAGGCATTATCTTTAGTGTAAGGTGGGGCCACTGTCAACAAAACTTTTTTTCACTCACAGAAAGATGCATGAGAAATATCTTCTGCCATCCAAGGATTATTGATTACATTTGAGAGATAATGTCACCCCCAAACCAGCCAAGCTGGACACCAAAGCGAAACGCTCCTTTGCAAATTGTAAATTGCTGCAAAAGTCATGTTTTCGTGAGGATGCTGCGAAGCACGAACAGTCACAAAGTTGTGCTTTCCGGAGACGACCTCATAGGTTTCAAAAACACCTTGGCAGACGCCCACAACAAAGCACGTGTCATTGCTCCATCCGGCTGCCTTGTACACATTCCACCCTCTTCCTCTGATGTACAACAGCGCATAAGGTTATGGACGCCATTTACACCGATTATTAGTAATTAAACCTCTGTCCCATCCACGTCTTCTCTTTCATTTTACAGTGTTTTTACCATGGAGGGATCTATTAAGCTAAGGCAATTCTATTAATAAGCAATAATGAATGATGTAATGAAGACGCAGTTGTATTAAATCCGGGCTCTTGGCAGGTGCTGCCATCCTGCCAGGGTTACATATGGTCCATAAAGTACTTTGACATCTCGTTATGAAACCAATTGGCGCACATTTGTGAAGGTCATAACTGGGCCTATAATTGTGTCACTGTAAACGCGGAGGGAAATTATGCCCTTGACGCGGTGAAATTGTTAATTAGAGCAGATAGGTCATCATTTCCGAGAGAAGATTTTCAAAGGCATAACTTCTTGTAAAAATCCCTCCACTGAATGTAAAGCCACAAACCATAACAGAGATGACGTCATTGGCCTATAAATGCCTCCAATTGGCTCCTTCTCTGGTCCTTTGCTCTGGATTTCCATGTGAGGTTGTTTGGGATACACTGTGTGCCTGCTTGACTTGCCGTACAGATGGCTGGCTGCTCTTGTTTTAAAAGCCCCCACTTTCAGTCGGAAAGTAGAAAAGGGGTTTATCCTGTAGGTATGTTATTGAAGCAATCCTCGTGTGGCGTGAAGGCATTTCTGGGTTTACACCTACCTGGGCCAACGTGGCTGCTTTATTGGCTATGAGCTGTAATTTACCATCTCATGTCGGCTACACTGATAAACAACTTGGGACCATATGTACGAACACATTTTCCCATAGACACAGAATGGGCAAAACTGCTTGCTACATCTGGCCCTTGGTTTGGGTGCGACTTTGTGGATCCAAAGCTCTGAAATTTACAGTATCATCAGTGGTCTCATAATGTATATCATGTTATTCCCCAATTATTTGAAAGGGTGACATTTCCAGAGAAAGGGGAAACTGTCATGTGTCGCTAACTCCTTTCTGTCTGAGTTATGCACAAGTAGACGTGACATCAGTAGGATTCAGACAAAAAACTAATCCTTCATCTACAGACAGTAGGTAGAACCCTGCCATCTACCCTAAATTTAGTACGCACACACAATAGGTTGTGTTTTACACTGGTTATAAATTGCACACTATTCGCCTATAAATCATGTGTGTTAGAATGACTGTAAGTGTTATGAACAACTCAGCAATTATTAGACACATTAGGGTGAAGGTTAGGTTAGCCCCAATTACATCTCTTCACACATTCCTATCAAATTAATCTAAGCTCTTTTAGCTGTAAGCAGACAGCGATGCTGTATTAATTTGTCTAGCGTGACAAAGTCATAGAAAGCCTCCCTCTGTACCTTATTGAGCCATCATGTATGGAGTTAGAAGATGGTATTTCAGTATCTCTTCAGCAACTTCTCTGTGTATACGACCTGCACCAGCATCCTTTAAACCTTTCCTATACATGGTGCAATGATGCTCTATGGAAGTGGTTCCCAACCTGTGGTCCGGGGACCCCTGGGGGTCCGCAAAGCCTTCTCAGGGGGTCCGCAAGAGCCTAGAAAATTAAAAAATATTAACAAATATTGACAAATTAGGTCCCCAGCTTCCAGTAATGACTCAGGCGGGGGTCCGCGGATTCCCATGATGATTCCGTGGGGGTCCCTGGGTTCCATTAATGTTAAAGTGGGGGTCCACAGAAACCAAAAGGTTGGGAACCACTGCTCTATGGCAGTGGTTCCCAACCTTTTGACTTCTGTGGACCCTCCACTTTATCATTTCTGGAACCTGGGGACCCCCCTCCGACTCGTTATCGGAATCTGGAGACCCACCAGTGAGCCATTACTGAAAGCTGGGGACCTAATCTGTTAATATTGTTTAATTTTCTAAGCAGTCGTGGACCCCCTGAGAAGGCTTCGTGGACCCCCAGGGGTCCCCAGACTACAGGATGGGAACCACTGCTATATGGAGTGAAATAGGGTCCGCTTATGCTTGGATCCTGTTATGGTAGTTAGTATAGTGCACAACGCTTCTTGTGTAGAACACAGAAGGCTACTGCTGCTTAATTTCCTTCCCCACAAGGTTATTTCTCTTTGTAGCCACATTAGAGTTGACATGTGCATAAAACAGCATCAGAGAATAGAAATTGTCATTCTCTGGCCTTTTAATGTGAGTCTCAGATTGAGGTGGCAATCAAGCACACGTTATTAGTTGCAATATTTACATATGCAAAAAACATGCATACTAAGCCCTGCACTTGCACCACACTCGTTAATACGCTTAACTCACAGACTGTAGCCAGGCCTCTGTTATATGTAATCTTAAGCAATACATATAGAAACTTTGCATCACATGTCCAGTCGGAATGCTAATGCTACATGATGAGGAATATCAAATGGGGCAGAAGCAGAGGTTTATTAGGGTATAGAAATGTCACATTAGAAGGCAGTGCAATCATACAAAGTGGACTGACTTGGGTAGCCACATTCATTCTTAGATATGTGTTGCAAAATTGAATTACAATGGCTATTAATATGGCAGTCCATGACCAAGGTTATCTACGGGACCCCCTGGCTCTGGTGCTTTGATAGACGGACACAGTTACTCTCCTATTCAGCTGTAATTTTTCAAAAAACTTTTTATTTGAAATGAAGAAATGAAGTAGAAAAAAGCAATGCAAGTATTATCCATTCGTACAGGAAGTAAACCTATCACCCGTCACTCAATGAAACAAAAAAAAAATACTGCTGTCAAAATAAGAAAACAAAAATAAAAAATCGGAGAGAGCTAAGTGACCAAGCAGTTCGAAAATGATGGGACTGTCAGGAGTTCTTTACTTCAAAGACTCTATTATAGTTAGACCAGACATTGCAAGTTTTACCAGGGTCAATCTAAGCCTCCAAATTCTAAACAAAGGTTGGTCCAAGTACTGGTTGTGAAATGGTTATGACCAGTGCTTAGTTTTTAAAACAAATTTAAAAAGTGCTGATGCCCATACTAAGGCCACCATCTTTACCCCCAACCTCTGGTGCCACCGTCTTCACGACTAATGCCACTCAGTGTCCCCATCTTGGCTCCGGATGCCTACAAGTACAATATCCAAAGATGGTTAGAGCAGGTACTTCATACCACTGAAGCGCTCCGTAGGCAACAAATAATGAAATTTCCAATTTCTCTACCTTCATTTCTGCAAATTATTTATGTTGGCTAATAAAGATCTTGGTATGCCCTGGGCTTCCTTTTAGTTTTCATGGCTACTTTCTTATTGTCTTATACAACAGATAGGGATAATTATAATAATTGTTGAGTCAAATTAAATGTATTATTTCCTGTATAGTTCCATCCTTTAGGAAACGACCCTTCAGAGTACTGACATAAGATAGCCAAAGTTAAATTAGACAGTGAACATATTTGGTATTGGTAAAAATAGTTTCTTGTGCTAGCCAAGAATGCAGGAAGCTGGGGTGAATCTGGAAAGTCTATAATAACTTATATCAATTTAAGTTGTATTTACAATCTTATATCTTTTTCTCACAAAAGTGGTTGGTCAGGAGTGTGTTCCCTGGCAGAGCACATCCAGTCTGCAAAACGCAGCTCCTGTCTCGCAAATAATTAGTGGATTAGTTTGGTGAGGTCTAACTATGAGCAAAAAGGTGGATATTTTGAGGAATTGTAAAACATCAACTACAAGAATATGTCAAGTAACAAATGTGTGTATGTCTGTGGTATTTCGATAGTGCCACCAGGGGGTGAAATTCAAGATATTAACATTTTTGGAAGTCATTGTGAATTCTAATTTTTTTTGATTTTTCAGTCTTAGACAATATTCCTGTACTTATGTGATTTGTTGCATAAAGACATTTGAGAGTTTCGGACACACAGCCTTGAGAGCACCATTGACGTGAAGTCCTTGAAATACCTGGTTATGAGATCACTTACTTTTGCATTCCCCTCCTAACTAGAGCAGTGGATCCTAAGCTTGTCTCCACTGCTCATGTATTTCATTAACAGTGTATTTGTTAAGTCTGCAATTGAGCCATGGAATATTTCAGCCACTACCTACATTGCCTCTTCCTCTTCCCCTTGCCACAGCCCTGCTATAGGCCCGACTAACAAAGGGGATTGAGAGCGGCTGAAGGTACAGATGCCCACACATCTCTCTGTGAAAGAGAGATTCTCTGGCATCAGTGCTGCCCACACTCATCAGCATGTCCTGGATTATGTCTAAAGATGCATTTGATACATGATCAAGTCAAGAGATGTCTGTGTGCAAGTCAACTTGAACACATGTTTGACAATGTGCATGTGCACAATCAGGTCAAATAAATTTTAATGCATAGAGACTAAGACCCTCATTTATAGTTGGTCTGGCAGCGAACAAGCACTTGAGGAAGTGGTTTCATCGCTGCCACTAGTTTAGTGGTAACAAGCCCAGTGTTGGAAACACAGCAGTTTTCCATCTTCAAATGAAGCGGAGAAACTACGAACGTGGCAGATGGGATAGCCATTCATTTCATTATAGGTCAGACGCGGCCCGTCCTTTAGGCCCACCTTTTACCCCTCATGAAGAGTGTCTGTCAGGCTGAGCAAAGGTCAGCCTTACAGACACTCTTCATGTTCAGGTAAGGCAGCCAGGAGCAGACATGCGCGATTTGCGCAGGCTCCTGAACAGACATGTGGGATTCGCGCAGGCTCCTGGCTGCCTGAGCTGAACTTTTCTGGGCTGAAGAAGTCACAGCTCCTATAGGCGTGACCTCCTCAGCTCAGCAAAGGTGCCTCGAGGCCCTCCCCCCGGGTGACGAGGAAAGCGCCACCCATTGACTTCGACCTGGGTGCTTCAGGTTTAAGCCCTGAAACGCCCAGGGCAGTGTCAATCAGTGACACCTCGTCACAGTGTGGGGTGGGGTCAGAAGTCTCACTGACCCCATCCCACTCTGTGATGAAGTTGGGACTGCTTCCTTCCCTCATTGGCTGACCTAAGGTCAGACAGCGAGGGAAGGCAGCAGTCCCAACCCTCCTGGGACCTCCGAGGCTGAAGGTAAGTGTTGTGTGTGTGTGTGTGTGTGTGATCTTTTTAAATGAATGTTTGGTGCGTGCTTGTATGTTTGAATGTTAATGAATGTTGTTAATGGATGTGCATGCGTGCATGTGTGTGAAAGTGTGAATGTGCTTCCCGCCCGCTCCCCTCCCTACACTGTTATAGGTGAATGATTACTGTCAAATTCTAATTAAGGCTCTTTAACACTGCTCAACTCTGTACATTGTTTTGATGCAGTATAATTTAAGATGTAGGGCAGCCTCAATGGAGTGAAACGTCGTTCCAAAAGAGAAAGGGTATTACAAGAGTGTTCGAAGAGTCCTCACCAACTTGTGAAAACTAATATCATTTGGCCAAACTGGCCAATGACCTTGGCAACAACTGCTTGTCTAAACAGGAAAACTGAATATTCCTTTAATGTCTAGAGATGTTAGTATGACACATAAAATGTAGGAATGAATGTCGTATTATAAATATTCAATTAAGAAACAAAGGATAAAGGGACATTATTGATAGGTAAAAATGGCAGGAAAACATACTATTTTAATTTTTTTTAAACCACTGAAATTTACCAGTTGAGCACCCCCAGTCCACAATAAAAAAAGCACATGGATGTCCCTGTTGTGCATGGTACACACGATTTAAAAAAAACAAATGATAATAATTGTGTGGCAGGAGTTGGCCATTTCTTATTCACTGCTCCTTACAGGAGTGCCCCATAATAACCTGCAAGGGCTTTATAAACATAATTCTTTCAGCTTGGTGTTGCTCCTAGAAGGGGTAGGGGCACTACCATGCATTTTTAAGGATGTCAGGGGCTGCAGGGAGAGCAGTAGTCCCTCGGCAACTACTGGGGTCAATTGCATCCATGACCCCAGAAGAGCTTACCATGTTTTTTAAAACACTCCTGACTGGAGGTCTATGCTCTTTAGCTGGAGTGTAGCATCCTCTTGTGGTCGGTTGCGGCCAGGCCCTGCATCCAACCCCATACCCTGCACGGATGAAGGCCCGCACCGAGTTGAACGCAAGGTCTGGGCACAGGCCGGGTTCTGCAGCCTTTGGCTGTGCATGGCATGGGATTGGCGTTTTACATAAAGACACCTTCGAAATTCACTGAAAATATAAAAAAAAATAATAATAAAAATAAAGACCCATGGGGATAGGGTCTGTAAAGGGTCAGGGAGGGGTAGTGTGTGCCCCCTTCCCCAATAATTTAAAACAGAGATGTCCCGTGTGGCCACCCCTCCTGAGTTTTGGGACCTCCCCCTCCCTTTTTCCCCAAAACTTTCCAGGAAGGTGCAGAGATGGATGACACTTTTTTTTTAAGTTTCTTGAAGATTTGTCAACCGACCCAAAAATTATTAGCAAATAAAACAATCCAGTTCATACCTAAAATAAAACAAGCATTGACAAAGGCAAAAAGTATGCCAGCTAACTCTAAGCTTAATGGTTTTGTCAATGTTTGTTTGGCATGGTCACTAGATGGCACCCTCTTGGTGCCTCCTTTCCTCATTTAGGAGAACCTCTGTTGCCTGGTTGCTGCATTAATATGTAATTGGCATAAATATCTATGCAACTCTTACACCAATGAATGTATAATTTTCTTTGCACTATTTTTAATCGAGCCTATGCCTGTGTGCACTGCAGTTTCAGCACTTCCTGTCGAACCCTTTTGCAAGATCTTCAGTTCTCCGGTCACACATGTCGCCGCTACATGTGTGCTTTCATCTGAACCATCCAGAAAGCTGCGGGAGGAGGGAATTCAATCTGCTCCACCTTCCACCATTAAGCATCTCACCACCATTAGCAGTCGCCCGCCTTCTCCCACCGGGGTGGTAATTAGTGCCTCGCTTTACTAATAGATGGGATTATTAGTTTCCTGGCCGTCAGAGTTGATGTAGCAAAGTCTTTCATTTCTCCTGACACATTAGAGTGTTTCCTTAACATGTCAATTCATTTACTCTCTCTCTTTCTGAACAGACATCTTTACCTTAAGTACCCCATTCATAAAGCTGCCAGTAAAATGTGGGAGATGTACTGTTGCATGGTCACTCTTTTGGATTCGGAGGAAATTACAATTTCAATAATCTACACCATGGGTACTCGCAACTGACCGAGGGCCGCACTGATGGCACCAGGGTGGCAGTCGGGGGTTGGCAGTAAAGTTCCACAGTTCCACTGGGTGACTGTGTTGTCACTGTTATTTACTTGCTTCTTATTCAATGGATTTCCTGCCTCTTCTTTCATTTATGCCTCTCCTGGACATAGCCTGGCATAGCCTGTTAACAATGCTTTTAATTGTCTGACCTGTATCTTCCCACTGCTCACACTTAGGAAACTACCTTTTTCTTTAAGCACTCCATGAGATTGCATATGATTTCCAGCTCTCTCCCTCATATGCTGCTATAACTGGCTAAATATGTGCTACTGGGTACCATCACTTTTGCTGTTTCCCGTATGTGCTGCTTTCTCACTCTCCATCTTGCTGTTGCCGTCATTGCTGCTTTTCCCTTGTGTTAGCCCTTCGCATACCACAGCCTTTATTTTTATTTTTATTTAATCCCTCCACCCAATTTTTTTACATTTATTCGAAGGCCTTTCGGCTTCAGTTTGCTACCAGTCTGCTCTGGTTGATGAGATTTTTTTTTTTTATTTGCTGCCTCAGGTGTCATTCACCACCTTGGATAGGTAAATAAAGAAATAAATAAAAAAGTGTTCAGGTCATTTATTAGGCGCATGCTAATGCATGCACTAATGCATCATCATACAAGTCTATGCCTATTGAATGAGAAAGGCGCCAATAGCTTTGAGATGTGTGAGCCCTATGTATGCATCTCCTAATGAAATATATATATATTTTTTTTTTTTTGCTGATGCTGCACATCATCGTCAAAAAAAGCATTTGCTTTTCACTAATTCTGTACCGCATCATTTAAAAGCACTAGAAAAGACAATAGGTCGCAAAGGCGATAACTTGTGGCTTCGCCTATCCTTGTTACAGATTGACTCTTCCTCCTAATGTAAAAAAGATCTTGTCCCATGTTTTCAATTACTCACAATTTTGACTCAATATTGGTTTATAATCCAGATCGTAGTGAATGGAAAAAGAAACTCGCACCGATATACATAGATAGGCGTGCCTTGAGTGTGACTTGGAGTGAAGTACATACGGTTTTACCCCCAAGACATGTAAGTCCGTCTTGGTGTAATTTATTTAATAACCTGATACAGCTGAACATTCTTCTATTAAATCTAGAGTTCTTCATACATCTAGAGCCTGATTACGAGGCTGGTAGTCCAAGGGCCGCTAGCCTTGTGGTGATGGTCAGACTGCTGCAATTGTGGTGGTCCAACCGCCACATTACAACCCAGGTGGGCAGACCCACCAGAGGACCGCTGTCACCAGCGGGAACATGGTTCCCGACGGTGCTCTGAGTTTTAACCACACAGGGTGGTGCTGAACTCAGCACCGCTTGCCTGATTACAATTCAGCTTTCTGCCAGCCTTTCCATGGCAGGGACCCCACCATGGAAAGGCTGGTGGAAAGCCAGCGCCGGGGACCACAGGGGAGACCCTGAGCTGTCCATGTCCAGGCCATGCGAAGTGCAGGAGCCCCCCTTGTCCAGCACCCTCAGAATGTGCACTGTCTGTTTTGCAGAGCATATTCTGAGGGTGCTGGCGTGCTACAATAATTGCCTCGAGGCACATATTGTAGAACTTTTCCTGCCGGACAGCCTGGCGGTAACCGCGTATTAGAGTGTTCCTGCCAGTCAGCCCAGCAGGAACCTTGTGTTACGCTCAGGGGGACATCACCGTCATTGTGGTGGCATCCTCCCCGTGAGTTTGGTGGTCCCATGGTGGGACCGCCAAACTCACAATGAGTCCCTTAGTCTGTCCAGCTTCAGATATAGAACAACAACACCAGTATACAACTCGATTTCCTTCCAATCAGGTTGATAAACATGATTTGAGTCAGTTTTCCGAAGCTTAATAGCAAGGGGCTCGATAAAAAGAGCAAAGAGCAGGGGTGTGAGAGTGGAAAATCTTGACAAGGGCCTCAGCTGATACCTTGTCTCCTTGCTCACCATTTGCAATGTCTTGCCGATGACCCAAAGTACAGTTCTACAATCAGCCTGATGAGTTAAGATGGTTTTCCCTAAATTTGTACGCAGAAACCCCCTGTTCACTAGATGAAATACATTCTCTGCATTGAAAAAAACACTAGGCCCTTCTTTTCTCCTTCTTTAGGTGTGAACTAGTTTCTACTAATAAATGTCTCTGGGCTTTCAGTTGTCTACCTGTTGTAACACATGTCTGAACAGAACCTACTGCACTGCCAGCAGCAGATGCTAAAAGATTTGCCAGTCTCTCCATGAAACATTTGTAATCTACATTGATGAACATGATAGGTTGATATGACTCACATTTAATTAGATTCTATCTGTACTTGATTATAGAGCACGTATGCCGTTCCTTAAATTTGTTTGGAAAAGAGTTATGTTCCCAGACAAGAGCAGACATAGACATGAGCAGCAAGTTTGGTCTCATCCCTTCTTGAGCTACTTTGCTAAATGTATTTCCACACCTGTATGGGCTGGGAACAGATTCACCGGTGGCTTTTTATCACTGCCAGGGCACACTTAGTGTCAAAACTGATAATACATGTCATTCACTTTTATGTCTACTGTGGTCCTCCAAAAGGAAGGGTGACCACCTGACAACCTCAATTAGCCAAACAGGTTCTAAACAATGAACAACTTCATTGAGCACGCAGAATTACGAAGTCTACTGTAATTATATAATTAGTCCATCTTTTAAAGTAAAGACCATGATTTCAGTTTTCAATTGGCACACTTTTTGTCTTTCTGCCAACACTTGCTCCGCCATCAAGGCGTATCTCCCACGACTTCATCAGGGCCAAAAATATAAAACAAACCAATATCTTAAAATTACATTAACACTAATGTCCCTCACCTCATAAGCAGATAGCGGACTGGTCATATTATGGTGGCCAATGTGGAAACCCCTCAATAGCAGAAAGGATAAGTGTTTCTATCACCTTAAAACCAAATATGCGAGAGATATAGTTGCCGGTTGAAAACATCAAAAAATACAGAAATCCAAAATTACACAATCACCATATTGTGACACATGCAGATTGCTTGTCCATCACCATAGGTAAAAGTACAGTAGATGTCAAAGTAAGTCCAAACCTACCCAAGAATTCCAACCCATCACATACCTTAGTATCACTAATTGCTTGGTATAAAGCTAATGAAAGAGTGTCAAATAAAAGAGTTTGTCCAATTATCAACCCAATTGAGATATAACAAGGCAAAGCATAAAGTGAGTACTATGTGTCCACTCACCTATTGAAGAAAATAATTCATTGTATCTAAGTCATAAAATCTGAAAATAACAATGCCTGCCGTATATGTAACTGCTGTTATTAGGTGCGCAAAAATATCCACAAAATAAAAACTCTACACTCCATGCCTGGTAAAACAATATTTGGTGAGCCAAAGGCTGTAATTTCCCACCTGTTTGGAAGTATTTAAAGACTCATGCGTAACCGTCAATAGGAGAGTACTCCTGAATGTATTCCCTCATGTCAAAGAGCATCCAACATGGGCGCCATCTTGCCCCCTTTAAGTAGTAACAATAATCTGCAAGGGTCACTCAACTCACCACCCAAAGCGGCCGCCATCTTAGAGCTATAACCAATCCCCATCAGAACATATACTGCAAATAAGATAAGCGAGTGTGTAAATACAATCTAATCACAAGTGATAGTGTAAGCCAACTCAAAAGGACCAAATGCTGATTATTTTGTATCAGGATAATTAATTTCCTTGCATAATACACCGTGCTACTTGGGCGCTATTGTGCCCCCATTGAGTAATAACAATCAGTAAGGAACACTCCGATCACCGTCCATAGCCTTAGGAATGAAATACAAGCCTGAGACATGAAGCAACAGACATAACAATTAATGTATTATTAGAAGAATATAAAATGTTGATCCCCCAGACAACAATAGTAATATGATGTTGGAAATGTAGGTGAAACAGGTAATGATGTTAGAACAAAAAATAGGAGGAACTCCAGTGGTTAAGATAACTTAGACATTGCCACTATCCGACATATCAATTGAAATCGTTTAGACAATAGTAGAAAGGAAAGTTGAAGAATAACTGGATTGTAGGGTTTTCCACTACCATGTGCTGTGAAACCAAGTCCACTGTCCCCCATCAGCATCACTGTCATACAGTGAATGAAGGTGCAATACTTTAAAGTGTGGCAAGTGAGGATAGCAAGAAAATGCCAAAGCTGAACAATTGGAGCAACCCAATATCATCAGCTTTAGTCCGCCATCTCCATCCCCAAGGTGCAAAAATACCATAAGACACAAAGGCTGATAGTAAACATGGGAGCAGCTCTGCCACTAAAATCCACTCGAGAGCTTCATAATGTAGTCTCACAAGGAGATGAACCAGACAAAACTTAGGTGGACACAGTTCAGGAAGTCAAAGGAAATAACTTCATTGTTAAAGAGAGATAGGGGAAGCCAGACTGTATGGGTAAGATGCCTTATGCAAGATATGGAACTGAAAAGCCTACTACTGTTAACATGTAGGTCATCAAATCCAAGCGAGCTCCACTAGACACATTTAGTAAACCGTCCTGCACAGGCAAAAACAATAGTGCCTAAAGCTAATAAATAGAAGAGATTCCCAATAAAAGGAAAGGATCCTGCCATTCCCTCCAACCAGGTCATATGTGCAACTTATGCCATGGCCTAGAAAAATGTACATAGTTTGAAAGAAGAACAGAGCAGCATATGCGTCCTCCAATTATATAGGAACTATGGCAATGCAAGATTCTGGTTGGGATTCTGAATTATAACTAGCAGACTGCACAAAAAACCCTAATACAACTGGGTTTTCTGAAAACAGGAATGACAGCCAAACTAAGCAACAGTAACAAAATACCACAAGTAGTTTGTTGATAATCATCTTGTAGGAGGTTTAAGAAATTAAATCAATGAATGCCAAGCAGTGGCAATTTAGGGTGGATAAATGGAGAAGTTGAAGACCTGTCTGAAAGAATATGTGCTCTAGCAGAACTGCATGGTTCCAAGAACATCTGGATTTCAAAATTAGAAATTCAACTCAATCAGAGATAAGTAGACAGAATTAGAGGTGAAGCATTATGGAGAGAAAATACCAAGATGTGGAAAAGAGAGACTGTAGGTCAAACCTAGGAGTGGTTAGTGTTCCAGAATGAGAAGAAGGCCTTGGAGCCAGACCCCTAAAAGACACCTCAATGATTGAATGGTCAGGCTAAACTATACAAGAATGAGTTATTGTTGACGGAAAAAACTGCAATGCCGGAAGGCTTATCAATTGCTTGCGCCACTGAGTTCCTACCTATCTGCTGAAACAAGGATCCCCCCCCTTGAGAACTATAATAGTTTTCTTTCAGGACATCCTTATAAATTAAACTGTTTAGTGAAATCCTGCTGTGGATAGGAAAGGGAGAGGAGATGGCAGAACTAAGGGTCGAGGGATGCTAGGAGGGAATAAAATAAGAGTTGCAAGAATTTCAGTGAGAACGGACTGCACTTGGCAGATAAAAATTAAAATTGTTAATGAAATTTAATTTCCGTGATGAATTTAAACGGCTTCAGAAACCTTAAAAAATGTCTATCAGTTTTTAGTTACCTAAATTTCATTGAAGAACAGATTATAAGGATGCAAGAAACACATTTATCTCAAACATGAGACAAAACAAAATGAGTATTACAATATAACGGGTTCAAGAGTTAATCCACTCGTGCATATCGGCATCAAATAAAGGGAAGGCAATAATAAGTGAAAATCCTGGGAATATAAATCACAATGTACAAAACATGCACCAAGGGCAGATGGGAATTAGGACATATTAGACAAAAAATCAGATATTACTTTAGTGTTGTCTTAAGACTCGAAAGTAGACGACTCAGCAGTGCAGCTGAAAGTTACCTTATCTTCTCACTTGTCATTTGATGTGGTGATTTCAATGTCTGAGCTAAATTCTTTAGGGTTTAAACAATAGGCCTCTTTAGTATGTCTATTTTACAGCTAACAGGTGTTGGTGCTGTTTGTTTATTTTTGAGTTTTTTTTCTCTGAGTTTCACTGTTTTCTCAACCAAATGTGAAATATGTAAAAACACAAATAAAAAAGATACTTTAAATGTAAGCATCTTATCACATTTCATTGCAACTACAAAAAGATTTGAATTGCACCTGCCTCTGTTCAATTGTGTACCTAACCTATTATCCCTCATGTCTATGTGAGATCACTTTGAAGTACATGGCTCTGACCTATTTTGTCCCCATATTTTTCTACTTTTTGACCACCTGGTTTTGGATCTCTCCTGTGAGGGAGACTCGCTAACTGAGTCTCACTCACTGTAAGCTTGAGTAAAATGGTTCTGAGTGCTAAACACCAGCGCACAGTTTTGAAGCAAGGGGCTCTGGGTTGATTGCACATGCACATAAATGTGTTCACACGTGCAAGATGAGTGAGTGGGACTAGTGTCTGAGTCCGGTATCTGCTCACAGGTAGCTTGATGCCGATGGGATATTTAAGAAATTGTTTAACGCCTATACAGACCTTATAATTTAGTTAGGCATTCATTTATTTTTGACAATAGCGAGAGTCTATAGTGCCATATTGCAAGTCTGCGGTGACACTGTAGAAGAAAGCTGTACCAAAGGTATATCATTGTGTTGGTAGGACTTAAAGAGAAGTTTAATATATGCCTTCCTAGGTAAACAAAGGTTTTGTGAACAAATATAATATAATTTTAGCCATATTTGTATTCCTTCATGTACTTTGAGTTTGATCATATTTCTCTGAGTCAGCCCCTGAATTAGAATTGGACTTTAAACTCCTCTGCTGGTCCAAGTTAATTACTCTGCTGGTCAGCAGGTGATAGATCAAAACCTTTCCCACACACTGCCAGGCACGGCCACTTACCTCACACACCTCACCAAAACACTTCCCACTTAAGATCCTAACAAATAGACCACTCTGACAACCTTGAACTTTTCCACAGTGTAACTTGCTACCCATTGGAAAATGTGCTACAAGTCTCCACATACAGGTATAAAGTGCAAATAAATGGTTGGTGTTTCTGCAGGGTCATCCCCGGATGTTTTACTTTCCTCCTCCTCATTTTCTGACCTTGTTTTTGCTGGTTTTAGGACTCTGTTTACTTTTTCACTGATCACTAGTGCTAAAGTACATGTGCTCTCTATCTAAAATATGATACATTGGGGCTCTCCATGATTAACATATTTAATTTACTTGTAAGTCCCTAGTAAAGTGCCCTATGCTTGCCCATGGCCTGTGAGGTAAATGCTACTAGAGGGCCTTCAGCACTGATTGTGCCATCCACTACAGTGGCCTTTCAGACATGTCTCAGTCCTGCCACTGCAGAGACTCTTGCCAGGCTCAACTCGTCCTTTTCATTACATGTAAGTCACCCCTAAGGTAGGCCATTGTTAGCCCCAAGGGCAGGGTGCAGTGTATATAAAAAGTTGGACATGTACTTTTAAGTTTAACATGTCCAAATAGTGACAAAAACATTACATTTGTTTTTCATTATTGCAAGGACTATCTCTCCCGTAGGCTAAAATTGGGATTACCTTAAAAAATATTTTAAGTGTAATTTCCAATTGGGAAAATATAGAAATGTGGAATTTGGTGTGTCTGGATTCACAATTAAAAAATACATCTTTTGGTAAAGTTGTTTTTTTTAAATTGCAGGCCTGAAAATGCCACTATTAGAAAGTTTGCTTTTTCTTACTTCAGTCATTCTGAGCCTTAGCCTGTCTCTGAATACATGTTTGGATTTAGGTGACAACTACACTTGTGCATTCTCTTTAGACAGCCACAACACAGGAAGAGCTAGGTGTGACAAGGGATACATCTGCTTTCATCTGCACATTGACAGTCTTCCTGGGCAGGGAGAGGGATAAGTAGTTCACACTTGCATCTGAATAGGTTGTGTCCTGCCCTCACACAAAGGGCTGATTTACCCCCTACTGGTAGTCAGGAGCCAGGGCTGAGTTGAAAGGGTTCCTTGTGCACTCCAGAGAGTTCAATTGAAGCAACCCCTAAATCAAAGGCCTTTTGGCGTATAAGTACTGGACCTCGGACACCATTTGCTCAGAACACCTCTGGACTGAGGACATTCTGCTAGAAAGAAGTACTGCTGTGCTTTCAGGAGGGACTGCCAATTTGCTGTTTGCTTTGCTGTATGGGCCCGGGAGTGAGAGTACTGGACCTAACTCTCACTATCCTGCAATATAAAGTTTCTCCAAGGGCCTGACTGAGCTTGCCTCCTGTTTCTGAAGTCTCAGGGACATCAAAGACTTCACCTGCATCTTGCTACCAGCACCTGGACTTCTCTGCTGGGAGTCCTGCTCTGCTAAGTAGTGCCAAATCCAGTCCTGGGCCCTTGGAGGTGAGAGTGGTGTTGCAATTCAAGAAACCAATGAATCGACATCAGTGCATCATTTGGAAGTGACGCATTGAACCCGGTGCATTGATCAGAACCGGCTCATCTCGCTGCAGAAATGACACCCCGCCGCTGCCTGCACCGAAGTCACAGAAACCTCTTGCCGACTGTATAATGCAATGACCCCGACTTTCAACGCAACCCCTACTTGACCAAGGCAGTACCAATACATCAGAACTGACACTCATCACTTCAGGACATCGACGCATCAACGACGTTGCCCAGTCAGGAAACAACATATCACCTGCAATAGTGATGCATCCCCTTCCTTGGATCAACGCATTGTCTCCAAGCATTGATGCAACCCAGGTACTCTCAGCAGGTCTGCATGACTCCTGTACCCGGCCCGTGCTCGATAGCAGTCAGACTGAACTTTTGGATTTGCCCGTCCAGCAGGACCAGATAGTCCCGATTGGAGCTATTGACTTCTAAGCACTGCATTTTGTTTTAATCTTTAAAAATTCATAACTTTGCTTGTGTAAATTGATTTTTTTCACGTTTGGGCCTTGTTTGACAGATAAATGTTGGCTATTTTTCTAAACTGGTGTTGAGTCTTTTTGTGGTGTTTTCACTTTGCTACTGTGTGTATACACAAATACTTTACACATTGTCTCTTTAGCTTAGCCTTACTGCTCTGTGCCAAGCTATCAGAGGGTGAGCACAGGTAATTTTTTGTGTGTATCTTACTTGCCCCAAGTTTGGGGTCCCTACTTGGACAGAGTGCAAAATTCTGCCAACTAGAGACCCAGTTTCCTACGGTGGGGCAGAATTCAACATAAAAAAAGGAAAAAATTAAAAAGATACTGTTTAAATAAAACTGCATCACATTCTATAGGTGTGCATTTCAGCGGCAGCGGCCCTGCAGTCCCTCATCTCTTTCTAGCTGAGATCACCCACACAGATATGTCAATCTTTGTCAGCACTGGATCCGAGATGAATCTATTTCAGATTGTCGAGCCTCGCAAGGGGCGGCTGGCCCGAGTGCAGGGTCATTTGTTCTACACTGCCCGGACCATCATCACTAATGTAGTTCGGAATTTTTCACGGCACTGGATGCCATCCTCCCCTGGACTCCAGCCACCTGTACTCTTGTTACAGCTGCGAGGATGTAAAACCAGTGACATACAGAGGAGGCGCTATGCCTCCTGCAATGGTGGCATCTTTCAACACATTTTATAACCTTGTTGGCAATGAGGAAGGATTCAGTTCTTTCAAACCTCTGGATGGGATGTGCCAAGCTATTTCCTGTAGTGAGTTCAGTAACTAAAAAAACTGGTGAACTAAAACTATCTACCTGGAAGACCTTGGTGCACAACTCACAAGCTGAGTGCCAACTGAGTGACACGATAATTGTAAGTACATAGACAATGAATTATGCATGCTTTATTCCATGTGGCTGCTTCCAGAACAGGAAGTGCATTACCCTGATTTAAAAGGAATCTGCTATGATGAAATATTTAGTCTCTGAAGGTGGTACAAAAACCCCATATGTAAAATAGAACCTTGAAACAGTAAAACTTTTTGGGGGGTTCTCTGTGACATTTGTATTTCGTCATCATAATGACAAACCCCCAAATCACTTTGCAGAGCTTTACCTTCTCAGGGATTCTAGGTTTCTGTATCAAAATATGTAAAAAGGTATTTAAATTATATGATAAAACATGCAAATTTATGTGGCACATTTTCTGAAAGAATAATTTTCATCCATTTGAACTAGTGGTTTTGTGTGAATTAATACAGTAGTTTATGAGATGTAAGCATTTAAAAATTGCCGAGTGGGATTTAAATGGTTATCAGGTTTCTTCTGTATCACTGTTGTTTGAGATTTGCAGATCCTTTGCAAGTCCACAAATTCAAAGTACAAAGTCACCTGAGTGAATGTGGGAGTTTATACGTGGTTGTCCCTACTTTGGGATCCATTTGTTTGGTTGCTGCAAGAGAAGAATTTCTATTGCTGCAGCAATTTCAGGTTATGGTGCACAGTCCCCATGTCCTGAAAAAACTCTTAAAATGCAATATAAGGGGACAGATAGACCCTAGCTTGTAGGCTAAAGTGTGGGGCCATGCAAAGCAATCCACTCATGGAGTCAATTTAAAAAAATCTGAAATGAGCTATGGAATCTGCTCTACCACTGCCTAAGACGATGACCAGTATCTGAGATCCCAAACGAGCTGCCATTGGTGTTGGTCATCTGTGGTACCAAAAAAGTGGCATTGAATCCAGAGCAATGATTAGATATCTTGAACCCATAGAAGTTCTTCTTTAATCTATAGATCACTTATTGTGAATTCACGGGCCCAGAATGGTGAAATCTCCCAAAGGGCGCCATGGATCAGAGAAGCTTGTCCTAGGTTTGTTGTACCAGTGTGTGATGTTTGCTATGGATTTGCAGTTGAAAATTAAGAACTGTCAATCCCAAAAAAATATGGCAAGTCCAACAGCCAAGCTGCTGGCCTTGTGATCTAGGTGACGGCTGCCTGCAGGAAGGTTGGGTGCAGGGTCGGTCCACCTTGGAATTAAAGAGATTTTTCTTCACCTGTGAGTACGATTTCTGTTGTGGCCACCTTTACTCAACACGGTGCACGGAGTCTAAGGATGCAGGATAAACCTATCCTGGCCCCAAGACCCATGTAGGAGGCCCCAAAGATCCCACAACAATAAAATAAGCATTAAAAATATGTTGAAAGCAGGATTTTAAATCCGATGCTGGATTCACGATTCATGGACTGTCCCTTGATCCAGCACAGGATATGGAGAGAGGACTGTCCTCCTATGGAGGGTTGGGAACCGGTTCTGGCTGATGCCCGAGCAGAACATCCCACCCCTGCGGTACACAGCAAAAGGCCATCTGCAATAGGGGTTAAACTGCCGGGGGGGGGGGGGGGGGGGAGGGAAGAGGGGGAGGGGGTCGGGCACGTAGCCTGACGTCAAGTTTCTAAAATCAGACTGCATGGCTCGGTGAGTTCAGCTTTTGCCACTGATGTATTTGGCAATCTGCAGGTCGAGGATCTGAATTCCAGCAGGTTCGTCTCAACCATCCATCTTTCTAACGTCGGCAAAGCAGTGCACTTAGGATGACCAGAAGTCCCGTATTTCCCCGGACAGTTCCGGTTTTTAGAGGACTGTCCCGACGCTTCTCTTAATTTTAAATAAATGTCCCGGTTTTTGGGACAAAGGTCATATTATTAAATAAATGTCCCGGTTTTTGGGACAAAGGTCAGATCATCTAGGGAAGCATAAGTTAGAGAGGCCTACAAAGTATGAAATAATTACAATATTTTATCTGTTACTGTAAGGGGACACAGTCTCCTGTCTGCTCCGAGCAGAGAGACGGAGTGGGGAGCAGAGCGAGGTGGGTGGGGGCGGGTTGGGGGTGCAGGGTGGGAGGTCGAGCCAAAGCTAATTTTATAAATGTAGTCTTTTACACGTGTGTGTGTGTGTGTGAGTGTGTGTGTGTGTGTGTGTGTGCATATATACACACACACACACACACATGTATAGGCACACATTCACAAAGCTACGCAAAAAAACAGGACAGGCCGGATAAAAATTGAGTAATGTATTTGGTCCTTCTTTTATGTCTGACCTCTCCCGGTTTTTGCTCCTTAGAATCTGGTCACCCTAATTTACATTGGGTAAACGTAACACGTGGGTTTAGAAACTCACACCCAACCCATTAACATGTGCGTAGATAGAAGTGTATGTAGATTTGCATGTTTAAATGCCTAGCAAAAGTACATTTGTACGTGCTGCGTTTCTCACACCGGAAACAGATTTACTCACTACCTTGACAAGAGTAAATCTTCGATCGTGTCTATTGTGTGAATATTCACTGAAACTTGTTGTCAGTACTTGCAGGTTTTGTCCCACCCCGAAAGACTCTCCAGTTTACAAGTGCAAATGCACCTTTTTTGTGACGTGCAAACATTCATTTGAACTCTGACACCATAACATTTGCGGCCCTCTAGGTTGCGCTTATAAGTAAATCTACTGCCTCTTTGTATCAGTATAACACACGTCCTGCTTTTTGTAGATGTCCAGCAGGTGGCGCACGACTGGCATGCAAAACAGCAGAGCCCGGAAAGGTTATTGACTGGCTCTTACAACTCTTTGGTAGCTGCTGGACAGTAGAAAAGAAAATGGTTCCAAATAATTCATTTTTTGATTTTGTTATTTATAATAATACACACGAGCTGACACTGCCTTTTTGAAATAGTGAGAGGTATTCTGATCAGCGCGACAGTAAGTTCTGTTTTGAGACTGTGTCGTTCCACATCCCAGACAAAGGAGGAACACATTATTAATATTTCATGATATCATTTGAGGTTCCATTTACTTCCAGTGCACATGGGAACAATGTGAGATGACCGAAGCCAGAGGTAATAGCAGTTCTGAAAATGTTTTCTTGCTATTTATTGCATTTTCTCGTAAAAAGCTGGCTTGTGGCCGTTTGCCGCCTTTCTTTTCTTTTTTAAAGGCTAAAGTTTACCAGCACGGCTTTTAAAAAGCAATGCTTTTAACCCGGCACTGTGAAGAGAAACTTGTCCTGCATTTTAACATTCCAGAACCTGACAGAGTGCCCAAAACAATATTTCTAAGCAGCAGCAAATTATGTACGAGCTCCTAAGAAATGTTGTGCTTCCAGCGTGAGTAGAATACCTTATTCCTACCGAGTCATCGTAGTATAGAGACAAGGGGGCCTGTCGAAGAGTACGCAGAGCGCCAGCAGGGGAGCCAGGACCTTCAGAACCTCAAACTCAGCTCCATTGAGTCTCGTAAGAAGATAGGGGTGTAGTTTTGTGACCCCCACGTTGCCTTGCATTAATAGCAGTGCGCAGATGTCTTAGGGCCTAATTAAGAGTTTAGCGGACAGGAAAGCCTGTCCGGCATACTCCCGTCAGGGTGGCCATCGCCTTGATGGCGACCACCCCGCTGCAGTTATTCAGAGTTTCCTGCTGTTACATTGGCGGGTGGAAACCTCAGTTTCCGCTCGCCAACCTACCGGGAAACAGGCTACAGCATTGTCTCCGGCTCGTAATAGAGCTGTCGTCAATGCTGTAGCCCGCTGCAAAGCAGACAGTGAACACTGAGAGGGTGCCGGGCAGGGGGCCCCTGCACGGGAATGCAGGGATCCCCCCCTGTGGCCCCCTGCACCTGTTCTCCACCAGCCTTTTCATGGCGGTGTTACTGCCATGAAAAGGCTGGCAGAGAACAAGATCGTATTCTGCGGGGCAGCGCTGCCCTGGTGGATTACGATCTCTGCCGGGATCATGGATCCTGGAGATGCTGGCGGAACCCTGGCAGTCTGACCGCCAGCGTTTTAATGTGGCGGTTGGATTGCCGCTACAGCAGCGGTCCTGACCGCCGCCACGAGTGAGGCCCTTAATGTCTATTGCAAAGGTGCTGTGCATAAAATACATTGGCAAAGGGCCATTTTGTTGCACCTGAAAGTTGCCTCTTGGCTCTTTCTTCCCCATTACCTGCTTTCCAATAGAAGAAGTATCACGCATGCTGATATACTGATGAAAAATGTAACTTTTTGTTTTCTTGCAACTTTCACAAAAAAATATCCTTAGCAAAAACAGTAGTTTATTGGGTATTCAAACAATGGAAATATCCAAACAGAAAGCCAGATAGCCATTTCACAAGGAAAATGTGATACACACAATTTCTAAAAGTGTAACCTAGCCCTAAAGTAAGCAACTACGAGAAATAGAGAGCCTCAAGATTATGAGTGGATGAGTGTAAAAAATCAAGTGTTCCTCTGGTGCATGGTTTTAAAATTTTACTGTGGCCAAGCCACAAAAGCATTTATAAATAGTAGTCGAACTACAGGAGAAACATGTTTGAGGATTTTGAGGTTCCTGAGCAAGACATATTTTGGGGTACCCTGTTCAGAACAGCCTTGAATTTTATTATCCATTTCTCACTAATTCAAATTCAGATGATTACAAGCAATACTGAATTGTATGTTAATCTTTCAGAAACAGGATCACACAAAACTTTGAAATCTTTCTTGTTTGTTGCCCAAGAAATTCTTAACATGACACTGGGCAAATAACCATAAAGAGAGGGCGATGAAGGTGTAGGCAGGGCTACTGGAATTATACAATTGTGAAGCCATGAATTTTTTTTGCATAGTTATGAATTTGTCACATCCATCATCTGCTGCACGATCTGCAGACTTAAAAAAAAAAAAGTTTCTAGCTCAAACGGTTCAAAAGATACTAACAATGCAGGAACACATATGGTCAAGCAGTGGGCGGCCATTTGCAAACATTGACTGGTCATCATTCTGTTGAATATTGCATTATTTGGTTACTAAATTAGTACCGATGAAGTGTAACCAATAGAGAAACAGTGTTAAAAATGTAAAAATGAGAAAATAATGAAGTAACACTATCGCAAAATGTGCCGCATCATGTCATAATTTTCCTTTTCTTGCCATATAATTTTGTCAGCCCTGCCGCATACTTTGGCCCAATTCCTGTGGCCCTGGGTATAGGAGAGAGGAAGAGCAGTTTAGATAGAGAAGTAGCCATTACAGGCCAATGTCAAACAGTGTTAAAGTTCAGGTTCCCCGAGGGGGCCTTAGAACATGCAGGTCCTGGGCAGTTTCTTACTTTGCACATGGCTTAAAATGTCTCTGCTCTTTTGTGTACTCTTGGGAATCTTACTCAGACTTTAAACCCTCATGTTTATTAAAATCTCCCCATCACAGATACCCAAACTGTGGCTTTCACATGTGTCCTGCTTTCCATCCTTGGTACCCATGTATGTTATACGTTCGTCACTATGGAGACAACCATTTCATGTCTTCTGCAACAACTACTGCCTATATGTAAGAGATCAGAAATGAAGGGGATATGATACATCATCAAAGTCATTAAAGATGGAAACTCTGACCAAAATCTGGGTGAAAAATCTATATAATAAATATGTACTTTTATTGATTCATCTTTTTCAACCTACAAGTTTCACTTTATTATGAAAAAAATAGCAAACTTAAGAATATTGGTTGGAAATAGTCCACTGCGCCTGAAATGCACCTGCAGAAGTGTGTTGTAAATCAAGAGATATTTCTGTGGGGCTTTGGAAGGTAGAGCCATAAAATAGGCTTGTGGAGTCAGTTATCAAAGATGTCCAAAGTGCTGTTCCTTCCTCATGGGCGAACTCCAGTTTCTGATGGTCCAGGCATTTGTGGTGGGACTCAGAATGATGAGGGGTTTTTATATTCAAAATATCAGCGTAATCTCACTAAGGGGTATATCCTTGGAGCAGGTTTCATTGTAAATAAACTTTTTGCACCTCGTTCACATTAGTAAATCTTTGCATGAAATTTACAAGCCAGGTATCACATTTTTCTAAATTCAGTGTCACTTGTCACAAAGTACCAATTCCCTATTAAGGAATTAATAATAATCTTGATCTCATTCCATGCTTGTGAAGTGTTAACGAAAGCCTTGATGAATTGCCAAATTCAGTTTCTAGAAAGTTCATATTGTAGCATTTCAGCATGAATTTCTTTTCTATTGAAATATGGGCATTGAGTCCCCTGTGATAAATAGGGTACAATAATTGTTAAAAGGATCTCTGTGTGTCCTTTCATCTAATGTGGCCTTGAGTACATCTGACTGATCATGCCCAACCATGACCAAAGATCAAGTGCACCGGGTATGCCCAAACGTGGGTCCTGGGCTCACTATGCCACTGGATTCAAGCTAACCTGGCTGATGAGGGATGATACCCTGAAACCGGTCCCAGTATGCTTTCTTCCAGTCCAGGGAGGACCTGGCCTGCCAGTTCAGGCTGGACTGTTACCATGGGGAGCAGGGTAAAGACTGATTTGCATATGGCTGGGTCCAAACTAGGGAGGCATGGTGAGCAAAATAATTGATAGATTAGCCACAGATCTGTGAGTGGAGGTGAACATTTGATTTGTTCCACATTCCATCCACCATTTGAGTTTGTTTTCTTTTGATGCCCTAACTGCACCGGGTATGCCCAGACGAGAGTCCAGTGCTCACTTTGTCACTGGATTCAAGCTAGTATGGCCGATGAAGGGTGATACCCTGAAACCAGTCCCAGGATGCTTGTTTCTGGTCCAGGGAAAACCTGGCCTGGCAGTCCGGTCTGGGCTGTTTCCATGGAGAACAGCGTGAAGACTGATTTGCATATGGCTGGATCCAAACTGGGGTGGCGAGCAAAATAATTAATGGATTAAACCCAGATCTGTGACTGAAGGTAAATGTTTGATTTGTTCCGCATTTCATCCATCATTTGTGTTTGTTTGCAAAGATCATTAGAGCCAGAGACGACATGCCCCACCCCACCCCTCTCCTGTCAATCACCAGAAAAATCAATGACAAAGATATGTTTTAAGATGGCGCCATTTATATTGGCCCTTTGTGAGTGTTCAATTACTGGAGCAGCAGATTTGAGTGTTAATTGACATCAGTCTTGTAGAAATTAGATTCATTATATGTCTCCTGTGTAACCGAAACCTGAGAAATTACTTATTTAATGTGGTGTGACCACTAAGACCCTGCGTAATCAGAGTATGAGATAGGAAAGCTGCTGATGGATCTGGGTGTGTCTATGTAATAAACTTCTAGAAGCTTACACAGCCATAGCAATACTGGCTGAAAACAAATATTATGGATCCCGTGTTATGAAATAGCAGTCAAAAGAGTTTTTAACAATGGAGTAATAATTCCTAAAACTACAGTTGTACATTCTTACTGGTCTCATGTTCGTCTGATGTTATCTTGAAGTGATTGTCACATAGAAATCCCCTTGCCCAATACCGCTGAGGGTTATTGAAGTCTCCAGAACCCGGCGAAGGTATTTGAGATACGTCCCTCGCATGTCTCACTGATACTTTGTATATTCCATCTTGAAGGATAGGTTCTTGCTCTCTATTGGTAGAACATGTTTAGTACACCAGAATTAAATAAGAAGGAATAAATTCCCTTTCAAAGTTACTAGATTGAAGGATTTTTTGTTTGCAACTGTGGCAGCCATAGTATTTTTTTTAAAGTATTTTAGTTAAATTTCAGTATGCTTACACTGCATACAAACTATAGTAAAAGAAAATAAACCAATTCAAAGCCCAAAGATAAAAAGCAATAATTAAAATTTGTTTAGATTACTGAAAGTAATATCTGAAATCCAGCATTACTAGCTCACTACATGCTTGTGGATTGTTATACATAATCAGTCATTCTTAACAGAATAATTCATCTTCAAATTGAAAATGTAAAGGTCCCCCAGTTTGATGACAGAATCCTAAGAAAAGAAAGATTGATTAGTACAAAGTTAATCCCTTCGGTTTCAGCACTAGGGTTTCTAACTCAACAAAACAGAAGAATCTGTTTCCACACACATTAGTAATAACTTTGTTTATGACATTCATTCAACCTTTGAAAAGTTGATGCAAGTCGAGGGCTTTAAAACGAACCTAGCTCCAGCAGGAATTGATCCTCAAAAGGTTTTCAGGGCAGATTTTTTGGATATATGGAAAAGATATATTTGCATAAAATGTGCCTAATTGGAACTCATTTACATAGTCGGTTGATCTGCCCCCCTGAGTCTATGCTGAACACTCCGGCATAAAGGGCTTTTCACTCCCACTCTGGCAGCATATATTTCCTTCAATCTTATATATGTCATCTGGCTGGTCTGTGCAGTGAAATATTCATAATGAGCAATGTGATTCACCCACAGCATTAGGAGTCAGTGCAATGTTTCAATTTACAGATTTAGCAGCAATTAATATCTAATGAATGCTCAATTTTTCTCTGAATTCATCAGTGATGTTCATCACAATTCCCTCCTGTGGCTTTCATGAGTAAATCTAGAACTCATTCTCAAAATTTGGTGACTTTTGGACGTCACCCAAACCTCTCAGACATCTTGGCCACATTCCTACCCTGTCCAGCAAAGGAAGATACATGAATGAAACATTACATGTGTTTGTATATTCAGGATCATTGACAGCTGATGGAACAATTGGAAATAATTAACCGGTGGCAGTGATGCGGAACTAAGTGAACTATCCAACTGGAACTAAAGTTGATTTGTGCTCCTATGCCGAGGTGTTTCTTAAGAGAAGTAGTGGGGCACAGTGTGATACAAATGCATTTGTTTAGTAAAAAGCATTGCTATTATAAGTGACACAAATGTTATTCCAGTGATCAGTTAAGGTTTTCACTGTGGTATATGGTATCTCTCTATTTTCCCTACTACTTAGCAGTATTGTATTCGTGTTGTTTGATAGCCCAGGGTATAGTGCGGTTAGAGCTCCTTCCCCCATGGTTTTGCATGTATAGGTGACAAAGCGCAGCATTTTGAACTGGGCTTCTCTTTTTGAGGAGTGGAGAAGAATGGTTTTCCTATGCTTGATTCTCTTTTCTAATCTTACAGCAGAGCTAACATTGTTTGTTGGCATAACCTAGCCAAAAAACAGCCACTAGCCACCAGAATTTCTGAGTCTGAGGATTAAAAGCCTCAGACAAAATTTGCAGAAGACTTGGATTGGACAGAAAAGGGGCAGGCTTGAAACACTTTGAAAGACAATCCCTGGTCTGACTTGGTGGTTCCCCACAGCTGGGGGAAAATGTGTAGAGAGAATCCAGCAATCATCATCTAACAATGGGACTTTAAGGGAGTGTTTTTCAATTGCTATTTCTGGTGTAATCTTTATATAAGGGCAGTGCAAACACAGCATCTTTGAATTGATGTGCAGTAGGATGCAGGCACATGCCACCAGTTGTGCCACAGCATAATAATGCCAAGATGCCCAGTTGACTACTCCAAATACTCATGGACATGTGAGAATGCTCTTCAAAGCACAGGAACTAAAGCGTTGCATTTTGTTACTAACATTCAGGCAATACAGAGCAGCACTTTAACAGGGCATATAATAGCAATCCCTCTGATCTCAGTCCTATAAAAACAGCATAGATCAGCCACAATCCAGCCACTGTGTTGGAAAGTGGTCTCGTGTCACAACAAAGAAACAAAGGAAACGTAGCAAACAATTCTTAGCCCTGTTGCCACTCTGAAAAGCATCCTACAAACCCCTCATTATGTCCTTCTAGGCGCACACTTTGGGATACAGAAGACGGCAGGCAGATCCTGAAACATGTTCTTTAGCAAGAGGGGAGCACAGATGTCTCTAGTCAGTGTGTTAATTGTAAGATGTAGCAGAGATGAGGCCCAAAAAACATCCTCAAAGCTCCACTACTGTCTCTTCCTGTCATCAACATAAAAATGTATATTTGTGCTTGTGAACTTTGTTACCAAACTCATATGAAGTTGAACGTTTTAGAAAGTTCCCACATCAGTGCTTGAAGGCATGGTTCTTCCCATGGGTGCTCGCATGGGATTTCCTGGGAACCGGGGACCAGGTTCACCTCTAGAGTTATGAAAAAAATTGAACATTTCAGCAAAACTATGAAAGAGACCTGGTGAAAAGATTCAACTGGTCTTGAAAGCTTTTTAAAGATGTTTTTGAGACCTAATCATGGCTTCTGGAATGTGCTGCTAGCCGGGGCATTATGTGCTGTAAGGCTATTCCTGCAAGATTCCACTTACTTTCAGCTTTTTTGCATTTATGGAAGGCAGACAAACCAGCAATGACCCAGATTTGTTGAACAAAGCATGGCAAAAGCAAGCATCAAACATTGGCTGTAACTGTTCTTTTGTCAGTTTACGAGAAGAAATAAAAGGGGAAAAGTCTGCACCCTTGTCTGAGGATAAAAGTAGATCAAACAGGCAAAGCAAAAATTAGGTTATGACCAGGAAGCCCAATTACAGTAATTCAAGTTAGAATCAAAGTGATGGTGTTCCTACTGAGCTCCATGAGAAATCTTTATGGATAATGGGCTAATGGAAGAATCAGACGTTTTGCTTGACTAGTGGCTACATGTTACCAAAGCCCAGCAAAGTCATCAGATATTCTACGTAACCCACCTCAAGAAATATAGAGAAATTCCAATCACATTAGCATTGTCTTTCATGGAACAGACAGTTAACAACCTGAAAGACTTCTGTGGATGTGAACGAGCCCCATTAACCTCATTCACATCTTCTCCTGATCTATCCCAACAAATTCTGAGATGCACTTCTCTGATAACTAATGCACTAGGTTCTTCTCAGAAAAACCCGGTTGATATCTAGAGGTCTGTCATTGTATCTACAGGCTGAAGGGGGTTCTGTACTGTAGTTGCCTTAAGAACTGCCTTTAGCAAAAGGTGAACAGGTGCGGATGGAAGTTAAGAAAATCTCATGGAAAACATCATAGAAGAGCCCACAAGTAAATGGAATTCTTCTCTTAATTTATATTTTGCATAGTTCTCTGAAATCGTATTGCTTTTCTAAACTTTGAAAGTTACCCCAAGTCTGAGAATAATGTTCTGGATGGGGGAATTGGGAAAACACGTTTGCCTCCCCACCATAAACCTGATGAAGGTAAAAGGCTAAAAGAAGACCTCAGTTGCTATTCCCAGATGCCTCCCTCACTTTGAAGCCGAGCACTCCGCTTGCCTGGAGTACCGGCTGCACCGTGATCACTGATGCACATGGCCTTACGACACCATCAGTACTACGTGGCAGCAGACCCGAATGACTGTTGCGATCGACATGAAGGATCAGCATGGCAAGCAGTAGAAGCTGTGCTGAAGATATACTGATACAAGGAGCCCACGGATCGCCTGCGTGACTCACCGGACACCAGGCTCCAACTGACGAAGGCAGGTAGAGATCTGGAACCAGAACGCCACGTGATGAACCAACAGAAGACAAGGTAAGCAACCATCTTGTGATCCATCAAGAGGACAACTCAAGGAAAATAGGATTTTATAGAAACGATGAATAAATCCAAGCACTAATAGAATATTAAAGCAAATTTTAGAGATACATCAATGACATTTTTATCCACAAAACTTTTCAACCCATCTCTTCCAGCTGATCCAAGTGTGTTGTCTCTTTGGAAGGAGCCTGTCAATGCCTATGTTGACATTTTTCTAACTCTCAGGGCAGGTTCTTTCCTCAATCAGGGGCGTGGTGGTAGGGTGGTGTATGGTGGCATACATCCCTTCGATCACACCCAAAAAACAGCCTTGGCACACGCCCCTCCCAGCCAACACAGAGATGGCTTACTTGTGAGCTAACAAAAGTGTTGATGCTGGCAGTGGAGAGGTGAGTGGGACAGCCCACGACGCTTGTTGGTCTGGCATTGCAGCAGTGCTGAGAAGTGCAGGCACTCTCCATTTCAAAGGTAAGAAGTGCAGGTACTCAGTACCGGACAGCACCTGCCCATTTAAAGAACTGACCATACTGTGTAATACTGCGGTCCTGGAGAACACGGGCCGTAACTCTGAGCCTGTAGGACACTTTTGGCGTCAGGCCCCGCCCGTGACGTAAATCATCTCGTCACAAAGCCTAGTTCTTGCCTCCTGTTCCGTGAAGGAAGTCCTTTGTCCAAGAGGTCCATTAGTCATCAAAGTCATCCACCATCTTAACACATTGTCGTATTTTCTCCCTTAGCCGCGCAACCTAAAACGGCACGGTGTTATTTTCTTGCACAGGCGGAACCCAGCATGTGCTTAGGCAGGCGTAACTCCGAAGACGCAATAGTTTGTTTTCAAATGCGAGTCAGAGTTGCGCATCATTTTGAAGGCATCTCTCTACAAATTATCCTGTAATGACTTGACTCTCAGTAGAGGGTTTTTGTCGCCGTGGTAATGAGAACCAGCTAAATGCGGCGGTGCCACGCCGGCTGAAGCACCGCTCCCTAATTGAAATGTAATTGTTTGCTGAACATTTCAAACCAGAAGGGAAAATGACTATTATCTGGCCTGACTGTGGCGGCACCTGTGAGGGGCAGCCCCTTCCCATGCAGGGGACCGAGTGGTGGGAGAATGGGGGCATTATCGCCTATGATACATAAACAGAAAGCTATTACCGCGGAACTGTCAACCGGAGCCGCATCGCGGTAAGGAGAGGCGGTGGGGAGCGAAATTATATGGAGATTACTTCGAGAACACACGCCTGGATTTTGTGGCCGTCCTGTTGCACAGACTACACTACTCTTTCCTGTCTCTTGTGTATTCCGCGAATGTGCTGTTTTTTTCCTAAACGAAAATTCTGTGTCCCTGGCAGATAGTGAAATTGGAAAAGTATCGCATCCAATTAGCCTCCCTGCAGCACAGTTTCTTGTTACTTTTTCATTGTGTTTCACCGTGAAGGTTTCACAGGGGGAGACCCCCATCGTCCTCCCTATTGGGTCCCAAGGAGAACGTACCACTCAATAATGAACCAGAGAGTAGCCCATGACAACTTGGATTTATAAGAAAGATTTCTTAGACTGTATTTATTCGCACATCAAACCAGTGCTTAATTTGAGCCGGTGGTTTCCGGAGCGGAATTATTATTATTTTTGAGGTCCGGCACTTATTTTTCTGCCTCAAGCATTTACTGCGAGCAAAAGACACATATGGGAAAGACAGAGAAAGAGAAAAACGAAAAAGCGCCACACAGGGAGGAACCAGAAACCTGCAAGAGTGATCTGAAGAGGCAGGGAGCGACTGTAAATGGATTGAAGAGGCCCCAGATGGCTTCAAGATTATGCTGCCTCGCTATTCAGTGCTCGCACATTGAATTGCAGCAGCCGCGTGTTTCCAGAGAGCTCTGGGCACCGGCACGTTTTTATTTACAAATTAAGTACTGAATCAAACACAAAATCGATTTGCTAAAAACACACAGGCCCTCATTCTGACCCTGGCAGTTTGAAACCGCCAGGGCAGAGGGCCGCGGAAGCACCGCCAACAGGCTGGCGGTGCTTCATGGGCAATTCTGACCGCAGCGGTAAAGCCGTGGTCAGAAAAGGGGAACTGGCGGTTTACCCCTGGCCCAAGGAATCCGATTCCGACCCCCTTCCCGCCAGCCTGTTCCTGGCGGTTTACACCGCCAGGAAGAGGCTGGCGGGAATGGGTGTCGTGGGGCCCCTGGGGGCCCCTGCACTGCCTATGCCACTGGCATGGGCAGTGCAGGGGCCCCCTAACAGGGCCCCATAATGATTTTCAGTGTCTGCTTTGCAGACACTGAAAATCGCGACGGGTGCAACTGCACCCGTCGCACCCCTGCAAATCCACCGGCTCCATTCGGAGCCGGCTTCCTCTTTGCAGGGGCTTTCCCGCTGGGCTGGCGGGCGAACTTCTTGAGATCGCCCGCCGGCCCAGCGGGAAAGTTAGAATCACCGCCGCGGTCATTTGACCGCGGTGCGGTGTTTGGGCGGTGCCCGCCGGGGTCGGAATGACCCCCACAGTATGCATCACAACCGCATATTTACATTATTTAGAACCTTTGTTGACATCTTGATGCCAAACACAACAGCGAGACACCTAAATTCCACGAGTCAACCCTTCCTCTGTCAAACTCATGATTGACCACTACCTACCCCCGCCGGCTCTGCTCACATTAGGGACCCCCACATCCAGCCACCCATGTCGGGTCTTACAAACACATCCCCCATTCCCTAAACAGGCAACGGTGCTACCTCAGATGCTGACCTAAACCATGTCAGAAGCGTCCCCTTGAGAATCCCTTTTACCCTCTGGGAGGTTTGCCTCTGCACCCAGGCTAATCTGGGGCTCCTGGCACAAGGGCCATCGCCTCATTTCACAAGCCACCTTGTAGAGAGCCAAAGCATCTTTCTAGCCCTCCTAATTAGTACTCCACGGCCCACACTTGGGGTTAAACAACCAGGTCCCAGGCTACTTGTCTTGATTTGAGGCAGGATGCAAAGAATTCTACTTGTCTTGTGACCGACCGCAAGTCCACCCCAGCCCATAAGAATAAGTATGAAAAAACATTGCGACTTACTTACTGCACCTGGAAAAGAAGGAACACCTCACCCTCTGCTATAATTCAAGGGTCGGGTGGGTGGGACAACAAAATTGGGGCAGGCAGTGCCCGGCAGGAGGCAAGCGTAGGCTCCTTGAAAGGGAAGAGAGAGAGATCACTCATTCCTTAGTCCCAGGTTTAATTGAACCTGGTGGCCATGTCTCTGGCCAAATGCAACCCCTGGACGCGGGGTTGGAAGAAGCCACCTACATATGGTTCCTGCTGCTGATCCGACCTACATTTTAAAAATGGCCCTCAGCTATTGCCATTGGGCTCATCACCCTCCCCACCAGATAGGCCTCGTCCCATCCACAGCACATCCCAATTTGGGGTATGATTAGCACTATTTTGGCTGTTATCAAGGTTTTCCCTACTTTTCCATGATTATATTGAAGTTCCCTGAATTTTCTTAAAGAACACGAGGTGTATTATGGGCTTTATTACCATATTGCAATTGTCCAAGTTTGTTGGAACATCAGGCCTCATGCAAAAAAAGGATTGGTCTGCTGAAACTACCATCTTTTTGGCTTTGTCAGTGTTTGTTTTGCTTTGTCATGGTTTTTGCAAAGCTTTATTGCTGGTGAACCTAGAGGGCCCCAGGTCTCAAAAGCAAGAGTTTGGTCTCAAAAGTAACGATTATCATAATAGTCCTTCTTTGTGCATGGATGTGCTCTTTGTGAAACAGCAGAATGCTGTCACTCGCAGTGAAGTTAGCCAATGGCTGAAGTGGGCTGGCCCATTGTCCCCTGCTGTGTGCTGTTGTGGGTGAAAAAAATATGAATGACACAATGCAAAAACCAATGGATGGAGAGGATTGGCTGAAAACGTCTATAAGTAGCGGTGTAGTTTGCTTTCATATATTTACACAAAAGCTGAGGAAAATTACATGTAATTTTGTGAAATATGGGTCTGAGATTTAGTGCTATATTTTAGTGTGAAATACATCTTTGGGTCAATTTTGGATGTGAGGACATCTTTCATGCTTAAAAATAGCACCAAAAACACAAGTGCGGTGAGAAACAGCCACTCATATTTTGGTAATTTCCATTGCTCCCACAGCAAAATGTTGTTGCAAATGAGGTGTAATTAGATGAGATAGCACAATTGCATCATTTCGTGAATTTCCTGTTACAAGCATAAGGTAAAAATTCCTAAAATGACACCAGCCTAAATTAAATTTTGCTTCAGACTACCTACAAGAAAGGATACTATTATAAATATGATTTTATTAAAATCAAAATGTCTTGGCTAATGCCAGAGCTACAAAGGATGTTTGAACTAAGGTCAACTTTTAACTTGGGGTTTATACTTCCTCTTACATTGGACATGAACTTCGGACTCAAGCATCTGTACAATGGTCGCACACCCTACAAGAATGTTGCAGCTTTCGTTCAGTGTCTGTAATCACACATGGCATTAAAGTACACTGATGATGAGAAAATTACAATTTTGACTGACAGGTTATTTTTTGGTATCCATCATCCAGGCAGGACCGGCTGCCATTTGCTTCATATGAGAGCAGCAGAGGTACTTAGAAAAAACTGTTGACGGTGTTTTATTTTGTTGCCGTGGTCAGAAGGTCCCTGAACTAATTGGATGTGTTAGCAGCCTTACATAGCTCACCACTGCCCAGGCTTCCTCCCACTCCGTGGCAGAGTGCTGAACCAGGCCACTCAGACCAATCACAATGCTGCTCTCATGCTGATGACTGCAGCGTTGTGATTGGCTTCGTTGATTCTGGGAGCCTGTGTGCTTCCAGGAGTCGGGGAAGAGAAGAGGATGAAGGAGAGACAGAACCGTCACTCCCGACAGAAATAAAGTGTTTTGTTTTTTATACCCCTCCATGTGTAACCCCCATTGAGTTGTAGCCACCACTGCATTCTAGTTTCTTGAGATCAATTAAAAGAGGTGTTCAGTCTTCGTCTAAGTGCTCCTAAATGATGCGCGGTTCTGAATTGCGGCATGGGGAGATGAGTGATTTGTCCAAGAGCACACATGGCCAATAACACAAAATTATATTCCTCATATCCTGGTGCCAAAATTGACAGTTTATTTAACTATACTCTTATAGAGAATTAAAATTTTAATTGAAACATATTTGATTGCATAACACATGCCGTTTCATTAGCTCATTCCTCTCTTCTTGAAATGATGTTTTTAGCGGTGAAAACTGATGTCACGTTTTATTCTCCTTTCTGTGAAGCAGAGAGTTGTATTTATATTAAAGTGCTGCCATAGTCCTTCTCGAGCACCGTGAAAGAGGCTGTGGTCTTGTCTTATTGACCATGGTCTCGAGCCAGGAATTTGCACCAAAATGGAGGCGGGGTAATGACTACGCCTAGGTCTCTAGCTCCCCCTTTGGTGCCCTGGAGTGCTGCTTACTAATCTCTATGTGTTGTTTCACATGCACAAAAGGCTGACTCTAACCTGCCAGCATGGCTACAGTTCAATCTAGTAATGGAATGCTCAACAAAGATAAAAAGGTAAGGGAAAAGTAATTGTATTGGTCATAAAAAAAGAAAATACAACTTTCTGGCGAACTAGACAACTGTTTGCTCGCTTTGCTGGACCTGTGATGTTAACCGGGCTCCATTTTGGTGAAATGTGTTATGTTTTTGAATTGTGGCTGGCTGTGGATGGGGACTGTGGCCCTCGAGTCTGCACAGCATCTTCTTTAAAGTGTTGTTTGAGGAGGTGGCCACTGATCTGCATTGCTTCCACGAAGCCCTACGTCACTGTGGCTTCTTCAGCCAGCCCTAGCTATGTGGTCATCAGCGCTGTGCATTCCGGGGCCCTCAGACGGCTTTTCTAATTGTAAACTACAATTTTCAAAATGCGGAAGGCAACCTTCGAAGAAGTATGTGTTTGCTGAACATGTCAGATGTGACCTGGTGCAGTAGGTGTGCTGAGGAGTGCATTGGGACAGCCACAGCCTTGGACCAAGCTGGCATGGATGTGGATTGCCCATCAAAAGTGGTAGAACGTTTGGGTGAGAGGGCGCACCTTCTGCTGGTGTTGCAGATCTGCACACTCCTGCACTTGTGTCAAGGGGCATTCTAAGGGAGGTTGATCACTCCAGGTAAAGGTGATTTTTGAATCCTGGAGCACCTCCCATGAGGTGTCCTTCCGGTAGGCTGTGACATTGTCTGACCAGTGGCTATGATTGATTGACCCTGGGGTATGATTTCATTTCATCATACGTCGGTCAGATGCTGAATTCCCCACAGGCAGCTTTTGTCATTCTTTACTCATCTTACCTTATTTCGCCTGAAAAAAGCATACTAAGCCTCCTAAGATTGAGAGCCTCTTTTTCAGAAGCTCAAAGTAATGTCATAAAATTTCCCCAAATCCTGTAATTGTCTTCAAGTGGAGCAACAGTGATCTCCAGTCTGGAGAACACTTTAACAAGGTCTTCTACCAGAGATAGCCCCTCAATACTCTGGGCCCTTCCAGACCTTCTTCTACAGGGTATTTATTCGGTCAGGACTTGCTGTCTTAGCACAAATATTTAAAGCTGTTCCTGCTTTATGACAAATGGAACTGCCTTATTGTGCATGATTGTATTGTAATACACTAATATCGTAACCCAAATATCAAGGGACCTATTATCGAACGTTAAGTCCTAACCCCACCACATCTATGTGTATATATATATATATATATATATATATATATATATATATGTATGTATGTATACAAGAAGACAGGCACTCCATACACCAGGTGAAACAAAACTTTAATCTGCTTGGCAGAAAAAAGGGAATAGGAACATGTTTCGGCACTCACTGCCTTTTTCAAATGGTTAGTTGCCATATTGTTGTGACCTTTCACCCCACATATGACTCCGTCTCCACTTTATGATTTACTCACTGTAAAAACAACTTTTGCTTTTTTGCCTCTGAATTAATTTGTCATGCAACTTATACCAATCTGTTTAAAACAAATCTAGAAAGGATTGCAAATTCATTTTGTTATCAGTCTTTCGTCCCAAACTTTACAAAACAATATAGATCGATATAAAAGTTCACGTGATGCAAATGTCCCGCAATATATACCACTTCATTGTAACAGTAGTCAATTCAATGCATAAAAAAATATAGTAAACTAAAATGCCAAAAGCTGTACGCTATAGCTTAACTGGATTGCCAATATACATTATTATATCAAACCTTTCCCTCAAACTGTACAAAGAGCGATAGATAAATTAATTAATCTAGTAGTGAAAATGGTTCGCCCTGTGTAACACCTCATAATAGCAACATTCAGTACAAATCTAGCATAACAGCTAATCTCCTAAATGCTACTTAATGATAGATATTGATACTAATACGTGCGATACTTCAAAACTTCAGTTTAGTCTCCTTAAAGCCCAAGTCGGCATATTCATGGCACGCATCACTGGCACCCATAAAATCTAATTGTGAGATTTAAAGCTCCTTTGCTTCTCCAATTATTCCTCCACATTCGCCAGCCCTGAAAAAAAAAGTTTAAAAAAATGTTAAAAGCAATGAACAGTTTTCCATATTTACATCTATAACATAAGCAGAGATTCATGTTGCCCATGCCTGCAGTATTGTCATATTGAAACATATATGCATAGTTCTTCACTACAATTCAACCCATTGTGCTCCTTAGTGTCACAAGGCTATTATGTATCTGGACTTCAAAATTCACAACTTTTGTTCTTTGTCGCCCCTTCTCACATCTTTGGCTATACCATCAATCACATTATACCTGAGGTCTTCCATTTTCCCTAAGTGTACATCTTTGATGTGTCGGCCTACAGTTTAAGTAACATCATCATTTTGTATTGCTCTCAGATGTTGCAAAACTCTGTTGTGGACTTGTAGTATTGTACTGCCTAGGTATATTTTTGGACAACTGCATTTCAAGCTATAAACTACAAAGTAATTCTTGCAGTTGTAATGTCTTTTGATTCTATGTACCACTTTTCCTCCAATCTCTACTTGGTTGATATTCTCCCGGTTCCTACACGCTTGCATTTAGTGCACTTAACAAATCCATCTTCTTGTCGTAACCAAGTATTCTTACTTTTGCTGTGGCTGATGCCACTCCTTACTAACATATCCCTCATTAGTTTCTTATGTCTTCACCTATCACTGCATCACTTCTTAAAAGTGCCAATGCTTACTAAGGACTGCTTTAACTCTACAGTGTGCACTAGTGTAAGTTGTTATGAATGTTTGCTATGGCTTTTGTGTGGATTTCCCGCACTGTTATATGAACAGTATGCTCTCTCTTGTTCTCATATCCATTTTCCTACATGCTTCCTTCAGTGTGGTACCCTCGCTTGCTTAAATGTTGTAACATATCCACCTGGACCTCCTCAAATTTCTTTTTGTGCTTCAAATCCTTTTCTCTCATAGAAGTCCCCATATGGGATATTATCAATGAGTGGTCTAGAATTTCTAGAATGGAAACTAGCAGCATGGAGGATACGATTTCCTGCAAACTTTTGTCTCTAATCTATTGTTCTCTACCCTGATCCTCACATCAAGGAATTCAGTCTCTTTTTCACTGATATTGCTAGAGAAGCTTCAATTTAAATAGTTCTTATTGATACTATCTACTAATTCCTCAGCACTTTCCCTGCTTCCTCGTCCTATAACAAAGATATCATCTATGAATCGTAGCCATAGCATAATGTGTATATTCCATGTGTCAACCAGGATATTGTTGAGAACTTGCTCCTCCCACCAGCCCTTATGCAAATTAGCATAGCTGGGGGTGAAGCAGGTTCCCATTGCTGTTCCTTATTGTTACTCATAAATCTCATTGTTGAAAAATAAAATATTGTGACACAGACACCACTCCATCATGTCCACAAGCATCTTGCTATGTCTGTAAAATCTCACAGGCCTATGTCTTAAAAAGTACTCTGTGGCTCTAAGTGCATTTGAATGAAAAATACTTGTATAAAATGATGCTACATCTAGTGTCATGAGTAACATCCCTTCCAGTCAAAAACCCTTAAAAAAAATCAGTGGTATCTTTTAAATAAGAAGGTCATTTTGTACGTGTGGTTTTAAAAAGTGATCAATGTACCATGAAACTTTTTCAAAGAACCCCACCTGTGCAGCCATAATAGGTCAGCCTGGCAGTTTCTTTGCGTCTTTATGAATCGTAGGAATTAAAAAGAACACTTGTAGTTTAGGACAGTCAATTCTCAAATTGCTGTAATCTTCAAAACTTGTCAGACCTTGTTCTCTCCATTCTGACAGAGCCCTCTCAAAATCTGTTTTTACACCATCAAAGTATGCACGATCCACCTTCTTACAACACATCCTGTGTTTAAGATGTTTATGTGCTTCATACGTGTAATCTTCTAGGAACCAAATAACCACATTATCCCCTTTATCTGAGCAGTGTACTACGACTTCGGGCATGGCCGTTTTTTTTTTCATAGTCTTTCTATATTCACTGTTTCTCTTTCGCTTGTCTCATGTTCCTTTCATTTTTAAGCATTTTAGTTCTTTGGTAACCGCCTCCACAAATTGATAAATCATATCTCCACAACTTACAGGTATTGTTCTAGACTTAGGCTTAAACATAGAATGCCCCTCTTCTGCGCTCCTTATACCCTCACTTTCTAATTGCTTCCCTTCCAATTTCTCATCAATTGTCTAAGTAGCACTGCCTTCCAATTCCAACAATTCTTTAATTAAATACACATCGTCAATCATTAAATTACTGTGCACCATTTCTACATCCGGTAAATTGAGAGGTTACTCCTTGCTAGTTTTGTGAATTCTCATGAGTTTCAATTTTCTAGCAAACAAGAAAAAAGCTATCCTGCTCTGCACATAACCAAAGTCATTATCATTACAGTAGGAGCACCCCAGAGATAGATTTTCCACATTTTTGTCATTCAGTTCAACACCAGATAAGTTTAATATCATATTGTTGACCCTTAGTATCTTTGTTGCTCCTGGCCATTTTGTCCTGATATTTTCTGAGTGATTCTTTTTCCCTGTCCTCCTCTTCTCTTCTTCCTCTGCCTCTTCCTCTTGGTCTTCTGCTGCCTCGCCAAGGCCTGTGATTGGTCTCCTGTACCTCTGTAAAAAATCAAACTCTTCTTGTAGAGTAGTATATGTATTCACTTTCTTAGATTCATCTATATTTTGTCTCCTCAGGGTGTCAAATTTTGTAGGAAAAGTATATATTTGTCCAGTCTCATAATCAACTTTGTCCCTTTTGAATTTTTGTGCCTTTTTCAAAACAACTTATTTTTCAATTTTGCCCATCACTCTATCATCATTTTGGGCCTCATTCCGACCCTGGCCGGCGGCCTGGCGGGGCCCGCCAGAATACCGCTGCGCGGTCAAAAGTCCGCTGCGGGTATTCTGGGTTTCCCGCTGGGCTGGCGGGCGACCGCCAGAAGGCTGCCCGCCAGCCCAGCGGGAAACACCCTTCCATGTGGATGCCAGCTCCGAATGGAGCCGGCGGAGTGGAAGTGGTGCGACGGGTGCAGTTGCACCCGTCGCGATTTTCAGTGTCTGCATGGCAGACACTGAAAATCCTTGTGGGGCCCTGTTACGGGGGCCCCTGCAGTGCCCATGCCATTGGCATGGGCACTGCAGGGTCCCCCAGGGGCCCCACGACACCCCATACCGCCATTCTCTTCCTGGCGGCCAAAACCGCCGGGAACAGGATGGCGGTATGGGGCTCGGAATCCCCATGGCGGCGCAGCAAGCTGCGCCGCCATGGAGGATTCCCCAGGGCAGCGGAGAACCGGCGCCGTTTCTGACCACGGCTGTACCGCCACGGTCAGAATGCCCAAGGGAGCACCGCCAGCCTGTTGGCGGTGCTCCCGCGGTTGTTGGCCCTGGTGGATTTTACCGCCAGGGTCAGAATGACCCCCTTTGTGGAGTTATTTCGCCAACGTGTTATCCTCATGGTCCGCTTTTTTTCTCTCTCAACTCATAAATACAACCACATTTTCCCTGTATATCTGCACATATTTTTTGAGTATCTGCATCACTCCTTCTGAACATTTCACATTATCTGCTGCCTATTCCTTTAGCATATCAGGATTGGGATCTTCAAAAGTTGGAGTAATTAGGATTCACAACCCTCTGGGTGCTCTTCCCACATCCAGATATCTCTGTAAAGACTCACATTCCCACTATTATTTTTAGTTCTTGCTTCCTCAGGTTCTCCAAATTTTTAAATAAACTGTATAAGTCCACTGGGCTTTGTGGTTGATTTGTAGCCTCCTTACTTTTGACTCTATTCATTTTCTCCTCAAATATCATTTCTGCTCTTTGCTTCCTTTCATTGAAATCGCCTATTAGATTTGCCGCCATAATATGCGTAAATATGTAATTATGCTCAGGTATTGCTGTCCCAGTGCTACTGTTTACATCTACTACACTAGCCGCCCTCTATCTATCTATATATATATCTATCTATATATATATATGTATATATATATATACATATATGGGATATGAGTTATAGAAAACCTATGCATACTTACCTTTGCTATTTTGACCTTGATATTTGGTGCCATTGAGATTCCTACTTCGATATTCCAGGAGGACACCTTTATGCATGGATACGAGCTCCATTAGCGCGTTCTAATATCGCAGCATTGAATGCAAAACAATCATGGGATTGTTCACTCCAATTTAGTAAAATAAAAAAAAGAAATAAACAACAAAGAGCCCAGGTAGCATTTACATTGGGTGCTCCCATGTGTCAGAGCTAGATTAAGGGTTAGCATTCACAAATGGTAGTTCAGGCCACATATCTACAATTATCTACTCAGCTTGATCATAAAGCTTGATTACAAAGCATAAGTCTAGGTACAGAGCTATGATTGCATTCGCCAAACGAGACTGGTAGTAGGTAGATAACATTTGTTTGCTTGTCTCAGCCTGACTTTCTTTGGATGAGCTAAGCGTGTTTGACTTTAGTGCAAACTCCAGCATAAAAATCACCAATACATTGTCTTGTGCCTTAGTGGTGGAAGTGAGAGAATTACATGAAGAACGGAACCAAGGCTGAGCCAAGTGTCAGCTGTGGTTATAATAACCTGTACATGAGCCAACCCGTAGAAATATGTGCCATGTTATCCATGAAACAAACATCATGTTAGAATATAATAAAGTGTCTTCAAAGTTCCACAAAGGGTATTTCCTTAACACGCAGAATAGCTTCATCTTGGTACATCAGATTGTTTCTCTACATTGAGAAGTATTTATTGAAAGCAAGATTTTAAGCATGACATGTGAAACATTCCTAGCCCCCACAATATTAATAAACTAAGAGGCAAGACAGTTGTCATGCATACCCTGCATGTGCATATACCCTAAGTATGGCCTAAGTTCTTATAATCATGGGGACCTGCAATCCCTGTATAAAAGCCAGTCTCCAATTTCTTATTACAAACTGGTTAGGTACCTAGTCATCTATGATAAAGAAAGGATGCAGCTGATCAAGAGTAATAACTTATTACAGTCGAATTTTGACATTAAAGTAGCTAATAATAGAGGCATCATCCAAGGTGGAAAGAGAGGTCACAGTGTAGTTCCACAAAAATGAAACATGAGTTTTCCTCTTTCTCCTCTGTTTTTCTAGATGAACAGTGATAAGCAGAAAGAAGATATTTATAACAACATGTTTATGTTTCTAAGCTGTAGGTAATTATATAAAAGGTAGAATCTCTCTGCATGTTTCTACTATGTTGAGCTACAGGTAGCTTTTTTTAAAAAACCTGACATGGATCAAACTGAATCTAATATATTTTTGCAACAGATGTCTTAGAGATTCAAATTTTATTCTTCATGTTTACAAACATCCTATCTTTTTCACATGAACGAGCAACAAACCAAGGATTTAAGCATTTTGTGGTAAAGGTGTTGATGTTTCCATTTATTATCAGTAAGGCTCACGGTTTTCCATCGAAACAGATTTTTACATATAAATACAGACAGAAAACTATTTTTCCTTTGCCTGTATAGGAAAATACTGACATTACTTAAAAGAGGGGCTACATCTCCCATTACCCCTTCCTAGAATGTGCTGCTTAATGTAACATGCTCCGCGTGCCCAGCATGGCTGCACAATAAATGCACACTTTTTGTTTAAAATAGAAAATTCAGTCTTTCTGTTTTTTCAGTTTGGTTTGTTAACTTTTTAAATGTGTGCAGTCTTTAAAATCTCTCCATAGCCCCTCTCTTGCATGTATGTCATTTGTTTTATAGCGTCTCTCTTACCAGAGTAGGGTGTTGGAGCACTTCACATCACACACACATACAGAGACAATGAATCATACATGTTTAAATCAGTGTAAAGAAATGTTATATAAGACAAAGGGCGTAAGTGCAGGATTCACATGTCATCCATTAATTCATACTGGTAGTCATTTTTTAAGACTGCTTGGCCTGGGAAACATAAGCTCAGGATTCTTTACTTTACTAATAACAAGTTATTCCTACCCAAACAAACCCTTTGTTGCAAACTTAGGATAATTAAAGACTGACAAAAAACACAGATGAATGCATTGTGTCTTCTTAATTTGCCATATATATAGATATATCTAAGCCTATAACAAACAACTGCACATGCGTATTGCATATTTAATTGAATGCAAAAAATACTAGCTGCAGTGTCGCCTTTTGCTTCTGAAAAAAATAAATGTGGATAAATATAGATAATATGACCCAAAAATAAATATGGATAAATACAGACGTAAATTTTAAAAATATAAATACCATAAAACTGGGAGCCATAATTATAAGGAATAAAATACCCCTGTCGTACAGTGTAAGGATATTGCGATCACCTCTGAGTTCTGTGACTTTATAGTAACAGAACTCCTTGATGATGTGCATTGTCCTCTTAATATACAGCAAGGATTACTTTATCCCATATATTATAGATGCGGTAATGCTATTAAGGCTATTAAATCAAACACAAGAGATGTTTTCGTACAGCTCACATCCTGAATTGCATGTATTTGAAGGTACTTTCATAAGTGATGTAATGAACAAAAAGAAGTCTTGGTGAAATAAAGTTTTGGCCCAGAATCAGAAAATGTAGTCAAGCATGAATGCTGGAACTAATCCCATAGTTTGTTCTTTGACACTTAGCAATTCAACCACCAAAAGGGTGTCTATTTCTCACATCAAAGGTTAAAGCAAGGTTTTTAATTGTTTGACTATGAGGTTTTTGAATGGTTGACAGACAGAATACAGATTTTTTGGGGAGTTATACATAGCACAAACCTTGTCTAAGGACATAAAATAATTTTACAATAAGCACAGATTGTTACACCTCCTTTTCAGCACAGGGAGATTTCCCTGGATTGACAGGATGCTGAGCTGACAGTAGGATTCAAGCCTGTTTCCCCATGGAGCGTTGTCAGCAACTGTAGCCATTAAGCTACATCATCCTCCGTAAAAGCTTGGCTTATTTTGGGCTTGAGTTTTCAAGAAGACCTTAAGTTGAGTGACAGTCAGGCATCTGGCTTGAGTTTTCAGTGGCTTACTCAATTCTGCTCAATGGGGAGTCCAAACACTGGTGCTAATATTGCAGATTCTTTTCCGTTCCTTGAAAAGAAGCCCCTCCCTAGCCATTGGTATCAGGAACATGAAACTATTTGCATAATTCTTCTCAAATGCGTTCAAATAGTTTAGAGTTCTGAAAAGCTGTTCCTTTGTAGTGAAAAGAGAAATACCCCCAAAACCCTCCAAAACATGTTTTCATAGACTAAGAGAGTTATCTAGAGTTAGACAGGACATCTGCCAAAATGTTGAAATCCCCAGCCCTATTTTGAGCTCAGAATCAACTATAATCTCTAAACAGTGGAGACGGAACAGTCACCATTTTTGGGCAGATGCCCCTCTCTCATCCGTCATCTTCCAAGTAACTCCTAAAACTGGAAATGTTACTTTTTTACTTTCTGAAATGTATCAATGGAAGGCCAGATTCTATGGGTATTTCTGCAGCCTGATATGTGGCCAATAGATGTATGTTTTGTAGTCAGTCCTCGCAATAATGTACCCTTTCTTGAGGTCAGATCCGGATTAAATCACACTCAACAAAAGCTAAAAGGCAACAACAATATTAATAATAAATTATTAACAATGTTTATAGGAGGCTGGCTCAGTTTATGATGTACACCTGTGGTGTTGCACCCTATACTGAGTCCAGGCAACCCTTCACGATAGTGTTTTGGTACCTAGATAGCCAAAGCTTGCTAGGGGTAGCTGTGGAGGGCAGTTCAGGCTTATCTTGGAGGAGTCGTAAGCACTTATATTACCACAGTAGTCAATCAGTAGCTGTTACACAAGAAAGAACCATGCAAGTGTTAAAAAATAAAGTATTCTTTATTACAACACTAATAGTATACTAACATTGGTATATCTCCACTTGGAGATAACTACACACAAAATATACACTTAGTAACAAGCAGGAAAAGCATAGAAATCCATGGGGCCCTGGGGGTGGTGGGGAGGCGCGGGCAAACCATATACTAAGAAAGTGGTATAAGAGTGGAGGTGCCCAACCAAGGTAGGTATGTTAGAATCTCAAGGACTGGGGGAGTAAGAAATTACCAGAAGACAGTACTAGAAATCACACAGGCGCCCAGGTACAGAGTTGTTATTGAGCCGAGTGCCCAATAGGCTAACACAGGACCATTGTGGTTGGATTTTTATGGATTCAGGACCCTTACCAGTGGACCCTGAGTTTACCAGTTCACACAAAGAAGGTATGATAGTATTCCCACTTATGGATGCCCAGAACATTGGAGTATCTACAAAAGGGCATGATGGTGAAGTGACATCAGAAACCTTTGTTGGAGTCAATGGAATCCTCGATTGTCCAGCTGCTGTCGCAACCCATGGTCCAGGTCGGTGGTGCCTAAGGGTGGATTCCGGACATTAAGAACCTGAAGAAGAAGGGGACAGTGTCCAGACCGCTAGGAGATTTCCAGGCTTTTCAGGTTGGCAATGCCCATCCTCTTGAAGGTGAAGTTCCTGCAGGACGCTGAAGGAAGAAGTCAAGCTGCGGAGTCCAGGGAATGCGGGAGATTCTTGGAGTCACCCACGAGCTGTTGGTCGCCGGATAGCAGGAGGGTCAGTGGCCAGCAGACCCACCAGCAAGCCTTGGAAAATGCAAATAGTTGTTGCAAAGAACATTATAGGTTTTTGAGGGCCAGCAACGCCCTAGTGATCCAACCCTTGGAAGAGAGTCAGGCCAGGCCTTCAGCAGGGGGAAAGCCAGCCAGAGTCACAGGACCCCCACGAGTGACCCACTGGCAGTAGGCACAGAGAGTCGCAGTTAGGCCTCAGCAACACAACAAAACCGGAGTCCCACGTCGCAGGAACTGAAGAGTGGAAGCTGATCTTCGACTTGCAGAATGCGGGAGGCCAGGGCTTCTTGGAGTCTGAAGATCTCCTGGAGGAAAAGTCAACAAGTTTTTGACGGGAGCAGCAGTCGCAGAGGGAGTTCCTGCACTGGTGCAAACCGGTTTATGGAAGGAGGGCACCTTCAAAGCAGTCTGTTGGCACTGGGCGGGCACCCCCACTCCAGCCCCCAGACACCTAGTTCAAAAGGAGAGGAGGTCACACCTCCCTCCTACAGAAACCCTTTGTTCTGCCTTCCCCTGCTCGAGTTAGGCTAAGCAGCAGGAGGGCAGAACCATGTCTGGTGTCTGCAGCAGCATGGGTTAGCAGGCAGACCCTGCAAGGCTGTACAGGCCAAACTCAGAGATCATATAAGGAACCTCCAGAGTACATGGTATCATGCAGCTAGCACTGGAATCAGCATAGTTGCATGATTCCAACATGTTTGATACCAAACATGCCTAGGTTCAGAGAAACCATTATGTAGTTGAACCAATTGTGTTGACCAGTGTCCACTACATATCTTAAGATGGCTTCCCCGCACTTACAAAGCCCAGGACTTAGAGTCTATGGTTTGTCGGGGTACCTCTGCTCATGCATGGGTACCCTCACACTTAGGAACATGCACCCTGGTCTTGGGCTGTAGGGCCTATTAGAGGGGTGTCTTACAGTGTCCAAGTGCAGTGACTGTAAAATAAGGTAAGTCTTATATCTTAAGTGAAAGGTGCATGCACCATTTCACGCAGGCCGCAATGGTACGCCTGCAGACACAGTTTGCAAGGGCTCTCATGGGTGGCATATTACACACTGCAGCGCATGGGAGACCCCTGGTGTATCAATGCCCTTGGTACCTAGGCACCGTATACTAGGGACTCACATGGATGCACCAGTATGCCAATTGTGGGGTGTGAAAGTTTACCAGCAACCAAATTTATAGTAGAGTGCAGAGACACTGGGTTCCGGATTAGCAGGATCCCAGTGTACTACAGTCTTAACACACTGACTCCAGGCAAAAAGTGAGGGGTTACGACAGCCAGAACCCAGCTTCCTTCAATGATAATGATCGTAAGAACAACCAATATAGCAACAGAAATGTTACTACTACTACTACTATTAATAATGATAATAATAATCTTGATAATATTAACAGTAACAATAATGAATTCATATTTATTTTTAGTGTTAATCTAATAGGGTTAATAGCACTATCAAACGATCATTATTATTATTTTTATTATTATTATTAACATTAGTATTATTAACATTAGTATTAGTATTATTATGGATGATAATAGCAATGTAAACAACAATAAAACAAATTAATTGTTACATTATCTTTGATATTAATTCAGTGGTATGTTAAAAATACCCACGCCAATAATAATAGAAACAATTATTATTGTTATTAGAATTATTATAATAATGATTTTTGCTAGTAGTAAAAATAATAGCAACAATACCAATTATTAATAAAATAATAATAACAATAAATCATAATTATTGTCTATAGTGTTACTCATTAGGATGATACAAGAGCAATCATGATATTAAAAGGCTGATATTATTGTGATTATTATTATTTTTGTTATTATTATTAGTGGAAGTATTATTCCTCTCTTTGATATTGTTCCTGTAAAATATAAAAAATAACAATAATAAAAGAAAATATTATTGTTAGTGGTAAAAGCAATGTTATTAATAATAATAACAACAATAAATAAGAACAAACAACAATACACTACCATTTCTGAATAAATCTAGATATGGAGTGGACGGTGCTGTAGCGGGTCGTGAAACCTTTTGAAAGACGCGGGGACAATGTCCCACCCGCTGCTGTGCCTCGTGAGCGGCACAGTGGATCCATTATGTATCTCCAGCACGAGACACGCAGGCAGCGCTAAAGGCAGGGCGTTATTAGGACCTGCTCTGCTGAAAGGACACTTCATTGCCTGCTATTGATTTCCCCTGCTTTATAACTGAACCTGTCCTCCCAGGAGATCTTGGCCTCGGCTTTTGTACAAACTGAAATAGTTTGATGCTTTGCTGGAATAAAAATAGGCCTGAGGTTTGCGTCTTGTATTCTACTGTACGCTCAGCTCACTTTGACCTCGAAGTCACTTTGGAGCACTTAAGGGTCAATATCCAAAAGGTACACAACAACATACACCAGTGCAACTCTATTGAGCAGTCCTCAAATCCCATATAATGGAGGTAGGTTCATCTCACTCTGTTGGAAATTCTTCCTCCTTTCAGGATGTGCAGGTGACTCTGGCAGACGCTGGGTGTCATGTACAGCGCCAATCCAGTGTGCACCTGGGCAGCACCCAAAGTACATTGCTTCCAGCTGATGGGCGATAGCGGGAGATGAAGGACTCCTCCATCCTCTCGGGATGCATCCTTCTGCAACCTGGAGGTTGGGACAGCGGGACTGCCAGGAAATGGGAGCGCCTCTCAGACTGGGATAGGGGGGCCTTGCCCCTTCCGCATCTCTACATCACTCAAGGCCCTCTTTGGCTGATCCTTCTCCAACCAACAAGGAAATGCACATTATAGCTTTTCTGTCATGTCCAGATTGTTATAGACATAATAGAATTTGCTGTCATTTACAAAGCAAATGTAAACCTTGCATTATATCACTAGTACCATAGACATAAAGGAAAGACAATCTTTTGCTTTGCAAAAGTAGTCCATCTGCCATGTATTTCATGCATGCAACATCTGGGCCTGGTTGGTAGCGAGTGCGGGCCAAAGGAAAGGGAGGAGAAAAGGTTTACCCCTGCAGGACATGCCCTCTCCCACAGGAACTCTGATAATATCACACTGTGCTCTTTAGAAATGTAGGCTCCACATACAAACTTGCCCCCTTGTACTTCGGAAAACATTGGCAGAACTTCAAACCTAAACTCTACCTAATAAATCATGTGGTTAAGGGCTGAATGAATACATTTGCCTGGACTTATTTTTCAGCCACCTTTCATACCTCAGGTCTGATGGCATGTGCTTTGCATCACCCTCTCATGGCCACAGTCATGGTCCCAAACTGTACCTCCCCACTGGTGCATCACACCTTAACCTCCTAGAAAAGGTTTAGGAGTACCTTCACCAGTTATTGGGCCTCATCTCTTCAATACCTGGAGCGACCCCATTTAGATGCCCTCCGGTGGGGTCACAAAAAATGATGCCCCACCGCAGGGATGTGATGACGGGCCCCTGATCTTCCTCTATTTCACAGATATACATTGGCACTGGGCTCAGTGGGGACCCCCTGAAGGTTTAGGGACCCCTTAAAGGGTGTCCCTCTGCCCTCCATTTGCAGGGGCTCCAGGGGCCTGGGTTACGTCCCTGGTGCCTTCAAAACTACCCTTGTTTTCATCACTTAAAGTTCAAGACAATTGTTAAAGATTAAGGTATTTTATTATAAAGTTTGTCCCGAATGAAACATGTTTCAGTTTGCACCTGGATTTATTCGAAAGAAATAGGGTTTGCTTCATGGGTCTGAAAAGGATCTGTTTAAAGATGCAGAATAAATTTTAAGAATACTAAGGGGGTCAACACGAGTGTGGCTGTCTTACGACCACCACATTCGCTGTGGCAATCAGGACTACCATGGATGCGGCAGTCGGACTGCCACATTACAACCCTGGTGGCCCGACCTCCAGGGAACTACCAGCTCTGCCAGGATCATGGATCTTGGCAGCTTGGCGGTGGCGGAAATCTTAATCTGCCAGGGCAGGGCTGCATGCAGCACTGCCCTGCAGATTACAACCTTGTTCTCTGCAAGCCTTTTCATGGTGGTAACACTGCCATAAAAAGGCTGGCGGAGAACAGGTGCAGGGGGCCACAGGGGGCCCCTGCAGGGCCCAAGCACTTGGCATGGGCAGTGCAGGGCCCCCCTGCCCAGCACCATCGCAATGTTCACTGTCTGTGCTTTGCATACAGTGAACATTGCAAGGGTGCTGGTGCACCCTGTTGGCTACAGCATTGCCGCCAGCTCGATTACGAGCCGGAGACAATGCCGTAGCCTGTTTCCTGCTAGGCCGGCGGGTGGAAACCTAGGTTTCCGCCTGCCGACTTAGTGGGAAACTCATAATAACTCCGGCAGAGAGGTCGCTGTGTAGGTGGCCACCCTGTTGGGAGTTTAGCGGATGGGTTTTCCCATCCGCCAAACTCATAATGAGCCACTAAATGTAAGAAGACTGACATTTTATTTTCAGCATCCGAAACAAATCATTTAAATAGCTCAAAGGAATAAGCACCCGTAGTAGAGTTCCAAATGTAATCTGGAGGCCACAGGTTTGTATCTTTGTTTGGAAATGGCAATGTTTCTGTTGTTACTATTGTCACATTCAGACTCATGTTATTGTAGAAACTGCCCATGTGAGCTGCAAATATCTGCAGCACTTTCATAACCGACTGAAAGATTTTAATGGCAGTGCAGTTTTTGTCCTTTCTTATTTTTAGGTCAAGCGCTCTGGCCTGTTGAAATCTATCTATGGGCTTTTAACTGCGCCCACCGCATGCCCATCACTGTCACTAGTTCATTGGTTTGCCTTTCAAAGATCCTTTTGTTATCATTGGTAAATGCTTACATTTGTCCCTCCTTGCGGCAGTTTTGTTACCGCCTTGGACATAGACCCTGTTACATGGATTATTCCAAGTTTGCCGATGCGTTTGACTGCAAGCAAACTTCTTTTTCCTTTTGTGTCCCTCCTTCGCGCTCATGCTCATGGCAGCCGTGGCGCTTTGAATTGGCTCGCTCATGTCAACTGTTTTACTTTTAAGTTTTAATTGATGTGGCAAGAAAAGTTCAGTGAGGAATTTACAATGCTAATAGCTCTAACTCGGGCAAACTCAAGACCCATTGCATTGCAAATGCTTGTTTTATATTGCTGCAGGTACAAGTTTAGAAGGCAGTTTTAGAAGAAGTAGCATGGCTTAGATACCCAAAGTAATTATGATGTGGCCTTCTTTGTGTTAATTTACAAATGTAAACAAATAGCCATGGAACAAAAATAATATTATTAACACTAATAATAATAGTAGTTGTAATAATAATATTATTAATAATAATCATACTTCTTGGGAGGGGAAGTTGAATGAAACGGTGAAGGGAGAGGGGGTTCAAAAAGGATCAGAAGTTGACAAAAGATCTTAAAGCAGACTAGCATAATAGTGGTGCCACTGAAATAAGGTGAAATCAAAAGGAAAAAATAAATCCTAATTATAATAGTTAATTGTTATCTCGAGTCATAAATTCAGACACTAGATGCCACGTTCATAGTGCCATATGACTCTGTCTTGGATTTCACTAAAGGTGATCTCTATGTAACTGAGGTTCACTCATGCCCAAATGCAGAGTATGTGCATTTCTTCCAGTATTTAGCGATGCTAGTCACCCTATAATGATAGCATTACGCACCAATCCATTATTTAGGGGGGGTTGCATAATTTGCATAATTTGCTTTGTGTAATTAGGCAAAATGACAAAAAATGCATAATTAGGCAAAATGCAAATCTATCATTTCATGCTATATTTAAGCACGAAATACGTTCCTGCATCTAGTTTGGTGCAAAGGCGCATTTAAACAAAATCACAGTGAACAATAGCTGATCGTTTTCTGTTTTTCCCGTGTATTTGCTGTAATTTTTTATATCAAATGGCATGTAATTACACAACATGGTGTAATAGCATAATTTCTAGAATGTCACATATGAAGCATAATCCAAAATTCCCAAAATTACATGAATTTACTGGCATAATTTAATTTTCTCCCAGGCCTAACTATTTTTAGAAGCACAAGTAGCATTGCCTAATGTCCTGTTGTAACACAAACATCTTCACAGCAGACACTCAACTCACTAAGCAATTTTAGTGGAGTTAAAATCTTGATATGTTGGTATGACATGGGTCTCTGCAGCCTTAACGCACTAAGGTATTTTGCTGCATTAACACTGGTCAAATCAAATCAAATCATGGTTTATAAAGCACAACCACTCACCCGAAAGGGTCTCAAGGCGCTAAGGGTGTTTGTCTTCTGAGCTTCAGTTGAAGAGCAAGTTCCTAAGGTCCTTCCTGAGATGATGTACCAATGGTGATTTTCTGAGGTGCAGTGGCAGGGTGTTCCAGCTCTTTGCTGCAAGGTAGGCAAAGGATCTTCCACCAGCTAAGGTCTTCCGTATGTGGGGTAAGGTGACTAGTGCTTGTTGAATGGAGCAGAGAGGTCTGGTGCGGGAGTAGAAGGTGATGCAGTGGTTGAGTTAGGTAAGTCCTAAGTCATGAAGGGCCTTGTAAGCGTGTACCAGGAGCTTGAAGTCAATTAGTTTCTCGATAGGAATCCGGTGGAGGTCTCTTAGGTGATTGGAGATATGTTCGCGGCGGGGAATGTCCAGGATGAGTCTGGCAGAGGCATTTTGAAGGTGCTGTAGTTTCTTCAGGTTCTTCTGCCTGGTACCGGGGTGGAGGGCGTTGCCAGAGTCCAGTCTGCTGGTAACCACGGCATGGGTTACGGTTTTGCGGCAGTCCTTTGGGATCCATTTGTAGATCTTATGGAGAAGTCGGAGTGTGTGAAAGCAGGAGGATGCGACTGAGTTGACTTGGTGGGTCATTTGTGAGTGATTAGTCTAGGATGAACACGAGGTAGCGTGTGTGGTTTGTTGGGTGAGGGGTGTGCTGAGGGTCGATGGCCACCAGGAGTTGTCCCAGGCTGATGTGGATGGTCCCAGGATGAGGATCTTGGTCTTGTCAGAGTTGAGCTTGAGGCAGCTGTTCTTCACCCAGGCAGCGACGGCTTCCATCCTGTTTTGGAAATTTTTCTTGGCAATAGTGGGGATATCAATCAGTGAGATGATCAACTGGGTATCATCAGCGTAGGAGACTATGTTCAGCCCATGGTTCCTGACGATGGATGCGAGTGGGGCCATGTAGATGTTGAAGGGGCTCAAGGAGGAGCCCTGTGGAACTCCTCAGCTGATCTCCGTAGATTCTGACAGGTAAGGCTGGATTCTGACTCTGTGTTCTGCCAGACAGGAAGGAGTGTAGCCGTTGTAGGGCCTTTCCACGGATGCTGCCTATGTGGAGCCTGGAGCACAGGGTGGGGTGTGCGACTGTGTCAAAGACGGCCGACTGGTCCATTAGGATGATGCCTGCTCTATGGCCATGGTCAAGGAGTGAGTGGATGTCATCTGTGGCAGCGAGGAGAGCAGTCTCTTTGCTGTGGTTGCTCCTGAAGCCTGATTGGAAGATGTCCAGGATGTTGCTGTCCTCGATGTGATTACAAAGCTGAGCATTGATGGCCTTTTCAATGGCCTTTGCTGGGAATGGCAGCAGAGAGATGAGGTGGTAATTCTTGAGGTCACGAGTGGAATATGGGTTGGTACACAATGCTCTCAAGAGTTCACAAATGGGGAGGCATTTGCTCTTCCCGTCCTTTTTTTGGGATCCTTTTACTGATAACGCTGCCTATGCTGGGAAAAGCAAAACTAAAAGTAACAGAGGCAATGAAGTAACCAGGAGTGGATGAAATAGTTGGATGTCATGGGGATGGTTCAGGAACTCGGGTCACACACAGGTGTCGGCTGCTGCCAATCGAACCCACTAAATTGTGATGGAGAGACTCAATCATTACCTGTTCTATGCAGTGCATGAACAGCCAGCAGAACAATTGTACTGCAGCCCTCACCCTTTTTCTAGCTATTATCTCTCCATTACATGTCTGCTAACCCCCCCTCCATCCTCATCCACCAACCCCTTCTTTCTCCAACATACTGTCTTCCACCCACCCTGCTGCCATGCGTGGTTAAGAGTTTGTATTCTTGACGCCTCAGCCTATACGTGACGTATGTATGACATTAGTTCATGCGTGCATAGTTGCACAGGTAAATACACTACAGCCTTGGAAAAACCAAATGAATGTGGCATGTGGTATGTGTGCTCGAGGTTTGTGAATCACATCCAAATTACACAGTGACACCCCTCCTCACAGATATCTCTCTTTCCCTGGTTCCATGCACCAGTAGCACACCCAGTCAAGGTTTACTCTTTGCATTCTGGTACTTTCAGTCCTGCATTTATAATGTAGGGCCCCAATTTGTCAATTTTACTGATCTTTACACATATATAGTCATAAGTCAGTCTGCTTGCATAAATGCATTTATGTTTATGAACAGGAAAGCTTAGTTATTAGGACTTCATTTAAATAGCTTTCCATTATATTAAAATTTACTTCAATATCAGTGAATATTGAAAGGGGGAGGAGGTAAAATAGGATATAATTCCCCAATGAAGCGGAAATATCTGTAGGTTCACACGTGCATTATCGCTACTGCAATGCTCATGTCTTCAGGTGATTGCATTGTTTTAATATAAATAGAAAATTAATTCACTACCATCTTAAAAACATAGTCGAGTGAGTGTAACACTTAACAGTTAAATAAGTGTAGAAATAAATACTGGGTACAACTTCGTTTTTCACCTACCAAAACATAGATAAATGATAAAACATGGACTAAACAATAAATGCATGTTGAAATTCAAAAACGTCAAAAGATCTAAACAAGATACCAGAAAAATGGGAACCTTATTTATTGAGGTAAGGTAGTCAGTTCAGAGAAAAAAAAACCTGGAATGCATTAACAATTCATGCATAACTTGGGTAAACTTCTGAGTCAAGTACCAGACTGATGAACTAATTGAAAAAGTTCATGTTGTGCCTCAGTTCTCATTCTCAAGCATCTTCACAGTACACTCCAATTGAAGTGTTTCAGGAATACACCTGTAAATACACACAATTAATCAAATAAATATATTGATGCTTGTGGTGCGGTGAAATAATGATATTGCTAGCATTCAAAGTGTTGCACTTACAAAATAAATATATTTTTGAATCTAGAGACATCTTAAAGCCTCAATGTTTAGGGGAAAACAAAGTAAGGTATTCACAGAACCTGTTGATTATGTTGCCAAGAAATGATTTAAGAGCCCACTCTGCATGCGGGCTCTTTAGATGCTTAGAAACAAAGGGAGGAAGTGAGTGGGAGTTAATGTAATGCAAATCCACTCTTTTGTGTTAAAAGAACTCTCCTCCTCGTGTAAACAAGCAGCCCACACAAACCAAGACGCAGGCCTCCTGCGATGTGGGAAGTGCACAGTGAAGATAAAACACTATAAATGTGTTTCTTTAGCCACGCACCCAAGGAGAGGCATTGGCTGTGTTCCAAGCTGGAAGCAGAATTTCCAAAGCCCTTTATTTTGCCAGATTCTGATGAGTGGTGCACAGATGTCCAACTTCACCTGTGAATTGGGCGAAGTCATGGATGGATGAACACTTGCATCACCTACAGGCCATTCCCTGCAGGCGCAGCAGTGGTTCCTCCATAGGAGTGGTTCTGCTGCACAGAAAGCGCGAAAAATAAAATGTTAATGAAATTATTTTTATTACCTTTTTATTTTGTAATCTCTGCCAGTAAATGGAGTGTGAGGGCGGGGTGGGCCAGTGCGTCACTGATACTGATTGGCAGCAGTGAGGAGTGGCCACTTCAGGTTGAAGTGTCATGTTGGTTTGGCTGGATACCTTGCTATGGCCAGACCGACATGCGCAATTCTAACCTCTCCAACCCAGCTGTCTTAGACAGCTGGGTTGAAGAGCAGGCACAGGCCTCCAGTGCCTTTCGGAGCGTAGAGAGAGCCCACTCCAACCAATCCAGATGCTCCTCTCATGCTGCTTACCAGCATGAGAGCAGTGTCTTGACTGGATAAGGGAGTGGTCTGCGGGACCTGGCGCTCGGACTGGCGCCTGGAACCAGGAACATTGAGGACGTGCTGCAGGACATTGAGGGCATCCTGCAAGCAGTGTAAGGTAAATAAAACTTTTTTTTTTGTAACGTGTTTTTTGCTCCTCTCCGATTTAATATGTCACCAACCGCCACTGATAGGGACATACGGCTGCATAGCATTGTCTTCTGCGCTCTCAATACTCCCAGCGCTGAATGGCAGTGAGGAAAACACTCTCATCAAAGAACATGGTTCTTCCCACTGCCCAGTGAGATGTTCGAGGCTTGACAGAAGGTGGTAAATGACTGGTGTAAAGAAGTTAGGAGATCCCCACTCTTAAGAAGGGCTCAATTGTTGATGCATTTACTTTTACATTGTGCTGTCATCACACTTCACAATGCTATCCTAGTAAAAAAATGTGTGAAGTTGAGAAACAATGTATTAATGATAAGTCCTAATAGGGCTCTTTTTTGAGGCTTTTTGTGTCTCTTCTCTGGCTGAGACATTGTGTCCTGTCCTCCTGCGCATTACTAATATTTTAGCAAAACTTCTGCAGCTCTTTACAGTAGTGAATGCACAGTCTCAAATGGGGGAGAATGTTGTTCCAGGAGAAAGGAGCTAAGACTTGAACGCTGTTTTGTCTATTTCCTTCCTCGCTTTGGGAATTTTCAGTAGAATTTGATTCAACCTGAATGTGGAGAAGCCATGGCCAGAGGAGGTGAATTTATAGGTAAATTAACCTGATCTGATCCAGTGGATCTCCTTGTACAAGATGCAGAGAATTGAATTAAATGAAGCCATCAGAGTAAGCCACTGAATTTATATGATTGTTGAAAAGATGTTTTCATGTTCACCTTGCTGAGTGATCATTCGAGTTCGAATTTTCAGAATGATGTGGTCATGTTTGCATTGTTTGGTGATCAGTTGAGTGTAAAGTTCTTTGAGTGCAGGAACGTTGTGGTCATTCATCATCTAGTAATATGCTGCGCTTGAATTCCCTGTGCTTTAGAATTATATTGTCATGTTTGCATTGTTTAGTGACAATTCAAGCTTGAATTTTCCCTGTATTAGCATGGTTCGGGCAAGTTTACATTGTCTAGTGATCAGTTGAGTTGAATTTCCCTTAGTGTTAGAATGATGTAGTCATGTTTGCATTGCCGAGTGATCAGCTGAGCGTGAATTTCTTTGACTGAGGGATTAAGTGGTGATGTTTGCATTGTCTAGGTCATTCAAGCTTGAATTTCCCTCATTGTTAGAACGATGGGGTCATGTTTGCATTGTCAAGTGATTAGTCGAGCATGAATTTCTTTGAGCGAGGGAATGATATGGTCGTGTTTGTACTGTCCAGTGATCAGTTAAGCAGTTGGATGGAATGGTATGGCTGATTAGTTCTAATAGCTGCAGAATAGGTTTTCATATCTTGGGTGCAGCCCTGTGCTTGAAATCTGAGTCAGGGCTTTATATTTTCCAAAATATACAATGCACATATGTTTCTGGCAGAGCTTGAGTGTTGACGCCAATTGAAAGTAGAGTAATACATTTTTAAGGTTCTCTACTTAACTTTTTAAAGTCTTTCGATATTATACTTACCAGTCGAAGAAATGACACGGCTAACAGCTCAATGTGAGTTCATCTCAGTGTGGATTTTACAAAAGGCCAAAACATTCAATCTAACTAAGGTTAAATCTACACTCATGATTACACAGCAACCCATATTCCCATTTGTGTACTTGTAACTACCCTCATCAAGGTTTGTTAAATAAATAAGTAACGCCTATCCTAAACTGGTTAAGTCTAAATTGCCATTATCGTAAAACATCCAAACATAACTCATGACTATCTTAGTCTGACGAGTCGGACATAATGAAAAATACAAGGTGGGAGAATAGCAGTCATGTAGGTATTAAAACAACCATGAGCCTTAATATTTATAACAGAGTCACCTTTAGAGTACGAGAGCTAAAGAACAATCAGAATTTGTTCTGCAGACATTTACTCAAGACATTGCCCATAATATCTCCAGAGTACATGCTTATTTTGACAATAGCATTCCCCACACTCCTTCAAATGTTACCATCTTATTATTCGATCAATTAATAATCTTTTCATATGATGCCATGTTCTACATATAAAATAACCAGGTATCATAACAGTAGATTTAGGGTGTTTTCCGTAATTTTAGGTCAGTTGTCTTAGCCAGCGCCAAACCATCTTCGGCATGGGTGACTCACTTTCTGTAGCATAGCAGGCTCAACACCCCTAATGGCTCCTACCTGGTGTCCAAAACTTTACCCAAGATTGAATCAAATACTACAATCTCATTAATAGAGTCACTATATCACAAAATGTATCATTAAATATTCTGCACTCTCTTCATCGACTAAGATGTTTGCTGTGTGGTTTCAATGACATCAATGCCAAGAAAGCTGTATTTTTAAATAACCTAGCTTTACCCGGCTTCTCTAAGGTTTTTATCTTGTGTGGCCAACAAACCATACCAATGTTCATCAGTATATTCTATGTTGACTCAATGAGTCCATCGCTCTCTAGGTTTTCAAGAGATAGGGTGTGAAAAGTTGAAATCAATAATGATTCTGTAAAGCCCAGATATTGCTCCTTGTATAGTCTCCAGGTATGTAAGTATGTTGAAATTAAAAAGAAATCTAATACAGTGGGGCATATGTGAAGAATTTCACGCAGCAGTATCAGTTAATGATAACACAGAAATGAGTGCAAGGTAGGCAAGATTTTAGTTACATGTTTGTGACTGTTCTGAACTGTCCATCAGAAATTAAGTGATTTACCTGGTGTATTCCTCTACCATCCAATAGATCCCACTTAATTTCCTGCATGTCAATGTGCATGATGCTATTATTATGTCAATGGGATGCTTCAGCATGAATTCTGCAACTTCTTAAATGTATGTGCTCTGTACACCAAGCATAACAGAATAAGTGGCTAGATCATATTACTCTGAGACATTAGGGCTTTCCGATACCATGCCTAGACGGTAGAGCAGCTCTGTTCAACGGTACCCAACTGGGCATTTCTGTACAGCCTAATCTGAGCCAGCTGTTGAGAGAGCCATTAAAGGTTCATAGAGATTTGTGCCCCCTGTTTGAGTAGACATATTAAAGTATGCAAAAAAGTGATGGATGGAATGCTAGAATCAATCTTAGCAACTGGTAATAACTCGTGCTGCATCCTAGTCCATAATTTTTTGCACACCCTTCAACCTCAGTTTGGACTCAGCTATATGCAAATCAGTCTTGACCCTGCTCCAGTGGGAACAGCCCAGCCCAAACTTCCAGGCCTGGTCATCCTGAACTGCAACACAAGCAACCCAGGACAGGTGTCACCCTTGTTATGGGCTCATCGGCCAGGTATAGCTTTGTTCCACTGACAGTGTGCATGGAACCCACATCCAGGCATACCTGTCCCACCTAGGGTGACATATTGAAATGTACAATAAATTGATAGATGGAATGCTTGAATTAATCTCATCCACTGGTAGTGACTTAGGCTCCATCCTAGTCCAGCATCATTTTTGCACACCATGCCACCTCATTTTGGATCCAGCTATATGCAAATCTGTCTTGACCCTGCTCCATTGGGAACACCAGCCAAAATACCTAGCCAGGTCTTCACTGAACCAGAACATATTTGCAAGGGATAGCTCGGTTTTTGTGTACTTTTGTGTATAATTTTTTGTATGCCCTGTTTTAGTAGAGGCTTGCATTTTAGCTTTGCAGTTCTCCACAAGAATGACGTAATCTTGCTGTTTATTAATCTCAACAGCTCTGCCAGGTGTTTTAGGGAAATCATCACAAATAAGTAGTTGAAACGTGGTGTTCATCTTTACCGGTCTTACGTTCCCCCTCAAGGAGAGTTACAGTGAACACCACCTAAGAAAGTGCTTAGAGGCCTTGTTTAGTGTGGGTGTGTTATTTTATCAGATACAATGGTGCATATTTACAAGAAAGTGGAGCATCACAAATGATGCACCACTTTTGTTGCACCCCCCCTACCGGCACCTAACGACACTTTGGTTGCACCGTATTTACAAAATAGCGCACCATGGCGGTCGTTAGTACAATAGCATCAAAGTTTTTGATGCTATTGTGGTGCTTTGCTACACTAGTGTCAAAAGTTTTGACGCTAGTGCAGCAAAGCCTATTGAATATAATGGGTGTGTTATTTTAATGCCTGCTCTGAGTAGGCGTTAAAAATGATGGAAAAAATGGTGCATTGATATGTTGTAAATTTCACTGCAGCGTTTTTCTGGGCCTCCCTGCGCCGGAATGCCTCCCTTGCATACATTATGCTTTACGCAGGCATAATGTGGCGCAAGTGGTCACAAAGTGGCGCAATGCAATCATTGCACCACTTTGTAAATGTGGCGTGGCAGAAAAGCCTCTTTAGCGTTGCCTTTAAGTAAAAATAATTACGCTAAGGTGGCGCCAGTGGCTTATAACTATGCCTCAATGTTTTTCAAGCCCCTATTTAACAGAATCCCCAGATATTCAGCTTCTCAGTTTTCTCTCGAACGGCAGAAATGCCCAATCAGGCCTTAGTGGTATTTGTGGACATGGAGAGGGCCTCGCATTTATCCCAATTTATTAACTAGCCCAAAAGTCCATAAGAATGACTCTACCAAAGCACTGAGTGCTTCTACTGATGACAAGAAGGGTAATGTTACTTGAATATTATCTGCATACAGCATTGCTTTGTGTTCCTATGCCACCATATAGATACATTGGACCATTTTTATCTAACGTATTGTTACTGCTAGTGGCTCCCGAGCTAGAATATAAAGGGCAGGGGACAGAGGTCAGCCCTGTGTGGTGCCACACAGTATGTTTAAAGGAGTCCATGTGTGCCCTTTGCAAGACACAATGACTGAGGGATCAGCATGCAGCCATTTCTATTTGAATCTTTCTGTAGGTTCATGCTAGTGAGTACCCCAGACAGGTAAACTCTGTCAACCGTGTTGAAAGCCTTCGCAGCTGCTAATGACACTACCATTTTCTCATCCCGAATGTGTGCCTATTCTCAGATAGGCACACATTCGGGATGTATGCAACTTGTTTTCCTGAAAGGAAAATGGAATGCCTTTCCTAAAGGAAATTTTCTTTAAAATGTTTAAGAGTGGTCCCTAGGATCACTGCCTGCTCTTAAAAAATGTTTCACCCACATTCACTAAACGAAAGGGGTCCCTTGGGTACCCCTTCCCATTTGCGAATGGGGTTACCGCCAACTTGAAGTTGGTGGTAAACTGCAAATGTTTGCGACGCATTTCGGTTGCAAAAAATTCTTACATCCAACTGCGAGTTGCTATTAGGAAGGGCCACCCTTAACACGCCCCTTCCTAATACCGAATCGTAAACTCATTTTACGATTCGGTAAGAGGTTACCGAATCGCAAGATAGGGTTTGTACCTACAAAAAGCAGCAATGCAGGAATGTCCCATAATGTCACAAAGATTGCTGTATTCTACTACTCGAACATTTTCTTTGCTTGCCCCAGGGACCTTGGCTTCCTTGCTACACTATTGCCTTGGAACCAGTCGAGGAACCTGTTGGGGTCTCAGTCACAGAAAACAGCATTAATACTGACCTCTGTAGTTCTAATCAGGGTCAATTAATTTCACATTAAATTTAACTGTTCTCCCAATTAACTCAAGGACATATGCATCCCAATTAATCTAAATTTGGCAGACCCATATTCTTTCATTTATTAAATCTGGACAACTGCAGATTAGGTGCATCAAAGATTATATTTTATGCTCGCAGCATCTGCTGGCCCTTTGGTTTAAGGGTTTGAGATTTTGATCTGTTGACGTTAAGTTCTAGAACAGTGGTAACCATATAATATGTTCTTAAAAACTTAGCTTCCCCCTCAAATAACCCTGCAGCTTCAAGTCTTGAATGCGTATTCCAGAAATGCAGGTTCTGATAACATGTCATTCTAACCCACATTCAGGCTGCAGCTGTGCTTGGGGTGTTTTTTTGGGCAACAAACATTTTAGTACAATTACCCAAGGCCCATCCAACCAGCAGGACAAGACACTACAAAACAGTTACCCCATAGATAAGTGTATTAAAGGAGTATGTTTTGCCTATATTGCCCTGAGTTTAATCGTTGTGATGGAGGGCGCTAATATAAACAGAAAATCTAAAAAACTAAAGATGACCCTTGATCAGATGAGCTTAATAGCTACTCTTCCCACTCAAAATTGCACACACAGTCTTCCATCTCTGGTCTTTGAGAGTCGATAGCTGCCTGGTCGGTCTATAACCACAAAGCCCTCTACAACGGTTCCCAACCTTTTGACTTCTGTGGACCCACACTTTATCATTACTGGAACCGGGGACTCCCACTGAATCATTACTGGAATCCAGGGACCCCCTATTGAGTCGTTACTGAAATCTGGGGACCTAATCTGTTAATATTATTTAATTTTCTAAGCAATCGCGGACACCCTGAGGAGGCTTCGCGGACCCCCAGGGGTCCCCGGACCACAGGTTGGGAGTCACCGCCATAGACCACTAAATGCTGTCCTTGCTAATTTTGGGGTGCAGAGTGGCATCAGTCTCTCCGATAGATAAGGGTTGCTCTTAAAAAACGTTTCCCATTCAAGAAAGCAAAATGGAAGGGGGTGGTGTCTTGTCTTTTTAGGCCACACTGAGTGGTGATATGCAAACTGCCTAATTAATATTCATTAAGAAAAGTTGCCTCGTGACTCCCTGTGAATGTGCAATTTGTGGTGCAGCCTATTACTGCACCGGTCTCATTGCAAATTACTTTCCCATTTGCGAGGCAGCCAGTGTGCAAAGTGCATGTCCTAGTTTGCAAGCAGAGATCGTGCATCAGCCCCTTAGGTCTGTAATTATGCATGCCATCTGCATCACTTTAGCTAACGCTAACTATATGCCCCCGTTGATCTTTGTAAATCAATTTATTATACAGAAAATGTAATTTACTGAACTTTCAAACACCCTGTGCTGGCAGACGTGTGTTCCCTGCACTAAAACCAAAGTGCCGACACTTTGAGAGGATTATAACACTCTCATAGAATTAATCAAGAGCAGTCTCAGCTTTATCTGTAAATTCAGCATTGCTGCCTGTTTCCTAAGGCCTGATAAGGCTTTCACAATAGATCTAAATACAGAACAAAGAATCCTCGGTTTTATGGCAATCCCCTTTAAGACTCGTTCGTCCTACTGGACTTTACAATGGAACCAGATCATCTGCCCCTGGCCATGTCTGGGCTGCAGCTACTTGCAAAGCATCTTAATATTGCCAGCTGCAGAACAGAGCTTTTACAGATATTCATCACAGAACTGTTTGAAAATGTGCAGCTTCCAGTCAACAAGCCAGATAAAAACACAAGGCGCAGCAGATTAATATGTAAAGATGTAATGTAAGGTGGCTGTGGTATAGCACACAAGTACAAAGTACTTGGTCTCATAGACCTTTGGTACAGAGTGCGACAAGGATTCTGGGTTGCACAAAGGGTAGGAGCTGCATGGTGGATGTCTATGGACATGCCTTGGTCTAGTGATTACATGTGGCTTGGAGTGAGTGTAGGGGATTTCCTGTGGATTAGGGACAGGTAGGAGTTGGTCTTGTGACTTGCCATCCAAAAATGTGTGGTATATGTTTGGGTTTTGCTGTGATGGGTGTATCACTGCAGGGGTGTGAGAAATCTGACCCTTTTTCAGCATCGGCTGCCGCAAATCTCAAGGGGAAGGGATGGGTCAGGGGTAGAATAAAAAAATAATTTAAAAAAAACATACCTGTTCCCATCGCCGCTGCCTGCTGCATTGTTCCTCTGCTCTTCTTCTGGTGTCCCAGCATTTACTGGGACACCAGCACAGGCTCCCCAGAAATCCTGGTGCTGCTCTCATGCTAAACTTAGCATGAGAGCAGCGTCTTGATTGGTCTAAGGAGCTTGGACTGCTGCTCAGACACTGTCCTGGGGTCTGTGCAGTTTTTCCAGCCCGGCTGTGTAGCACAGCTAGTTTGGAGACACCTAAGTGCACATGCGCCGGCCACACACCCATGCGCATCTAGTGCACAGATTCCACTTCCCCCCCATCCCGTGGCCCAGCCCGCCCCTCCCTGCACCTGCTGATGGCTGAGCCAGCAGCTGAAAGATAAAACCATAATGAAATATAATTTTGTCTTTCAGCTACTGGCTTAGCAAAGAGGGCGACACTCCTTCGCTATTGTGAAGGAGCCACCCCTGACCTCTTCTTAATTTGAGTAGCATAAGGGGTCTTCTCTAGCATGGATAGAATGCTCTATGCTTTGGATCAGTACCCTACACAATTTGCCTTCGCCAGGTGAACTGTTGCTGGCTCGTGTTTGTGGCTTCATGCAGAAATATTAACAAGATGGCGTTAAAATGGCCACCTGGATCCAATAAAACCAAGTATTGGCAAAGCCAATAGGTCTTGCCTTTCAATAATGTTATACAAACAAGCCTGCTTTGCTTTTGCTTTCTGACAATGTTGTCCAGCATGGGTAAACAGAAAGAAATGCTTGTTTGAAGCAGTATAGCACTGGCAAAAAGCGCAATCATGGATATGTGCCTGTGCGCCATCACACATGTGAAAATATGTGCCATGACACTACATGATGGTTTCTACATACACTTGTGTGCATACATCATGACCTTGTGACCATTTTGGTTTGGTTTAATTTACTGATTCAAGATTTCTCAAACCCATTTTATAGCAATAAATAAATAAGTATAAAAAGTATGCCAAAGCCTAATCCCTTTTTTGCAGCTGGCAGGCACTCCAAAATGAGAAAAAAAACACACAATAGGGAACTAAGGAGCAATGGTAGAGCAGGTGAGGTGTCAGATAGGAAAGTAAATGCTGGCAAGCGAGCAGCGGGTAAGAGCTGGGTGGGGGTGTTGGAGGTGAAACTGAGAAGTGGGTGGAGAAGAATCACAGAGGAAACAGCAAGAAAACACATGCACTCCCATGAAGTGCTGGAATCAATAGAAAAAAAGTTGTTCCCTGATAGGACACAATTTTTAATCAGCAAAGATAACAAAGCTATGCTCCAGAAGAAGGACCAACTCAAACAGAGAAAGGAAAGCCATTGAATAAGAAGCAAGCAAAATAATTTAACAGGTAACCCAACCAGTGGTAATTTGGAATTTTCTAAATTCATGTAATTTACTTACATGTAATTATGCAATATTTCAGCAGAGTGATGCAAAATCCAAATTTATCATTTAGTGCTATATTTTAACATGAAAAACATCCTTGCATCATTTTTTGACTCAAAAAGACATTTTGTACTTAAAAAAAATAATAGCCCCCAACATCAGTCACTTAATTTCTGTTGCTTCAGTGTGTTTTCAGTATATTTTTAAAGCAAATGGCGCAGTAACAGAAAATATTTGGTGAGAATGGTGCATAACCATGTGAAGTGGGAATTTTGCATCACAAGAGTCATGTAGATTCCCAAAATGGTGAAAGTATGGAGGCATAATCTAAATTTCAGCCAGGTCTCGTGGTAATCAGTCGGCTGACCTAAAGACCATTATAAGTAGTGATATTGTCCTTTTTAAAAAAAAGTTTTAATATTTTTATTGAATTTTCAGTTTAGAACTTCTTCCGACATTTAACATTTACAATATCAGGATATGGTAGATCTGTTATACGATTATAATACAAATAAACAATAAAACTTAACTTAGGTCTTGTTATTATACTCAGGAAGTGTTCAAATGCGGTGACTGGGTAATCAGACTAGCAGTGCGGCTTTAGTGGTCTTGTGTTCCCCAGCTTGGTGATGCTCTTTCCCTATAATATGTGATTATTTACATTGGTGGGAGAGGCCCAGTCTAGTGTCAGTTTGTGGCACGTGGCTCCCCGGGGCTTAATGTTCCTGTTCTGGTTATTAATCCTGCGCTTGTTAGTCACTATGGGTTGCAACAAGTGGAAGAGGTGGGCGTGTGAGCGTTCTCTAATTTTATAGTTTTGTCCCATCCAGCTTACTTGGGGTATTGAGATTGGTTAGGTATAAGTGTGACTATCTCGGGCCTACATATAATCCAATTCATGCCGATCTCTCATCGTTCTTGGCCTCAGTCTGCTTATTAAAGTTTCCCAGACTTCACTTCCTTTGTGTTGTTGGCCCTCCCTTGCTAGTTTTCGCAGTGCCAGTGACGCTAGCCCACCGCAGTGTCATGCTGTGCCAGGTTTTCGGATCTGGAGCTATGGCCGCTTTCCAGTTCATCGCTCTCAGTCTTTTGTACATCACGTATGCTAGGTCTGTGAACTTATGTAGGTGCTTATGTTTCTTTTCTCTCTGTCTCAGGCCCAGCATAGTGATATTGTCCTTATAGGTCTTAAGAAACAGATATCTAAATGCTGTTAGTAGGCAAGACCTAAAATGTTTGCGTGTCTACGATGGGACAGAAAGACACTGACGCAGAGAATGTAATAGGAGACACTGCACTGGTGCACCACATCTGAACCACTAGAGCAGCTTTTGTGGAAGGCCACAAGAACAGTACCCATGAAATGCACCCTCTGTTCAGCAAAACCACAAGATCTGAACAACTGAATACAATCATGCACACCCAACCAGCACCTGTGCAAACATTTACAGAACCACTTGTGCAGTACCACTTAGGTATTTTTGTGCTCTCCCTCCCAAATCAAGAGGTTTTTTTGGTAGCCTTTTGAGGGAATCTAGCACTCCTTTGTGGTAATGCCTTGAGGCAGCTGCCGACAATCACCATGATTTTGCTGGCCTCAATCAAACAGTCCAAATATTCAAGTGAATGGTGAATGGTGAATGCCATACTATGCAGAAATTGCATAAGAAACCATAGTGGGGGTCATTACGAGTTTGGCGGGCTGAAAAGGCCTCCCATCAAACTCCAGCGGTCAGGCTGACGCCAGTGCAGCCACCTTCCCGTGGGCCCCATTCCGAGTTCCCCGCTGGGTTAGCAGACAGAAACTGTGATTCTGCTGACTGGCCCAGCGGAGAACAGCCCACAACATTGTGCTCATAATTGAGCCAGTGGCAATGTTGGGGTGCGTAAGGTGCAACAGCACCCTCGCGCTGTTCACTGTCTGCAATGCAAACAGTGAAAAGCGTGATAGGGCTGTCCATGGGGCCCCTGCAATGCCCATGCCTGCTGCCCTCTGCACTCTGTCTCCGCCAGCATTTACATGTCTACACAGGCTTCCAAGGAAAAGAACCACTGTCCCTACAAGTTAAATTCAATTAATACAAACCAAACAGAACAGTGATCTCCAGGCTTGCTCCGCTTATTATCATACCAACTTGCCATAAGAAATTTGCAGGAGGCACTGCTTACTCGGTACAAGCCACTAAGCACTGCAACTCACTACCAGCCAGCATTAGATGAACCCAGAAGCATATACACTTCAGAAGATAGTGGAAACATGGTTATTTCCTAGAAAACTGCCCCACACACATCCCAGCAACAGAGGCCTGAAAACAGTCACACCCTCAAGCGCAATCCTCAGCTTGCAACCCATAAATTGCAAACAACTCAACTAGCAAACTGCTTATGAAATACAAGTAACAAAAGTAGGGCTGGCCTATGGTTTGCCAAGGCAATATATAGGTATGTACTTGCACATTTAACAGTTAGGGCCCACAATAATACTAAAACTGTAATACTCAGTGGTCAGTAGTAAAATATAACTTAGACCTCTTATAATTTCACATGGCATATCTGCTGTGAGAGTCGTCGATCATCAGCACCGTACAGCCACGTTGCCAATTGAATCGGAGTGGAATAACGGAAGAGATCTGTCACACACTGCTGGACAATTCGTAGGACGTTAATATCATCCCCCAGTGCTGGGTCCAAATATCTGAACAATCTGACTGCTTCTTTACATCTCAACAAGACACTCAGATATGAGATGATGATAAAAATGACCATCCCAAAAGATCACTTTACTTCTCTTTCCCTCCAACCATGTCAGCTCAGCTCACAAATATACACAACTTCTCAGATTGGTCTACCCAGTGCAGTTATCAGCTAAGCAGACTATTTCATAAGAAATACTATAAAGGGACCTGCAGAGCTGCTCAAATGTGTCTGTCTCTCACATCTCTGTCATCATCCAACACACTGCTCCACACTGCGCACCGTAGCACGATAACCACACCTCGTGGTCACCACCCATGACATGGAAACACTTCCCACATAGGTTCAAAACAAAGACAACAACCTTCCAACCACACACCCTACACGGTGTAGCATGCTACCCATATAAGCAATTGCTTCAGCAACCCATATAAGGGTAGTAAGTGCTATATAAATACTGCAATATAATGCAATACAATCACAACTTCAATTCTATCACATTCAGTCGAAGAGTGATCTAGCCTGACGTCTGCAATTACGTATAGCTCATGACTCCAGCCTAAGCACAGGGTGATTTTTCCAAGTCAATGCACACTCTTTTATTTTGGAGTCCATTGTTCCAGACAAGAAATAGAATTAATTAAGTGCAAACTTCCAAAGCATTGTAGTATCTCCTCTCAGCAATGAAAACGCTGCTGCGCCTGATTAAATGCCAAAGCAAAGCTCACATATTTAATCAAGTGTGAAGGCCATTCTTTCTGAATGCAGAGCTCTAGAAGCAACCGCAGCAGCAAGAAAATAACTGAAGAGTGGGACTAAGAATGCAGAGGCAGCCTGACGCGTACAGAACATCTTACACAGGTCTGAAGGCCAGATCTAGACTCAGGTGGTAAGGGGCTGCTCCAGGATGTGGTGGAAAGGCTAAATCTTCAACAGAAGGACTTTCTGCATACATAATCCGCTAGAGGAATTCAAGGATGAAACCTCAAAACATGCTGTACCCAGAGACAAATCAAGATCCCCTTTGAAAGTTGACAAATGCTGTGAGGTGTAGGTTATTGCATCGAATTTTGCTCGGCAAAAGGAAAGGAACACAATAAATTTATAACATATTGTGATTTGTATATGACTGTTGTTCTTATGCTGATGTGTGACTTGGGTTGATATGCACATATGTTCATACCACACTGTACAATTCTACATCTCAGAGGAAGATCATAAGACTGGTACTGGCCCACAATATTGGCAGACACAGGCTCTAATGCTGTCTTCTGGCGGGACATTACCTTTCAGGGGCTAGCGTGTTGACTGGGTTGGTTACTGATAATGGTCCTCCTGGTCCAGGAAGTGCTGTACAGACTTTCATTTCTCAGTGATGCTGTAGAGTCACAGAGACTTGGGGCCAGATGTACCATCACGGCCCATTGCGATTCGGTAATAGCGATTTTTAAGAAATCGCTATTACTGACTCGCAAAGGGCCATGTATCACATTTGCGAATCGGTAATAGCGATTTCTTAAAAATCGCAAGTGCTATTACCGAATCGCAAATTGCGATACCGGCCCCATTCGCAGCTATTGGCCTGTTGGCCCATAGCTGCTAATATTTTGCATTTCCAAAATTGCGATTTCTGAACCAGAAATCGCAATTTTGGAAATGCAAAAGGCCAGGGTGCTGGGGACCTTAGGCCCCCTCTCCTACACCCCAACATTTTTTTTTTCAACATGTAAGGTACACACATGCCAAAAGGGCATGTGTGCTTTACACGTTTAATAAAAAAATGCAGTTTAACTGCATTTTTAAATTTTGCACCAGGTTACCACCTGGTTGCAAAGCATGGTATTTTCAATTTCCAGGTCGCAATGCAAGAAATCGCTATTTTAGCGATTTCTTACTTGTGGTCTGCGAATGCATTTCATGCATTGCAGACCACGGTTTTTCACTCGCAAACGGCCGAATTTACAGATTCGCACCGTTTGCGAGTGCAAAACTTTTTAATACATCCGGCCCATTGTCACAAGTGGTGGGCGGGTCAGCTGACACACCTCTCTCTGTACCCCACTGTTCACAGCTTGGAAGCCCACCACTTCCAAAAGACAGCTTTGTTTATCATGTCCCTCTTTTTTCACTACAAGAGTCCACTTCACAAAACTACCCATTCAACCGTGAACACAGATGCCTCCCACCACTATTAGATATTTAGGGCCTCATTCGCCCGCCAAAGTACCGCCGTCAGAATACCGCTGCGTGGTCAAAAGACCGCCGCAGTAATTCTGAGTTTCCCGCTGGGCTGGCGGGCGAACGCCAGAAGGCCGCCCGCCAGCCCAGCAGGAAACTCCCTTCCACGAGGATGCCGGCTCCGAATGGAGCCGGCGGAGTGGAAAGGGTGCGACAGGTGCAGTTGCACCCGTCGCGATTTTCAGTGTCTGCTATGCAGACACTGAAAATCTTGGTGGGGCCCTGTTAGGGGGCCCCTGCATTGCCCATGCCATTGGCATGGGCACTGCAGGGGCCCCCAGGGGCCCCACGACACCCGTTACCGCCAACCAGGTTCCGGCGGTCAAAACCGCCAGAACCAGGCTGGCGGTAAGGGGGTCGGAATCCCCATGGCGGCGCTGCCTGCAGCGCCGCCATGGAGGATTCCTCAGGCCAGGGGAAAACCAGCGGGAAACCGCCGGTTTCCCTTTTCTGACCGTGGCTTTACCGCTGCGGTCAGAATAGGCCTGGATGCACCGCCAGCCTGTTGGCGGTGCATCCGCGGTCCCCGGCCCTGGCGGTCGTAATGACCCCCTTAGTCTTGATCGAAATTCATTATGCGGTTCAGAACATGGGCAGACATTGCAGACACTAGCCGTATTAAACACTCATATTGCCTAACATAATAGAAAACCACACACACAAAAACTCAATTGGAGTTACGAAGCACAATTACAGCCACAGTGCAAACATAGCACAAAGACCTATCAATCTTGTCAATGGATTGACGCATTTTGTGAATCCTAAGATGATCTTCACGTTTCTCAATTGTAAGCGACCTGACATCGCTCTACTTCGAGACACGCCTCTCACCGACATAAAGTGATAAACTACGTAGAGACTGGACAGGAAAGATATTCTACAACAGCAAATCACACAGAGCAGACTGAAACGCCCCCCCCTGATGAAAATACTACCCGAAAAGGTAGAGTGGCTATTTAGATTAGAAAGGGTCTCCAAATCTCGGTTTTGAAGTTCAGGACTGATGCGCAGGTGCATTGTGTTTTGATCAAGACTTCTATCCAAGGCGATATTCTGGTGATGAGTTTGCTATATCTCCCAGAGTGCTACAAATGCAATACCCTGGATAGATTATTGAAAATCATCCTTCCCTTAAGAAGTCAAAAACCTTATTGGTGGGAGACTGGAAGTTGGTTTGGACCCTGTTTTTGTCAAGTTTGGTTATCTGGGTAATAGAAGGGACAGAGATACATGAAATACTAAGGGACCTCATAGATTACTGTATTTACAGGACACTAGGAGATTGGCAGACACTTGGAGATTGACAGATGCCAAGGAAAGATATTTCACATTTACATCTTGTAATCATGGTACATGCTCACAACTAAGGGCCATATGCACGAACACTTTTTCCCATAGACACAGAATGGGTAAAAGCCTTTGCTACATCTGGCCCTAAGTTACCTTCCACTTTCAACACACACACTGAGCTGAATATCCAATAGCATTATTATTACTAACATGTTTTTGATCAGGATGCAGGGAAGCTAGAGATAACACCACTTATTATTACATGGAGACTGACTCTCGTCTGCTATAGGCTGCCCAAAGATAAGGAGTGTGTTTGCTCCTTCTAGGCACATCATTACAAAACAATGAGGGCTCTGTGACATCAGCAGAAGTACTGCAAACAGCGAATCCATAAATAGAGGGAGTTGATGAGAAATGCTGCCATTTGGAGGAAAAAAGTAGAGTCCCAGTAGGTACAAAATGAGGCAGATTCCCACAAACTATTAAACTCTGCCACACTACACCGGACACACGCAGAGGAATGATTAATGCCTAATTTGATGTCACCACGCTTTACACAGCCTAAAAGCCCAATAACAAATCAGGCAGAAACAATATGAGCATGAGGATAAGGTGGGCAGGTATCAAGCCCTTCAACTTAATTGGAAGAGGCAAAACATACGACCCTGGAGGTTAAAAGTGCTGATGGGATTTTGCAAATGAACTGGTAGATATCACAAAGATATTTGCTTCCTCTAATAAAGAACTAAGAGCCAGATGTACATAGCTTTTTTTGTTGGGACATTCCTGCAAAATAATGGGGCAGTGCAGTGCTTAATTTGTGCTTGTTGTTTCCGGTGCTGAGCACTGGCACTTATTTTTGCAGGCCGGGGCTTATTCTTCTGCCTCAAGCATTTGCTGCGAGCAAAAGACACACTTGGGAAAGACGGAGGAAGGGAAAACGAAAAAGCGTCACAAAGGGAGAAAGTAGAAAGCTGCAAGAGTGAGCTGATTGGGCAAGGAGTAGCTTTATATGGGTTGAAGAGGCCTGAGATGGCCTCAGGATTACGCCGCCTCAGTATTCCGTGTTCACACATGTAATTGCAGCAGCCACATGTTTCAGAGGAGGGCTTTGGGCACCGGCACCTTTTTATTGAGAAATTAAGCACTGGGCAGCTGAGATACCCAGGACCACAAATTTAGTACTCCAGCCATAAAAGAGTCTTTTCATTTTAAAGGACAGCAAAGTGTCTAGGTCTTCAGCCCTCAGTATTTAGGAGAATGGCTCGAATTTAAGAAAAGTGGCACTGTATCCAATGCAGCCTCCCTACCGCCACCATGTGCACGCCGTATTTAATATACAGCCCCCCATGGCACAGGGTAGATGCAATAGAGTGAACATTTTTGGCGCTATTGATCTACTGTGCACGATGAGTGCCAAAATGTTGGCGCTATTCCTGCACAGTACATAAGGGCCCATTGAAAACAATGGTATGCCGCCTTTTAACACCTGATCTGTTCAGGTGTTAAAAATAGCCACTAAAAATGGCGCAGCAGAATCTCTAAAATTCCAGTGCAACATTTTTTTGGTCCCCCTAATCGGGGAACGTCCCTCTTTGCATGCATTACGCCTGGCGCAGGCATAATGTGGCGCAAGGGGTTACAAGGTGGAGCAATGCATGCATTGCGCCACTTTGTAAATATGCCACGGCAAATTTAGCCTCATTGGGCCACATTAGCGTAATAACAAATTATGCTAATGTGGTGCAATGAGGCGCTAGGCCCTCTTAAATCTGGGCCAATGTGTCCCTGCCGTGATCCAAATATCTGTGGCCTTATTTGATCTGAGCAGTTGAGTGTGTATGCTCTCAGTGTTATTGACAATAGGATTCTGGACGCCATCCTCTGGTCTCAGTTGTTATGGTGATGGGATTCTTGCCTCCGAGTGTGTGGAGCCTCAGCTTTAATGACAGCAGGTTCTAGCAGGTCGCCAGACTCTGTGGCCTCAGTTTTAAAGTGGCAGCGGGATTCTAGCCTGACATCAGTTTCTGCACCTGTAATTTTAATGACAGTGGAGTTCAGGTTTGCTGCCAGGGCCTACCATCTTGGTGATGGACAGCTGGTATGGTGGCCTTTAGGGAGATTCGGCACCTCCTGCCCTTCTCATGTACCAAATGGGCTGAGCTGCTGGGGTGTTTTGAAGCCCCTGTTTTCCAGCCCTGGGACAGACTTGGAAATGAGAGCTTGGAATTAATGGGGCCTTAATCAAATGGAACAATACATATGTCATGACGTGTACGAAACAGCTCCATGGGACTGCTACTGCCGAAACTTGCATCCCTTTCAGTATTTTTTGTTTTACCTTTTGTGTCGTGATGTACCTTCCTCATGATGTACCTCAGGCAATCCTGCCTGCATGCCTTCAGAAGTTCATTTGCATTGGGACACATTAATGAGATCCCAGAAATGTAAAATCGAGACAAATATACAACAAAAATTAGGCTGTCTGAAAATAAACGTTATAATAATAAAGTGATATTACCCATAATGGTGGTATGTAAAATGTGTGTTCAAATTCGAAAATATGTTATATCAAAAGCATAAAATAGGGAAACACAATTGAAGCACTTTTGAAACATCTGCTATGCAACATGAAGGATTTTATGAACTGTAAAATAAATAAATGAATGAATAAATATAGTGTTGCATTTTCTTTAGATTTTGAATATAAGTATACTGTTAGATTAGTTACTGTTCTTTAACGTGTATTGCGGATTTCTCTTTTTGTTAGCCTTTTTTAATTGCCATAATTTCATACACAAGATAATCACAAGGGCAATCTTCTTTTATTATTTAGTATTGTTTCACTTTTATATAGGGATGTATTGTGTTGTACTTCTTATTTGTGAAATTCGTATTTTTTAAAAGGACAGACAAGCACAAAACGTTATTTTGTTATTTTATATTTGTAGAGAAATGCATAATAATATCATTTTTTTTAATATTGTTTCTTCATTTTTGTTTCTTAATATTTTCCAGGGTATTGAAAGTTAAGCTTTTGTGTTTGCCATCTTTTCTTTGATATAAAAGTAAATAACTTTTGGAACATCTCAGCACTTGTGCCCAATCTCACGATGGCAAAATGGCATTAATAAAATGTGCTGATGTCTCCAGTCACCAATGCTTTTTCTGCGCACATAATTAAATATCTGGAAAAGCGTCGTAGCAGTAGCTAAGGTGGAGCAAGTGATGATGTTAAAATTGCCCTGATAAGTTCTTTTTGAAGTTTTTTTGTCCCCCATAGGGCCTCATTGCGAGCCAGGGTCGCGTTGGCGGTCGGACTGCCGCCAATGTGATGGTCTGACCGCCACATTACGACTGTGGCGGCAGCGCCATGGTCGGACCGCCATCACTCCCAGTTTTCCTCCAGAGGAGTTGCTGGTGGCAAATGCAGCACTGCCCTGGAGATTACGCCCCCCCCTCTCTGCCAGCGGTTACATGGCGGTAGCACCGCCATGTAACTGCTGGCGGAGACTGGGTGCAGAGGGCCCCAGGGGGTCCCCTGCACTGCCAATGCACTTGGCATGGGCAGTGCAAGGGCCCCTCCTGGCCAGCCCTGTCACAATATTTACTGTCTGCTTTGCACTCTACGCACTACACCCTACTATTATGATCTGGTATCAGGGTTGTAGGCCATTTCCCACTGGGCCAGCGGGTGGAAGCACCGTTTCCGCCCGCTGACCCAGAGGGAAACTCTTAATGGGGCCTGCAGGAAGGTGGCTGCACAGGGAGCAACCTGACTGTCTGGTCTTTGGCGGATGACCTTTTCCGTCCGCCGAAGTCATAATCGACCCCATAAACTCTCATAGGTTCCCTAAGGGTCTCAACTGCTTAGCAGAGGTAGTTCAAATAAAACTCTTTGACATTGTGGGACCAATAGGCCTGATGTATCATTGTGGTTTGTGGTCGCAAAGGCTGCAAGTTGCAAAATCGCAGGCTTTGCGATGACAATATGGAAAGGTGCAATGGATTTAGCATCTGTGTCTAGAAAAATGCGTTTTGTTGCTCATTAAGAATCACCAGTTGGAAGGGGCGTAATCAGTGCTTTAAATGGGCCGGTACTGTCCGGCACTGAGTACCGGCGTTTTTTTATTTTGAGAGGGAGAGTACCGGCACATCTCAAGAAAAACAACACTTTTAATTCCCCCTTTTCTCCTCCGTGTGCTGCTAACTGGATACAAGGGCAAGGACTGGAAACATCAAAGCCGCAACAAAAAGCAACACTGGGGGGGAGGGGGGTAATTACAGATGCAACAATATTATTATATCGACGTTCAGTTTCCATTTCGCAAACATGTAAATTGCAAGGAACACAGCTCGCTCGTTTGCATGAGTAACTTTTA